>NC_059114.1:44451821-45061508 GCF_020740685.1 Jaculus jaculus | reverse complement strand
CAGAGCAAGAGACTGAGTAAAGGAAAGGTGGAGGGAAGGCTAATCAAAATCTAAGAGGATATAAATAACTCCTATGGAAACCTACTTTTTTTGGACAATGGAACACACAGAAGCCTTAGGTTGTTACTAGAAAATTTTCAGTGCCCGGGGTGGGATACTTTCCAGTGAGTTGTTGGCCAGGGAAATCCCTGATGCCCCCAAAACAGTACAGGCCATTGCCAAGGCTCTTGGTTTCCTACCAGGAAGAGATGGAAAGACCTATTGCTGAAGACTCCACATACTTGGGCTCAAGGCCACTGAAAAATCCTGCTGGAACTGAGCTGATAACCTCCTCCATGTAGACCAGCTGACAGAAAGCTGGAAAAAGCCATTCTGCATGCAGTTCAATGAGAGAGTGAAATCACCAGTGAAGATACTCAACAGTGGACACTGCAAGCCTTATATTTTGCCAGCCAGGCCAAATGAGCCAACGGATGCAATAGTGTCATCATGGAAACCAACTGCCCTATAGTTGGACTAGAGGCCGACTCCATGGGAGGGAATACAACCCCGAAACTGAAAACCTGAAACAGGGGTAGTTATGAGCCCTAGGGGTCTAACGTCTGTTGCTACCTGGCTAAAAGTGTATACTATGCTTATCAAACTGCCCACTAAGCACTTCTCTTAATATTCATACCCATATATTAATGCTACTCTCACTTTGGGTACAGAACCTTCTCTTTTCAGATGGCAGTGACCTTGGGATGACCCAGAAGGCATCATGGTGCTGAGCAGAAGTGACAGGAGCTCAGCACTGCAGTATCTCTATCACACCTTCCAAGGCTCAGGGTCTAATGCAGAAGAGGTGGTGGAAAGAATGTAAAAGCCAAAGAAAGGGGTACAATGTGCTCCTTCAGACACAAAATGGCCTGGATATCCATGACCTCACTGTGCCCAATACTACCTACACAAGACCATCATAATAGGAGGAAAAGATGATGACATCAAAATAAAAGAGACTGAATTGAGTGGGGAGGGGATATGATGGAGAATGGAGTTTCAAAGGGCAAAGTGGGAGAGGGAGGGTATTACCATGGGATATTGTTCACAATCATGGAACTTGTTTATATTAAAACAATAAATTAATTTAAAAAATGAAAATCAAATGAAGACCTGTAGTGGACATACGATTAGGATTCTTGGCAGATAACTATGTGAAGGAAATGCTGCAAGAGTCCAATTTTAAAGCTACAGAGATGTTGAATATTGAAAAGAATACACAAAAGGAATACACAAAATGAATACACAAAAAGAATAGACAAAATGAAGAACAAGCAAAATTATTCAAACAGAATAACATATTACAATGACTAGATAAATAGGAACACATTCCTTCTACGCACAACTATGGAGGAGAGCTTGTGTCTCTAATATTTACAACATACTCAGTTCCTACTTAAACATATTACTAATAGATATGAATATTTAAGATATAGGGAAGAAAGCTCTTTCCCTATGAAGAGCCTCTGCACTGAAATCAAATTAACATAGGAACTACAGGATAAAAACATATGCTTCTGACAAAGGTACATATGTACAATTAAAGGATGATAAAAGAAACGAAAATCATTACGGTTTAGAAGAATCCTAATATTGGTGAGGTTAATCTTGGGAATCATTACACACTGCAGCCGCGTGATGTCGCTGTCTACCAAGTTCTGACTAGCAAGCTCCAAACACAAGACAGAGATGTTGGTATCCTACAGCACTGAACAATGGCAGTTGCTGCGGAACTGGATTAAAAATTCCCGATGAACAATACCTCATCTTTCTATCAAGACAAGATTTTATCATAGCAAGAAACCTGGTCCTTGACATGGTGTTTCCTGGGCACGGAGGCCTGGGATCCCGGCGCCTGCTGCTCTCCTGTCTGCTGCTCGCCGCCTGGGGGACAGGGAGCGGCCAGCTCCACTACTCGGTTCCCGAGGAGGCCAAACACGGCACCTTCGTGGGCCGCATCGCGCAGGACCTGGGGCTGGAGCTGGCGGAGCTGGTGCCGCGCCTGTTCCGGGTGGCGTCCAAGGAGCGCGGGGACCTTCTGGAGGTGAATGTGCAGAATGGCATTTTGTTTGTGAATTCTCGGATCGACCGCGAGGAGCTGTGCGGGCGGAGCGCGGAGTGTGGTATCCACCTGGAGGTGATCGTGGACAGGCCGCTGCAGGTTTTCCACGTGGAGGTGGAGGTGAGGGACATTAACGACAACCCACCGGTGTTCCCAGTAAAGGAACAAAAGCTGTTTATTTCGGAATCCAGAATGTTGGATTCTAAGTTTCTGCTAGAGGGCGCTTCGGATGCAGATATTGGAGCCAATTCAGTTTTAACCTATAGGCTTGACTCCAATGATTACTTCACACTAATAGTGAATTCAAAGAACGAGGAAAATAAACAGATCGAGCTCGTGTTACGAAAATCCTTGGACAGAGAGGATGCTCCTGAGCATAATTTACTCCTCAGGGCCACCGATGGAGGCAAACCGGAACTCACAGGCTCTGTTCAGCTGCGGGTCACCGTGCTGGATGTGAACGATAATGCGCCTACTTTCCAACAGTCGGAGTATGAAGTGAGAATACTGGAAAACTCGGACATCGGAACAACAGTTATTAGACTGAATGCTTCTGACCCGGATGAAGGGATGAATGGGGTAATTTCATACTCTTTTAATAGCCTAGTCTCACCCATCGTTCTTGACCATTTTAACATAAATTCTAATATTGGAGAGATCATAATTCAAGGGAATTTGGATTTTGAGGAGGTGAATTTATATAAAATCCGTGTTGACGCGACAGACAAAGGGCATCCTCCGATGGAGGGCCATTGCACTGTGTTAGTCAAAGTACTGGATGAAAATGACAATGTGCCCCAGATTGCGTTTACTTCCTTATCCTTGCCTGTCCTCGAGGACGCTCAAGTGGACACCGTCATCGCCCTGATCAGCGTGTCTGACCGCGACTCCGGAGAGAACGGGCAGGTGACCTGCTCCCTGACACCTCACGTCCCCTTCAGGCTGGTGTCCACCTTCAAGAACTACTACTCGCTGGTGCTGGACAGCGCCCTGGACCGCGAGACCACCCCCGGCTACGAGGTGGTGGTGACCGCCAGGGACGGAGGCGCGCCGGCGCTGTGGGCCACGGCCAGCGTGTCGGTGGAGGTGGCGGACGTGAACGACAACGCGCCCGCGTTCGCGCAGGCCGAGTACACGGTGTTCGTGAAGGAGAACAACCCGCCGGGCGCGCACATCTTCACGGTGTCGGCCACGGACGCGGACGCGCAGGAGAACGCGCGCGTGACCTACTCGCTGGTGGAGCGGCGCGTGGGCGAGCGCGCGCTGTCGAGCTACGTGTCCGTGCACGCGCAGAGCGGCCGGGTGCACGCGCTGCAGCCCCTGGACCACGAGGAGCTGGAGATGCTGCGCTTCCAGGTGAGCGCGCGCGACGCGGGCGAGCCCGCCCTGGGCGGCCAGGTGACGCTGCAGGTGTTCGTGCTGGACGACAACGACAACGCGCCCGCGCTGCTGGGGCCCGAGGCGGGGGTGCAGGCTGCGGGCGTGAGCCAGCTGCTGTGGCGCTCAGTGGGCGCGGGCCACGTGGTGACGAAGGTGCGCGCGGTGGACGCGGACTCTGGCTACAACGCGTGGCTGTCCTACGAGCTGCAGCCGGAGGCGGGCGGCGCGCGCAGCCCGTTCCGCGTGGGGCTGTACACAGGCGAGATCAGCACCACGCGCGCCCTGGACGAGGCGGACGCGCCGCGACAGCGCCTGCTGGTGCTGGTGAAGGACCACGGCGAGCCCGCGCTGACGGCCACCGCCACCGTGCTGCTGTCCCTGGTGGACAGTGGTCAGGCGCCCAAGGCGCCGTCGCGCTCGCGGGCCTTGGTGGACGCCGCCGGCCGGGAGGCGTCGCTGCTGGACGTGAACGTGTACCTGATCGTGGCCATCTGCGCGGTGTCCAGCCTGCTGGTGCTCACGCTGCTGCTGTACGTGGCGCTGCGGTGCTCGGCGGCGTCGCCCACGGAGGGCGCGTGCGGGCCTGGCAAGCCGGTGCTGGTGTGCTCCAGCGCGGTGGGCAGCTGGTCGTACTCGCAGCAGAGGAGGCACAGGGTGTGCTCTGGGGAGGGCCCGCCCAAGGCGGACCTCATGGCCTTCAGCCCCAGTCTTCCAACTCGTCCATCATCAGAAATTATTGGCGAACGGCAAAATTTAAATGATCATAGCTTTCAAGTAAGTTTTTTTTTTCCATTTAGAAATCTAATTTATGCTGACCCATTTGTGAATTATCTTTTGAGGTATCTTACACTTATTGCTTTGTTAAGATGCAAACTTTAACTGTACCATTATCTTAGTTTAACTTTTTTATCTGGTTTATTTTTGTTGTCTTGGGATTTTTGTTTCGCTGTTTTATTTTTATTTTTTTTTAAGGTTGAATTCTACCAGCCTGGTCTGATAGTCATAGTTTCAAGTTACCTGCAATACACAGATTATCAATGCACCAGATGTTATGTTCCTGCACTGTCGTTGTATCAGGCAATTAGCTGCCATATGGAATATTGATTTTAGCCTCTGTTTAGCATCAGATATACAGACAGTATTCTAATGAAATCCTATGTGCTTAGACCCTTTGATAAATGCCTTTCCTCAGGCATTTTATTTTTCACAATTATGCTGTAAACCTTTGACTTCTGCATAGTAACCTTTGAAAGACAGATTTAAAATATTCTGCGTTTACATTTATTTTCATTTGTTTGTGATATTAATTTATCTAGATTTTTGTTTAGTTTTGGTAGTCTCAAATGTCTATTGTGTTTGCTCCTGTGTCAGTCATTTTACTTTTCAAGAATACAATAATTTCATTTCAAAAATTTATACTTTAAATTATTCATCTATTTTCTTAAAAGCCAGTCAAAAGTAAAATGAGGAACCAGGTGTGGTGGTGCATGCCTTTAATCCCAGCACTCAGGAGGCAGAGGAGGCAGAGGTAGAAGGATCACCATGAGTTCCAGGCCACCCTGAGACTATATAATTAATTCCAGGTCAGCCTGGATCAGAGTGAGACTCTACCCCTTTAAACCAAAAAAACAAAACAAAAACAAACAAACAAACAAACAAACAAACAAAAAAAACCCGTAAAATGAGGAGTTAACACATGTGGTATTCTGCTTCAATAATATGTCTTTTATAAACTGTCACTCTTTTTTTCTTCCTCTTTGTTTGTCTGAAACTGAGTGTAAGTTTGTATCACATGCTGGCCTAGCACTCACCATTCTCCTGCTTCAGCCTCCTGGGTGGTAGGATCAGAGGGAGGTACCATCATTCCTGAGAAATTTTATCTTCCAAGGTTGTTTACTTTTCCTTCACTATTGGAGAAAATTTACATTTTCCCAAGAATTTAACAGTTTTGGAACATCCTTCTTTGGTTAATAATTGATTTTAGCCTGGCAATTATATATTAGTTATAAAATAATATCTTTGTATTTGAGGTATTGGGGAGACGGTTTAGTGGTTATAGATGTTTGCTTGCAAAGTTTGCTGTCCTGGGTTCTATTCCCCAGTATCCATGCAAATTCAGATGCACAAAGTGGCTCATGAATCTGGAGTTACTTTGTAGTTGCAAGAGGCCTTCATGTCTCCATTACCTCTCTCCTCTGTTTCTCAATCTCCCTCCTTCCCTAGCAAATAAATAAAAAAAAATCTTTACAAAAATATTCCATGGCATGTGCAATGCCCTTGCTTTAAACTATACCACTATATCTACTCTGACAACAAACATTTTTACATTAAGTTAAATTGAATATGATTCCACAGAAAATATTTGTACCAGGAATACTGTGTTCACTAATCCCATTCATGTGAAACAAGTGCATGATTTATGCCTCTTCATTACACAGAATACTCAAGGTATAAGTAGGAGTCATAAGTAGGACATATTTTGTTTATTATATTAAGTCTTTGAAATTCTGACATACCTTTTTGTTGTCTTTCAACTTTTTAATTTTAGTTCTACTCTCCCCTTCACTTCTTGTGACTATTTCTCTTGCTTTGATATTTGCAGAGAAGAATTAGACTTAATGGACATAAATGAAAGACTTTTGGGAGTATGGATTTTTATAGTATGTTATTAATATGATTTTTACTTCATCATTTGTGAACCAATAGTGCAATAATTTATAACCAAATTTTATTCCTTTTGCACAACTGAAGGTAATCTGAAGGCAGGTTATTTTGTCATTGACTGTACATTTTTTATAAAACCTGTCCTAGTCTAGCATTTTATTTGTCTATTAAGAAAACCTCTCATAAAATTACATCATTCCAACTTTAGTGCTCAATTTTAAGGACTGTTTTCTTCTTAAATGCATGTGTTTGTTTATTACATTATTTGGGTATAAAATGGTGATTTTCCTTTGTGAAAATGATTTTACTGTTGTACTTGTCATGTTGTTTATATGAACCTGGCTCTCAAGTATAACTTGATTGAATCTTCTTACATGTTTAATTGGTTTTACAAAAACATAAATAGATCAGGTGTTTCTATGACATGTAGCATTGCATTTGGTAGCCAATCATATCATTAACTGGAAATAGTCTCATAATTTTGCCTTTGATCCCAAAGGACTAAAGCCTAGATTTAACCAATTTTCACTTTGCAAGAATGACTAGAACTCAAAAGAGAGCTCTCCTTAAGTAGAACTTAGGCAGAAAAAGAATCCCGAGGATACCTTTAAAAACAGAACTCTCCCTAAGCACCAAAATGTAAATATAATGAAACTAAAATGTACCATGAAAAGAAGCAATACAAGTTGTACCAGATATTCCTAAGAAGAGATCACTGTTCACAAATGGTAATGATTGGGGTTGGAGGGATGGCTAAGAGGTTAAGGTGCCTGTCTACAAATGGTAATGATTGAATAGAATTAAACTAGCAACCTGCTGCCAAGAACAGATGTTAGGCATGTTAATAAAGAGAAATACATAGAATCATTTTCTCCTCACATAAGATATTAAACCAAATTCTATTATTAAGGTACTTGAAACATTCAATTCATGAAACTACAAAAACTGCTTCAATTTCTTAATTATATTTTTTGATTGACTCCCTCAGAATATGCAATGTTTTCTTTGATTAAACTGATGTCATTTGATACTGGTTTTAGCCTTTGTATATCTGATTTGATTTCAAACTTTTTCGCCTTTTAAAGAATATATTCATTATATTTTACTCTGTGTTAGGCAATGGAGAACAGAATCTGGTACGACTAAGGCAATCAAATTATTTCACTTTATTTTGAGGCACTTTAAGCAAATTGGAAAAAGAACAAGTACTTGAAATTCTTTTAATCAGTAGATTTCTGGGCTCCTAGATTCAGTAGATACAGTGATTCATGGAGTTTTCTGTTACACCAGAATCCTACATTCAGGAATATCAACGATCCCAGGTGTAAGATTTAGGAGTGACCAAGACCACTCAAACCACTCTGAAGCAAAGGTGAAAGATTTTATTCCGGAAAAGCATGAGATTCCAGAGCTGACTCACAGGAGTGGAACACATCCAACCTGAGTTTTTCAGGTAGTGGGCCTCTTCAGTTGGAGAAAGGTGAGGAAGGGAAAATAACTCATTTGTTATTTATATTAGTCATTTAAAATAGCTAGTGTGTGAGACCAGAACAGTGAGCAGGTGACTTATGAGATAAGGGGGCAGGAAACCATGACCTGGGGGGAACTGTTAGGCAAGAAAGGGATAATGGCTGGGTGGTTTCTTGAGAAATGTGGACAATCCACTTCCTTATGTCTGTTCCTATCCTGCTGTCCTTGGTGACTTCATTTTGGGAGCCCAACCTAACATTCCAGCCTTTTATTAATGATAAGAGATGAAGATTAATTTCTTCTTGTTGACTGGGTGATGAGTTCTTATGGGAGAGGCTGGATAATGCGGTCAATGGGCCTCCCTACAGGGCAGGTGATGAAGAGGCAGTTTGATGGTGGTTAGAGGTGGCAGAGTGGTGAGATTGATAGTGAGCACCCTCTGTTAGTGCCAGTGTAGCATGCTGTTATGACTTGGTTCTAAACAAAACAGAGACTTTTCCAATACCATCTCTGTATTGAGCTGGCTTCAGGGCAGTTGCTGGTGACATTTGTTATAGAGAAGGCGAGGGAGATGGGCTCTGCACGTGCCATGAAAAGACAGAAGGAAGAATTAAGGAGCTTGTTACCTTTGTCAACAGCTATACATCAAAATGCCAGGCATAAGGGGAGGATGAGCACTCAGAGGCGAGGGATAGAGGCTTGGGGCAAGAGAGAGGAGGCAGAGGGGCATCAGTGCATATAAAAGCAGCATTTGGGGATTGGGGGAAGAGTAGGAATCCGAGAGTGTTTAATTTGAGAGTGCCCATTGGGGTGGCGATGTACTTATCCCTGAATGAGGTAGGGTAAGGGCTAAGGAAGGAGGATGTCCCAGGAATAGCTCTGATTCTAACCAAGGCAAGTGGGAGGAGCTGGGGCTAGGGTAGGTGGAGTCCAGAAGTAGCTAGGGACAGACAGAGGCAGAAGTCACGAGTTAATGTTAGAGTTTGGTATTATAAGCAAGCATCAGACAGGGGAGCCTATTAGTGTCTCGACATAACACTGGGTACCAAAACAAAATTATAGTTAAATTTAAGTTTATGGTTATATAGCTGATCACTTTTTTTTTTTTTTTTTTGGTTTTTCGAGTTAGGGTCTCACTCTGGCTCAGGCTGACCTGGAATTCACTATGTAGTCTCAGGGTGGCCTCGAACTCTCGGCGATCTCTGCCTCCCGAGTGCTGGGATTAAAGGCGTGCGCCACCACGCCCGGCTCTGATCACTTTTATTACTACTTAATTTTCTATTTTCATCATTTAAAAACTTACATGGAGAGATTTCTCAGGACGTAGTTATGATCATACTAACATTTTAGATATCAGTTCACTAAAAATGCCTACAAGGAGGACGTTATGCTCTTCCTTTTCAATAAGAATAATTCATTAAGAAAAATTCAGAAAATGAAATGAAGTTTTGCAAGTCAATGGGGCAGTTTATTCATAGGAAGTGTACTTACTCTTTGGGCCACTTGGTGGCACTCTTGGCCTCAGTATAGCGAGTCAAGAAAAGTACGTTTATTCTCTATGCACCGGAAAAGACTTTCCGCTCTTTCTAGCTCTGTGATGAGCAATGGCAAACACAAGAGGATGGAATTAAGATAGCAAGATGATTTCGTTTCATTTTTAGAAAATTTAAACGGCCTAGAAACAGATCAAGTGCTTGAAATGCTATACTCAGGTGGCGTGGTCCTACAGGGCAGGCATCTACTGCTCTCACTTCTGCTGCTCGGGACCTGGGGGACAGGGAGCGGCCAGCTCCACTACTCGGTCCCCGAGGAGGCCAAACACGGCACCTTCGTGGGCCGCATCGCACAGGATCTTGAGCTGCAGTTGTCGGAGCTGGTGCCTGGTCGGTTTCAGTTGGATTCCAAGGGCTTCAGGGACCTTTTGGAGGTAAACATGCAGAATGGCATTTTGTTTGTGAATTCTCGGATCGACCGCGAGGAGCTGTGCGGGCGGAGCGCGGAGTGTGGCATCCACCTGGAGGTGATCGTGGACAGGCCGCTGCAGGTTTTCCACGTGGAGGTGGAGGTGAGGGACATTAACGACAACCCGCCTGTGTTCCCATCCACACAAAAGAATCTGTATATTCCGGAATCCAGGCTGCCTGACTCTCGGATTCCACTAGAGGGCGCGTCGGATGCAGATGTGGGTGTCAATGCTGTGCTGACTTACAGACTGAGCCCCAGTGAACATTTCTCTCTGGACGTACCACCCAACCACGAGCAGGTGGAACCCCTCGGGCTTGTCTTACGGAAACCTTTGGACAGGGAAGAAGCTCCAGAGCTGCACTTAGTGCTCACAGCCACGGATGGAGGCAAGCCAGAGCTGACTGGCACCGTCCAGTTACTCGTCACGGTCCTGGATGCCAATGACAATGCTCCAGTTTTCGACCAATCACTGTATACAGTGAAATTACCAGAAAACGTCCAGAATGGAACATTGGTAATTAAAGTGAATGCCTCAGATTTGGACGAAGGCTTGAATGGGAAGATTACGTATTCATTCTCTGGTGATGTGTCTCCAGATATAAAATCCAAGTTTCACATAGATGCCGTGAGTGGAGAAATTACAGTGATAGGACTTATTGATTTTGAAGAAAGTAAAACCTACAAGATTCCATTAGAGGCAGTTGACAAAGGCTTGCCACCACTGGCTGGTCACTGTACAGTTTTTGTGGAAGTTTTAGATGCAAATGACAATGCCCCACAGGTGACTGTCAAAACGCGCTGGCTCCCAATTAAAGAAGACGCAAAGCTGGGAACAGTTATAGCTGTTATAGGAGTGACTGACCTCGACTCCAGAGAGAACGGGCAGGTGACTTGTTCCCTGACGCCCCACGTCCCCTTCAGGCTGGTGTCCACCTTCAAGAACTACTACTCGCTGGTTCTGGACAGCGCCCTGGACCGCGAGACCACCCCCGGCTACGAGGTGGTGGTGACCGCCAGGGACGGAGGCGCGCCGGCGCTGTGGGCCACGGCCAGCGTGTCGGTGGAGGTGGCGGACGTGAACGACAACGCGCCCGCGTTCGCGCAGGCCGAGTACACGGTGTTCGTGAAGGAGAACAACCCGCCGGGCGCGCACATCTTCACGGTGTCGGCCACGGACGCGGACGCGCAGGAGAACGCGCGCGTGACCTACTCGCTGGTGGAGCGGCGCGTGGGCGAGCGCGCGCTGTCGAGCTACGTGTCCGTGCACGCGCAGAGCGGCCGGGTGCACGCGCTGCAGCCCCTGGACCACGAGGAGCTGGAGCTGCTGCGCTTCCAGGTGAGCGCGCGCGACGCGGGCGAGCCCGCCCTGGACGGGCAGGTGACGCTGCAGGTGTTCGTGCTGGACGACAACGACAACGCGCCCGCGCTGCTGGGGCCCGAGGCGGGGGTGCAGGCTGCGGGCGTGAGCCAGCTGCTGTGGCGCTCAGTGGGCGCGGGCCACGTGGTGACGAAGGTGCGCGCGGTGGACGCGGACTCTGGCTACAACGCGTGGCTGTCCTACGAGCTGCAGCCGGAGGCGGGCGGCGCGCGCAGCCCGTTCCGCGTGGGGCTGTACACGGGCGAGATCAGCACCACGCGCGCCCTGGACGAGGCAGACGCGCCGCGACAGCGCCTGCTGGTGCTGGTGAAGGACCACGGCGAGCCCGCGCTGACGGCCACCGCCACCGTGCTGCTGTCCCTGGTGGACAGTGGTCAGGCGCCCAAGGCGTCGTCGCGCTCGCGGGCCTTGGTGGACGCCGCCGGCCGGGAGGCGTCGCTGCTGGACGTGAACGTGTACCTGATCGTGGCCATCTGCGCGGTGTCCAGCCTGCTGGTGCTCACGCTGCTGCTGTACGTGGCGCTGCGGTGCTCGGCGGCGTCGCCCACGGAGGGCGCGTGCGGGCCTGGCAAGCCGGTGCTGGTGTGCTCCAGCGCGGTGGGCAGCTGGTCGTACTCGCAGCAGAGGAGGCACAGGGTGTGCTCTGGGGAGGGCCCGCCCAAGGCGGACCTCATGGCCTTCAGCCCAAGTCTTCCTCCGGGTTCTGATTCTGTGCTTGAATCAAGGGAGCCCCTTGCTTCTTTGGGCTCTGAGAAGGTGAGTTTTTATTTTATTTTACTCATTCATATTATTTCCTTTGCTGGAAGAGTTTTTTATTACCTTCTTAGTATATTTAAGTGCTCATTTTCTTTCTGTACAATTATGCCATGTGTTTTAAAAAATATTATTTACTTATTTATTTGAAAGAGAGAGAGAAAAAGAGAGATAAGGCAGGGGGAGGGGAGGGGACGTTCCAGGGCCTCCTGCCACTGCAGACGAACTTCAGAGGCATGTGCCCCCTTGTGTATCTGGCTAATGTGGGTCCTGGGGAATTGAATCTGGGTTCTTTGTTTTTGCAGGGAAATGCCTGACCTCTAAGCCGTTCCTCTAGACCTTATGTCATGTTTTTTTTTTTTAATTGTAGATAAGATCCAACCTTGGATCAGATTTTCATGTTTCAGCAATTGCAAGTAAGAACCATGAACTGTACCCTAAGGAAACATTTATTTATTTTTTTCTTTTCACAATTTTTATTAACATTTTCCATGATTATAAAAAATATCTCCTGGTAATACCCTCCCCCCACAATTTCCCCTTTGAAATTCCATTCTCCATCATATTACCTCCTCATCTCAATCATTGTAGTTACATATATACTATACCAACCTATTAAGTACCCTCCTCCCTTCCTTTCTCTTCCCTTTATAACTCCTTTTTAACTTACTGGCCTCTGCTACTGAGTTTTTTCCTTGTCACACAGAAGCCCAAACATCAGTAGCTAGGATCCACATATGTGGGAGAACATGTGGTGCTTGCCTTTCTGGGCCTGGGTTACCTCACTTAGTATAATCCTTTCCAGATCCACCCATTTTCATAACTTCATTTTTCTTTACCGCTGAGTAGAAGTCCATTGTATAAATGTGCCACATCTTCATTATCCACTCATCAGTTGAGGGACATCTAGGCTGGTTCCATTTCCCAGCTATTATAAATTGAGTGGCAATAAACATGGTTGAGCATGTACTTCTAAGGAAATGGGATGAGTCCTTACGATATATGCCTAGGAGTGCTATAGCTGGGTTATATGGTAGATCAATCTTTAGCTGTCTTAGGAACCTCCACACTAATTTCCACAATGGCTTGACCAGATTGCATTACCACCATCAGTGTAGAAGGGTTCTTCTTTTTCCACATCCCCACCAACATTTATGATCATTTGTTTTCATGATGGTAGCCAATCTGACAGGAGTGAGATGGAATCTCAATGCAGTTTTAATGTGCATTTCCCTGATGACTACTGACATAGAACAGTTTTTTAGATGCTTATATGACATTCATATTTCTTCCATCGAGAACTCTCTATTTACTCCATAGCCCATTTTTTGATTGGCTTGTTTGATTCCTTATTATTTAATTTTTTGAGTTCTTTGTATATCCTAGATATTGATCCTGTATCAGATATATAGCTGGTGAAGATTTTTTTCCCATTCTGTAGGTTGCCTCTTTGCTTTTTTCACTGTGTCCTTTGCAGTGCAAAATCTTTGTAATTTCATGAGGTCCCAGTGATTAATCTGTCGTTTTATTGCCTGAGCAATTGGGGCTGTATTCAGAAAGTCTTTGCCAAGACCAATATGTAGAAGGGGTTCCCCTACTTTTTCCTCTAGCAGTTTTAGAGTTTCAGGTCTGATGTTTCAGGTCTTTAATCCATTTGGGCTTAATTTTGTGCATGGAGAGAGAGAAGAATCTATTTTCATGCTTCTACATATATATATCCAGTTTTCCCAACACCATTTGCTGAAGAGGCTGTCTCTTCTCCAATGAGTATTTTTGGCATTTTTATCGAATATCAGGTGGCTATAGCTACTTGGACTTACATCTGGGTCCTCTATTCTGTTCCACTGATCTACATATCTGTTTTTGTGCCAGTACCACGCTGTTTTTGTTACTATGGCTCTGTAGTATAGGTTAAAATCAGGTATGGTGTTACCACCAGCCTTATTTTTGTTGTTCAGTATTATTTTAGATATTCGAGGATTTTTGTGATTCCAAATGAATTTTTGGATTGTTTTTTCAATTTCTTTTTCTTTTTTCTTTTCTTTCTTTTTTTTTTTTTTTGGTGTTTCGAGGTAGGGTCTCTGGTCCAGGCTGACCTGGAATTAACTCTGTAGTCTCAGGGTGGCCTTGAACTCACGGCGATCCTCCTACCTCTGCCTCCCAAGTGCTGGGATTAAAGGCGTGTGCCACCACGCCCGGCTGTTTTTTCTATTTCCATGAAGAATGTCTTTGGAATTTTGATAGGGATTGCAGTAAGTGTGTAGATTGCTTTTGGTAAGATTGCCATTTTCACAATATTGATTCTTCCAATCCAGGAACAAGGGATGTGTCTTCTGCAATTTCTCTCTTGAGTGTTTTAAAGTTCTCATTGTAGAGATTCTTCTTGGTTAGGTTTATTCCAAGGTACTTTTTTAAAATGCAATTGTGAATGGGAGTGATTCTCCGATTTCATCCTCTGTGTGTTTGTTGTTAGCATATATGAAGGCTACTGATTTTGGTGTATTTATTTGTATCCTGCTACATGGCTGTAGGTTTTTATCAGCTCTAACAGTTTGCTAGTAGAGTTTTTAGGGTCCTTTATGTATAGAATCATGTCATCTGCAAATAATAATAACTTGATCTCTTCCTTTCCAATTTGTATCCTTTTTATGTGTGTCTCTTGCCTTATTGCTATGGCTAAGACTTCCAAAACCATATTAAATAAAAGTGGGGACAGTGGACACCCTTGTCATGCTCTTGATTTTAGTGGAAAAGCTTCCATTATTTTCCTATTTAGTAATATGTTGGCTGTAGGCTTGTCATAAATAGCTTTTATTATATTGAGATATGTTCCTTCTATTCCAGTCTCTGTAGGACTTTTATCATGAAGGGATGTTGGATTTTGTCGAATGTTTTCTCTGTGTTTAATGAGATGATCATGTGATTTTTGTCCTTCAGCCCATTTATATAACATATTAATTTATAGATTTGCATATATTGAACCATCCCTGCATCTCTGGGATAAAGCCTACTTGGTCAGGGTGAATGATCTTTCTGATATATTATTTTCTTTTTTTTTTGAGGTAGGGTCTCACTCTGGTCCAGGCTGACCTGGAATTAACTCTGTAGTCTCAGGGTGGCCTTGAACTCATGGCGATCCTCCTACCTCTGCTTCCCAAGTGCTGGGATTAAAGGCGTGCGCCACCATGCCCGGCTCTGATATATTCTTGTATTCTGTTTGCCAATATTTTGTTGAGAATTTTTGCATCTATGTTCATGAGGGAGATTGGTCTGTAATTTTCTTTTTTTGTTCTATCTTTGCCTGGTTTTGGTATCAGGGTGATGCTGGCTTCATAGAAGGAGTTTGGTAGAATTCCTTCTTTTTCTATTTCCTGGAAAAGCTTAAGAAGCAATGGTGTTAGCTGTTCCTTGAAGGTCTGGTAAAATTCAGCAGTGAATCCATCTGGGCCAGGGCTGTGTTTTTAGTTGGGAGATTATTGATAACCGTTTGGATTTCCATGCTTGTTAGAGGTCTATAAGTGATTAATCTCATCTTGATTTAATATAGGTAGGTCATATAAATCAAGGAAATCATATATTTCTTTCAGATTTTCATACTTTGTGGAGTATATGCTTTTATAGCATGTCCCTATGATTCTTTGAATTTCTCTGGAATCTGTTGTGATGTTACCTTTTTCATCTGTGATTTTATTAATTTGTGTCTCTTCTCTCTTTCTTTTGGTCAGATTTGCTAAGGGTTTATCAATCTTGTTTATCCTTACAAAGAACCAACTCTTTGTTTCATTAATTCTTTGGATTTTTTTGTTTCTATTTCATTATTTTCTGCCCTAATATTTATTATTTCTTCCTGTCTACTGATTTTTGGTTTGCCTTGTTCTTTTTCCAAGGCTTTAAGGTGAAGTATTAAGTCATTTACTTGCGACCTTTCTAATTTCTTAATATAGGCACTTATGGCTATAAATTTACCTCTTAGAACTGACTACATTGTGTTCCAGAGATTTTGGTATGTTGTGTTCTCATTATTGTTTGAGTTTATAAATTTTTTGATTTCCTTCTTGATTTTTTCATTGACCCATTCATCATTTAGTAGTGTATAGTTTAGTTTCCGTAATTTTGTGTATTCTCTAAAGCCTTTCTTGCTACTGATTTGTAGTTTAATTCCATTGTGGTCAGATAGAATGCAAGGAATTATTTCAATTTTCCTGAATTTGTTAAGATTTGCTTTGTGTCCTAACATATGCTCTATTTTAGAAAATGTGCCATGTGCTGCTGAAAAGAATGTATATTCTGCAGCATTTGGATGAAATGTCCTGTACATATCTGTTAGGTCCATTCCTTCTATGACCTCATTTAGTCCAGATGCTTCTCTGTTTATTTTTTCCCGGGATGATCTGTCAATTGATGAGAGTGGGGTGTTAAAGTCACCCACCCCCACTGTGTTTGGTGTTATCTGTGAAATTAGTTCTAATAGTGTTTGTTTGAGGAATTTGGGACCCCCCCATGTTAGGTGCATATATGTTTAGGATTGTAATGTCCTCCTGTTGGAGTGTGCCTTTAGTCAATATAAAGTGACCCTCCTTATCTTTCTTGACTAACGTTGGACTGAAGTCTACCTTGTCAGATATTAGGATAGCAACCCCTGCTTGTTTTCTTGGCCCATTTGCTTGAAACACCGTTTTCCAACCTTTAACCCTAAGATAATGTCTGTCCTGTGTAGAAAGGTGAGTTTCTTGGAGACAACAAATTGTAGGATCCTGCTTTTTAACCCAGTCTGCAAACCTATGTCTTTTCGTTTTGGCATTGAGGCCATTGATATTAAGAGATATTATTGAAAGGTGTGTATTTATGTTTGCCTTTTTTTATGTTTGTTTCAGTTCTACCTGTGTTCTCTTGTGTTTCCTAGCGTTTGAGTATTGCTTGTTTTTTCCAGGTTCCTTATATGTGTGCTTTTCCTTTTGTTCAGCATGGAGGATTCTATCAAGTATTTTCTGTAGAGCTGGTTTTGTCTTCAAATACTCCTTTAACCTGCTTTTGTCATGGAACGTCCTTATTTCTCTGTCTATTTGGATAGCTTTGCAGGATAAAGTAACCTTGGTTGACAGTTGTTATCTTTCAGAACTTGGAATATATCACTCCAAGGCCTTCTGGCTTTTAAGTTTGTGTTGAATAATCTGCTGTAATCCTGATGGGCTTGCTTTTGTAGGTAACTTGATTTTTTTCTCTAACTGCTTTCAATATTTTTTCTTTGGTTTGTGTGTTTGGTAGTTTGATTATAATATTGTGAGGAGAGGTTCTTTCCAAGTTTTGTCTGGCTGGGGTTCTAAAGGCTTCCTGCATCTGCATTTGCACCTCTTTCCAAAATTGGGGGAAGTTTTCTTCTATGATTTTGTTGAAGACACCTACTATGCATTTGGAGTGGAATTCTTCTCCTTTTACTATGCCCTGAATTCTTATATTTGATCTTTCCATAGTGTCCCAAATATCTTGAAATTCCCACTCATTATTTTCTGTAAGTTTGCCTTTCTCTTGTGGGGCTGTATTAGATCTGCCACCTGGTCTCCTAGCTTAGATATTGTGTCCTCTCCTTCATCTATTCTACTGGTGAGATTTTCTACAGAGATTTTTTATTTCATTAACTGTGTTATTCATTGCTAGTAATTCTGACTGGTTTTTCTTTATTATTTCTATTTCCTTATTTATGTCTTGTATTGCCTTCTTTATTTCATTAAATTGGTGTCCTGCATCTTCTTTGATTTACTCTTTGATTCCTTTGATTTTCTCTTTGATTCCTTTGATTTGTTCTTTGAATTCTTTGAACATATTTACAATCTTCTTTTGAAATCTTTCTCAGGCATTTCCTCTAACTCATTCTCACTGGTAGTCATTTTTGATGCATTAATACTTTCAGGTGGATTTATATTGTCTTGCTTTTTAGTGTTTCTTGTGTTATAATGTATATATTTTTGCATCTTGGATTAAGTTAGTGCTTGGATTTTCTAGCTAGCTAGGTATTCTTGGTTGTATCAATTGATTTGATGTTATATATCTTCAGGGTAGGAGCTTAAGGTGTTAGGTGTGGCTCTTAAGACTCTCAGAGTATCTACAAAGGTGTTCCTAGGGGTTGAGTTTCCTGCTATGGGAGTATTCATGTAGGCTGAGTGGAATAAAATACAGGTAGATTCTAAAATTTAACTAAACACTGTACACATACAATCAAAACAGTACCGAATATTTATGTAAGAGTAGTTATTATAACAACCAGATCCTCTATCAACAAAGAGGTTAAGATTTCTGGTCTGTTGAGGGTTCCAAGTCAGCTTGTGACCATGTGAGACCCTTCCCTGGTGCAATCCCAGTTACCTTGGATGATTTTGGTCTCAGATAAGTTGTTGGCTGGGTCGCTGGGCTGCTGTTCTGATTCCTGGAGCTAGGCACTGGCTTTTCCTGTGGGGAAAACTGAGCCTGGCCGCTGTGGCCCTGCAGATTGGCACCTCTGCTGCTGGAACTGCCACTGCTGCTGCTGAAGCTGCTGCTGCTGGATCTGTCACCACTGTTGCTACAGCTGCCACTGCTGGGTCTGTCACTGCTACTGCTTAAGCTGCTGCTGCTGGGGCTGCTGCTGCTGCCGCTTAACCTGCTGCTGATGGATCTGCTACTGCTGCCATTGAATCTGCCACTACTGGATTCGCTGCTGCTGGGGCCCCTTTTGCCGGTGCCTGAGCCGCTGATGTTGCTGCGGGACTCTGTTCCTGCTTGAGTCCTGCTGTTGGCTCAAGTTGGCGTGGCTGGTCAGGGACACTGCTCTGTTCTCTGGAGCTGGGCACAGGCAGTGGGGGAGGGGAGTTAGCTGATGCTGCTCTAGTTCTCTTGCTGTTCCACATGTTCTTCTACCTTGTGATCTGCTCCTCCGTTTTTCACTGCCGCTCTCCCTTCATGTTTCTTGAGTTGCAGAGAACTCTGGTGTGAGTGGAAGCTCCCCTCACCTGGCTTTTCCTGCAACTGGAGCTGAGCCTGGAGGCTTTCTCGTGCGCTTCTGATGCTGCAGTCAGTGGACCTGCTGGGGCCCCTTTTGCCGGCCTGTGCGGGCTCTGGATGCTCTGGATCTCTTCTACTTCTCCACTCTCTTTTCAATTTCCTATACACCTCACTTTATAGTAAAAGTGTGTATTTTGCTGAGTTTTTTGGTCTTTTTCCCCATAGGCTGCTTTGGCGTGGTACCTACTCTGCCATCTTAACTGGAAGTCCCTGGGAAACATTTCTTAATTGTTGATTTGGTTATAATTAGAACCTGTGATGAGTAGCACTGGATTTCTGATAGATATTATGTTGTTACAGCAGTTGATAACCATTAGGCATAATACCAGGTCTTGTTAGTTCTTTATTAAGCAATGAGAGCATTCCAACATTCATCCAGTTCTACATTTTACATTGTGTTTTGATCTGATTCCATTGGTCATAATTAAACCTTTGCTCTCCTCTGTAATTGTCTGAATGGAGACTATTTATATTTGGTTGTTTGGCACACCATTTAGTACCCATTACATCAATAAATAGTGACCAGTAAATCCTGGAAGATCATTTCTATACTTAGAAATCTAATCACACCAAAAAGTGTAAATGTGACCCTCACTTTGATTTGTATAAAATAAGACCCTAAATTAGTGTCAATATGAATCATAAGAAAATGTTGATTAATACTGTTTTTTACAATCAGAATTTGTATGTAGTTTATTTGTTTTCTTACATTTGAGAAAATGCTTCCTCACAGATATGCCTTTTCTTCAAATGGTGTTTCAACAGAGAAATTAGGTTGTTTGGGTTTAGTGATAAATTTTGCAATGAGAAAATTTAATCTTTTGAATTTTCTTGATATTGAAAGTTTGGATGTTAAAAATTTCTCCTACCTTAGATGAGAATTTACTTTTTCCTCAATATTCCTTTCATAATACAGAAATCTGGACATGAGGTTGTGCACCTTTTATGTTCCTACATTTTATATTTCTGCACTGTCATTTCCAAGGTTCAGATTGGTGGTTCTGTGAATTGTATGTTCAGTTCAAGCTATATTTTTGTAATTCATATCAGATAAACCTATACTTTTGGAAGAGCTGGCATAAAGGAGCTTCTTTATAGATTCATGATTCTGGATTGAATTGAGTAATGCTACTACAGAAGGATACAATATCAGCTACTAATCAAAATAACAAATTGTGTTCTATGATATCACCACCTTATGTTAAATTTCTTAGCCTTCAGTCTCAACTTTTCTGGATCTCTTGCTCATGATTCTGAATGAACCCAAAACATATATTAATCGCTTGTGTATCCCTAACTTCTCAAAAAATTGAATGTGATAAGAACACATAATAAAAGATTAATAGCTATGGGCTGGAGAGATAGCTTAGCGGTTAAGCGCTTGCCTGTGAAGTCTGAGGACCCTGGTTCGAGACTCGATTCTCCAGGACCCGCGTTAGCCAGATGCACAAGGGGGCGCATGCATCAAGAGTTCGTTTGCAGTGGCTGGAGGCCCTGGCGTGCCCATTCTCTCTCTCTATCTGCCTCTTTCTCTGTCTGTTAATCTCAAATAAATAAATACAAATAAAAAAGATTAATAGCTGTGCATAGCAGTGCATATCTTTAATCAGCACTTGGGAGGCATAGGTAGGAGGATCACTGTGAGTCTGTGGCCAGACCAAGACTACATAGTGAATTCCAGGTCAGCCTGGGCTTGAATGATTCCCGAACACAAACACCCCCCCCCAAAAAAAAGATTAATATCAGAGGCTGAATTACAAATTACATCAATATAGCCACTTTGTTACAAGGAATAAATTTAAAATTTTACAATTATGGAAGTCACAGTACATCCTCAAAAATACTTGCTTCATGATACAGAGTTGTCTTGGGGGAAAATGACATTGGTACCTCCTCTCAGTCTACATCAGTGATCAAGTATTTGAACCCAACCTTAAATGGTGCATGGAATTTAAAAATAAGTGCAAATCCCAAAGTGTTTTAAGGTATCAATCTTGCCACAGCAAATGAACTCTACACACATGCACCACTTTGTAACCTGGCTTTACATAGGTACTGGAAGAATGAAACCAAGGCCATCAGGCTTTGCAAGTCAGTGCTTTAAACACTGATCCATTTCCCTAGTCCTATAGCATAAGTCTTTTTTTTTTGTTTTTTTGTTTTTTTGTTTTTCGAGGTAGGGTCTCACTTAAGCTCAGGGTGACCTGGAATTCTCTATGTAGTCTCAGCGTGGCCTCAAACTCACGGTGATCCTCCTACTGCTTCCTGAGTGCTGATATTAATGGCGTGCACCACCATGCCTGGCTTTAGTATAAGTCTTTTTTTTTTAAATTTTTATTTATTTATTTATTTGAGAGCGACAGACAATGAGAGTAAGACAGATAGAGGAAGAGAGAGAGAATGGGCACGCCAGGGCTTCCAGCCTCTGCAAACGAACTCCAGACGCGTGTGCCCCCTTGTGCATCTGGCTAACGTGGGACCTGGGGAAGCGAGCCTCGAACCGGGGTCCTTAGGCTTCACAGGCAAGCACTTAACCGCTAAGCCATCTCTCCAGCCCAACTTTAGTATAAGTCTTAATTCAAAGTAAAATGTGTTGATAGACACAGCTTTGACAACTGTATCAAAGATTACCCAAGTTTGGAAACAAAACAAAACAAAACAAAACAAAACATAAAAAGACTTGCTTGTAGCATATTGTGAAAATATTAGTCACATATTTTAAATGATAACCAAAGTTCCTTTTATCTATGAGAGATATCATAAAATTATCATAAAATTAAATTTATTCTGATGTAACTAACTTGTTTTCTTAAAGAAAACAATTGAGTAGTAACCATAATGTAGATATTGGAGAGTGACAGTACTCCCTAGAAATAAATTTTTCTGAGGAGTTACATTTGGTTTTGAGCATCCTGAAAGAAAATCTGACCAAATTGTGGTCTGAGAATAATTCTTATTCATGATGCACATATTCTTAAAGTAGCACGCTACACATTTGATATACCATAATCTGCACACATGTGCATGCGCATATACAAGATATTAACATTATAACAATGTTATGAATGTAGGAAGCGAATGACAGAGAGGCTGCTTGTTTGTCAAATCAAAGTTACATGGTGTTAGGAAAGTTCATAAAAATGGAACTGAACAAATGGTTGATTCTGAAGCTGGAGATCTGTTTGCATTCCAGTGATGACTGGCCATCACAAATACCTCACAGACAATTGGAATTAGTGTGTTGAAATTACTGTCACAATAGTTTATTTAATCTTGAAATAACACTAGAGATAAGTGAGTTCAGTATTAGAAACTGAAGGAATCGGCATTTCCCATATGATAGTTACAAGAAAATACCAGAATACTTAGTAGTATGTAAATATTAAGTTCATTTTTAAAATTGAATTTTACCTACTGATAATCATGTCATTAAAAAGGGAGTTATGTCAATGTGGCTTTATGTTAAAGAAAAACGTGTGCATGGATCCTCAGCAAACACAACTATAGACCGAAGAGCTGTGATATGAAGCTTTGAGAATCCATAGAGATAAGGATCTCGGAAAATAGAAAAAAAGAGATAGGAATGAATGAAAAGTTCAACTCATAGAAGTATATACAGTTAGCCACTGGATGTCGCTGTCGTCCACAAAATATGTCGCTTAGGAACAAAGAATCAATCCCTTGATTCTCAAGTACTAGGAAGAAGCTATATCCGGAGATTTCTGCCATTTCTTTAAAAAAAATGAAACCAGGAAACCGAATAGGAAATAAATGGCATAACGATGGATCTGTAAAACAAGATAGAGGTGCAGTGGCGACCTTCAGGTTGGCAGGGCCTGGATCCTGGGGTCTGCTGCTCTCCTGTCTGCTGCTCGCCGCCTGGGGGACAGGGAGCGGCCAGCTCCACTACTCGGTTCCCGAGGAGGCCAAACACGGCACCTTCGTGGGCCGCATCGCGCAGGACCTGGGGCTGGAGCTGGCGGAGCTGGTGCCGCGCCTGTTCCGGGTGGCGTCCAAGGAGCGCGGGGACCTTCTGGAGGTGAATGTGCAGAATGGCATTTTGTTTGTGAATTCTCGGATCGACCGCGAGGAGCTGTGCGGGCGGAGCGCGGAGTGTGGTATCCACCTGGAGGTGATCGTGGACAGGCCGCTGCAGGTTTTCCACGTGGAGGTGGAGGTGAGGGACATTAACGACAACCCGCCGGTGTTCTCTGTAACAGAACAAAAGATTTTAGTACCCGAATCTAGACTGCTTGACTCTCGGTTTCCACTAGAAGGAGCATGTGATGCAGATGTTGGGGAGAACTCAATGCTTACTTACAAACTTAGTTCAAATGAGTTTTTCGTTCTTGATGTTATAAGCAAAAAAGACAAAAGTAAATCTCCTGTGCTTGTTCTGCGAAAACTGCTAGATCGAGAAGAAAATCCTCGGCTAAATTTGTTACTAACTGCAACGGATGGAGGAAAACCTGAATTTACTGGATCAGTTTCTCTGTTGATCCTGGTGTTGGATGCTAACGATAATGCTCCTGTATTTGACAGACCCGTTTATGAAGTGAAGATGTATGAAAATCAAGTGAACCAAACGTTAGTAATTTGGCTTAATGCTTCAGACACAGATGAAGGAATAAACAGGGAACTGGAGTATTCATTTAGCTCTTTGGTCCCTCCAGTCATAAGAAGGAAATTTCTAATAAATGAAAAGACTGGAGAAGTAAAAGTAAATGACAACATTGATTTTGAAGAAAGCAACAACTATGAAATTCACGTAGATGTTACAGATAAAGGAAATCCACCCATGGCAGGTCACTGCACTGTTCTAGTGGAAATCCTGGATGAGAATGATAATTCACCAGAGATCATTGTTACGTCTTTGTCTCTCTCCGTGAAAGAAGATGCTCAGGTGGGCACCGTCATCGCCCTGATCAGCGTGTCTGACCGCGACTCTGGAGGGAACGGGCAGGTGACCTGCTCCCTGACGCCCCACGTCCCCTTCAGGCTGGTGTCCACCTTCAAGAACTACTACTCGCTGGTGCTGGACAGCGCCTTGGACCGCGAGACCACCCCCGGCTACGAGGTGGTGGTGACCGCCAGGGACGGAGGCGCGCCGGCGCTGTGGGCCACGGCCAGCGTGTCGGTGGAGGTGGCGGACGTGAACGACAACGCTCCCGCTTTCGCGCAGGCCGAGCACACGGTGTTCGTGAAGGAGAACAACCCGCCGGGCGCGCACATCTTCACGGTGTCGGCCACGGACGCGGACGCGCAGGAGAACGCGCGCGTGACCTACTCGCTGGTGGAGCGGCGCGTGGGCGAGCGCGCGCTGTCGAGCTACGTGTCCGTGCACGCGCAGAGCGGCCGGGTGCACGCGCTGCAGCCCCTGGACCACGAGGAGCTGGAGCTGCTGCGCTTCCAGGTGAGCGCGCGCGACGCGGGCGAGCCCGCCCTGGACGGGCAGGTGACGCTGCAGGTGTTCGTGCTGGACGACAACGACAACGCGCCCGCGCTGCTGGGGCCCGAGGCGGGGGTGCAGGCTGCGGGCGTGAGCCAGCTGCTGTGGCGCTCAGTGGGCGCGGGCCACGTGGTGACGAAGGTGCGCGCGGTGGACGCTGACTCTGGCTACAACGCGTGGCTGTCCTACGAGCTGCAGCCGGAGGCGGGCGGCGCGCGCAGCCCGTTCCGCGTGGGGCTGTACACGGGCGAGATCAGCACCACGCGCGCCCTGGACGAGGCGGACGCGCCGCGACAGCGCCTGCTGGTGCTGGTGAAGGACCACGGCGAGCCCGCGCTGACGGCCACCGCCACCGTGCTGCTGTCCCTGGTGGACAGTGGTCAGGCGCCCAAGGCGCCGTCGCGCTCGCGGGCCTTGGTGGACGCCGCCGGCCCGGAGGCGTCGCTGCTGGACGTG
This sequence comes from Jaculus jaculus, assembly GCF_020740685.1. NCBI lineage: Eukaryota > Metazoa > Chordata > Mammalia > Rodentia > Dipodidae > Jaculus > Jaculus jaculus. The sequence goes on along the minus strand of NC_059114.1, from coordinate 45,036,857 downwards.
AACGTGTACCTGATCGTGGCCATCTGCGCGGTGTCCAGCCTGCTGGTGCTCACGCTGCTGCTGTACGTGGCGCTGCGGTGCTCGGCGGCGTCGCCCACGGAGGGCGCGTGCGGGCCTGGCAAGCCGGTGCTGGTGTGCTCCAGCGCGGTGGGCAGCTGGTCGTACTCGCAGCAGAGGAGGCACAGGGTGTGCTCTGGGGAGGGCCCACCTAAGGCGGACCTCATGGCCTTCAGTCCCAGTCTTCCTCCATGTCCAGTGGCAGGCCTTGGAATGGAAAGTCAGTCTATTGCAGGGGACGAGTCTGACAAGGTGGGTTATTACTCTTTATTTTCACACTTTACTTCGTGGAAAATATTTTCTACATCTTGTGTTATACAATATATATTCTAGAATACTCTTTTCTTCTGATTATATGTCCAAATTTTCTAGTAATTCTTTGTAATGTAATGTATTTGATAAGGTCATTTTATGTTGTCTGTCCTTAATGTGTATAGTTTTTAAATTTTTTTAAACGTGTATACTTTTTGTTTGTACTTCAAAATTTAATATAATTTTATTTTTAACACATTTTTTCAGTAGAACTATTGTACTTAGGGTACACAGAGGCTAAGTTATTTTCTTGCCCACTCATATTACAAATGTTTGTAAGATTAGTGTTTAAAGTCTTTTTTAATTTATCTTTTCCTTCGGCAGGCATAATTAAATTGACAAAAATCTGAAGTGATCATTTTCTTTTCCTCAACGAGAATGTGATATATATATATTTTTATTTTTTAAATTTTTATTTGCATTTTCCATGATTATAAAAAAAATCCCATGGTAATTCCCTCCCTCCTCACCCCCCACACTTGCCCCTTTGAAATTCCATTCTCCATCACATTACCACCCCATCACGTGATTTTTTTTGTTATTGCTTCTTATGTATAGATTACATAGTATACAAAAACTGAAATGGGGGCTGGAGAGACGGCTTAGCAGTTAAGGCACTTGCTTGCAAAGCCTAAGGACCTTGGTGGATTCTCTAGGTCCCATGTAAGGCAGATACACATGGCAGCACATGCATCTGGAGTTTGTTTGCAGTGGCTAGAGACCCTGGTATGCCTGTTCTCTCTCTCTCTTTCATAAGTAAATAAAAATGAATTTAAAATACTGAAATGGAGTAGTAGATATTCAATATTCAGTTCTTACACTTGTCTCTTAGTAATGCTGTAAGTTAGGCTGGCAAATTAGCAGAAAAGAATTCTTGTTGTATGTATTAATTGAAACATTTTAAGGTTTCATTTTTTACTTCAGAGTATTGGTCCTGGTGCTAGTGTACATTATTAACTTTCTAAAAGAATATGTTTCTTATTTGTTTACATGCTATCCAATAATCTTTCACAATCACTACATTTATCAGTATTGTTTTTTGCTTATATTCCACTATTAGCTTACTGACTCTGAGGAACATATTTTGAGGATCATATTTGAAACTAGAAACATTTGGGCTATAGGGATGGCTTAGCCTGCAAAGCCAAATGACCCAGGTTTGATTCCCCTGAACCCATGTTAGCCAGATGCAAAATGGTGGTGCATGCACTGGCTGGAGACCCTGGCATGCCCATTCTCTCTCTCTCCCTCTTTCTGTCAAATAAATACCTATATTAAAAATTACATATATAAAATTAAAAAAAGAAAATATAATACATTTGAAAATCATTTAAAAGTTTTCATTTATACCTCTTTCTCCATATGTGTGTGTGTCTGTGTGTGTAGGAGCATGTCAGGGTCTTTTGAAACTGCAAACGAATGCTCATACACCTATATGCGGATAGCTGGTGAATTGTACTGGGGCCTGCAGGCTTTGCAAGGAAGCTTCTGTAACCAGTAGGCATCCTCCCAGCCCTTTTGAAAATCATCTTTAAAACCTTATTTTTCCCCAGTACATCTTTTTGTAAGTAAATGTGGCATTTAAAGCCTGGAACTAGGCCCTGGCCTAGGATTAGTTTAATGGAAAAATTGCTGATCACTTTGACTGTGCCATATGTGTTTTTTTCTCTTTCTTTTCCCCAGCGACTGTGTAGATCTTGGTGTTTTGCTTTTGATACATGAGTGTATAATTAAAGCCTATTTGAATATCAAAAAATAAAACCTTATTTTTCTTTTGATACTAGAGCTCAAACTCAAGCATTGTGCATGTTAGGAAAGCATCCTATGAAAATAAATTTTAACTTTAAGAAGACTGAAGGGTTCACTTTAGTCCAAATTAAAATTAAAACCAGGAAGGAAAAATTGAATTATATTCTTAAAATATTTTCTAGCCGGGCGTGTGGTGGCACATGCCTTTAATCCTGGCATTCGCGAGGCAGAGGTAGGAGGATTGCCACGAGTTCGAGGCCACCCTGAGAGTACATAGTGAATTCCAGGTTCCAGGTCAACCTGAGCTAGAGTGAGGCCCTACCTCAAGAATCCAAAAAAAAGCCGGGCGTGGTGGCGCATGCCTTTAATCCCAGCACTCGGGAGGCAGAGGTAGAAGGATTGCCATGAGTTCAAGGCCACCCTAAGATGACAGAGTTAATTCCAGGTCAGCCTGGACCAGAGTGAGACCCTACCTCGAAAAACCAAAAAAAAAAAAAAAAAAAAAGAATCCAAAAAAAATAAAAATAAAAATTTTCCAGTAATCAGATATTTAGTGAGCTTCTGTAGTCATCTTGAGCTGGGATGTTTTGGGTTATCAGAAATGCAAGCAAGAACACATTGTAACAAAACTATTCTATACAATTATGCTTTTCTGAAACTGGATGTTACCTGATACTCATGGTTTCTTTTCTTATTTTATTAATCCCAACATTATCAGTTTGAGTACTCTATCATGTCACTTCTGTTACTTAGAAATTAATGCTCTTTCCCCTTTTATTATGAAGATTGAACTTGTTATTCAATATGTGCTTCATAAATAGCTTTTAACAAAATTAGAAATCTTTATTTATTTATTCATTTGAGAATGAGAGAGATAGGGAGAGAGACAGAGAGACAAAGAGATGAGAGAGATGGAGAGAGAAAGAATGGGCACACCAGGGCCTCCAATCACTGCAAATGAATTCTACATGTGTGTACTGCCTTGTGCATCAGGCTTTATGTGGGTATTGGGGAATCAAACTTAGGTCCTTTGGCTTTGCCAGCAAGCACCTTAACCACTAAGATATCTGTATATCCTTAAATTAAAAAAAAATTTTTTTTTGAGGTAGGGTCTCGCTCTAGCCCAAGCTGACTTGGAATTCACTATGTCATCTCAGGGTAGCCTCGAACTCACGGTGATCCCCTATCTCTGCTTCCCAAGTGTTGGGATTACAGGTGTGTGCCATCATGCACAGCTTAAATTTGAAATCTTTATTCAAGTTTAGCATTACCAAAAAATAATTATAGTCCAGACATGGTATTGTCTTCACTGTCAATGCTGATACATGGTGGTCTCCACTCCAAATCTTAGAGGTTATAAATGACAAATTAATTCGCAGTTAAAATATATTTATTGCGGGACTGGAGAGATTGCTTAGCGATTAAGTGCTTGCCTTTGAAGCCTAGGGACCCTGGTTCAAGGCTCGATTCCCCAGGACCCACATTAGCCAGATGCACAAGGTGGTGCATGCATCTTGGAGTTCGTTTGCAGTGGCTGGAGGCCCTGGTGCGCCCATTCTCTCCCTTTTTTTTTCTCTCTCTCTCTCCTCCTCCCTTTTTATCTCTATGTCTGTCTGTTGCTCTCAAACAAATAAATAAAAATAAACAAAAAATTAAAAAATATATTTGTTGGGCTGGTGGATGGCTTAGTGGTTGAGATCATAAGACCATAAGACTACGATAATAGGAGGAAAAGATCATGACTTCAAAATAAAAGAGAGACTGATTGAGAAGGGGAGAGGATATGATGGAGAATGGAACTTCAAAGGGGAAAGTGGATGGAGGGAGGGCTTTACCATGGGATTTTTTTTTTATGATCATGGAATTTGTTAATAGAAAAAAATTTGAAAAAATTCCAATAAAAGAGCCACATGAGAAAAAATATGTTTTTGCTATATCAAAAAAGTTATGAAATATACATCTTATAGTGAGATACTTGGAAAAATTCTTTAAACATATTCTTTAAAAATTTATCATACACTTGTTGGGGATTGAATATAGGGCCGTAAGCATGCCATATAGGCTACCCCTGACTATTTGTTATCCTGCCAAATTATCATTGTTTCCCTTAGTAAGAACTCATATTAATGATAATATCCCAGTTTTGCAATGCATTTATGTTTCAAGCAATAATAATTTAAATTCATATAATTTCAACATTGTGATACAAATTTTAAGAGGTATTTTTAACCTCAAGTTTAAGACATTTTGATTTGGCCTCCAACATTTTATAATTTTATTCTATTTTTTGATAAAGAGTCTTTTTGTAGTCTAGACTGACCTGGAATTCACTTATGTAGACCAGTCTGGCCTCAAACTTACAACAATCTTCCTGTTCAGCCTCTTGATTTCTATGATTACATGTATGAGTTACTAAACCAGGTTTGTCTCCAGGTTATATTTATTATTTAAGAGAGAGAGAGGGAGAATATAGGCATGCCAGGGCCTCTTTCCACTGCCAATGAGCTCCAGATGCATGTGCCACTTTGTGAATCTGGCAATTACATGGATACTGGAGACTCAAACCTGGGAAGTCAGGATTTATAAGCAATTGCCTTTAACCAGTAAGTCATCTCTCCAACCTTAAATTAGATTTTGAGTTAATTTTGAGGGCTGTGTATAAAATAATGACCTCATAATGACATCTTCATACCTGAGTGTCATTATGCCTTGTTCTCTTCCATTTCTTTCTCCCATGGCACTCCTCTGTACTCTATTTCCCATCTTCCTTAAAATATCTTCTTTCCCTCTCATCATCCCATGAATTGTTTTGTGACTTCCTCATACATATAGACACACATATAATTTTAAATCTACAAATTTCATTTTATGTGTAACTAATTGTTGAAGAAATCTTTCAAACAAAAATTTGGATGGACCTTTATTTATGAAGTTATTCCTAACTAGAATTGAAACATGAGGACATTAAAACATTTTCTTATAAAAATGTCATAATCATCTTATTTTTCTGAATTTAGTCATTTCAGCAGGTTGAAATTTTTCCTGATCTTTTAAAAATGATTTATGTTGTTTTAAGATTCATGTCTTTCATCATAAAAATAATTAGTGGTACTTAGAAGTATAAATCTTTGACAGATTTATTACCATTAAGTCACAGCTTTCAAATGTGTTAGAATGAAAAGTGAAACTCATTTTTATATCAATCCTGATTCCTCTAGGTATCCATTTACAATTAGTTCATGATTGTGGGGAAATGTGGCTTTTTTTTTTCATTCACTTCTATTTTGCTGGAAGGGCTTAGATGTTGACTAATTGTCTTCATATAATCTTGAGAATGATTATAACATTTTCTCATTTAAGACCATACACATATACTTTACAATAATCTATAAAACTGTTTCCAAGTACTTTTGTTTTTCAGATAAAAAGATAACAAAATGAAAAAAAAATGGGCCCTGGAGTAACCTTTATATTTTAGTCTATTTAAACAAATCTTTTATAAAATGAATATAAACACATAGTTATAATTAGAATTCTTGGGTTATTATGTTTGCTTGAGTAGGATTATCTTTGCTAAATCTGGAGTATAATGCACACTGAAATTGTCCTGCATAATGGAAACAACATATTCCCTGAGCAGATATAGTGATTCAACAAAAGCTTTAGAATGAGATACAATTACACTTTGAGTTTCCCAGCGTTAGTGCAGGGCAAATTCATTAACATCAAATAAAGAAATATTTGCACAAAATAGTAATTAGATTATTAGCATGGGTTTGAAATTTCATTATGTTTAGCTGACTCCTTTAAAAATCTGTATTTTGATTATTCTGTACACAATTCAACCAAATAACCAGGATAATTTGGCACAATAAAGGATTAAGCAGACAGAATTATAATATCAGGAATAAGTTCTATAAAAAGCCATTGCAAAATAACTTTTTCTTAAATGTCTTTTAAAACCATATCACTAATATTATACAAATAATTTTTTCATATTCCTATGTATGATAGGATAGCTGGAGCAATAGTATGCTTTCTTAGATGTTTATATACAGAACGAAACCCTTCTTGGAATTATAATTGTGAGTTACTGTCACTCACAGTGGGAATGAACTAAAAAAAATCGTACACAAGAAACACAAGGACAAATAGGAAGAGATTCAGGAAGTAGCAAGGTCAGTGTGAAGTCAAGTGCACGTAGATGTTGAGCCACAGGATGTCATCGTTCTACAACAATAGTATTATTTTTTAAAAGAAAACAAGTCATCTTCAGAAAAGAAAGATGCTCCAAGGTTCTGAGCTTTAAAGACTATAAGCAGCGCCCATATCTTGAAGATTATCTGGAACTTCCGCAGCAAGACATCAAAAGGAAGATCACAGGGCTGGAGAGATGGCTTAGCGGTTAAGCGCTTGCCTGTGAAGCCTAAGGACCCCGGTTCGAGGCTCAGTTCCCCAGGTCCCACGTTAGCCAGATGCACAAGGGGGCGCACGCGTCTGGAGTTCGTTTGCAGAGGCTGGAAGCCCTGGTGTGCCCATTCTCTCTCTCTCCCTCTATCTGTCTTTCTCTCTGTGTCTGTCGCTCTCAAATAAATAAATAAATAAATAAATAAATAAATAAATAAATAAATAAATAAATAAAAAAGGAAGATCACAAAGAGACTAGTTTGTTTTAGCCATGGAACTGTACCTGGGATCCCAAGAGCCTGCTGGTCTCCTGTCTGCTGCTCGCCGCCTGGGGGACAGGGAACGGTCCCCGAGGAGGCCAAACACGGCACCTTCGTGGGGCGCATCGCGCAGGACCTGGGGCTGGAGCTGGTGCCGTGCCTGTTCCGGGTGGCGTCCAAGGAGCGCGGGGACCTTCTGGAGGTGAATGTGCGGAATGGCATTTTTTTAAACATTTTTAAAAATTTATTTATTTATTTATTGATATATATATATATATATATATATATATATATATATATATATTTACTGATATATATATATATATATTTATTGAGAGCCACAGACACAGAGAGAAAGACAGATAGAGGAAGAGAGAGAGAATGGGCGCGCCAGGGCTTCCAGCCTCTGCAAACGAACTCCAGACGCGTGCGCCTCCTTGTGCATCTGGCTAACGTGGGACCTGGGGAACCGAGCCTCGAACCGGGGTCCTTAGGCTTTACAGGCAAGCGCTTAACCGCTAAGCCATCTCTCCAGCCCCAGAATGGCATTTTGTTTGTGAATTCTCTGATCGACCGCGAGGAGCTGTGCGGGCGGAGCGCGGAGCGTGGCATCCACCTGGAGGTGATCGTGGACAGGGCGCTGCAGGTTTTCCACGTGGAGGTGGAGGTGAGGGACATTAACGATAACCCACCTGTGTTCCCAGCTACAAAAAAAAGAGTATGTCTATTTCGGAAACCAGAGCTCTCGACTCTTATATTTCACTACAGGGCGCATTGGAGGCAGACGTGGGTGCTAATGCTCTTCTAACTTATAGACTGAGTCCCAATTAGTATTTCTCACTGTACGTGCCAACCAGCGACGAACAGGTGAAATCGCTCCAACCAGTGTTAAAAAAACTTTTAGAGCCGGGTGTGGTGGCGCACGCCTTTAATCCTAGCACTCGGGAGGCAGAGGGAGGAGGATCACCGAGAGTTCAAGGCCACCCTGAGACTACATAGTGAATTCCAGGTCAGCCTGAGCCAGAGTGAGATCCTACCTCGAAAAAAAATAAACAAAACTTTTAGACAGGGAACTAGCTTCTGAGCTTCTCTTGGTGGTTAAAGTAAGTGATGGCGGCATACCTGAACTGACAGGAACACTGGAGTTACACATCACTGTGCTGGATGCGAATGATAATGCCCCGGTGTTTGACAAAGCAATCTATAGGGCAAAGTTAGTGGAAAATGCCAGAAACGGTACCCTGGTTATTAGACTTCCTCGGATTTAGTTGAGGGTTCAAACTGCCACATTCTTTTTTATTTTGTTTTATTTTTATTTATTTATTTGAGAGTGACAGGCATAGAGAGAAAGAGGCAGACAGAGAGAGAGAGAGAGAGAGAGAAAGAGAGAGAGAGAGGGAGAGAGAGAGAGGGAGAATGGGTGCGCCAGGGCCTCCAGCCACTGCAAACGAACTCCAGACGTGTGCGCCCCCTTGTGCATCTGGCTAACGTGAGTCCTGGGCAATCGAGCCTCAAACCCGGGTCCTTAGGCTTCACAGGCAAGCGCTGAACCGCTAAGCCATCTCTCCAGCCCATGCCACATTCTTTATTCCTTTGCAACAGATGTCTCCTCTAAGACAAAAGTCTCTTTTCATATTGATTCATCCAGTGAAGAAATCAAAGTCCACAGAACGATAGATTTTGAAGAAACAAAATCATGGAAGATTCAAGCAGAGGCAGTTGACAAACGTAGTCCACCAATGTATGGTCATAGTACAGTTTTGATCGAAGTCTTGGACATAAATGACAATGCTCCAGAGTTAGTAGTAACGACTATACCACTCCTGGTTCCAGAGGACCCCCCTCTGGGCACCGTCATCGCCCTGATCAGCATGTCTGACCGCGACTCGGGAGAGAACGGGCAGGTGACCTGCTCCCTGACGCCCCACGTCCCCTTCAGGCTGGTGTCCACCTTCAAGAACTACTACTCGCTGGTGCTGGACAACGCCCTGGACCGCGAGACCACCCCCGGCTACGAGGTGGTGGTGACCGCCAGGGACGGAGGCGCGCCGGCGCTGTGGGCCACGGCCAGCGTGTCGGTGGAGGTGGCGGACGTGAACGACAACGCGCCCGCGTTCGCGCAGGCCGAGTACACGGTGTTCGTGAAGGAGAACAACCCGCCGGGCGCGCACATCTTCACGGTGTCGGCCACGGACGCGGACGCGCAGGAGAACGCGCGCGTGACCTACTCGCTGGTGGAGCGGCGCGTGGGCGAGCGCGCGCTGTCGAGCTACGTGTCCGTGCACGCGCAGAGCGGCCGGGTGCACGCGCTGCAGCCCCTGGACCACGAGGAGCTGGAGCTGCTGCGCTTCCAGGTGAGCGCGCGCGACGCGGGCGAGCCCGCCCTGGACGGGCAGGTGACGCTGCAGGTGTTCGTGCTGGACGACAACGACAACGCGCCCGCGCTGCTGGGGCCCGAGGCGGGGGTGCATGCTGCGGGCGTGAGCCAGCTGCTGTGGCGCTCAGTGGGCGCGGGCCACGTGGTGACGAAGGTGCGCGTGGTGGACGCGGACTCTGGCTACAACGCGTGGCTGTCCTACGAGCTGCAGCCGGAGGCGGGCGGCGCGCGCAGCCCGTTCCGCGTGGGGCTGTACACGGGCGAGATCAGCACCACGCGCGCCCTGGACGAGGCGGACGCGCCGCGACAGCGCCTACTGGTGCTGGTGAAGGACCACGGCGAGCCCGCGCTGACGGCCACCGCCACCGTGCTGCTGTCCCTGGTGGACAGTGGTCAGGCGCCCAAGGCGCCGTCGAGCTCGCGGGCCTTGGTGGACGCCGCCGGCCGGGAGGCGTCGCTGCTGGACGTGAACGTGTACCTGATCGTGGCCATCTGCGCGGTGTCCAGCCTGCTGGTGCTCACGCTGCTGCTGTACGTGGCGCTGCGGTGCTCGGCGGCGTCGCCCACGGAGGGCGCATGCGGGCCTGGCAAGCCGGTGCTGGTGTGCTCCAGCGCGGTGGGCAGCTGGTCGTACTCTCAGCAGAGGAGGCACAGGGTGTGCTCTGGGGAGGGCGGACCTCATGGCCTTCAGCCCCAGTGTTCCTCCTGGTTTCGGTTCTGGAGATGCTGGAGTACAACAATCTTTGACGATGTAAGTCCATTAATCCTGGGGTATATTCTATGCCTATTGATGTCACTCATGCTGTTTGTCAATTTATTAGTCTGTAGTCACTACACCATTTATTCATTTTTGCCTTTCTCTTGATATGTTTTATTTCAAACATATCCATCGCTTTTATTACAGGTATTACAAATATAATTCAGTAATGTTATCTGCTAACACTAGTGATGCTAATAATTAAATAGAATGAGCGAAAGTCTTTTCTTTCTAATTAGGAAACCGAAGTTTGCTAGAAAGATGGCAAGTATCATAATGGGAAATATAGGGTATAAGCAAGAGATATATTTAGTTTTCTTAACTTATTTTTTTCTAAATTTTATTTTATGAGAAAAAGAGAGAGAGAAAACGAGAGAGGCAGATAGGAAGGAAAGGGATAGAATGGGCGTGCTAGGACCTTCAGCTGCTGCAAATGAACTCCAGATGTCTGTTCCACTTTGTGCATCTGGCTTATCTGGGTCCTGGGGAATTGAATCTGGGTCCTTTGACTTTGCAAGAAAGTGCCCAAATTGCTAAACCATATCTTCAGTCCTAAAATTCAGTTTTTAATATTGTAATATGTCCATCACGTTTTCTCATACTTATCATCCAGTCCTTTAATTTTATATTCAAAAGTATTTCAATAATATTTAAATTTATAATTTGAGTTTAAAGTATACTTAAATTTTTTCTTAAAAGTATTATTGCTTGGGCTGGAGAGATAGCTTAGTGGTTAAGGCACTTGCCTACAAAGTGAAAGGACCTAGGTTTAATTCTCCAATGCCTATGTAAAACCATATGCACAAAGTAGCACATGTGTCTGGAATTTCTTTGCAGAGGCTGGAGGCCTTGGCATGCCCATTCTGTCTATATACATATCTGTCTTTTCTCTCTCATAATAAATAAAATATTCCTTTAAAAGTATTATTTTTTAATTTTCAAAGTGAGAGAGGGTTAGAGAGAGAAATGGAGGGATGGATGGAGTGAAGGAGGGAAGGTGGGAGAGAGAGAGGAAGAAAGAAAGAGGGAGGGAGAAAACACACCATATTTTTTTGCCTCTGAAAATAAACTCCAAATTCATACACCACTTTGTGCACTTCACTTTACATGAGTACTGAGGAATTGAGCCCAGGCCAGCAGTCTTTGCAAGCCAGCATTTTTACGCACTGAGACATCTTCCCACCCCTAAATTCTTTTTAGAAACCTTTTTATTAGCAATTTTCATGCATGTACTTAATTTTGATAATAATCCTCTGGGATTACTTTCAATTGCTTCCCCATACCACTTTCATTGAATCCTTCTTTCCACTATATTTAAATTCTTAACTTATATTCTATAAAATCTTCTGCCACTAATGGTTATCAGCTTTGTTGAAACTATTTTGCTTTCTTCTCCCTCTCTTCCTCCTCCTTCTTTTCTTTTCTTTTTTTTTTTTTTTTTTCTGAAGTAGGGTCTTGCTTGCCCAGGCTGACCTGGAATTCACCATGTAGTCTCAGGGTGGCCTTGAACTCAGGGCAATCCTCCTATCTCTTCCTTATGAATGTTAGGATGAAAAGGCATGCCCTTCCATGCTGGGCTGAAATGTTTTCACTTTCTATACAGTTTCATTTCCAGTGAGACCCTCTTTTTTCTTTTTTTTTTTTTTTTGAGGTAGGGTCTCACTCTAGCCCAGGCTGACCTGGAATTCACTATGCAGTCTCAAGGTGGCCTCCAACTCATGGTCATCCTCCTACCTCTGCCTCCCAAGTGCTGGGATTAAAGGTGTGCACCAACATGCCTGGCTGTGAGAAACTTTTTGAGATGATAGTTACAGTGGGTAGAGTTTTAATCTTGCCCTTGGATGTGATCTTATTTCTTCTCATTAGTCTTCTTGCATTTTCAAACACAGTTTCTTATGGTCTTTTGTTCCTTTACATAGACAGCACTTTGGTTATTTTCTCATATGTCAAGACTGCTCAATTGTCTATTGAACTCATTGCTGGATCCCTTTCCTTTTAATTTGAGCTTTCTACTTATTTGAGAAATTTGATTGATTTTGATTATAAACTGTAGCTATTTTTCTTCTATTCTTGGTACTTGTCATGAGGCTGTGTGGTCATAGTTTGAGATAGGAAAATCCACACTTCTTTGTGCCTTGTGGTTGATAGTGTTCTCATGTACTATGAACACAGATTGTACTTACTAAACTGCATTCTCTTAAAATAACGTTAATTAAAAAAATTATACATAAAACCATAAGATGCCAACAAATTCATTTCCACCTGAAACTACAGTATTGGTCACACTTTAGAAAATGAACAGTGTATTCTCTAATACATTTAATGTTTGCTTTTGTCTCAACATAATTTTCATGCAAATTTTATTCTTTAAAGAATCCCCAGAAAATTTATATTTATAAATGAAAAGATATATATCAAATAATGTGGAAGGTTACTCTGTTCTCTTTTAAAATTTTTGTTCATTTATTTGCAAGCAGAAAGAAAGACAGAAGAGAGAGAGAGAGAGAGAGAGAGAGAGAGAGAGAGAGAGAGAAAATGGGTGCCCAGGGCTTCTAGCTGCTGCTAACAAACTCCAGATGCTTGCAGCACTTTGTGTGTCTGGCTTTATGTGGGTACCGGGGAACAAAACCCGAGTCTTTAGGCTTTGTAGGCACGTGCCTTAACTGCTGAGCCATCTCTCTAGCCTATTTTGTTCTTTTGAGGTCTAATTACCACTGAATTACTCTTTAATTCTCTGTGAAGAGATAACTTATACATGATATGTTTAAATAAGGATAGAGAACCATGATGTAGATAGTGTAAAGTGAATAGGAATGCTAAAAAGTTATTAAAGGTCATGTATATTTTGAATGATGAATTTTAGGATGATTTCTATAAAGTTAAATATTCGTAAAATCTTTCTATGCTTTAATTTATCTCACTGCAATCTCTTTATTTATAGCTATAGAACAAAACCAAACTATTGCTTATTACATACCAAACCACTGTATGAGCTATATCTACTTGCTTAGAAATGATAGAAGATACTAAGATACAATATTCATTTAATCCTCATAATAATTTATAAAGCACTATACAAACGAACCATATTAAATCTATTTTAATCAATTTCCCATTGAGACAGGCATTTATTCCATATATAAATCATTAAGATTTGCTACATGAGAACTATGAATCAGCTCTTTGGGAGGGATACAAATTAGAATTAATTAATAAATGAAAAATCCCAAAGATTGTGGTTCATAGCATTTTTTCAGAACAACAAAATCCAGTGCCATATACAAATACAACCTCATTATTTTTGTAGTAATAATAGTGTTTTGAATAATCATAAGTGATGGTGAACATGATAAAAAATTAGAGAAGTTTTTACATTTTATTTTATTTTTTATTTATTTATTTTTTTTTGGTTTTTCGAGGTAGGGTCTCACTCTGGTCCAGGCTGACCTGGAATTAACTCTGTCATCTCAGGGTAGCCTTGAACTCATGGCAATCCTCCTACCTCTGCCTCCCAAGTGCTGGGATTAAAGGCGTGCGCCACCACGCCCGGCTTAGTTTTTACATTTTATACTTCATTAATATCGTCAAATTATTTTCCATGAGAACCTTTAAATGTGTGTGCATATTTCTGAGTTGTATTTTTCAGTGTGTTTGTTCACCAAAAGGCTTGTAACAAGTAGGAAAATAATTTGAGGAAAAATACTTGTGTTTACTTCAATAAACTATGATAGAGCATCAAGCAAATTCTACAATTTTGTTAGTTCAGTGCTCGTTTAACTTCAAATATGACTTAGAAGAACTACCTGAGGTTCTGAAAATGGCTTCACAATTCAGTTCTGTGTTTTGTGTTTTCAAGAAATAATAGTATTAGAACTCATAAAATATTAGTGGATGATATGGACTAATAAGATAGAAAATTTTGCACTCTAATATGTAACTAATAGGATCCACAGGTATGTCTTTAAGCTAATCAGATTGATCAGATTGAATTAGTAAAAGCTAGGCTCAAAGTCCATCAAATCTTCAATAAAGTTTCACAAAATTAGTGTTAACAATGAGGGTTTTTATTCCTTTTTGATGTAGAGTCTTGTTCTAGCCCAGGCTGACTTGAAATTCATTATATAGTCTCAGGATGACTTCAAAATCATGGCAATCCTCTTACCTCTGCCTTCCAAGTGCTGGGATTAAAAGTGTACACCTCCACACCTGGCATTAACAATGATTTTGATGTGACTTCTTGGCATTAGTCTGTAGCCAGATATAAGTCTCACTCCCAGTGGTTAGTTCAATGGGAGCATAATCTCTAGTCTGGAGTTAATTGAAATGTTGGTTACCAGAACTATGACAGCAAAAAATACAAAAGATGTGTCATTGACTCACTCACTTTATCAAGCTTTTTGTGACTTGGGTTTATTCAGTGCCACTTTACAAGTTCACAAAAGATTTTTACTGGACATTAACACTTAAGTTTAAAATCTTGCTTTAATTCAAATATGTGTTATTCTCCTCTTTCATGAGTACACTCTCTCATATTCATTTCTTTACCTTGGAAGATCCCACATTGTGCGTCAAACCCTAATTCCTATGACAAAGTGGTTAGAAATCTGTAGTTTCCTTTTGTTCATAATAAGTTTGACACACTTCAAATATCCTATTCAATTTACTATTATGTTGTCAAATTTTACAGATGCGTAACAGAATTGAATGTCATAAAAGTTGATTGGTCAGCATCTTTAAATTTTAACATAAAATTGCATTAATTTAAAGAATTCTAGTGCTATAATATTGAGAGAAGAGTAGAATAAAAACATGGAACATTATTATATTGATAGAATATATATGCATTTAAAACTCAGAATTAAGAAAATGTTAACCCAGAAGTATTATCATATCATATTTCATATGTCATTGGAATATTTTTAGATTATAGCTGAATCATCAAAACTATTTTACATGGAAGTAAGAATATCACTTGAGTCCCAAATCATCCTAAGCCACACAGTAAGCTTTTGTCTTTCAATATCAAGCAAACATTTCTTAAACCACAACCTACATAATGAAATAGTAAGCAATCATTGTACTTATTCGGAAAAGTAAACATTCTATTCCATGGTTGTTATCTTATCCCCTTTTCTTCTAAAGTCTAAGTGGATATGAAAAATAGAAAGAAGACATAACCAAATTACATCTTTAGTAAATGAAAATTAACCTCAATAATTCTAACTTTTAAATTTAGTATTGTATGAAATTCCATTAACAAACTCTGAGGTGATTTGTCATTGAGTTGAAAAGATTGATTGTTTTCTTTATTGTAAGCACCTTTGGTACTTGACATACATATCTCTAATATCTCTATAATCACCTTGTTTTAGATGAATTTATGATTAGAACCTCAAAATTATTCAACCAGAACCACTTTCAAGAGTATATCTTGACTGGATTAAGAAAACTCATGTTCGTTACATGGAAATGGCAAAATGGTACAGAAATTTTCATGGTGATTTTATTTAATTCCACTGATAATACCATTCATTTTGTGCTTTAAAAGACTACTTCTGTCATATTACTATTACATAAAGAGCCAGCTTGATATCTCATACTATTAACAATGAAACTGATGTGAGAAATCATATGTATCATTTGCTAAATTCCCATAGAGCCACATAATTTTCATTTGTGAATTTTATTTTAAATGGCAAATTTGAAAATTTTATTATTTGTTTTTTGATTACTTTCTTAGTGTTCTGCAAACTTCAGTGACTTTCAATATTTCAGTATAGGTAGAAGAGAGGCTTTCTAATATATCTTTACAGAGAGATGATATAAATGTTTGAGGTTGTGGATATATTAATTACCTTGATTTGATCGCCATAGAGTAGATATATGTATCAGGACATTGCTCATACCCCATAAATTTATTCAAGTCGTTTTAATTTTTTTTAAAGTTAAGAGAAGGCAAATTTACACAGATAAGAGCATAGCAATAAAAGACAGAAAGATTGAATGAAAATTGATATTATCAAAGTTCAATTTTTTTCTTTGAATTCTGAGCTCAGTTGTAGAGCATGTGCCTAGCATGCACAAGGGCCTAGATTAAGCAAAACCAAACAGAACCGAAAACACTTCCACCACCACCACACAAAACAGTCTCCAGCACTGCAAAAGATTTTTGTTTTTAGTTGAGTTCCCTAGCAGCTAAGTAACAAGAGAGACGGAAATTAAAACGACTCATGATGGGCAAGATTTGCGGGAAATGTTTAATTCTACTTCTTCATAAAGCTTATCCTCAAGTGTTTAGACAAATTAAATAATTTTATAAGTATATGTGAGTTGTAGAACTATGAAATTAATATTATTCAGGAAATAAAGCATCATTTCCACATACGTTCAGTTTCAATATGACTTAAAATCTGGATGTTCCATAAATAAGCACCTGGATGGCTGAAGAGATGGCTTAGTGGTTAAAGCACTTGCCCGCAAAGCCAAAGGATCTCGTTTCAATTCCCCACGATGTGTGTAAGCCTGATGCACAAAGTGGTGCATGCATAGAGTTCCTTTGCAGTGGCTGGAGGCCCTGGTGCGCCCATTCTTTCCCTCCCTCTCCCTCTCTATCTCTTTCTCTGTCTCAAATAAATAAATAAAATAAAAAATAAGCATTCAGAATTACTTGGGGAAGAATAGCATAAAACACGTGAATTTTGGGGGGTATGAATATGCACAGTACTCACAATTTTAGGCACAAGGTGTCGCTCTTTACTTGGTAGAAAGAATTTGTCCACAGGGTGATCTGAACAGCCCAGCACTCCTCATAGGAGACTGACTCTATCAAGCTGGATGCTGTTAAAAGGATCTCTTCGAACTTATCAAGAACCAAGCGATATTTTTAGCCAGAACTGAAGTATCTGGTACTACAAGCGTGAAGAGTCTTATTTTGGAAGACAATTTCCTATGCAATGTTAGGTTTTCAAAGAAGGGGATCAAACACTGGATATCTGCTGTTCTCCTGTCTGCTGCTCGCCGCCTGGGGGACAGGGAGCGGCCAGCTCCACTACTCGGTCCCCGAGGAGGCCAAACACGGCACCTTCGTGGGCCGCATCGCGCAGGACCTGGGGCTGGAGCTGGCGGAGCTGGTGCCGCGCCTGTTCCGGGTGGCGTCCAAGGAGCGCGGGGACCTTCTGGAGGTGAATGTGCAGAATGGCATTTTGTTTGTGAATTCTCGGATCGACCGCGAGGAGCTGTGCGGGCGGAGCGCGGAGTGTGGCATCCACCTGGAGGTGATCGTGGACAGGCCGCTGCAGGTTTTCCACGTGGAGGTGGAGGTGAGGGACATTAACGACAACCCACCGGTATTTCCCCTAGGAGAACAAAGACTGCAGATTTCCGAGTCTAAGCAGTCGGAGTCGCGTTTTCCGCTAGAGGGAGCTTCTGATGCGGATATAGGAGAGAATGCTGCATTGGTCTACAGACTAAGTCAAAATGAATATTTTTCCTTAGAATCACCAACAAATAGTAAACAGACTAAAAAACTGTCGCTTATGCTAAAGAAGTCTCTAGATAGGGAGAGAACTGCAGAACTTACTTTGCTGCTGACCGCCACAGATGGGGGAAAGCCTGAGCTCACTGGCTCAGTTCAGCTGTTAGTTCAAGTATTGGACATTAACGACAACGACCCAGAGTTTGATCAATTAGAATATAAGGTACGAGTGGCGGAAAATGCTCCAAGAGAAACTCTTGTTATAAAGTTAAATGCCACAGATAGAGATGAAGGAGTAAACGGGGAGATAACATACTCTCTGATGTCGATTAAGCCCAAAGGAAGACCCTTATTTACACTAGATGAAAATAACGGAGACATGACGGTCAATGGAACTTTAGATTATGAAGAAAATAAGTTTTATGAAATTGAAGTGCAGGCCACAGACAAGGGAAATCCTCCAATGGCAGGTCACTGTACAGTCATGGTAGAAATTTTAGACACCAATGATAATTCCCCTGAAGTCACGGTGACGTCCCTGTCTCTCCCAGTACCTGAGGACGCTCAGGTGGACACCGTCATCGCCCTGATCAGTGTGTCTGACCGCGACTCCGGAGAGAACGGGCTGGTGACCTGCTCCCTGACGCCCCACGTCCCCTTCAGGCTGGTGTCCACCTTCAAGAACTACTACTCGCTGGTGCTGGATAGCGCCCTGGACCGCGAGACCACCCCCGGCTACGAGGTGGTGGTGACCGCCAGGGACGGAGGCGCGCCGGCGCTGTGGGCCACGGCCAGCGTGTCGGTGGAGGTGGCGGACGTGAACGACAACGCGCCCGCGTTCGCGCAGGCCGAGTACACGGTGTTCGTGAAGGAGAACAACCCGCCGGGCGCGCACATCTTCACGGTGTCGGCCACGGACGCGGACGCGCAGGAGAACGCGCGCGTGACCTACTCGCTGGTGGAGCGGCGCGTGGGCGAGCGCGCGCTGTCGAGCTACGTGTCCGTGCACGCGCAGAGCGGCCGGGTGCACGCGCTGCAGCCCCTGGACCACGAGGAGCTGGAGCTGCTGCGCTTCCAGGTGAGCGCGCGCGACGCGGGCGAGCCCGCCCTGGGCGGCCAGGTGACGCTGCAGGTGTTCGTGCTGGACGACAACGACAACGCGCCCACGCTGCTGGGGCCCGAGGCGGGGGTGCAGGCTGCGGGCGTGAGCCAGCTGCTGTGGCGCTCAGTGGGCGCGGGCCACGTGGTGACGAAGGTGCGCGCGGTGGACGCGGACTCTGGCTACAACGCGTGGCTGTCCTATGAGCTGCAGCCGGAGGCGGGCGGTGCGCGCAGCCCGTTCCGCGTGGGGCTGTACACGGGCGAGATCAGCACCACGCGCGCCCTGGACGAGGCGGACGCGCCGCGACAGCGCCTGCTGGTGCTGGTGAAGGACCATGGCGAGCCCGCGCTGACGGCCACCGCCACCGTGCTGCTCTCCCTGGTGGACAGTGGTCAGGCGCCCAAGGCGCCGTCGCGCTCGCGGGCCTTGGTGGACGCCGCCGGCCGGGAGGCGTCGCTGCTGGACGTGAACGTGTACCTGATCGTGGCCATCTGCGCGGTGTCCAGCCTGCTGGTGCTCACGCTGCTGCTGTACGTGGCGCTGCGGTGCTCGGCGGCGTCGCCCACGGAGGGCGCGTGCGGGCCTGGCAAGCCGGTGCTGGTGTGCTCCAGCGCGGTGGGCAGTTGGTCGTACTCGCAGCAGAGGAGGCACAGGGTGTGCTCTGGGGAGGGCCCACCTAAGGCGGACCTCATGGCCTTCAGCCCCAGCCTTCCTCCCAGTCTTGACAGAGATGAAAGGGAAAGGGAGGAGTCTGGAACAAGCCACCCTGGTCAGGTAAGTTGTCTGTACATTCTTCCCATTCTGTAAGTGAACATTAAATATTTAGGATTAAGACTTAAATGAACATTTTGAAATGAAGCCGAGTGTAGTCGCGCATGTCTTTAATCCCAGTCTTTGGGAGGCAATGGTAGGTTAGGATCGCTGTGAGTTCGAGGCTACCCTGAAACTGCATAGTGAATTCCAGGTCAGCCTGAGCTGGAGTGAGACCCTATGTCAAAAAACAAAACAAAACAAAAACTCTTTTAAATAAATGCTCAGTGTTGTAACTATTGTCTCAAAGGATAACCTTTAGTAGTAAAATGCCAGATGGCACATTTATCCACTCTTTTAGTCATATGATCAGGTTTCTTTTGGTATGAAGTGCCTGTTTTCCTTCAAACTTTGTTAGAAAACTTTAAAAAGAAGTTGCCAAAAAAATGTCTTCTCTTGTCACTTGACTGGAAATAATTATTTTACAGGAGCCACTCATAGTTCTTGTAGGTGGTATGGACAACCACAGTGGGTTATTTAGAGTTGCTAGTGTTTGTTAGCAACCTTTTGCTTTGATATTTTCACATCTGTTTGCGTCTTTTGCACCAACACACCAACTCTCTTCTTTGGCTCTGAATTGATTTATTTTTTAAAAAGCTCATTAATTATCCACTATAAACTGTTATCCCTCACATAATTTTAGCTTTGCCTCTACCACTGTGGTAAAACCTATTTTCAAATTATTTGGAGAAATATCTAGTCTTATATTCTAATATGATACTACATTTCAAATGATTGTTCTTGATTTTTCCCAAGAGAGGGCAGGAGGATAATTAAGTAGTACATATTCAAATGGTGTTGACTGATTTACACTTCCAAATTAAACTTCCAAAGAATCATGCACACTCACTAATAGCCATCTTATGCCCTTTTAATAGCGACTCATTTGTATTCTTTTGTAAGTTTAAAAAATTTATCTAGAAAAAATAAACCAGTTGTGGGAGTGCATACTGATAATTATCATTCCATTACGATTGTATTTAATTTCTTTCCTTACAAATGCTTTATCTCTATTGCTTATGAAGTTTTCTTTCCCTATTGTATAATCATGTCTGAATAGTTTAGCAAAGACCACTTACCTCTAGGTGATTCTTCTAATTTTGTGACTCTTAAGAGTGACAGAACAAAACATGCTTTTGGGAATCATACGAGGTCATCTCCTCTTAAAGTTACATATCACACCACACAGCACAACATTCTTGAGGGTTCTATACTCATATTCCTTTTTAAAACTCCAGCACAGGGGCTGGAGAGATAGCTAAGCAGTTAAAGCTGATTGCTTGCAAAGGTTCTATTACCAGTACCCATGTAAAGCCAGATGCACAAAGCAATACATGAGTCTGTAGTTCATTTACTATGGCAAGAGGTCCTGACAAAGCCAAATTTTCTCTCTCTCAAGTAAACAGAAATATTTTTAAAATTTGAGCTAAGTAAGAACTTTATATTCAATATTAGTTGGCTAAAATATTTTGTAAGTATTCAATAGTAGGCACAAGATACAAAATACCTCAGATTGAAAAGTGACTCAATCTTTTGTTTATGAAGCTTTGTCAAGATGATATATGTGACTATTACATAGGGAATACATTATAACTTATCTCTAAATGAAGGTAGAGGGAAATGCATGATCATTTAAATTTAATTTTAAAGACATTGGTGGATATTAATTGCAAGTTTAATTCTTATAATCATTACTTTTATATCTCATGATAGCCAACGCCTAATTTAGATAATTCCAAATCACCTAAACTAACTCTTATAGATATTTTATGCTTACTCTTATAAATATTTTATATTTATTTATTTGAGAGTGGGGAAGAGGAGGGGGGGAGAGAGAGAGAGAGAGAGAGGAGAGAGCGAATGGGCATGCTAGGGCCTCTAGCCACTGCAAACAAACTCCAGATACATGCACCACCTTGTGCATGTGGTTTATGAGGATACAGGGGAATTGAACCTGGGTCCCTGAGCTTCACAGGCAAGTGCCTTAACCTCTAAGCCATCTCTCCAGCCCTTTATGTTTGCTCTTACCATCAGAATTTCATTCTTTGTGTAAAGTTATAATTCCAGGTATTTTCTTATTCACTTAAGTATTAAAGATAAACTTTGAGCTGGGTGTGGTGACACACTCCTTTAATCCCAGCACTCAGGAGGCAGAGGTAGGAGGATCGCCGTGAGTTCAAGGCCACCCTGAGACTACAGAGTTAATTCCAGGTCAGCCTGGACCAGAGTGAGACCCTACCTCGAAAAACCAAAAAAAAAAAAAAAAAAAAAAAAGAAAAGATAAACTTTGATTTTTCTTCTTAATAATTTAGTTATGTCTAACAATGTGTGAAGACCATGGGACATATTATTTTTTTCATAAAATTCTTTAGCAATTCTGGTATCTTGGCATTTTTGTAAATGAAAAATGTCAAATGAGGGCTGGAGAGATGGCTAAAATTCAAATATTCTTTTGTAATATTTTTTATGAGAGAGAGAGAAAGAGAGCGAGAGAGAAGGACAGAGAAAGAGAGTATGGGTGCAATACGGCCTCCAGCCACTGCACCTGTGCCCCACCTTGTGTGCATATGAAACCTGGTGCACTTGCATCACCTTGTGTATATGGCTTATGTGGGACCTGGAGAATTGAACATGGGTCCTTAGGCTTTACAGGCAAGCTCCTTAACTCTAAGTCATCTCTCCATCCTTAAAACTCAAATATTTTTGATCAGTTGAGCTAGTTTTATAGTTTATTTAACTCATACTTTTGGATCCATTCTCAGTTGCTGTCTTTCTGGATATGTAACAGTCTCATCATTATTATATGCAAAAGTACTGTGAAATAATGACCAGCTTAAAGATTTGACATGAATGTTAACAAACTTATAAAATCTATGCTTGCTATATTTTCTTATATATACATATATATACTTGCTATATGTTCTGTAGGTGCTTATTTGTGATTATTTACAAGCTAGTCTTGAATTAATGAATACAATTACAAAAGGCACTTTGATTTCCTGTGCATCATAGTGTCCATTGCAATGTTCTGAAAAGTATATTCTGACTAACTACTACCTCATGACAAAGGAAATATTTAGAGAGAAACAAAAATGATGCCATCAAGTTCACATTCTTTCGCTTTTAATTAATAAGGCTGGGTTCCAAGACACTTCATCACATTTATTATATTGGCACTCCATTGTCGCTTTAGAATATTGTGAATTTTGGAAGTGTTGATTTTTTCCATGAAACTGTTATATCTTGCCAGAAACAAAAGTTTCTAGACTTGCTATCTGTACTTTTAAAAAAATATTAAGTGAGGGCAGTTATAGGTAACTTCATCAGATTTAAGCAACAACCCCCCCCATGACAAATTACATGTTTATGATGAATTCTAATATTCATTAAATCGAACAAGAAAACATTATATAAATATGAGGTATAGTTTAGTTCATAGAAACATTTTGATTTTCTTTTATGAAATTATGAAATTATTTACTTTCTCTATAAGTTCTACAACAAAGTATTTGGAGAATAAAGTAATTTAAACACTGTGAATTCTACGTCATGAGCGGGCAGTCGTGTTATATATTGTTTATATATATATATTGTTTTCAATGGTAGCTAAAGAATAGCTTTTGCTACACCTTATTTCAAGATAAATTTTGAATGGGAAGTTAGTTTTCGAGTCACAAAATAATGAAAGTATTTGTATTTTGTCGATAGTACCATATACATCAAGTACATAGCATTCACAAACCATCCAGGGAAATGTCCAGAAGTTCAGTTACAGTGACCCAGGAAACAGCACTCTAAGGATCTTTCTTGTATTTACATAAGCAGTCACATGATGTCGCTATACACCCAAAAAGGGGAAAAGAACTTTTTTTTTTTTTTTGCTATCCCCACCCAGATTCCTACCATTCACAAAACAGAATCGACTACATATTCACTGGAACACAATATAAAACTTACTGAATAAATAATCAGAAAAGGAAGACAGCTCACCAAAGATCTCACGTAAGCGCTGTCTTAAACTTGACAACCAGGAGGTCCTTATCTGCAATGGTGTTTCCTGGGCGAGGAGGCCTGGGATCCCGGCGCCTGCTGCTCTCCTGTCTGCTGCTCGCCGCCTGGGGGACAGGGAGCGGCCAGCTCCACTACTCGGTCCCCGAGGAGGCCAAACACGGCACCTTCGTGGGCCGCATCGCGCAGGACCTGGGGCTGGAGCTGGCGGAGCTGGTGCCGCGCCTGTTCCGAGTGGCGTCCAAGGAGCGCAGGGACCTTCTGGAGGTGAATGTGCAGAATGGCATTTTGTTTGTGAATTCTCGGATCGACCGCGAGGAGCTGTGCGGGCGGAGCGCTGAGTGTGGCATCCACCTGGAGGTGATCGTGGACAGGCCGCTGCAGGTTTTCCACGTGGAGGTGGAGGTGAGGGACATTAACGACAACCCGCCAGTGTTCAGAGAAAGGGAACAAAAGGTGCTTATTTCTGAATCTGCACCTCTGGACACTCAACTGCCTCTAGAGGGCGCTTCTGATGCGGATATTGGGGTAAATTCTTTTCTGACTTACATGCTAAGTCTCAACGAGCATTTTGCGCTTAAAACAGTAACCAAAAAGGATAAAAGTGTATCGCCTGTACTAATTCTTCGGAAGTTATTAGACAGAGAGGAAACATCACAACTTAATTTATTGCTGACAGTCATTGACAGTGGCAAACCGGAGCTAACGGGGTCTGTTCAGATTCAAATAACCATCCTGGATGTGAATGACAATGCACCAGAATTTGATCAACCTAGTTATAAAGTAGTGTTGTTTGAAGATGTCGAAAATGACACCAGAGTAATTCAACTAAACGCTTCTGATGTAGACGAAGGCTCCAACGGAGAAATTTCTTATGGAATCAGAATGATTTTGCCAAAAAGTGAACAATGTATATTTTCAATAAATCCGGATACAGGTGAAATTAGAATTTATGGGAGACTAGATTTTGAAGAGAATAATGCGTATGAAATTCAAGTCAATGCAGTAGATAAAGGGATTCCATCCATGGTAGGCCACAGCATGGTCCTGGTGGAAGTTGTGGACGTGAACGACAATGTCCCTGAGATAATGCTTACTTCCGCATCACTCCCCGTGCCAGAAGATGCTCAGGTAGACACCGTCATCGCCCTGATCAGCGTGTCTGACCGCGACTCCGGAGAGAACGGGCAGGTGACCTGCTCCCTGACGCCCCATGTCCCCTTCAGGCTGGTGTCCACCTTCAAGAACTACTACTCGCTGGTGCTGGACAGCGCCCTGGACCGCGAGACCACCCCCGGCTACGAGGTGGTGGTGACCGCCAGGGACGGAGGCGCGCCGGCGCTGTGGGCCACGGCCAGCGTGTCGGTGGAGGTGGCGGACGTGAACGACAACGCGCCCGCGTTCGCGCAGGCCGAGTACACGGTGTTCGTGAAGGAGAACAACCCGCCGGGCGCGCACATCTTCACGGTGTCGGCCACGGACGCGGACGCGCAGGAGAACGCGCGCGTGACCTACTCGCTGGTGGAGCGGCGCGTGGGCGAGCGCGCGCTGTCGAGCTACGTGTCCGTGCACGCGCAGAGCGGCCGGGTGCACGCGCTGCAGCCCCTGGACCACGAGGAGCTGGAGCTGCTGCGCTTCCAGGTGAGCGCGCGCGATGCGGGCGAGCCCGCCCTGGGCGGGCAGGTGACGCTGCAGGTGTTCGTGCTGGACGACAACGACAACGCGCCCGCGCTGCTGGGGCCCGAGGCGGGGGTGCAGGCTGCGGGCGTGAGCCAGCTGCTGTGGCGCTCAGTGGGCGCGGGCCACGTGGTGACGAAGGTGCGCGCGGTGGACGCGGACTCTGGCTACAACGCGTGGCTATCCTACGAGCTGCAGCGGGAGTCGGGCGGCGCGCGCAGCCCGTTCCGCGTGGGGCTGTACACGGGCGAGATCAGCACCACGCGCGCCCTGGACGAGGCGGACGCGCCGCGACAGCGCCTGCTGGTGCTGGTGAAGGACCACGGCGAACCCGCGCTGACGGCCACCGCCACCGTGCTGCTGTCCCTGGTGGACAGTGGTCAGGCGCCCAAGGCGCCGTCGCGCTCGCGGGCCTTGGTGGACGCCGCCGGCCCGGAGGCGTCGCTGCTGGACGTGAACGTGTACCTGATCGTGGCCATCTGCGCGGTGTCCAGCCTGCTGGTGCTCACGCTGCTGCTGTACGTGGCGCTGCGGTGCTCGGCGGCGTCGCCCACGGAGGGCGCGTGCGGGCCTGGCAAGCCGGTGCTGGTGTGCTCCAGCGCGGTGGGCAGCTGGTCGTACTCGCAGCAGAGGAGGCACAGGGTGTGCTCTGGGGAGGGCCCGCCCAAGGCGGACCTCATGGCCTTCAGCCCCAGCTTACCTCCGTCTAGAGAAGATTGCTTACATCCTTCCAGTGATGTAAGTCATTGATATTATTTGGGAGTTTTGTTTCTTTTAATAACCTCGTTTAAGGTGCTGAGTATCTTTTTTCCTTGTTCCCTTCTCCCTCTAATATCATCCTTTAAATCACCTATTATGCCATGTTTTCTGATGTGGTGCTACTTGGTTAGTCTGAAGTCTCATTCATTACTCAGTAAGTTTTGTGGGCATATTGGAGGTCCCACATCACAACTTAAAGCTTTCCTCTCATATCCTGATTCTTAACATCTATGAATGATTAGCCTTTAAACTTAATAGAATGTTAGTTTAGAAATAATCAGGTATTTGATAACTCTTATTTTTTGAAATTAGTTATAATTTTAACATTACTGTTGAATTATAAGAATAGTTTAAGAAGTTTCAAGACACCTCTAAATACATGCCTTAAGTTTTCCTCTGAAAATTTTTCTCAGGGTACTAATATAGCTCCTTTGATCACCATGCTAATTTTAGTAATTCAGACATTATAACCTTATGTTCTAGGTACAATAGTAATATTAATACAAAAGACACGAATTTTCTTTGATTCTAAGATGAATAATTGTCATTTTCACATCAACTGTGTTATTTAAATTGATACTGATATTGTTCTGTTCTTATATACGTAAAATACAATTATTTATTCATTCAAAAATATTTAAACGTGGCTGGAGAGATGGCTTAGTGGTTAAGCACTTGCCTGTGAAGCCTAAGGACCCCAGTTCTAGGCTCAATTCTCCAGGAGCCACGAAAGCTAGATGCACAAGGTGGCACATGCGTCTGGAGTTTGTTTGCAGTGGCTGGAGGCCCTGGCTGCCCATTCTCTCTCTGTGTATCTGCCTCTTTGTCCATCTGTCATTCTCAAATAAATAAACAAAAAAAATTAAAAAAATATTTAAACGTCACATAAATAAAGATGTGTCATATAATTGAAGATTCAAGACAATTCACTTGGCTATTTTCTTTCACACATAAATAATGGTACATTTTATCATTAATGGAATGTTTATTTTGTGGTGTTGGGGTTCCAACTCTGGGCTTCATGCTAAGGAAGCACTTTGGCTTTGAGCTACATCCACATCCTTAATGACATCATTTTTTTTTTTTTTTTTGGTTTGTTTTGAAATTTAGTCATGGCCCAGGCTGGCTTAAAATTTGTGATCCACCTGCTTCAGCTTCCTGATTAGCTAGAATTACAGAAGCACACCACTTGTTCTGGTTAACAATATTTTTATCTAAAAATCAACATAATACTTATTGATTGACCCCTATCTTTTTCCAGGACATGGCTAATGTCTTTAATTGAATTATGTTAATAAATTCTGGGTTTTTTTTTTTTTTTTTTTTTTTGGTTTTTCAAGGTAGGGTCTCACTCTTGCCCAGGCTGACCTGGAATTCACTATGGAGTCTCAGGGTGGCCTTGAACTCACGGTGATTCTCCTACCTCTGCCTCCCGAGTGCTGGGATTAAAGTCGTGTGCCACCACGCCTGGCACTCATGTTAATAAATTGTTATTTGAAGTCTATACCTATACTAAGATAGAACAACTATCATTCCCATTTTACAGATGAGAAAGCTGAAGCCACATAATTAGTGAGAAGTGGTTAAAACCTAACTTTGGAGGATTCCAAACTCATTATGATATACTATTACCTATTATCAGCTAAATCTTTAAAGTACATTTCACATCATGTTCAATATATAAAGTACATGTTTGATCACTAAATTTTGAAGGAATCTATGATACTGAAATATATTGCCTGTGCATTCCCCCATTTTAGATATTGGGGTGAGCTACAGAGCTGAGGTAATATATTATTCAATTGTGCCTTGAAGCACAGCTAACATTTCAGCATTAAGGTTCTGCTGGATAGAAGATAAGTATGAATAAATGAACTTTGTTTTTTCTGGTGAATGTTTACTTGAAGAATTAGAGCAGGGGGGACTGTGAAGGCAGGGAAGCTAGTAGAGATTTTTTTATTTTTATAACAGCTTAGGTATCAAGGAATGGAGACTTAACCTATGGTGGTAGAAATGGATTGCATACATAAGAGGTGCTAGCAAATTAGAAGTGGGTAGATATGACTGACTAAATACAAATGATAAGAGAAAAACAAAAGTTAAAAAGTTGGAGATGTCTTTCTATTTTTTCAAGTCCTTCTCTATTTCTTTTCTGAGTGTTTTTATGTTTTCATTGTATAGATCTTTCACTTCCTAGGTTAATGCTATTCTAAGGTATTTTCTTATTATTTTTTCTTGTTGCTATTGAAAATGGCATAATGTCACTTATATCTTTTTTATATTTTGTTTATTTTTATTTATTTATTTGAGAGAGACATACAGAGAGAGAAAGAGGGAGAGGGAGAGGGAGGGGGAGATAGAGATAGATAGATAGATAGATAGATAGATAGATAGATAGATAGATAGATAGAGAGAGAATGGGTGCACCAGGGCCTCAAGCCACTGCAAACGAACTCCAGATGCATGCGCCCCCTTGTGCATCAGGCTAACGTGGGTCCTGGGGAATCGAGCCTCAAACCGGGGTCCTTAGGCTTCACAGGCAAGTGCTTAACCACTATGCCATCTTTCCACCCCCTTAATTATTCTTTTTTTTTTGAGGTAGGGTCTTGCTCCTGGCCTGGAATTCACCATGTAGTCTCAGGGTGGCGTCGAACTCACAGTGATCCTCCTACCTCTGCCTCCCAAGTGCTGGGATTAAAGGTGTGCACCACCATGCCTGGCACACTTTCTTTCTCTATATCTTTGTCATTTGCATATAGAAAGGCTACTTATTTTTGTGCATTGATTTTTGTATCATGCTACTTTGCTGAAGAAGTTTATCACATTTAAGAGTTTTGGAATCAAGGTTCTTGGGTCTCTTACATATAGAATCATGTCATCTGTGAATAGTGCTAATTTGATTTCTTCCTTTCAAAATTGTATCCCATTTATTTCTTTCTCCTGTCTAATTGCTTGAGCTAGGACTTCCAGTACTATATTAAAGAGCAGAGGTGAGAGTGAACACCCCTGTCTTGTTCCTGATCTCAATGGTAATTCCTTCAGTCTCTCTCCATTAAGTATTATTTGGGCTTTAGGAGCTTTGTATATAGCCTTTATTGTGTTAAGATATAAACCGACCATGCTAGTTCTCTCCAATGTTTTGATCATGAAGTGATGTTGTATTTTGTCAAAGGCCTTTTCTGCATCTATCGAAATGATCAAGTGGTTTTTGTGTTTAATCTTGTTTATGTGGTGTATTACATTGACAGATTTCCATATGTTTAACCACCCCTGTGTTCTTGGGATGAAGCCCACTTGATCAAGGTAGATAATGAATTTGATGTGTTGTTGAATTTGCCTTGTGAGGATTTTGTTCAGGATCTTTGTGTCTAAGTTCATCAGGGAAATAGGCCTGTAGTTTTCTTGTGGCATCTCTGCCTGGTTTTGGTATTAGGGTGATAGTAGCTTCATAGAAGGAGTTTAGGAGCTTTCCTTGATTTCCAATTGTGTGGCATAGTTCGAGAAAGCCTGGTTTCAATTCTTCCACATATTGGGTCATGACACATAGAAGGAGTTTAGGAGCTTTCCTTGGTTTCCAATTGTGTGGCATAGTTCGAGAAAGCCTGGTTTCAATTCTTCCACATATTGGGTCATGACACACAGAGACATTTCCTCCTACTTGAAACTGAAGACTAACTCCACAATGCACGACCCGTATACCTCATTGAGGAGGGTCCCAGTGGAGGAGGGAGGACAGGGAGGAGGCCAACAATGGTTCCAAATTTAATGTACACTGAGTACAAAAATAAAAAATTAAAATTTAAGAAAACTTTAAAAAGTTGGAGATGGCATATTTCTTAAAATTTGGGCTAACTGGGAAGACAAGATTGCTCTTAAACAAGATGTCTAACAGAGTTATAGAAATGGTTTCTGTGTGCTTTTTCAAGTGGGCAGTTGAGGGAAACACTTAAGTACATGTTATTTTGAAGTATTAGAATTGGCCTAGTTCTCAAAGGAAAATATACATATGGGCTTGGGAAAATCATTCCTTCAGAAAAAGTGTAAATTCATGAAAAGATAAAATCACCACAAGAAAGCCCAAGAAATGAAACATAGCATGTGTAAGGAAGAAACTTATGTAGTTAGGTGTGTTGGTTCCTGAGGTTGCTGTAGCTAATGACCATAGGCTGGTATAAGAGAAGATTTAGTTCTCTCCCAGTTTTGGTAGCCAGAAGTTCATACACTTTTTGTTTGTCCTTTCAAGATAGGGTCTTTCTCTAGCCCAGGATAGCCTGGAACTAACTATGTAGTTTCAGGATGGCCTTGAATACACAGCAATCATGTTACCTCAGTCCCCCAAGTGCTGGGATTAAAGGCCACTACACCTGTGGTGGCCAGAAGTTCAAAATAAAGAGGTAGAGCTGAAGTTCTTCTGAGAGAATCCATTCTCTGCCTCTTTTGGTTTCTGATAACAGTTAGCATTCCTTAGCTTATAGCTGTACTACATCAATCTGTTCCTTCATGGTTTCATTGTCTCCCCCTCTTCTTCGTGTTTTCTCCTCTGTGCTTTTGTTTTATAAATTACATGTAATGGCACCCAGAGTCCACCTGAATTCTCCAGGTCAAAATATTTGTAATTTAACCACATTATTTGTCATATAAAGTAATACTCATAAATTCTGAGTCTTAGGATGTATGAAGGTTCTGTCATATAAGAAGGGTTAGAAAGAATCAAGGACCATTCCTATAATAAGAGTTAAGTGTGTGAGTAGAAATCCTGGAGGAGAGGCTCATGAGGGCAAGAAAATACAAATTATCCATGCAAACATTTAGAAGGAAGAAGAGGTATAGAAATGGACCCAATTGTCAGTTTTTATAGAGTTGCGCAGAGAGCAGGCAAGGTAATTATTGGAGCTGATAGGTTTTTCATGGTACTATTTGTCCTGAAGCTTCATGACTTGGTTGCCATATTTACAGATAAAAGTAATATTCTCTTCCTGTTTTTCTTCCTAAAGATGTAGTAATATCTTTGTATATCTATTATTACATACATAAAAACCAGTGTCAATTTAATTGATAATAAGTTTTCTCATAGTGATGATGAAGTAAGATGCAATATGGAAAATAGGAAGTTTGACCTGTTGTCACTAGTTTAACTATACTAAATACATAGTGTAGTAGCTTTCTACAAAGCGAATTGAAAACTTCAGAACATTATTGTATAAAGATTGTTGTATATTTATGGACACATACAAACTCACACAATTGAGTGGCCATTTCTTTTAAAACAGTTTATCCGCCCTTTGGGAGAAATTTACATACACGACATATTATTTAAAATTTGGCATCTCAATAACATTTTCCACCTTCATCCATTTTATTCTTCTGTGATCACTAGGTTGTCATTCAGGGGCTGGCAGGATGAGTTAGTGGTTAAGGAGCTTGCCTGTGAATCCTGAGGACTCAGGTTCAATTCCCCAGTGCCCATGTAAGCCAGATGCATAAAGTGGCACATGCATCTGGAGTGCATTTGCAGTGGCTAGAGGCTCTCTGCTTCTCTCTCTCCTCCTCTCTTGTTCTTTCTCAAATAAATTAAATTAAATTAAAAAGTAGCTATTTACAGTAAATGGCTGTTGTGTGAGAAAATCTTGGAAAAATGTTACAGGAAAAGGGCATTACCTTCGAAGCTTACACGACAATGAGAACAAAAAACCCTACTGGTCCAACACCAAATGTATAATATTCTTGTTTTTACATTTTGCATACAAGTTTATAGATATAAAAACAAATTTCTGGAAAAATGGAACATAGCAACCTATTATGAAGTAACATAGAATGCTGAACGTGATTTACTGTTTCCAGAAGGATAAAAATTTAATCTTCAATTCCATGTTTGCAACGAAAAAGTGAGAAAGTGCGAGGAAATAAAGCCTTACATCTACTGGAAGATATGGACCCAATCACTGCTACACTTACACATTCAGGCGCATGGTGTCGCTCTTCACTGAAAACATTTTTGCAAAGAAATCCAGGGCGTCTGCTCTCAGAAATTTGCAGGTGAGTGGGAAATCGCTTGCGAGATTTTCCGTACTAGGAGGCCATTAAATTGGTCTTTGAAAGGAAGTTTCAGGCAAGGTTCTCTGGACATTACAGATACTTCAGGATTCTTTCGAGGGCACCATGCTGTTTTTCTGGCAAAGTGTCTCAGGATACCCAAGCCTGCTGCTCTCCTGTCTGCTGCTCGCCGCCTGGGGGACAGGGAGCGGCCAGCTCCACTACTCGGTCCCCGAGGAGGCCAAACACGGCACCTTCGTGGGCCGCATCGCGCAGGACCTGGGGCTGGAGCCGGCGGAGCTGGTGCCGCGCCTGTTCCGGGTGGCGTCCAAGGAGCGTGGGGACCTTCTGGAGGTGAATGTGCAGAATGGCATTTTGTTTGTGAATTCTCGGATCGACCGCGAGGAGCTGTGCGGGCGGAGCGCGGAGTGTGGCATCCACCTGGAGGTGATCGTGGACAGGCCGCTGCAGGTTTTCCACGTGGAGGTGGAGGTGAGGGACATTAACGACAACCCGCCAGTGTTCCCTGAAAGTAATAAAAGTATAATCATTGCAGAATCTATACCTCCAGAAACTAGATTTCCACTAGATGGCGCATCCGATGCAGACATTGGAGTAAATTCCGCTTTGACCTACCGATTGGATCCCAGCGATTATTTCGCTTTGGATACTCAGAACAACTTGGAGCAAACTTCTTCGTTGTCGCTTGTGTTAAGGAAAGCATTAGATCGAGAGGAGATTCAGGGACATAGTTTAATACTGACAGCTAGTGACGGGGGTAAGCCCGAGCTGACTGGTACGGTTCAGCTGCTGATCACCGTTCTGGATGTGAATGACAATGCCCCAGGATTTGATCGGTTCATTTATAAAGTTAGAGTGCCAGAGAATGCACGCAATGGAACACTGGTGATCAAATTAAATGCCACAGATCCGGATGATGATACAAATGGAGACGTAATCTACTCTTTCAGAAGGCCGGTGTCACCTGCAGTGGCAAAGACATTTAACATAAATCCCCACAGTGGAGAAATTAGTACAAAAGGCAAACTGGATTTTGAAGAAAAGAAACTATATGAAATATCCGTAGAAGCAGTTGACAAAGGGAATATTCCAATGACAGGTCACTGTACTCTTTTGGTGGAAATAGTAGATATAAATGATAATGCACCAGAAGTAACGATTACTTCTCTATCGCTTCCAGTCAGAGAAGACACTCAGCCTAGTGCTGTTATCGCCCTGATCAGCGTGTCTGACCGCGACTCCGGAGAGAACGGGCAGGTGACCTGCTCCCTGACGCCCCATGTCCCCTTCAGGCTGGTGTCCACCTTCAAGAACTACTACTCGCTGGTGCTGGACAGCGCCCTGGACCGCGAGACCACCCCCGGCTACGAGGTGGTGGTGACCGCCAGGGACGGAGGCGCGCCGGCGCTGTGGGCCACGGCCAGCGTGTCGGTGGAGGTGGCGGACGTGAACGACAACGCGCCCGCGTTCGCGCAGGCCGAGTACACGGTGTTCGTGAAGGAGAACAACCCGCCGGGCGCGCACATCTTCACGGTGTCGGCCACGGACGCGGACGCGCAGGAGAACGCGCGCGTGACCTACTCGCTGGTGGAGCGGCGCGTGGGCGAGCGCGCGCTGTCGAGCTACGTGTCCGTGCACGCGCAGAGCGGCCGGGTGCACGCGCTGCAGCCCCTGGACCACGAGGAGCTGGAGCTGCTGCGCTTCCAGGTGAGCGCGCGCGACGCGGGCGAGCCCGCCCTGGACGGGCAGGTGACGCTGCAGGTGTTCGTGCTGGACGACAACGACAACGCGCCCGCGCTGCTGGGGCCCGAGGCGGGGGTGCAGGCTGCGGGCGTGAGCCAGCTGCTGTGGCGCTCAGTGGGCGCGGGCCACGTGGTGACGAAGGTGCGCGCGGTGGACGCGGACTCTGGCTACAACGCGTGGCTGTCCTATGAGCTGCAGCCGGAGGCGGGCGGCGCGCGCAGCCCGTTCCGCGTGGGGCTGTACACGGGCGAGATCAGCACCACGCGCGCCCTGGACGAGGCGGACGCGCCGCGACAGCGCCTGCTGGTGCTGGTGAAGGACCACGGCGAGCCCGCGCTGACGGCCACCGCCACCGTGCTGCTGTCCCTGGTGGACAGTGGTCAGGCGCCCAAGGCGCCGTCGCGCTCGCGGGCCTTGGTGGACGCCGCCGGCCCGGAGGCGTCGCTGCTGGACGTGAACGTGTACCTGATCGTGGCCATCTGCGCGGTGTCCAGCCTGCTGGTGCTCACGCTGCTGCTGTACGTGGCGCTGCGGTGCTCGGCGGCGTCGCCCACGGAGGGCGCGTGCGGGCCTGGCAAGCCGGTGCTGGTGTGCTCCAGCGCGGTGGGCAGCTGGTCATACTCTCAGCAGAGGAGGCACAGGGTGTGCTCTGGGGAGGGCCCGCCCAAGGCGGACCTCATGGCCTTCAGCCCAGGTGTCCCTCCAGTGTTGAATTCTACAGAAGAAACATTCCAGGAAGAAGGGCAGGTAGAACTTTTAAAAGAGGTAATGTTAAAGATTTGAAAAATATGACTGTTTTAGTCTACCAATTTCTTGTGGATATTATTTTCATACCAATTTTTAGATTAGTTTCTCATTCTCGCTATCTTTAATAATTTCATTACTGCCATTGTGCCTAACTATTCTTCAATAACCAATTTTTTTTCTGAAGCTGTAGTGGCCTATCAAAACTGGAAAAAAAATTGTTTTTTGGAGTGCCAGCATGTCTTGTCGCTGCTTTATGTATGTGGCTGGGGAATTGAATTAGAGCCGCAGGTTTTGCAAACAAGCAACTTTAACCACTGAGTCATCTCCTCAAACCCTCTTTGAGTATTCTTTTTTTTTTTTCTTTTGAGTATTCTTAATAGCTTGAAATGTGTTTGTCTCTGTGTTTAACATTTTCAAAAAATTCCCACCACCGCATCTTAAATATTTTACAAAATACTTTAGTAATGAAGTGAATAATAATTTAAATTTTTAGTTTTTTAATTTACTTTATACAGATACCTACATACATTTGTTATTTTTAGAGTTCTTTGAAACTATTTTGACAGATGTTTAACATACATGTATACAATGAATTTTGATCATATTTACCCTCATTACTTTCCTTATTCTTCTCTCACTTCTACTAAACCCTCTTTCCCAAATAACCCCCCTTCCTGGTTTCGTGGTTTTAAACAAGTTCACAACTTTTCTTGTACATGCTCTTTGATTATTTTTAAGCAGGATCTCACTATGTAAGTTGCCTAGGTTGACTTCCAAGTCCTGTTCCACCTTATTTTGCCTTCTGAGAGTTCTCGAATCAGAGGTGTGAGATACCACACTTGGTTAGAAATGACTTTTTTCACAATGCAAATAATAAATAAATAATCATTTTTAAACCTTTTGTTGTCATGTAGCACCTCAGTATAAGTGGCATGCTAAGTGTTTTTGCTGGATATAGTTGACAATTTTTTTGGTTTGGTTTAGCCCAGGCTGAAATTCTCTATGTGGCCTCAAACTCATGGAGATCCTCCTATGTCTGCCTCCTGAGTGGTTGGATTAAATGTGTGAACCACCATGCCAGGCAAGTTCATAGTTTTAAAGGGTATCATTCTGTTGTGTACTGGCTTGCATAGGTTCTGATGAGTAGATGGCTATCTTCATTCTTATCTCAATTCTCTGTACATGCATCCCCCCTTACCCAGGGTTGGTTGCTGTTTAAAATACATTTTCTCAAAATCACTAATTTTTACAAATGCTTAGTATGTGCTTGAATGTGGTTTTCTTTCTTTTCTCCCCCCCCCCTTTTTTTTGGTTTTTCAAGGTAGGGTCTCACTCTGGTCCAGGCTAACCTGGAATTAACTCTGTAGTCCCAGGGTGGCCTTGAACTCATGGCGATCTTCCTACCTCTGCCTCCCGAGTGCTGGGATTAAAGGCATGTGCCACCAAGCCCAGCTTTGAATGTGGTTTTCTTTGTTTGTGGTTTGATGATATTCTTGACTTGGTGGAGCTATTATTTTCATTAAATTTGTGAAAATATCAGCCACAATTCATCATTTTTTCTTCCATTCTTGTGGTACTTCAATACACATATATTGGACTGCTTGATATTGTCCCCTGGTAGTTGAAGTTTTGGTTATTTTTATGGCATTTAATAAAATGTAAAGATTTTTTTAATTGAGGAAGAGAGTGCACATGGGCATGCTAGGGCAAATGAACTGCAGATGCATGGACCACTTTGTGCATGTGACTTGATGTGGGTACTGGTGAATTGAACCATGTCTTGCAGGCTTTACAAATAAGCATCTTTATTTAACTACTGGACCATCTTCCCAACTCTTATTAGTAGCTTTTCAAGTTAACTCATCTTTCTTTTTGTAATTCCGCATTTGTTAATATTAACTAGTATATTTAAAACTTTCATATAGCACATTTCTTGTCTGTGTGAGATTTGACTTGAGTATTTTATTTTATCTTTGTTGGTTAATTTTAGTTAGCAAAAAAGACATTTAAGTATTGTTATGACATTTTGTTAGCTCACTTGGTGATTGGCTGTTTTATTATTTTTTGTGCATTTATTTTTTGCAGTTCCTTATAAATTCTGAATATCAGCTCCATGTCTGAACTATAACTAGTAAAGATTCTTCCAAATTGTATGCTGTCTGTTAACTTTGCTGATGGTTTGTTTTGCTGTGCAGAAACTTTTTAATTTTTTTTAAAATTTTTTGTTTCATTTTTATTTATTAGAGAGAGAGAGAGAGAGAGGGAGAGAAAGAGAGAGAGAATGGGTGTGCCAGGGCTTCCAGCCACTGCAAATGAAATCCAGATGCATGCGCCCCTTTGTGCATCTGGCTAACGTGGGTCCTGGGGAATCGAGCCTTGAACCGGGGTCCTTAGGCTTCACAGGCAAGCGCTTAACAGCTAAGCCATCTCTCCAGCCCAACTTTTTAATTTAATGTAGTCCTATTTGTTAAGTTTTGGGTCTACTTCCTATGCTACTGGAATCCTGCTCAGAATGTTTTTTACTATACCCATATCTTGAAATATATTGTCTATGTTTTTCTGAAGCAGTTTTAGGTTTTAAATCTTTGATCCACTTTTTTTTTTTTCCCGAGGTAGGGTCTCACTCTATCTCAGGCTGACCTGTAATTCACTCTGTAGTCTCAGGGTGGCCTTGAACTCACAGCAATCCTCCTATCTCTGCCTCTAGAGTGCTGGGATTAAAGGCGTGTTCCACCATGCCTGGCTCTGATTCACTTTTTTGTTGTTTTTTTCAAGGTAGAGTTTTGCTGTAGCCCAGGCTAACTTGGAATTCACTCTGTAATCTCAGGGTGGCCTCAAACTCAGAGCAATCCTCCTGCCTTTGCCTCCCAATTACTGGGATTAAAGGTGTGCACCACCACGCCTGGCCTGATCCACTTTTAATTAATGTTTGTACATGGTGAAATATACGTATCTAATTTCATTTTTATGCAGATGGATATCAAGTTTTGCCAGCATCATTTGATGAATAGGTTGTCTTTTTGCTTTCTTTTTTTAAAAATATATTTTATTTGAGAGAAGAAAGGAGGGGGGGGAGAGAGAGAGAGAATGGGTGAACCAGGGCCTCCAGCCACTGCAAATGAACTCCAGATGCATGCACCTCCTTGTACATGTGGCTTACATGGGTCCTGGAGACTTGAACCAGGATCCTTGGGCTTTACAGGCAAATGCCTTAACTGATAAACCATCTCTCCAGCTTGGCTGTCTTTTTTTCTACTGAATGTTTTTGACTTGTCAAAAGTTAGGTGGCCAAAGTGATATGAGCTTATTTCTGGGTCCTCTATTTTGTTCCATTGGTCTGTATATCTGTTTTGGTGCCATTATTATGCTGTTTTTGTCACTATTACTTTGTAATGTGCTTTGCGATAAGTTACTGTGATTCTTCCAGCAATGTTCTTTCTCCTTAGGGTGCTTTGCCTATTTGTGGTCTTTTGTGATTCCATATGAATTTTCAGATTGTTTTTTCCAGTTCAGTTAGGAATGTCATTGAATTTTAAAATTTTATTTAATTAATTATTAATTTATTTATTTGAGAGAGAGAGAGAGAGAGAGAGAGAGAGAGAGAGAGAGAGAGAGAGGAGAGAGATAGGGCATGCCAGGGTCTCCAACCACTGCAAACAAACTCCAGATGCATACATCCCCCTGTGCATCTTCTGACTAATGTGGCTAATGTGGGTCTTGGGGAATTGAACCAAGGTCCTTTGGCTTTGAAGGCAAATGCCTTAACTGTTAAGCCATCCCTCTAGCCCCTTTCATTTAATTTTTAAAATATATTTTATTTAGTTATTTGAGAGAAAGAGGGAGAGAGAATGGGCATGCCAGGGCCTTCAGCCACTGCAAATGAACTCCAGATGCATGTGCTCCCTTGTGCATCTGACTTACATGGGTCCTGGAGAGTTGAACCGGGATCTTTTGGCTTTGCAGGCCAGTGCCTTAACTGTTAAGCCCTCTCTCCAGCCCTCTTTGAATTTTTATGGAAATTGCAATGCAGATTACTTTTGATAGTATAATCATTTCCACCATATTAATTCTTCCAATCCAGTTGCATGAAAGTTCTTTCAATAATTTAGCATCCTCTTTGGTTTCTTTTTTCAGTGCATTGGAG
The DNA here is from genome assembly GCF_020740685.1 of Jaculus jaculus. NCBI lineage: Eukaryota > Metazoa > Chordata > Mammalia > Rodentia > Dipodidae > Jaculus > Jaculus jaculus. The sequence continues at coordinate 44,998,420 of NC_059114.1, read as the reverse complement.
TTTTCATTGTTGAGATCTTTTACCTCCTTGGTTAGGTTTATTCCTAAGTACTTGATTATTTTTGGACCTACTGTAAATAGAATATTTTTTCTTTATTTCTTTTTCTATGAGTTCATTATTGGTATATGTGAACATTTTGTATGCTGATTTTGTATCCTAAACCTTTGCTGAGAGTGTTTATTGGTTCTATGGGGTTTCTAGTAGATTTTACAGGATCATTTAATAGACTCATGTCATCATCCAATTTGATAGTTTAACCTCTTTGTTTTGTATTTTTATTCCTTCTATGTTTTCTTGTCTTACTGCTTTAGCTAGGACTTTGAGAAGTATATTGAATAGAAGTGATAAGAACGGGTATACATTTCTAATTTTAGAGGACATGATTTCAGTTTTTCACAACTTAGTATAATACTGGCTATTAGCTTGCCATATATGGCATTTTATTTTGAAACATGTTTCATCATTCTCCCTTTCTCCAAGGCTTTTATCATGAAGGCATGTTGAACTTTGTCAAGTGCTTTTTCTGTATCAATTGAGATGAGCATATGATTTCTATCAAGTATCAGCTGAGATGATCATATGATAAAGCACTTATATAGCATGCATTAGTTCATCCTTAAATTTATTTATGTGGTATAAACATTAATTGACTTGTGTATGTTGTACCAACCTTGCATTCCTGGTATGAAGGTCACTTGGTCATGACAGATGATCTGCTTAATGTGCTTTTGAGTTCAATTTGTGAGTATTTTGATGAGAATTTTTGCATCTATATTCATTAGAGAAATTGGTCTGCAGTTTTCTTTTTGTTATATCTTTATATGATTTGTAAATCAGGATAATACTAGCTTCATAGGCTGAATTTTGTATCTTTTCTTCTCTTTCTATTTTGTTGAAAAATTTGAGAAGAGTTCATATTAAGTCTTTCTTAAAAGTTTGGTACAATTCAGCTGTGAATCCACCTGGGCTTTTCCTAGTGTGGAGATGTTTAACTTTTTGATTTGGGCACTTTAGCTATAAACTTTCCTCTTAGAACTGCCTATTCTGGGCCAAAGAGGGCCTGGTAGGTTGTAGTATCATTTTCATTTATTTATAGGAATTTTTATGTTTCCTTTTTGATTTCTTAAATGAAACCTATTGTTTAAAAACTTATTTAAAAACTGTTGTTCAGTTTCCAACTTTGTTTAGTTTCTGTAGTCTGTATTGCATTAATTTCTACTTTTATTCCGCTGTGGTCTGACCAGATTCAAGATATTACTTCACATTTTAAATATTTATCAAAGTATGTGTTGTGTCTACTATGTAATCAGTTTTGGAGAAGGTTCCATGTGTTGCTGAGAAGAATGTGCGTTACATATTTGTTGCATGAAATACTGTTAGAGCCAGTTGATTGCTTGGTAGTTTAGCTCTGAAATTTCTTTGTTAAATTTTGGAAGTATCTCACTATTATTGTGTCAAGACCTGTGTGAATATTTATGTCTTTTAGTGTTTATTTATGAATATATTTGGTGCATAAATATTTACAACTGCTATGTCTTCCAAACTAATTTTTCTCTTTATTAATATGTAATGTCCTCTTTTATTTTTCTCTGAAAAATTTTTGTTTGAAATCTACTTTATCTGAAAAAGGACAGCTACTCCTGTTTGTTTGTGGCTTTTCTTAGTAGTTTGATTTATATCCTTTGATACTCAATTTTCCATATCTTTGATAACTAAGTGTGTTTCTTGAAGATGACAGAAATTTTGATCTTGTTTTTTAACCCAACCATTTAGTCTTCATCTTTTCATTGCTGAGTTGAGGCCATTGATATTTGAAAGGCTTGCTGTTTCCTAATATTGTGTTGGGTGATTTTTTCATTGGATGGACAATTGGCCTTTCTGTTCCTTTTTCTCTTAGAGTTTGGTGTGTTAAGTATGATTCTTTCCAAGCACTTTCTTCAACTACTTCTATCATGAAGTATATCCTGTCATATGTTATCTCAGATGGGGCTGTCTTTCTTTTTCTTTCTTGCATAGAATTCCTTTCAGTATTTTCTACAGAGCTTACCTACTTTGTATTTGTACTGAAATATCTTTCCCTCAATTTTGATTGATAACTTTGCTGGGTAGATGTATCATTCTCACTTGGCAGTTATTTACTGTCAGAACTTGGAATATATACTCCATTCATTTGTGGCTTTAATGTTTGCTAATGAAACATCTAAGTTACAGCTTTTAGCATTGTTTCTGCACTTTGTAGTTTTTCTTTTGAGACAAGCCCATCAGACTGGACTTTTTATGTATGTGTATGTGTGTGTGTGTGTGTGTGTGTGTGTGTGTGTGTGTGTGTGGGAGAGAGAGAGAGAGAGAGAGAGAGAGAGAGAGAGAGAGAGAGAGAGAATTGGCATGCCAAGGGCTCTAGCCACTGTAATAAAACTCCAGACACATGCGCCACTTTGTGCCCATGTGATACCTTGCACATGCATCACCTTGTCTGGCTGACTTATGTGGGATTTAGGGAGTTGAACATGAGTCCTTAGGCTTTGTAGTCAAACATCTTAGCCACTAAGCCATCTCTCCAGCCCTGTAATTTGTATTTTTGATATCCTTACTATGTTGTGTTAAGCAGAGGTCTTTCTCTGATCATATCTATTGGGAGTTTTAAATGCTTCTTGTATTGGGATATTAATTTCTTTCTCTAGGTTTGGGAATTTTTCTGTGGTAATATCATTAAATAATCAATCAATTCACTTTGCATTCATCTCTGCTTCCTCTTCTATGCCCTGCATTCTGAGGTTTGATATCTTGAATGTGTCCTAGACTTCTTGGAAATATTGGTCATATTATTTAAAATTTAAAATATGTGTCTTCATGTATTATTGTCACAACTTTGTCCTCTATTCCTAAAATTCATTATTCTGCATGATATTGTCTGTTGGTGATGCTTTCTGATTTGCTTTTCATTTGATTGATCATTGTTTTGACTTTCAACATTTCTGTTTGGTTCTTTTTCAGCATTTCATTTTCATTGCTGATTTTTCCTCCACATTTATGAATTTTCTTTCCAACTTATTCAATGTTTAATTCATCTTGGAGACTATCATATTGAGATTTTAAATACATTTCTTTGATTTACTCATCTACACATAATGCTTGCCTTTTTGTCTATATTGAAATTACATGTATATTTATAATTGATACTTTAACACTCTTGTCTGCCATTTGTAATACTTTGTAATTATGTGGCTTGTTATGTTGGGTCTTATTTTCTTCTTCATATGATTGATAATTTTTTTTCAAGTTAGGGTCTCTCACTATCCCAGGCTGACCTGGAATTCACTCTGTAGTCTCATGCAAGCCTTGAACTCACAGTGATCTTCCTGCCTCTGCCTCTTGAGTGCTGGGATTAAAGGTGTGCATCGCTATACTCAACCCTGGAGATAATTTGTGAAGGCCTGCATATATATTTGATTGTTATATCTGGGGTATTGCTACTAGCGTCTAATGATCAGGATGAAGAATTCTACCAAATATGCTACAATTAACACTAAACATTCTAAAAGTCACAGGGTAGCCCTTCACAACAAAGAATTACATAGCTCAACAATACCAGTTATGATGCTGTTGAAAAACTCTGCTTTAAAGAATATTGGACTTCGTTCTGACATGAAGTTAAGGTGTTTGAGGTCAAGTTGTTCCTTTTTGAGATTGAGTTAAGTGCTGTTAGTACATATCTAGAATGAGCTTTAGTGTAGGACTAACTTTGCAACATTCTCTTGAGAACATTACCTAATGCTCTATATTAAGAAGTCTCTTTTCTTTGGTGGGAATATGAAATAATTCTAGTTCTGTGTGAGTTCTTATAATTATTCTGCTCATTTATTTTAGGTTGTTCTTTTCCTGGCTTTGTGGAGTTATTAGTTTTAACTAAATATTAGAGAAAACCTCACTGCAGGCCCCCAAGGCTCTTTTTCTGAATAGGTCCTTCTACATTATCTGCAAATTCTATTTTCTGTGGTCTTTGAACTTGACAATTGCTTCCTCCATGAAGTGAAGTACCGGATTCTATATTTCTTCTCTCTATATTGCATCCTAGAAATGACTTCCAAATAGCAAAATGATTACAATCTTAGATTTCATCTTATTTGTTGTCCACTTTCTTTATTGTTGCAGGGTTTTATTTATTTATTTTTTTTTGGTTTATCATGTATAGTACCTCCTTTTTATTGTTGCAACAAATAACCAGACAAAAGTAGTTTAAGGATGTAGGGTTTATTTCTGCTTATAGTTTACTCATTTATTTATTTATTTATTTTGGTTTTTCGAGGTAGGGTCTCATTTTAGCTCAGGCTGACCTGGAATTCTCTATGTAGTCTTAGGGTGGCCTTAAACTCACGGTGATCCTCCTACCTCTGCCTCCCAAGTGCTGGGATTAAAGGTGCGCGCCACCACGCCTGGCAATTTCAGTTTATAGTTTAAGGGAATATAGTTCATTATGGTGGGGAAGGCATGGCAGCAGGAGAATGAAGTTGGTCACATTCAGTTCACAGTTAGGAAACAGAATAATGAATGCTGGCACTCAGCACACTTATTCCTTTTTGTTCAGTCTAGAATCCCAGCCCACAATTAGGGAGAATCTTCCCATCTCAGTTAACCTAATCTAGCCACTTGCTCATTACATGGCCCATAGGCTTGTTTACATTGTGATACCAAATCCCATCAAGTTATGATTTCTTACTTAAAACACTTCCTTCTTCCCAAAAGAGACCATCTTATCACCTAAAATTACTATCATTTCTTTCCATCAAAACATTTAATTTTACCTATTATGGAACTCCAATATACATGGAACTTTACAGTGTACATTCCCACCCCCCCTCTCTTTTTGGTTTTTCAAGGTAGGGTCTTGCTCTAGCCCAGGCTGACCAGAAATTCACTATGTAGTCTCAGGGTGGCCTTGAACTCATGGCAATCCTCCTACCTCTGCCTCCCAAGTGCTGGGATTAAAGGCATGCACCACCACACTTGGATGTTTCTCTCTTTTTAAAGCATGTTATTGACAACATTCATTCATGTATATAATGTATTTTGGTCATAATCCCCTCCCATTGCCATTTGTTCCCCTTCCCTCATTTCCCTTTCACTGAATCTTCTTTTTTGATGTCTTTTTTCCCTCCATCATCCATGGCAAAATGTTGAGGGGTCTAATATTATATTATTCAAGTCTTGATCAAGTATTGGCAGTCACTCAGAGGTCATAAATGCAATGGCCACTTCATGTCCTAAAGACAGTATTTCTTCTCTTCATTTTCTGACTTTTCTGAAATGGTTCCTGAGCCTTACAGAGTGTGATAGAGATGCCTCATTTCATGCTGAATATTCAAGTGCTGCTTATTCTTCACACTGATGAGTTTTGAGTCTTCCTAGGAATCATCACCACCTGAAAAAGAGAAGCTTCTCTACCTAAAGGTGAGAATAGCACTAATATATGGCATAAACAAATATTTACATAGCACTTTGGTAGGCAGCATATATCCATTTTGCCAAGCAAAAGTAATAGCTTCCTTCATAGGGCTCATGACTTTCCCAGCCAGAAACTTTTGACTAGCTTTTCAGCACCAGGCATGAATTCCCTCCCATGGAGCAGACCTCAGTTACAATCAGAGAGCATTTGGTTACTCCCACAACAAACACTCCACTATTGCACTAGTGGGCACATCTTGTCTGGCTAGTTGGATGCGTAGCTTGCAGGGTCCACTGGTTAAGACTATTGATGACTTTTTTCTCCCAGTAGCCTGCATAATGCTTTCCAGCACTGAGACAACTAGTGAGCAAGGAGAAAGTTTGTAGTTCAGTTCTAGATTGATTTCTCAGCATTCTTCAACTTAAGTATATGGTGTTTTTTGCAATAGGCTCTTACTATTTAATTCTGGTGGGTAATCAAGAACATTGGCAATAGCCCGTATTGTTTTGAAGGTTTTTTGGGCCTCTTTGACCAATAAGTCATTGGAATGTATCCTGACCGTGACACTGGGATCTTTCTATAACAACTTATGGGTTCTGGGTGCAGCGTCATTCATCCCTGCATGGTACTTCTTCCCTTACTGTTTTTAAAAGTATATTTTAATTAGCTATCAAAGGAGGTTTTCATGTAAATTTTCTTTGGTTTTGATTGACTCACCCTGTCTGCTTCTTTCCTCCACCCCCTTGCCCGAACCAACTTAAACCTTTTCACACGTACAGTTTCATCCTTCTACTTACATGCCTACTGTCCCTTCCTATAGCTCTTTCCCAAGTTATTATGGCTCCTTTCTAGCTTCCTAGCCTTTACTGAATGGTACTCCAACTTGCATTCAAATCTAAAGGTTTGTAGCTAGGCTTTGCATATGAGGTAGAACATGTGACATTTGTCTTTCTGAACCTAGGTTACTTCACTTATTGTAATATTTTCCAGAACCATCAATTTTTCACAAATTTCATTTTTCTTCACAACTGAATAAAACTCCATTGCATATATATTCTCCAATTCCATTATCAGTTCATCAGTTGGTTGGTATATAAGCTGATTTAATTTCCTGGCTATTGTGAATAGAGCTGCAATAAACATGGGTGAGCAAGTGTCTCTGTAGTAAAGGATCTATGCCCAAAAGTGTTTTAGCTGAGTCATCTTGGGGATTTACTTTTAGCAATTTTATAAATCACCACACTAATTTACATAATAGCTGTACCAGCTTACACTCCCACCAATAGTGAATAAGGACTCCTCTTTGTCTATACCCTTGGAAGCATCTGTTGTCATTTGATTTCTTGGTGATAGTCATTCTGACTGGAGTAATGTGGAATCTCAAAGTAGTTTTAACTTGAATGTCACTGATGGCTGAAGATTTTGAACGCTTAAAAATATTTATTGGCTATTTGCATTTCTTCTTTTGAGAAATCTCAAAAGTTCTATGGCCCATTTTTTGTTTGGGTTGTTTGATTTTTTTTGAGGTAGGGTCTTGTAGTTCAGGCTGACCTGGAATTCACTATATCTCAGGGTGGCCTTGAATTCATGGCAATCCTCCCACCTCTGCCTTCCAAGTGCTGGATTAGAGTGTGCACCACCATGCCTGACTTAGGGTTGTTTGAATTTTATTGTTAATGTTTTGAGTTATTTGTATATCATACATAATAATACTCTGTCAGACGTCTAGCTTTCAAAGATATTCTACCATTCTCTCATATCTCATAACTTGATTAACAGTTTCCTTTGTCATATAAGAGCCTTTACATTTTATGAGTTCGCATTTATTGATGATTGGTCTTATTTCCTGCATGATCAGATTTCTGTTCAGAAAGTCTTTATATAAGCCTATGTATTCAATTGTTTCTCCTACTTTCCCCCTCCTATTTCACAGTTTTAGGTCTTAAATCTATTCGGAGTCTATTTTTGTTCATGGAGAGTGATAAAGTTCTAGTTTTATTCTTCTAAGAAGAGATATCCAGTTTTCCAAGCACCATTTGTTAGAACCTCACTTCTCCAGTTAGTATTCTTGTCATTTTTGTCACAGATCAGATAGCTATAGCTGCATGGGTTTATATTTGGATCCTATATTCTGTTCCATTGATCTCCATGTCTGTTTCTGGGCCAGTATCATGTTGTCTTTGTTACTATTGCTTTGTGATATACCTTGAAATCAGGTATAATAATACCTTGGCTTTGGTTAGAATTGTTTTGGCTAACCATGTTTTTTTTTTTTTTCTTCCAAATGAAGTTTAGGATAGTTTTTTCCCCCCTATTTCTGTGAATAATAGCATTGGAATTTTGATGGGAATTGCATCATATCTACAGGTTGCTTTGGTAAGATAGCCATTTTCACAATATTGATTCTTCCAATCCTTGAACATGTCTTTCCATTCTCCAGTGTTTTCTTCAATTTCCCTTCTGAGTATTTTAAAGTTTTCATTGTAGAAAACTTTCACTTAATTAGTTAGGTTTATTGCAAGTTATTTTTTGAGGTAATTGTGAATAGTATTGCTTCTTTCATTTCACATCAGTATCCTTGTCATGGACATATAGGATTGCTACTGATTTTTCTAAAGTTAACCTTGTATCCCATTACTTTGCTGAAAGTTATTTATCAGGTCTATCAGTTTTCTGGTGATTTAGAGTATCTTATGTATAGAATCCTGTTATCTACAGATAAGAGTAATTTGATTTCACCCTTTCCTATTTCTGTCCTCTGAATGTGCTTCTCTTGTCTTATTTCTTTAGCTAGTACTTCCAGCACTATATTCGATGACAGTGAAGAAAGTTAAGAAAGATACTCTTGTCTTTTTCCTGATTTTGGTGGAAATGCTTTGAGTTTTTCAGTATTCAGAATAATTTTGGCTGTGGATTTGTTGTTTATAGCCTTCATTATTTTGAGATATGTTCTTTCTATTCCTACTTTCTTCAGAACTTTTATCATGAAGGGATGTTGGATTTTGTCAAATACATGTTCTGATTGTATTGAGATGATCAGGTGATTTTTGTTCTTGAGTTCATTTATATGGTGTATTACATTTATCAGTTTGTATATGTTAAACCATCCCTGCACCTCTAGAATAAAAACAACTTGGTCATGATGAATGATATTTTTATATATTCCTGTATTCTGTTGGCAAATATTTGTTGAAAATATTTGCATGCATATTCATGAAGGAGATTAGCCTGTAATTGTCTTTTTTTGGTTATTTCTTTATCTGGTTTTGGTATTAGGATAATATTGACTTCATAATGGGAATTTGGTAATGTTCCTCCTTTCCCATTTTTGGACTAGCTTGTGAAGCATTGATATTTAGTACTTCTTTGAGAGTCTGGTAACATTCACCAGTGAATATATTGGGCCTGAACCTTTTTTATTTGGGAGATTAAAAAAACTGCTTTGACCTTATTTCTTGTTATAGATTTAAAAAATTGTTTATATCATCCTGTTTATATCATCACATGTTTCCAAAATTCATCAATCTATCTTATTTTAGATTTTTCAATTTTGTGAGGAAAATGTTTTTAGGGTTATGTCAGTATGATTTTCTGAATTTCATTGACATCTGTTGTAATGGCTCCATTTACCTCTAATTTGATGAATTTATGTCTTCTCCTTTCTTTTGCTTATTTTGGCTATAAGTTTGTCAATCTTGTTTATCTTTTCAAAAAACCAACTCCTTGTTTTATTGATTTTTTGGTACTTTTTGTTTCTTCTTAACTAACTTCTACCCTGATTTTAATGTGGCATAATTTTATTTTTCTAAGTGTCTACAAGGTCTATCACTAAGTTATATAATTGATACCTCTCTAATCTATTTATATAGCACTTAGAGCTATAACTTGCCTTTATTCTATCCCCTAGGTTTTGGTTTCTTGTGTTTTCACGATCATTTGATTCTAGGAATATTTTGATTTCATTCTTGGTTTTTCCAATGACCATAGTATTGCTTAATTTCCATGAGTTTGTGTATGTTCTATTATCTCTCTTGCTATGGATTTGCAGTTTAACTCCATTGTGATTATGTAGAATATAAAAATTTATTTCATTTTTCCTATATTTATTGAGATTTGCTTTGCACCTTAATATATGATCTATTTTACAGAAAGTTCAACATACTACTTAAAATAAAGTGTGTTCCATGGATTTGGGATGGGATGTAGATGTTATCTACATCCATTTGTTCTATGATGTCACTTAATCCAGATCCTCCTTTGCTTATTATTTTTTTTTGCCAGGATGATACTATCTACTACTATTATGTTGAAGTTAATCTGTAACTTTACATATAGTACTATTTGTATAAATGAAATTGGACATACCCATGTTTGGTATAGTCATGTTTATATTTGTAATGTCTTCTTGTTTGTTCCCTTAATCAATATAAAGTTACCTCCTTTATCTTTTCTGACTAATGTTGAAGTATATCTTATCATATATTAGAATAGCAACAACTGCTTGTTTCTTGGGTCCATTTGCTTAAAGTACCATCTTTTATCCTTTTTCCCTGAGGTAGTACCTATATATATATTTAAAAATAATTCTTATTTATTTGTTTATTATTTGCAAGCAGAGAGAGGCAGACAGAGAATGGGTATGCCAGGGCATCTAGCCACCACAAACAAACTCCATATGCATGCACCAGTTTGTGCATTTGGCTCATGTGGCTACTGGGGAATTGAATCTGGGTCCTGTGGCTTCTCAGGCAAGTGCCATAACCAATCAGCCATGTCTGTAGCCCAGTTGTGCCTCTTTTATGGAGAGGTAAGATTGGATGCAACAGAGAGAAGGACCCTGCCTTTTAGTCTATTCTGTTATTCTGTCTTTTGATTGGAGAATTGAAACTATTTATATTCAGAATTATTATTGAAAGGTATATATTAATTCCTCTCTATAAAAGACAGGTCACTAATTTCTCACCTGAATTTTAATCTTTTCTCATTTTATAGTTTCCATTTTAAATATACTTTCTGATGCTGTTTTTTATGTTAAATTTTTGGATCAAATGTGCACTGAGTATAAATATAAATATGTATATATGTATGTTTTATCAAGGTAGGGTCTTGCAGGCTGACCTGGAATTCACTATGTAGTCTCAGAGTAGCCTTGAACTCAGCGATCCTCTCACGTCTACCTTCCAAGTGCTATGAGTAAAGGCGCGCACCACCATGCCCAACCTGTTGTTTTGTTCTTGCATGTCTTTGAAGGACAGTTTTTTTTTCCTCTGACAAGCAAATGATACCTTTCCTATTGTATGCTTATATAAGATTTTTTTGATTATAATTCTTTACTTTCAGCCATCTTTATAAGCTATTCTACTATTCTGGTATCTTTTTGTCTCCTCATATTGTAGATGAAAAGCTTGATTCCAGGCAATATTAATAGACATTTCAAAAACTTGAAATATGCCTAATTATTCCTGCATTTTATTTTCCCTATTGCATGTTAAACATATGTTTCTGCACATTAACTTTCTAATAATGTGTTGCTTTAAAATATCTAAAGATGATATAATTTTACTCTATTTTTGTTCTGTAATGTTATTTTCTTTATAGGTGGTATTTATTTACAAGTATGTTTCCTAGGTTCACAAAGACTGTTTTCCTCTTGAAATTTTCTTTAATGTCATATATATTTACTGAACTATTATTTGGTACTTATTCTTCTGGAATCAGGAGTATCATATGCTTTTCTTTTTTTAAAGAAAAACAAAGATTTTTTTAATTTTTTGTTATAGACAACTTCCATAATTATAGACAATAAACCATGATAACTCCCCTCTCACTTTCCCCTTCACAACTCCATGCTCCATTATATCCCCTCCCTCTCTAAATCAGTCTCTCTTTTATTTTGATGTCATCATCTTTTCCTTCTATTATAATGGTTTTGTGTATATAGTTCCAGGCACTATGAGGTCATGGATATCCAGGCCATCTTATGTCTGGAATAATGCATTATAGGGAGTCCTACCCTTTCTTTGGCTCTTACATTCTTTTTGCCACCTCTTCTGCAATGGACCCTGAGCCTTGGAAGGTGTGATAGAGATATTTCAGTGCTGAACATTTTTCTCACTTCTTTTCAGCACTAGGTGCCTTTTGAGTCATTCTAGAGGTCACCGCCACCTGAACAAAGAAGCTTCTCTAACAAAAAGTGAGAGTAGCTTTAATATGTAGGTATGAATATTAAGAGAAGCGCTTACCAGGCAGTTTGGTGAGCATAATATATGCATTTAGCCAGCAGGCATTACACTCCTAGGGCTCATGACTTCCTCTGTCATATGTTTTCAGGATCAGGCATGTATTCCCTCCCATGGAGTGGAACTCCAGTACAAATAGAGAGTGGTTGGTTTCACCCATAACAGACATGCCACTACTGAACCTGTTGGCTCATTTGGTCTGGCTGGTACAAATTAAGTACTGCAATGTCCACTGTTGTTTATCTCCACTGGTAACTTTTCTCTCTCCCATGGAACTGCATGCAGCACAGTCTTTTCCAGCTTTCTGTCATCTGATCTACATGAAGGAGGTTTTCAGCTCAGTTTCAGCAAGATTTCTCAGTGACCTTGAGCCCAAGTATGTGGAGTCTTCAGCAATATTGTCTTACCATCTATTTGTGGTGGGAAGCTAAGAGCCTTGGCAATGGTCTATTGTGTTTTCAGGGCATCAGGGACCTCTCTGGCCAACAACTCACTGGAAGTTACCCCATCCTTGGCACTAAAATTTTTCTAGTAACAATCTATGGCTTATGGGTGTTCCATTGTCCAAAACAAGTAGGTTTCCATATGACTTATCCATACCTGCTTAGATTTTTCTTAACCCTGCCCCAACCCTACCTTTACTCAGTATCTTCCCCTGACCTCACTTAGACCTTTCTACCCCCAGTAATGTGTTCTTCTACATATATACAATAATATCCCTGTAAGTCCTCCTTCTTCCCTTATAGTCCCTTTCTAGCTTACTGGCCTCTGCTACTGAGTTTTATACACAAGTCCAAACGTTTATAGCTAGGATGCACATATGAGAGAGAACATGTAGTGCTTAGCTTTCTGGGCCTGGGTTACCTCACTTAGTAAAACCCTTTCCAGGTCCATCTGTTTCCTTGTAAATTTCATTTTTCTTTACCATCAAATAGAACTCCATTGTATAAATGTACCACATCTTCATTATCCACTCATCATTTGAGGAACATCTAGGTTGGTTCCATTTTCTATCTACTGTGAATAGAGGAGCAATAGACATTGATGTGTAAGTATCTCTAAGATAGTGAGATGAGTCCTTAGGATATATGCCTAGGAGTTGTAAAACTGGATCATATGGTAAATCTATTTTTAGCTATATCAGGAACCTCCACACTGATTTCCACAATGGCTGGACCAGATTACATTCCACCAACAGTGTACAAGTGCTCCTCTTTTTCCACATCCTCACCAGTATTTATTGTCATTTGATTTTTTTTTTTTTTTGATTTTTCGAGGTAGGGTCTCACTCTAGCCCAGGCTGACCTGAAATTCACTATGGAGTCTCAGGGTGGCCTCGAACTCATGGCAATCCTCCTATCTCTGCCTCCCGAGTGCTGGGATTAAAGGCATGTGCCACCATGCCCGGCTGCATCATTTGATTTCTTGATAATAGCAATTCTGACAGAAGTGAGATGGAATCTAAAAGTAGTTTTAATTTGCATTTACCTGATGGCTAGGAATATAAAATATTTTTAGATGTTTATATGGAATCCATATTTCTTCTTTTAAGAACTCTATATTTAATTCCATAGCTCACTTTTTTTTTTTCCAAGGTAGGGTCTCACTCCAGCCCAGGCTGACCTAGAATTCACTCTGTATTCTCAGGGTGGCCTCGAACTCATGGTGATCCTCCTACCTCTGCCTCCCAAGTGCTAGGACTGAAGGCATGTGCCACCATGCCCGGCCATAGCCCACTTTTTAATTGGGCTGTGTAATTTCTTATTATTTAGTTTTATTGAGTTCTTTTTTCAAAGTTTTTTTTAAAACCTTGAATGAATTAGTATTTTTTTGTTGTTGTTGTTCATTTTTATTTACTTATTTATTTGAGAGAGACAGACAGGGAGAGAAAGAAACAGAGAGAGAGAGAATGGGCACACCAGGGCCTCCAGCCACTGTAAACGAACTCCAGATGCATATGCCACCTTGTGCATCTGGCTTACATGGGTACTGGGGAATGCAAGCTTTGGACCAGGGTCCTTATGCTTCACAGGCAAGTGCTTAACAGCTAAAACATCTCTCCAGCCCTATTGAGTTCTTTGTATATCATGGATATTAATCCTCTGTCAGATGTATAGCTGGGAAATATTTTCTCCCATTCCATAGGTTGCCTCTTTGCTCTACTCAGGTGTCCTTTGCTGTATAAAAGCTTTGTAATTTCATGAGGTCCCAGTGGTTGATTAGTGGTTTTATTTTCTGAGCAACTGAAGTTATATACAGAAAGTCATTGCCTATACCAATATGTTAGAGGTTTCCCCCTGCTTTTTTTCCCTGGAAGTTTCAGTATCTCAGGTCTGATATTAAGGTCTTTGATTCATTTGGACTTAATTCTTATGCATGGAGAGAGTTAAGGATTTATTTTTATCTCTCTTCATATAAATATGCAGTTTCCCCATCACCATTTGTTGAAGGGCTTTCTTTTCTCCAATGAGTATTTTGGGAATTTATTATTATTTTTTTCTCAAAAGATCAGGTGTATGGCTGTAGCTACCCATACTTACATCTGGGTCCTCTATTCTGTTCCATTGATCTATGTGTCTGTTTTTGTGCCAGTACTTATGCTGTTTTTGTTACTATGGCCTTGTAATATATGTTAAAATCAGGTATAGTGGTGTCATCAGCCTTATTTTTCTTGCTCAAAATTGTTTTAGATATTTGAGGTTTTTTTGTGCTTCCAAATGAATTTTAGGATTGTTTTTCTATTTAGGTGAAAAATTCCAGGAATTTTGATGAGGAGTGTATTACATGTGTTGATTGCTTTTGGTACAATTGACCTTTTCACATATTGTTTCTTCCAACCCAAGAACATGGTATAGCTTTCCATTTCCTAGTGTCTTCTGCAATTTCTGTCTTGAGTGTATTAAAGTTCTATTTATAGAGATCATTCATTTCCTTCATTAGGTTTATTCCATGATACTTTTTTTTTTGAGGTTATTGTGAATGTTAGTGATTCTCTGATTTCATTATCAGCATGTTTGTTGTTAGTATATAGGAAGGCTACTGATTTCTGTGTGTTAACTTTGTATCCTGCTATGTTTCTAAAAGTGTTTATCAGCTCTAAAAGTTTGCTGGTAGAATCTTTAGGGTCCTTTTTGTATAGGATCATACAATCTGAAAATAATGACAATTTGATCTCTTCATTTTTCACTGTGTCCTTTGCAGTGCAAAATCTTTGTAATTTCATGAGGTCCCAGTGATTAATCTGTGGTTTTATTGCCTGAGTAATTGGGGTTATATTCAGAAAGTCTTTGCCAAGACCAAAATGTTGAAGGGTTTCCCCTACTTTTTCCTCCAGCAGTTTCAGAGTTTCAGGTCTGATGTTAAGTTCTTTAAACCATCTGGACTTAATTCTTGTGCATGGAGAGAGAGAAGAATCTATTTTCATCCTTATACAGATATATATCCAGTTTTCCCAACACCATTTACTGAAGAGGCTGTCTTTTCTCCGATGAATATTTTTGGCATTTTTATCGAATATTAGGTGGCTATAGCTACCTGGACTTACATCTGGGTCCTATATTCTGTTCCATTGATCTACATGTCTGCTTTTGTGCCAGTACCACACTGTTTTTGTTACTATGGCTTTGTAGTATAGGTTAAGATCAGGTATGGTGATATCACCAGCCTTATTTTTGTTGCTCAGTATTATTTTAGATATTTGAGGTTTTTTTGTGATTCCAGATGAATTTTTGGATTGTTTTTTTCTATTTCCATGAAGAATGCCTTTGAAATTTTGATTGGGATTCCATTAAATGTATAGATTGCTTTTGCTAAGATTGCCATTTTCACAATATTGATTCTTCCAATCCAGGAACAAGGGATGTTTTTCCAATTCCTAGTGTCTTCTGCAATTTCTCGCTTGAGTGTTTTAAAGTACTCATTGTAGAGATTCTTTACTTCCTTGGTTAGATTTATTCCAAGGTATGTTTTTTTTTTTTTTGATGCAATTGTGAATGGGAGTGATTCTCTGATTCCATCCTCTGTGTGTTTATTGTTAGCATATATGAAGGCTACTGATTTCTGTGTATTTAATTTGTATCCTGCTACATGGCTGTAGGTTTTTATCAGCTCTAACAGTTTGCTAGTAGAGTCTTTAGGGTCCTTTATATATAGAATCATGCCATCTGCAAATAATGATAACTTGATCTCTTCCTTTCTAATTTCTATCCCTTTTATGTGTGTCTCTTGCCTTATTGCTATGGCTAAGACATTCAGAACTATATTAAATAAAAGTGGGGACAGCGGACACCCTTGTCTTGTTCCTGATTTTAGTAGAAAAGCTTCAAGTTGTTTGCCATTTAGTAATATGTTGGCTGTAGGCTTGTCATAAATAGCCTTTAGTATATTTAGATATGTTCCTTCTATTCCCAGTCTCTGTAGGACTTTTATCATGAAGGGATGTTGGATTTTGTTAAACACTTTCTCTGCAACTAATGAGATTATCATGTGATTTTTGTCCTTCAACCCATTTATATAATGTATTACATTTATAGATTTGTGTATATTGAACCATCCATGCATCTCTGGGATAAAGCCTACTTGGTCAGGGTGAATGATCTTTCTGATATATTCTTGTGTTCTGTTTGCCAATATTTTGTTGAATATTTTTGCATCTATCTTCATGAGAGAGATTGGTCTGTAATTTTCTTTTTTTGTTCTATCTTTGCCTGGTTTTGGTATCAGGGTGATGCTGGCTTCATAGAAGGAGTTTGGTAGAATTCCTTCGTTTTCTATTTCACGGAAAAGCTTAAGAAGCAATGGTGTTAGCTCTTCCTTGAAGGTCTGGTAAAATCAGCAGTGAATCCACCTGGGTCTGAGCTTTTTTTAGTTGGGAGATTTTTGATAACTGTTCAGATCTCCATGATAGTTATAGGTCTATTTAAGTGACTGATCTCATATTGATTTAATTTAGGTAGGTCATATAAACCTAGGAAATCATTCATTTCTTTCAGATTTTCTTACTTTGTGGAATATATGCTTTTATAGTATATCCCTATGATTTTATGAATTTCTCTGGCATCTGTTGTGATGTTAGCTTTTTCACCTCTAATTTTATTAACTTGTGGCTGTCTTTCTTTTGGTCAGATTTGCTAAGGGTTTGTCAATCTTGTTTATCCTTACAAAGAACCAACTCTTTGTTTCATTAATTCTTTGGATTTTTTTGTTTCTATTTCATTAATTTCTTCCCTAATCTTTATTATTTCTTCCCGTCTACTGATTTTTGGTTTGCCTTGTTCTTCTTTTTCCAAGGCTTTAAGGTGAAGCATTAGGTCATTTACTTGTGACCTTTCTAACTTCTTTATATAGGCACTTAAAGCTATAAATTTACCTCTTAGAACTGTCTTCATTGTGTCCCAGAGATTTTGGTATGTTGTGTTCTCATTATCATTTGACTCTATAAATTTTTTGATTTTCTTCTTGATTTCTTCATTGACCCATTCATCATTTAGTAGTGTATTGTTTAGTTTCCATGATTTTGTGTATGCTCTATAGCCTTTCTTGCTATTGATTTTTAGTTTGATTCCATTGTGGTCAGATCAAATGCTAGGAATTATTTCAATTGTCCTGAATTTTTTAAGATTTGCTTTGTGTCCTAATATATGGTCTATTTTAGAGAATGTCCCATGTGCTGCTGAAAAGAAAGTATATTCTGCAGCATTTGATGAAATGTCCTGTATATATCTGTTAGGTTCATTCCTTCTATGACCTAATTTAGTCCAGATGCCTCTCTATTTTTTTTTTCCCAGGATGACCTGTCAGTTGATGAGAGTAGGGTGTTGAAGTCACCCACTACCACTATGTTTGTTGTTATCTGTGAACTTAGTTCTAATAGTGTTTGTTTGAGGAATTTGGGAGCCTCATGTTAGGTGCATATATGTTTAGGATTGTAATGTCCTTCTGTTGGAGTGTGCCTTTAATCAATATAAAGTGACCTTCCTTATCTTTCTTGACTAATGTTAGACTGAAGTCTATCTTGTCAGATATATAGGATAGCAACCCCTGCTTGTTTTCTAGGCCCATTTGCTGGAAACACCGTCTTCCAACCTTTTACCCTAAGATAATATCTGTCTTTTGTAGAAAGGTGAGTTTCTTGGAGACAACATATTGTAGGATCCTGCTTTTTAAGCCAGTCTGCAAACCTTTGTCTTTTGGTTGGGGCATTGAAGCCATTGATATTAAGAGATATTATTGACAGGTATGTATTTATGTTTGCAATTTTTTTTTTTGTGGTTCCAGTTCTGCCTTTGCTCTCTTGTGTTAACTAGTATATGAGTATTGCCTGTTTTTTTTTTTTTTCAAGTTTCTTATATGTGTGCTTTTCCTTCTTTGCAGCATGGAGAATTCTTTCAAGTATTTTCTGTAGAGCTGGTTTTGTCTTCAAATACTCCTTTAACCTGCTTTTGTCAGAGAATGTTCTTATTTCTCCATCTATTTGAATGGATAGCTTTGCAGGATAAAGTACCCTGAGTTGACAGTTGTTATCTTTCAGAATTTGGAATACATCACTCCAAGCTCTTCTGGCTTTTAAAGTTTGTGTTGAGTAATCTGCTGTAATCCTGATGGGCTTGCATTTGTAGGTAACTTGATTTTTCTCTCTAACTGCTCTCAATATTTTTTCTTTGGATTGTGTGTTTGGTAGCTTGATTATAATATGGCGAGGAGAGGTTCTTTCCAGGTTTTGTCTCGCTGGTGTTCTAAATTCTTCCTGTATCTTCATTGGCACCTCTTTCCCAGTTTGGTGGCAGTTTTCTTCTATGATTTTGTTGAAGACGCCTACTATGCCTTTGGAGTGAAATTCTTCTCCTTCTACTGTGCCCTGAATTCTTATATTTGATCTTTTCATAGTGTCCCAAATATCTTGAAATTCCTATTCATACTTTTCTATTATTTTGTCTTTCTGTTTGTTGGACTGTATTAGATCTGCCACCTGGTCTTAGATATTATATATTCTGTCCTCTCTTTCATCCATTCTACTAGCGAGATTTTCTACAGTTTTTTATTTCATTAACTGTGTTCTTCATTGCTAGTAATTCTGATTGGTTTTTCTTTATTATTTCTATTTCCTTTTTTATGTTTTGTATTGACTTCTTTATTTGGTTAAATTGGTGTCCTGTGTCTTCTTTGATTCCTTTGATTTCCTCTTTGATTCTTTTTATTTCCTCCTTGATTCCTTTGATTTCTTCGAACATATTTGCAATTATTCTTTTGAAATCTTTCTCAGCCATTTCCTCTAACTCGTTCTCACTGGAGGTAATTTCTGATGCCTTAATACTTTATGGTGGATTTATATTGTCTTGATTTTTGGTGTTTCTTGTGTTATAATGTGTATATTTTTGTATCTTGGATTAAGCTAATGCTTGTATTTTCTAGTTACCTTGGTATTCTTAGCTGTATCAAGTGATCTGATGTTATGTATCTTTAGTGTAGGAGATTAGGATGTTAGGTGTGGCTCTTAACACTCTCAGAGTATCTAGAAAAGTGATCCTAGGGGTTTAGTTTGCCTGCTATGGGAGTATTCAAGTAGGCTGAGTAGAACAAAATACAGGTAGATTCTAAAATTTAACTAAACACTGTATATATTCAATCAAAAACAGCACCAAGTATTTATGCAAGAGTAGGTATTATAACAACCAGATCCTCTATCAATGAAGAGGTTAAGATTTCTGGTCTGTTGAGGGTTCTAAGTCAACTTGTGACCAAGTGAGACCCTTCCCTGATTCAATCCCAGTTACTTTTTTGGATGATTTTGGTCTCAGTCAAGTAGGCTGGCTGGGCTGCTGGACTGCTGTTCTGTTTTCTGGAGCTGGGCACTGGATTTTCCTGCAGGGCAAACTGAGCCTGGCAACTGTGGCCCTGCAGATTGGCACCACCAGTGCTGGAAGCACCACTGCTGGTGCTGAAGCTGCTGCTGCTGGATCCGCCACTGCTGGATCTGCTGCTGCTGCTGTTGAAGCTGCCACTGCTGGATCTGTCGCTGATATAGCCTGCTGCTGCTGCTGCTGTTGCTGGAGCTTCTGCTGCCGCTGCCGAAGTTGCTGCTGCTGGATCTGTCACTTCTATAGCTGCCACTGCTGCTGGAGCTGCTGCCACTGCTGCTGGATCTGCTGCTGCTGGAGCCACTGTTGCCTGTGCTGGAGCTGCAGCTGTTGCTGCTGGAGCTGGAGCTGGAGCTGGAGCTGGAGCTGTGGCTTCCACTGCAGCTTCTGCTGCTGGAGTCGGAGCTGCAGCTGCTGGAGCTGCTATGGCCTTCCTGAGTGGGCTCTGGATGCTGTCGATCTCTCCTACTTCTCTGCTGCTGTTTTAATTTCTTATACACCTCACTTTTTAGTAAAAGTGTGTATTTTACTGGGTTTTCTTTGGCTTTTTCTCACCTAGGCTGCTTTGGTGTGGTTCCTATGCCACCATCTTCTCATAATTCTTAATATATTAATTATATTAACATATTTACTATATTGCTGATTCTTTCATCCACTTTGCTGATTTTTCCCTTGATGTTGTTGTCTTTTTTTCTGCAGGTCCTGTGTTGATTGCATGGGCTTGCCCATATCCTCTTTCAAGTCATCCATCATTTTTACTTTTGAAATATTTATCTAGAACTTTTACATTTCAGTATCTTTGAAGTTGAAAAGTTATGGGGTTTTTTTTGTGAGAGATTGAGAGTTTTATTGCCTTGCTTTTTTATGTTTCTTCTATTTCTGTATTATTATTGGTGGATGTTTGATGGATATCTTTTCCAATTTAAATTAGGGATCTTCTTATTGCACAAAAGCTTGATCTCTAGTGCCACTGAGCAGGGAGAAAACAAACCACTTCTGGAAGCGGCTTCACAATCCTCTGTGTGGTAGTTTTAATATTAAATGTCTCCCATGGTGTCATATATTTAGGATTTATTCTCAAACTCAATCTTCAGGCAGTCACAATTTGGGAAGTAAAGCCTTGCTATAGGAGGTGTATCACCTGGAGTAGGACTTGGGGTGTTATAGCTTAATCCCCCCAGCCAGAGCTAGCTGGCTATTGCTACCTCCCAGCTACTATGGAAAGATGTGATGCTGTCTACCTTCTCTGCTATGTCATGATGAAATTTCCCCTCAAGACTGTAAGATGAACTAAATATTTTCTTCCTGTATGCTGCTTTTGGTCAGTTTTTTTTTTTTTTTTTTTAGTAACAAGAAAGTAACTGTAATAGAAAATTGGTACCAAGAAGTGGGATTATTGCAATAAACTTTACCGTATAATTTTTAGTCTTTTGTAACTGATTTGTGGGAGGAATAAGGAAGGTTGTGGAACTTTGGATCAGAGAAGCCTTGAAGTGCTGTAAATGGTGCTTGATGAACCTGTCTGAGTAAAGTGTTTCTTTTAATATTTAGAGAGATTTAATTAGATTAAGAAAAGGAAGGAGAAAAGTCAGTTGTGGTAGTGCATGCCTTTAATCCCAGCACTTGGAAGGCAAAGGTAGGAGGATCACTGAGAGCTCAAGGCTGGCAAAATACTACATAGTGAATTCCAGGTCAGCCTGGGCTAGAGTGAGACCCTACCTTGAAAATCAAAACAAAAAGAAAGAGAAAGAAGGACAGAAAGACAGACAGACAGACAGACAGACAGACAGACAGGAAGGAAGGAAGGAAGAAAGAAAGAAAGAAAGAAAGAAAGAAAGAAAGAAAGAAAGAAAGAAAAGGAAAGAGAAGAGTATGGAAAGCTCCTCCCCCTGGGAAGGCAGGCAGAGGTAAGACCAGAAGTACAGAGAACTCCTGCCCATGAAAAAGAAGGAGGGGGTAAATCCCACCTAGAGTCCCTAATTGGGGTCATGTATAGGATATGATTGGGGGCTGAGCTAACCATCCCTGACAACAAGTTTTGGGGTTGAGATAACTAACCACAATGCTAGGTTGAGGTTTAATTATTTCAGGAATCTTAATTCTAGGAAAGGGGAACTCCTTCCCCTTTCCGAAGGGAGGATTCAGGTTTTTTGTGGAACGACTGATCAGGTAACTCCACTAGGCAAGAGATAAGGAGAAGGAAGATCCTTCTCTGACTTCTAGCAAGGTGAAGACTGCATGGGCAGGCTTAAGGACATTTCCTGCTTTTACTTTCTGTGGTCCAGTCACCACAAACTGCCTCATTTCCCCCTTTGAAGAAGCAACCCTAACGGCAATTAGGGAATTTGGATGATGACTGTTCTGGCTTCTTCGAGCTAAGTGTGGCAGTTGGGAAGCTTCTCCAGTGAGTCTATCTAAGGGACCCAGAAATTGTATTGGAAGAGTAGGAGACAACAATCCTGGAAGAAAATGTTGACATTGCTGGTAAAATGGATTAGTGGTTCAGGTGTTTGCCTGTGAAGCCTAAAGACCTGGTTTGATTCTCCAGGACGCACTTAAGCCAGATGTACAAGGGGGTGCATGCGTCTGGAGTTTGTTTGCAGTGGCTAAAGGCTCTGACATGCCTGTTCTCTCTTTCTCTCTATCTGTCTCTCTCTCTCTCTCTTTCAAATAAATAAATAAATAAAATATTTTTTAAAATGTTGGGAAGAAAGTATAAAAGCAAGACAATAGGGGGGAAGCATGCATTGAGTAAAATTGGAAACCTTTGGGGGTCTCATTTTTGTAGACTTTCAAGCCTTAGAGAGTGATTGATGGGGTAGATTGAATCACCAGACCATCTGAGTGTGAGCTGACCATAAAGAGGAGATAAAGTTAAAACAACACTTGAACTTTCATCATAAAGATCTCTTCATCAAATGTCACAGTGGTGTTTGTCATGGTCTATGTCTGTTCTAATAGATCTTATAAATAATTGTCAATAACAAAGAACCTTGATAACGGCATAAATATCAGAGTGAGTAAGCAGTTTACTTCTTGGCTAAACTTTTCTTTTTGAGTTCTTAAGACCAAGTAGGTTGCCAAAAGTTAACTTTCCCTATGTAATTTTAAAGTTAATTGCAACTCTTTAGAAGAAACTTTTAGGGACTTGGGAAGAACTCATTCTGTGGCTCAGCATTTGTGCCATCTGATAGGATGAGTAGGATCTTGCTGACCATGTGGCTTCCCTTGGAAACATTTGAGGAAAGGTTTTTTTGTTTTTTGTTTTTTGTTTTTTTAAAAACCTAAATTGAGATAAAATGGTGAACTGTGTACCTTTATCTTATGAGGTTTCAGACGGGAAAATGGAATTTGTTAGTGCTGGACTAGAACACTTCTGATATTCTGTGATATTCTGGCTGTATTATTCCTGTGTCCTGAGAGCTTGACAAAGTTGAATTTGTAATGAACTTGTATATTTGGCAGAGGAAAAACATGGAAGGATATGAAAGATACATAATTTGGCACAGAAAGAACTGAAAGCTTTGGGCTAGTAACTGCAGCCCAGTTAAGCTGCAATTATTTGAGAGATTATTACTATTGAGATTGGGTCTGTTCCCTGCATTGGATATGAGAAGTGCTGATTCTCTTGAAAGGAGAGGTCCTCTTCCTGTTAAGATGGTGGCATAGGAATCATACCAAAGCAGACTAAGGGAGAATGCCCCCCCATCAAAAAACCCCGAGCAAAATACACTCTTCTACTAAAAAGTGAGGTTATCAGAAATTATCAACTGTATCAGGGAAGTATTAGAGATCCAGAGCATCTAGAGCCCACAGAAGCAGACAGAAGCAGCTCCAGCAGTGACAGAACCAGGTTGGCATGGCCACAGAGCCAGGCTGGGTTTGAGCTGCAGGAAAAGCCAGGTGAGGGGATTCTCCCCTCACACCAGCCTACGTGCAAACTCAAGACACATGAAGGGAGGACAGCAAGGACCAATGGAGGAGCTGCTTGTGAGGTAGAGGATCATACAGACCAGCAGAACTAGAGCCACCATCCACAGCTCCACCCACTCACCACCAGTGCAAGCGCCAGCAAGTACCAGGGACCTGGGGAGGAGAGTGCACCTACATAGTACCCAGAGCCAGTGAAGCAATCCAGGGATCCAGCCAGCCTACCTGAGCACACAGCACAGGAAAGAGGGGCCCAAGCAGAATTATAGCATAACTGAGAACAAAACAATCCCAAAAGGATTACACAAGGTCAGTATCTGCCAAATAAGCCTGGAATATAGGCTTGAATTGGAAGTGCTAATTGTACCTTCCATGTCAGGATAAATTATATGTTAAATCTGATGGATGGGCAGATCTGCCATTCTTAAATAAGCTATATTTGGGACTTGTAATTTATTGCTTCCTGATTTTTAGTGCCTTTTTTTCTTCTTCTGTTGATCATTAGGGAAGGGTCTCACTTTGTCACAAGCTGACTTGGAACCCTCCACAGACCAGAAATCTTAACCTCTTAGTTGACAGGGCTAAGAGTGTGGAGAAACACAAAACCTAAGGAACTGTGACTTTGTTAAAGGATCTGGTTGTCATAATACCTACTGTTACATAAATACTCTGTTCTGGTTTTCATTGAATTTGTACATTGTTTAGTTAAAGTTTAGAATCTGCCTGCAGTTTGCTCCATTCAGCCTACTTGAATATTCTCATAGCAGGTAAACCCAACAAGTAGGGTCACTTTGGTAGATACTCTGAAGAGCTACACCTAGCACCTACAGCTCTTACCCTGAAGATATGTAACTTCAGAGTGATTGATACATACAATAATACTGGAGCTAATTAGAAAATCCAAGCATTAAATTATGCCATGATGCAAAAATATATACATTATAACACAAAAACACAAAATATCCAGACAATATAAATCCACCAAAAGTGTTAAAGCATCAGAAATGACTGCCAGTGAGATGGATTTAGAGGAAATGCCTGAGAAATATTTGTTTTGTTTTTTTTTTTTGGTTTTTGAGGTAGGGTCTCACTCTGGTCCAGGCTGACCTGGAATTAACTCTGTCATCTCAGGGTGGCCTTGAACTCATGGCGATCCTCCTACCTCTGCCTTCCGAGTGCTGGGATTAAAGGTGTGCGCCACCACGCCCGGCTTGAGAAATATTTCAAAAGAATGATTATGAATATGTTCAAAGAAATCAAAGAGGAAATAAAAGAAATGAAATAGGACATAGGAAACCAATTTAATAAAATAAGAAGGTCAATACAAGACATAAATAAAGAAAATGGAAATAATAAAGAAAACTCAGTCAGAATTACTAGCAATGAAAAACACAGTCAATGAAATAAAAAGCTCTATGGAAAGTCTTACAAGTAGAATGGATGAAGGAGAGCACAGAATTTATAAACTAGGGCTGGAGAGATGGCTTAGCGGTTAAGTGCTTGCCTGTGAAGCCTAAGGACCCCGGTTCGAGGCTCGGTTCCCCAGGTCCCACGTTAGCCAGATGCACAAGGGGGCGCACGCGTCTGGAGTTCGTTTGCAGAGGCTGGAAGCCCTGGCGCGCCCATTCTCTCTCTCTCTCCCTCTATGTCTCTCTGTGTCTGTCGCTCTCAAACAAATAAATAAATTTAAAAAAAAAAAAAAAGAATTTCTAAACTAGAAGACCGGTGGAAGATTTAATACAAAGAGAAAGACAAACTAATACGAAAGTATGAATAAGAATTTCAAGATATTCAGGACACTATGAAAAGATCAAACATAGGAATTCAGGGTAAAGCCGGGCATGGTGGCACACACCTTTAATCCCAGCACTTGGGAGGCAGAGGTAGGAGGATTGCCGTGAGTTTGAGGCCACCCTGAGAATGCAGAGTGAATTCCAGGTCAGCCTGAGCTAGAGTGAGACCATACCTTGAAAAACAAACAAACAAAAAACAAACAAACAAACAACAACAACAACAACAACAACAAAAGAATTCAGAGTATAGTAGAAGGAGAAGAATTTCACTCCAAAGGCATAGTAGGTGTCTTCAACAAAATCATAGAAGAAAACTTCCCTCAAATTGGTAGAGATGCCAAAGCAGATACAGAAATCCTTTAGAACACCAAACAGACAAACCCTGGCAAGAACCTCTCCTTGCCATATTATAATTAAATTACCAAACATACAAACAAAAGAAAATATATTGAAAGCAGTTAGAGAGAAATCAAGTCACATACAAAGGCAAGCCCATCAGGATCACAGCCGATTACTCAATACAAACTTTAAAAGCCAGAAGGGCTTGGAATGATGTATTCCAAGTTCTGAAGGATAAGAACTGTCAACTAAAGTTTCTTTAACCTGCAAAGCTATCCATTCAAATAGACAGAGAAATAAGAAAATTCCCCAACAAAAACAGGCATAAAGAATATTTGAAGACAAAACCAGCTCTATAGAAAATACTTGAATGGATCCTCCATGCTGAAGAGAAAGAAAAGCACACATATAAGGAATCTGGAAAAACAAACCATACTCAAATACTAGTTAATACAAGAGAGCAAAGGTAAAACTTGAAGAACCATAACACAAGAAAGATGGCAAAAATAAATATACACATTTCAATAATAACTCTTAATATCAATAGCCTCAATGCCCCAACCAAAAGACATAGGTTTGTAGACTTGGTTAAAAATCAGGATCCTTAAGTATTATGCTAAGTGAGGTAACCCAGGCCCAGAAAGCCAAGCGTCACATGTTCTCTCTCATATGTGGATCCTAGCTACAGATTATTGGGCTTCTGCGTGAGAATGAAAATACTTAGTAGCAGAGGCCAGTAAGGTAAAAAGGAGACATAAAGGGTAGAGAAAGGAAGGGAGGAGGATACTTAATAGGTTGATATTGTATATATGTAATTACAATGATTATAATGGGGAGGTAATATAATGGAGAATGGAATTTCAAATGGGAAAGTGTGGGGGTGGGGAGGGAGGGAATTACCATGGGATATATTTTATAATCATGGAAAATGTTAATAAAAAAAAATCAGGATCCTTCAATTTGTTGCCTCCAAGAAACTAATCTTTCTACAAAGAATGGACAGTATTTTAGGGTGAAATGTTGGGAAAACGTGTTTCAAGCAAATGGGCATAGAAAACAAGCAGGGGTTGCTATCCTAATATCTGACAAGGAGGACTTCAGTCTAACATTAGTTAGGAAAGATAAGGAAGGTCACTTTATATTGATTAAAGGCACACTCAAACAGGAAATCATTACCATCCTAAATATATGCACCTAACATGGGGGCTCCCAACTTCATCAACAAATAATATTAGAACTAAGTCACAGATAACACCAAACACAGTGGTAGTGGGTGACTTCAACACCCCACTCTCATCAATTGACAGATCATACTGGTAAAAAATAAACAGAAAGACATCTAAATTAAACGTAGTCATAGAACAAATGAAACTAATAGATAAATATATATAGGACATTTCATCGAAATGCTACAGAATACACGTTCTTTCCAGCAGCACATGGAATATTCTCTAAAATAGACCATATGTTAGCACACAAAGCAAATCTTAACAAATACAGGAAAATTGAAATAATTCCTTGCATTCTATCTGATCTCAATGGGGTCAAACTACAAATCAATAGCAAGAAAAGCTATAAAGCATACATAAAATCATGGAAACTAAACAATACACTACTAAATGATGAATGGGTCAATGAACAAATCAAGAAGGAAATCAAAAATTCATAGTGCCAAATGATAACAAGAACACAACATACCAAAACTTTGGGACACAATGAAGGCAGTCCTAAGAGGGAAATTCATAGCTTTAAGTGCCTATATAAAGAAATTAGAAGGTTGCAAGTAAACAAGTTAATGCTTCATGTTAAAGCTTTGGAAAAAGAAGAACAAGGCAAACCGAACATCAGTAGGTAGGAAGAAATAATAAAGATTAGGGCAGAAATTAATAAAATACAAACAAACAAAGAAACCCCAACAATCCAAAGAATCAATGAAACAAAGAGTTGATTCTTTGAAAGGATAAACAAGATTGATAAACCCTTAGCAAATCTGACCAAAAGAAATACAGAGGAGAAAAATTTAATAAAATTAGAGATGAAGAAGGCACCATCACAACAGATACCAGAGAAAATAAAAAAATCATAGATATATACTATAAGAACCTACACTCCACTAATTTTGAAAATCTGAAATAAATGGATAATTTCCTTGATTTATATGACCTACCTAAATTAAATCAAGATGAGATTAACCATTTAAATAGACATATAAAAAGTATAGAGACCCAAGCAGTTATCAAAAATCTCCCAACTAAAAAAAGCCCAGGCCCAGATGGATTCAGTGGTGAATTTTCCCAGACTTTCATGGAAAAACTACCACCAATGCTTCTTAACCTTTTCCATAAAATAGAAAAAGAAGAAATTCTACCAAACTCTTTCTACGAAGGCAGCATCACTCTTATACCAAAATCAGACAAAGATAGAACAAAAAAAAAAAAAAAAAGAAAGAAAATTACAGACCAATCTCCCTCAAGAACATAGATGCAAAAATTCTCAACAAAATATTGGCAAACAGAATGCAATAATATATCAGAAGGATAATTCACCCCAACCAAGTAGGCTTTATTCCAGAGATGCAGGGATGTTTCAACATATGCAAATCAATAAATGTAATGCATTATATAAATGGACTGAAGGACAAATATCACATGATCATCTCATTAGATGCAGAGAAAGCGTTTGACAAAATCCAACATCGCTTCATGATAAAAGTCCTACAAAGACTGGGAATAGAAGGAACATATCTCAATATAATAAAGGCTGTTTATGACAAGCCTACAGCTAACATATTAGTAAATGGGGAAAAACTGGAAGCTTTTCCACTAAAATCATGCACAAGATAAGGGTGTCCACCGTGCCCACTTTT
Organism: Jaculus jaculus; assembly: GCF_020740685.1. Taxonomy (NCBI): domain Eukaryota; kingdom Metazoa; phylum Chordata; class Mammalia; order Rodentia; family Dipodidae; genus Jaculus; species Jaculus jaculus. Next base: position 44,969,954 of record NC_059114.1, on the reverse strand, counting down.
ATTTAATATAGCACTGGAAGTCTTAGCCATAATAGTAAAGCAAGAGGCACACATAAAAGGGATACAAATTGGAAAGGGAGAGGTCAACTTGTCATTATTTTCAGATGACATGATTCTGTACATAAGGGACACTAAAAACTCTGCCAGCAACTATTATTAGAGCAATTATTATTAGAGCTGATAAATATCTTCAGCCATGTAGCAGAATACAAAATAAACACCTAGAAATCAGTAGCCTTCCTATATGCTAACAACAAACACACAGAGGATGAAATTAGAGAATCACTCCCAGTCACAATTGCATCAGAAAAACAAAGTACCTTAGAAGAAACCTAACCAAGTAAGTGATGGATCTCTATAATGAAAAGTTTAAAACACTCAAATGAGAAATTGCAGAAGACACTAGGAAATGGAAAGACATCCCTTGTTCTTGGTCAGAAGAATCAATATTGTGAAAATGGCAATCCTACCAAAAGCAATCTACACAGTTATTGCAATTCCTGTCAAAATTCCAATGGCATTCTTCATGGAAACAGAAAAAAACAATCCAAAAATTCATTTGGGAGCACAAAAACATCTTAAATATCTATTTACTGAACAACAAAAATAAGGCTAGTGGTATCATCAAACATGATACTAACCTATACTACAGAGCTATAATACCAAAAACAGCATGGTAGTGGCACAAAAGCAGACATGTAGATCAATGGAACAGAATAGAGGACCCAGATGTAAGTCTGGGTAACTATTGCCACCTGATATTCAACAAAAAAATGCCAAAAATACTCATTGAAAAACTACAGCCTCAGCAAATGGTGCTGGGAAAACTAGGTATGTATCTGTTGGTGGATGAAACTAGATCCTTATCTCTCTCCATGTATAAGAATTAGGTCCAAATGCATCAAAGACCTTCATGTGAGACCTGAAGCTCTGAAACAGCTAGAGAAAAAATTGGGGGAAACCCTTTAACATATTAGTCTAGGCAAAGGCATTCTTAATATAACCCCAATTTCTCAGGCAATAAAACCACAGATCAACCACTGGGACTTATGAAATTGCAAAGCTTTTGTACAGCAAAGGTCACTGTGAATAGAACAGAGAAGCAGCCTACAGAATGGGAGAAAATGCTTGCCAGCTATACATCTGACAGAGGATTAATATCCAGGGTATACAAAGAACTCAAAAAAATTAAATAAAAAATCAAACACCCCAATTAAAAACTGGGCTATGGTACTGGAGGGCTATGGAACCAAAATGAGAGTTCTCAAAAGAAGAAATGCAGATGGAATATAAACATCTACAAAAATGTTCTACATCCCTAGACCTCAGGGAAATGCAGATTAAAACTATGTTGAGATTCCATCTCACTCCTGTCAGAATGGCTGGCGTCATGAAAACAAATAACTATACATGCTGGTGAGGATGTGGAAAAAGAGGAACCCTCCTACACTAATGGTGGGCATGCGATTTGGTCCAGATATTTTGGAAACCAGTGTGGATGTTCCTGAGATAGCTAAAAATAGATTTACCATATGACCCAGATATAACACTCCTAGGCATATATCCTAAGGACTTGTTTCACTACTGTAGAGATACTTGCTCAACCATGTGTATTGCCACTCTATTCACAATAGCTGGGAAATGGAACCAGCCTAGATGTCCCTCAACAGATGAGTGGATAATCAAGATATGGCACATTTGCACAATGGAGTTCTACTCAGCAGTAAAGACAAATGAAGTTATGTAATTTGCAGGAAAATGGATGGATCAGGAAAGGATTATACCAAGTGAGGTAACCCAGGCCCAGAATGCCCAACATCACATGTTCTTTCTCATATGTGGATCCTAGCAACAAATTATTGGTCTTCTATGTGAGTAGGAAGAAAACTCGGTACCAGAGGCCAGTAAGCTAGAAAGGTGATATAAAGGGAATAGAAAGAAAGGGGGTGGGGAGAGGACTTAAGAGGATGGTATTGTATATAAATAAGTATAATAACAGATTAATGGGGTGAAAAGACCTAAGTGAGGTCAGGGGAAGAGATTGAGTAAAGGAAAGGTGGAGGGGGAGCTAATCAAAATCTATCAGGATATAAATAAATCATATGGAAACCTACTTTTTTGAACCATGGAACACTCAGGAGCTATAGATTGTTGCTAGAAAATTTTCAGTGCCAGGGATGGGATACCTTCAAGTGAGTTGTTGGCCAGGGAGGTCCCTGATGCCCCCAAAACATTAAAGGCCATTGCGGAGGCCCTTGGTTTCCCACCAGGAATAGATAATAGATGGTAAGACCCTATTGCTGAAGACTCCACATACTTGGGCTGCAAGGTTAGTTATTAATCCTGCTGGGACTGAGCTGAAAACCTCCTCCCTGTAGGACAGCTCACAGAAAGCTGGATGCATGCAACTCAGTGGGAGAGAGAGAGAAATAACCAGTGAAGATACTCCACAGTGGACACTGCAAGCCTTATATTTGGCTAAATGAGCCAATGGGTGCAATAGTGGCATGTCTGTTATAGAGGAAACCAACTGACCTCTAATTTGACTGGAGGACTGCTCCATGGGAGGGAATACATCCCTGATACTGAAAACCTACAACAGGGGTAGCCATGAACCCTAGGGGTATAATGTCTGCTGCTGTCTGGCTAAATGTATATACTATGCTCATCAAACTGCCCAGTAAGCACTTTTATTAGTATTCATACCCAATATTAATGCTACTTTTTTGTTAGAGAACTTTCTCTTTTCAGATGGCAGTGACCTTGGGATGAGTCAGAAGGCATCATGGTGCTGAGAAGGAGTGATTGAGGAGTGCTTAGCACTGCAATATCTCTATCACATCTTCCAAGGCTCAGGGTCCATTGTGGAAGAGGTGATGGAAAGAATGTAAGAGCCAAAGGAAGAGTAGGCCTCTTTACAACGTGCTCCTTCAGACACAAAATGGCCTGGATATCCATGACCTCATAGTGCCTGACACTACCTACACAAGACCATCATAATAGGAGGAAATGATGATGACATCGAAATAAAAGAGAGACTGATTGAGAGGGGGAGGGGATGTGATGGACAGTGAAGGTTCAAAGAGGAAAGAGGGGTGAGGGAGAGAATTACCATGGGATAGTGCTTACAATCATGGAAGTTGTTAATTATAAAAGATTTAAAAAATTAAAAAAGAAAAAAAACAAATAGAGAGAGAAGAGGAAAAAAAAGTAAAAAGAAAGGAGAGTTTCTGAAGGAAGAATGCTGAAGGGGTTTTCTGCCCTTAAAGTTGTCTTAATTCCCTCTTGGATTAACAAATTTTGTAGCTTACCTTGTACTGATATGACACATCGAACAAAGAGTGGGCCAAGAAGTACACATATTTCTGGAGATGGACAGTGAGTGATGTGGGGCTGGGTTTAAGTCATTGCATGGACAACCTATGAGGCCATGGCATGGAGCTTTGAAGATAAAACATGAGTGTTCATAAGAATTAAGTTTTTAATATTTCTTTCCTGTAATATCTTGATCTGATTTTGTTATTTGTACAAAGTGCGAAACATAGAATGTTAGAAATGTTATTCCTGTTTTTATTCTCTAGAAGAGATTGTGGGCAAATATCATCTTTAAATGTTTGGTAGAATTCACCTGTGAAACTATCTTGGCTTGGTGCTTTTACAAATTGTTGATTTAATTACTTTAATAGCATTAATGTTATTCATTTTTCTTTATGTAAATTCAAATGATTTGTGTCTTCCCAAGAAGCGGTCTAGCTCATCCAAATTATAAATTTGTGTACATGATATTGTTCACAGTATTCTTTTATGAAATTTTTACTCAAAATATCAGTAATTTTGACTTTTCATTCCTGATCATGCTAATTTATGTCTTCTCTATGTTTCTCTTGTACCTTGGCTAGTGGTATATCAAAACTTTATTGACATTTTCATATACACACTCTTTGGGTTTATTTCTACTATTGTCTTCAATTTCTTTGATTTATGCTCACTTTGTTATTTCTTATGTCATTGACTTTGGCTTAAATTGTTTTTCTTTCTCTAGTTTCCTAAAGTGGAAATTTTGTTATTGGTTTTAGATCTTTTTTCCAAATGTATTAATTTAAAGCTACAAGAAACACTCCAAGTACTATTTCCTCTGCATCCTGTAAACTTGATAGGTTGTATTTTCCATTTTCACTTTAAGTATATGCATATATCTATATCTATATCATCTATATCCATATATATATATCATGTATAATTTGGAAGTGTGCTAATTTCCAAATGTTTGGAGATTTCCAGTCATTGTTTACTCCTAGTTAATTATATTTTAGTTGGAAAATATACTTTGTATATTTTCTGCTTTTTGTAACTTTAAAGTTTTAAAAAATGTCTAAGAATATGATCCATCTAAGTAAAAGTTCTATGTGAATTTGAGAAGGATGTTTTCTCAAATATTATGCATCAGGTAGTCTATAAATGTGAATTGTTTCAGTTGATTGATAGAGCTACTCAGGCAGGTTTTTGCCTTTTGACCTATGAATTACCTAGAGGTGGCTTTGAAGTCTGTAATTATAATTGTAGATATTTTATTCTTAAAAATATATATTTTAATTTATTTGCAAGCAGAGAAAAGAGAGAGAGAAAGCAGGTGAAGAGAATGAAAATGAACATGCTAGGGCCTTTTGCTACAGCAAAGAAACTCCAGATGCATGTGCCACTTTGTGCATCTGGGTTTAAGTGTACTCGGGAATTGAACCTGGGCCAATAGGCTTTGCAAGCAAGTGTCTTTAAACACTGAGCCATCTTCCAAACACCAAATATTTTCTATTATTCCTAGTTCTTTCTTTTTAAATTTAATTTATTAGTTTTCTTTTCAGCAAATACAGGCAGTTTGGTACCATTGTTTAGGTTCATCCATGATCTACCCCCTCCCATTGTACCCTCCTTGTTGATGTAAATGGGTCATGCATTGTGGAGTTAGCCCACAGTTATTGGTATGATAAACATGCAGGAAACTAAAACTTGATCCACACATTTCACCATGCACTATACTCAAATCCAAATTGATCAAAGACCTCAACATAAGACCAGAAACTCGAATACTACTGGAAGAAAATTTAGGAAGTACTTTCCATGATATAGGAATGGAAAAAGACTTCCTGAACAAAACCCCAGTGGCTCAAGTTCTTAAACAGTCACTCAACCAATGGGATCATATGAAGCTGAAGAGTTTCTTTACAGACAAGCATATAATAAGCAAAGCCAATACAATACCCACAGAATGGGAGAAAATATTTGCAGGTTATCCAACTGATAAAGGCCTAATCTCTAGAATCTACAAAGAACTCAAAAGTCTAAACAATAAGAAGACAAATACCCCACTCATAAAATGGGGCGCAGAGTTGAACAGGCAATTCACAGAGGAAGATATACAAATGGCAAACACACACTTAAGAAAATGTTCATCATCCCTAATCATCAGAGAAATGCAAATTAAAGCAACTAAGAGATTCCACCTTACCCCAATAAGGATAGCCAATATCAAAAAATCAAATGAAAATAAATGCTGGCAAGGATGTGGAGAAGCAGGAACACTCATTCACTGTTGGTGGGAATGCAGGATGGTACAACCACTTTGGAAAGCAATATGGAGACTCCTGAAAAAGCTGACTATAGAAATACCAATAGAACCAGTTATACCCTTACTGGGCATCTACCCTAAAACTTTCAAACCACAGGCCAGAGAGATTTGCTGAACCATGTTTGTAGTGGCTCAATTCGTAATAGCTAAAAGCTGGAATCAACCCAGATGTCCATCATTAGAAGAATGGATAACAAAGATGTGGTATATCTACACAATGGAATTCTATACAGCAGTAAGAAAAAAACGACACAAAGAAATTTGAAGAAAAGTGGTTGAACCTGGAACAGATCATTCTCAGTGAGCTTACCCAATCACAGAAAAAAAATCGACACATAGTCTCACTCATCTACAACACCTAACCTGAATCTAGCCAGCAAGCACCTCATGGACTAAACAATAGGATGGATGGGGAGGGCGGGGAGGGCATCTAAGTGTGGAAAACAGTAATCTGGACCCAAACATCAATGGTACCATAAAATTCTACTTCCTAAATGACCAAATGGTTGAACCTTCACTACACCCTTACAGGAAACACCTGAACCACAAGACACTGGAGAGGGTAGGATCAAGACTAACCTAAATCTTCTACATCTTCCCTCCCTCCCTCTCCCCCTCTCCTCTCTCTCTCTCTCCTCTCTAAATCTTGTATATTAGTTATGTTTTTCCTCAATTTCTTAGTGGGCACTGACCTGTAACCCCCACTTCAAGCTTGGGGCTACCATCCACAATGAGCTTTTGATCAGAGAAACCTACAAGGTTTCCCAAAACAATGACAGACTTCTGTCAGAGTACTTGATGACCCACCAAAGGCCAGTGGTAAGACCCTATTGCTGAACACTCCATACACAGCTGACACGTAAAATGGAATGGCATGGCTGGAAGCCAGGAGAGAGTCAGTCCCCAGACAGTCAGCGTGTCTAGTGCCAGAAGGTGCTACATGGGCGACTGGGGGAAATGACCAATATCTGTCCAAGCAACTCATTGTCTAACCTAATTAGCAACAAATAACCTGATGTGATGCCCACACAAGTGCAATAGTGGCACACAGCCATGGTGGGGAACCAACTGCTCTTGATTTGGCTAACTGATCCCCTCAGTGGCACTAGACCCATACCTGGAGCTGGGAAACAAGTCAGAACCATACTCAAACATAAGCCCACTCTCCAATATCAAGCTACCATCAATCATGAGGTACAAGAGGGCCTACACCTATCAAACTCTCTATCAAAAAAGTAATTGTTATCTCAATTTTCCGGGTGCTAACTTACTCTCCATTGGAGAATCTGCTTCTCTTTTTCAGATAGATGCAGATCCTAAGGAGAGAGCTGCCCCAACATACCTCAAAAGGGGCCCAGCTGAAACTAAGGACAATTGGCGAAACAAGCAAGGGTGATGTTTTCCTGATGAACCGGATCCTAGTTCTTTTTTTAAAATGGCCATCTACATATTGAAAATAGCAAACAGAACAAAATATATACACGAAAAAGCTTTTCTAAAGTAAAGAAATAAGTACACAATCTCAGAACTGAAAAGTTCACTAGAAGATTCATTGTGATTAATTAGGCTCAGAATGAAAAGAAAGTAGTCCATCTACACCTCAACCTGGAAAGCCATCCATGCTAGGGTTGTGGTTTCTTTCATCTGTTCACTGTCCTGTGACATTCATTTACACAGAGTGCAACTGTCCATGTAAACTGCTTGATATCTTGATCCCTTGCGGTGGGCCCATGGATGAAGGAGGTCAGCAGATAGGCACTAGTGCTCACATCTAACAAAGTAATGCAATCTCTGGCGTGGGGCTCAGGGTTTCCCATTTGGTGGCTCGGGGAGACTCTGTGGAGTGGACGTGGTGAAAGTAGACAGCCATGATGACACAGCTGTCTTTGCACTGGAAAAAGCTCCTCTGACTGATTGGCCAACAGCTTTTCCTGTTTGTACAACATTCTGGTTGGTTGTGACCATGACGTTTCCAATGTTTTTGCCACATTCACTGTTCTGAACAGAATGTGAAAATCTTACCTTCATGTCTGACGCTGAGTCCGGGCCTTGAAATGGATGATTTGGATTTATCTCTGTGAGTGCGGGGTGTCTGTTGCTGTTCCATATCCTATAGTTGTGAGTGTTCTTCCAGGCTGTAACAAAAGTTGTCTCATAGTCTGACAATATCTTTTCATTCTCTAACTGCAGTGTAGCAGCTAGCAGGGCATGGATGTAGACTGCAAACTGGGCTCGGATCCATTCATCACCTCCCTCCCAGCCTGTGCCTTCGAGAAAGACACCGTCCCAATTCTCAGTCACATGCCTCACTAGGTAATCTGCAAATCTTAAATATGCAGTGGTTGGGTTAAGCAGCTTTATGAGTTCTGGATTGTGGATCTGGATCAGTGCTTCTTCTACTTCCACAATGGCATCACTGAGGTGTTTCTGTCATCGAAAAAGGATGTTAGTAGCTCCAGCAACAAATCCCCGAATGGTCACATCAGAGAGTAGATGATGCTGCTGCAATGCCATGTAAGGCAAACACAGATATCCCTTTGTGAAGATGGCCAAAGGCATACCATACTGGTCCTCTTCCAGACCAGAAATGAGTCCTGGGATCAGGACTGCCAGCCAGGTGTTAGCCTGGGGCTGGACAGTGATTGGAGGCACAGAGTCTTTTGGAAGTAAGTTTGCCCCCTCTGACTCCAACTGTTCCTTTTCTTTTAAGTTGGAGTCCTCCAGAACACTAGGATCCAAGGTCTCCCAGTCACTTTCTGAAGACTGGAGATGGACAAGATGGTGGTTTCAAATACTGGTTAGTTTCACTGAGTTCCTGCCCTTTGCTGTCTTCTTCTACTTGGAACAAAGGCTTCTTGGTCTTGACGGCAGCATCTCCCCCATGATTTCCTGCTGTGTCTTTTGTGGCAGTTCCCAAGTTTATATGTGCAATGTCAACAGCTGACCCAGAAACAAAGTCATGTTCAAGGGCATTACTTTCCTGAAGCCCAGTATCTTCAAACATACTCTTTTGGGGTCTGTACTGAGAACAGTCACTGAGACCATGTTCAAGCATGCCTGGAAAAAGGGACAGCACAGTCATGAATGCGCCCACCAACTTATTCACTGGAGAAATATAAAAAAACCTTTTTTTCAAGAAGAATTAGTTTAAACAAGATTAGGACTTTGTGTCAAAAATGAAGGACAAGATCTCAAGGAGACAAGCCAAGATATACCTGAGATCCTTCTAATGAAGTTCCTCCCAAGGAATTATTCATGTGCTCATACAGTTCCTTTAAAATGGAAATTTGGGAAAATTCCTTTTCTTCAAAATATGCATGTATAATGAGTTGAAGTTTTGCTTGAAGTAAGCCATAAAGAGGCAGCTTGCTTAGAACACAGACGCTCAACAGTCTCTCTGGTGACATCGGCTTGCCTTACTTTTAGTGCCTTGGCTTCAGTTTGTCGATAGCAAGAGATACCATATATTGTGGCTCCATTTCCATTTCTGGGTGGCAAGTGAAAAAACACAGTGTCTTCCTGGTAGTTGTGTGCACCATCTGGTAAGGCAAGAAAGGGCAAATAAGTCCATTCTTCAGGTAAAGTGTGGCTGTCACGTCCATCTCCTGGAATCAGTGGTGGGTAAGAGAATTCAACCTGGGAGCCCTTCTTGTGGTGGAAGCCGACCACCACGATGTGCAGGACCCGCCCGCGGGGGGAGCCTTCACCCTCACGCCTGGCTTTCTCCATGGGCGCCTGCCGCAGGCCTGCACCGCGACTTCGCGAGGCGGGCGGGAAACCCCTGCCCAGGAGGACCGGGAGCCGCGGCCCTGGGCGTCAGGCACAGCGCCGGATGGGACTTTTTTTTTTTTTTTTTTTTTCGAGATAGGGTCTCACTGGCTCAGGCTGACCTGGAATTCACTATGGCGTCTCAAGGTGGCCTCGAACTCACGGTGATCCTCCTACCTCTGCCTCCCGTGTACTGGAATTAAAGGCATGCACCACCTCGCCCGGCCCTAGTTATTTCTATCAATATTATCTGTTTTAAAAGCCCCTTGTAATCTCACACTTTTGATACTTTTAAGCTTAGGATATACATACATATATTCTTAGAAAATTGACCCTTTCATCATTGCATTGAGGTCTTCTTTATTAGTATCAACTTTCTTTGCTCTGAAGTTAGCTTCTGATATTAATGTGCTACATAGACTTTGTGGAAGGTTATTGTTGATATATCTTTCTTCAACTCTCCATTTAACATATCAGAGCTTTATATTTAACATGGAAAATATAAAGTTGACTCTTTTTAAAATTTACTCAATGGGGCAGAAGAGATTGCTTAGTAGTTAAAGGCACTTGCTTGCAAAGCCTGGTGGACTGGATTTGATTCCCCAGTACCTGTATAAAACCATATGTACAAATTGGCATGTGTCTAAAGTTCATTTGCATGGACAGGAGGCCCTGGCATGCTCATATTCTCTTTTTATTTCATAAATAAATAAAAAATAATTTTAGAAGAGATAAAATTAACTCTGACAATCTCTGCTTTTATTAGGTCTCTTAAAGTTTTAAAGGTTTATTTATTTATGTATTTGAGAGAGAGAAAGAGGCAACTAGAGGGAGAGAATGGGCATGTCAGGCATTCAACTGTTGTATCACCTTGTGCATCTGGTTTACATGGGTTCTGGGGAATTTAACCTGGGTCCTCTGGATTTGAAGGCAACTACCTTTACCAGTAAGCCATTTCCCCCGCCCTGATTTTAAATTCATATAACTTAAATTCATATTTGAAAGCTAGTATTGATATGTTTTGATTACTACCGACTAAGTCCACAATTGGATATTCATTTTCTAGTCTTCTTTTATGCTTCCTTTGGTTTTTATTATTGTATATTTCAGCTTATATACTCTCAACATTACTTAAAAATCTTTTAGTAGTTGTCTAAAGCTATCTAAAGTAATAGTTCATGTATACACTAGGTACTGTATTAGTTACTTCTCTCAATCTGTAATAAAATACTGGCAGGAGTATCAGATAGCTGGCCACATTGTATCCATTGTATCCATCATTGATCCAGTCAGATCATATTTCTCAATTATCAGCATCATTTTCTTAGTGACTGGAGTTCTATTCATAAAGTCCTTGTCTATGAAGTATATCATGAAGTGTTTTCCTACTGTTTTTCCTCTAATAGTTTTAGAGTTCAGGTCTTATATTAATGTGTTTGATCATTTGGAATTGATTTTTGTGCAAGATGAAATAAGGGTCTGGTTTCATTCTTCTATTTGTGGATATTGTTTTCCAAGCACCATCTATTGAAAAGGGTATCTTTTTTCCCAACATTTAGTTTTGCCATCATTGTCAAGTTATCATGTATTTGTTTCTGGGTGGATTCTTATCTTTTCTTTTAGTCTGTTACATTCATCTATGTGTCTGTTTTTGTGCCAGTATCATGCTTTGTGACTATGGGTCTATAGTATGACTTGAAATCAGATACAGTAGTATCTCCAGTGTTATTGTATTTACTCAGAGTGGCTTTGGCCATCCAGGGTCTTTTGTGCTTCAGTGTGAATTGTAAGACTTTTTTTCTATTTCTGTGAAGAATGACATTTGAATTTTGATAGGAATTGGATTGGATCTGTGGACTGTTTTTGGTAAAATAACTATTTTCACAATATTAATTCTTCTAATCTGGAAGAATTAATTATTTGAAAGTTTTTATTATAAAAGTCCTTCACCTCCTTAGTTATATTTATTATAAGATATTTTTGAGGAAATTGTGAATTAAATTGTTTCTATAATTTCTTTTTTTGGCATGTTTGTTATTGGTATATAGGAGGAAAGTGATTTTTGTATGTTAATTTTGTATCCTGCCACTTTGCTGAAAGTGCTGATCAGTTATAGAAGTTTCTTGGTGGAGTGTTTATGGTCTTGTGTATAGAATACTATAATCTGAAAGTAAGGGTACTTTCACATTTTTTCTAACTATATTCCTTTTATCCCTTCTCTGGACTTATGGTTATAGTTAAGACTTCAAGCACAATATTGGATGTCTGGAGAAAGTGGACACTGTTTTGTTCCTGATTTTACATGAAATGTTTTGGGTTTTCCCCCAATTAGTATAATGTTAGCTATAGGTTTGTTCTATATAACCTTTGTTGTGTCGATATGTTCCTTCTATTATTAGTTACTCAGGGCTTTTATCATCAAAATATGTTAGGTTTGGTTAATAGCCTTTTCTGCATCTATTGAGATGATCATATGACTTTTGTCTTGGAGTCTATTTATGTATTACTTTTATTGATATGCATATGTTGAACCAGTTCTGCAACTCTGGAATGAGATAAACTTTATCCTGGTAAATTATCTTTTTTTGTTGTTTGGTTTTTTGAGGTAGGGTCTCACTCTAGCCCAGGCTGACCTGAAGCTCACTATGTAGTCTCAGGGTGGCCTTGAACTCATGATGATCCTTCTACCTCTGCCTCCTGAGTGCTGGGATTAAAGGTGTGTGCCACCATGCCTGGCAAATTATCTTTTTGATGTATTTTTGAATTTGCTTTACAAGTATTTTATTTAATAATTTTCCATCTTTGTCCATTATTGAGATTGTTCTATAATTTTCCTTTTTAAAAACATTTCTTACTATTCATTTTATTACCTGAAGCATCCTTTTGAATTTCCCATCTTCTCTTTTAAAAAATATTTATTTATTTATTTAAGAGAGTGAGTGAGCGAGCGAGTGGGGGGGGGGAGAGAGAGGGAGGATCAGTTCACTAGAGCCTCCAGCCACTGCAAACAAACTCCAGAATCATGCATCACTCTGTGTATCCAGCTTATGTGGTTACTAGGGAATCCAACCTTGGTCCTTAGGCTTCACAAGCAAGCACCTTAACCACTAAAACAACTTTCCTTTTTGTGTTTTGCCTTAATTTTTTGAAATTGCTATCAAGGTAATATTAGTTTGCTAATATTTCTTCTTTTTTGTTTCATGGAATAGTTTGAGAAGTACTGATATTAATTCTTGTTTAGAGGTCTGGTAGAAGTCAGCAGTAATTCCATCTAAGATTGTTCATTTTTTGTTGGGAGATCTTTTTTATCACTGCTTTCATGTAATTGCTTATTATAAAGCTGTTTAAATTGTATCTCAACCTTGTTTTAATTTTCGTAGGTCACATGTATCTAGAGATTTATGTATTGCTTTTAGCCTTTTCAATGCAGTGGAATATAAGTTTTAAGATATGTCCTAATAATTTTCTGAATTCCCTTGATATCTGTTATAATGTCTCTTTTTCATTTTTTATTTTATTAATGTTGGTCTTCTTTCCTTTTTGCTTAGTTTAACTATTTGTAAACCTTGTTTATATTTTCAAAGAAACAATTCTTTGTTTTGTTGCTTCTTTTTTTCATTTCCTTTCTGTTAATTTCTGCACCAACCTTAATTATTTTGTTTACTGACTTTATGTTTGGTTTGTTCTCGTTTTTTTTCCAAGGCCCAAGAGAGTATCATTAAGCTATTTGTTTGAGATCCTTATGATTTTTCACATGCATTTGTATGTAGGGTATGTATGTGGTGTGTGTGACATGTGTTGTGTGATTTGTGTTATATGTAAGTGTGGGTTCAGATGTGTGTTCCCCATGTTGTGTGTGTGGAGACCAGAGGATAATGTTAGGTGTTCTCTTATCACTCATCTATGTACTTCCCTTTAAACAGGGTTTCTCCCTCAACTGAGCTGCTGTTTGTCAGTGAGTCCCAATGATTCTCCAGTCTCTACTCCTCATAGACTGGAGTTATAGGCATGTGTGGCTACAACCAGACTTTTTACATGGATTATAGGGAGTTAAACCAGTGCTCTCTGGTCTGAGAGGCCCTCATGCTTATGCAGTAATCACTCTTAAGCACTGATCCATCTGTAGCCCTCTATGATATTTTAAATGTATGCACTTTGAGCCCTAAACTCCTTTTAAAATACTGTTTTAATTATATCTCACAGGTTCTTATTTTCATTCAATTCTAGGAATGTTTTCCCTTAAAAAAATTTTTTTTCCTGTTTTATTTATTTATTTGAGAGGGACAGACACAGAGAGAATGAGGCCAATAGAGAGAGAGAGAATGGGTACACCAGGGCCTCCAGCCACTGCAAACGAACTCCAGACGTGTGTGCTCCTTTGTGCATCTGGCTAATGTGGGTCCTGGGGAGTTGAGCCTTGAACCAAGGTCCTTAGGCTTCACAGGCAAGCGCTTAACCACTAAGCCATCTCTCCAGCCCTGTTTTCCTTTTTTGATTCACATTATAACCTATTCATAATTGAATATTGTGTTCTTTAATCTTTTTTGGTGTTTTTTAATCTTCATGAGTTTGTGTATGTTCTATAGTTTCTCTTGCTATTTATTTATATTTTCTAAATATATTTATTTATTTATAAATAGAATACATTTTATTCTATTGTGGTCAGATAGAATACAAGCACTTATTTCAATTTTCCTATATTGATTAGGACTTGCTTCATGTTCTATTGTATGATCAATTTTAGAGAAAGTTCAATGGCTGCTAAGAAAGTGTATTCTGCAATGTATATATATGATTTCCTGTAGATGTTTCTTAGGACCATGTGCTCCCATAATATGCAACACAGAAGTTTCTTTGTTCATTTATTGTTGGTATGACATGTCTATTGTTGAAAGTGGAGTGTTGAAATCACCAACTATTTTTGAGTTGGGCTTTATCTATGACTTTATATTTCATATATTTATTTTGAAATTGGTGTTCACATGTTGGTACATGTGTTTGGTATGTATAGATATAGAATTATATTACCCCCTTGATGGATTCTTCCCTTAACCAGTATGAAGTAATCTTCTTTATCTCTTCTGAGTAATTTTGGTTCGAAGTCTATTTTGTTAGATGTTAAAACATTACACATGCTGTTTTCTAGTTCCATTAGTATGAAACACCTTTTCCCATCCTTTTATGATGAAGTAGTGTCTTTGGTGGTAAGTTGAGTTTCTTGGGAGAAACAGATTGATTTTTTTTTTTTTTGTAACACAATCTGCTAGCCTTTGTGTTTTGATTGGAGAAATTTAGACTAATGGAGTTATTATTAAAAGGTGTGAATTGGGCTGGAGAGATGGCTTAGCAGTTAAGTACTTGCCTGTGAAGCCTAAGGACCCCAGTTCTAAGCTTGATTCCCCAGAGCCCATGTAAGCCAGTTGCACAAGGTAGCACATGCATTTGGAATTTATTTGCAGTGGCTGGAGGCTCTGGTGTGCCCATTCTCTCTCTCTCTCTTTGCCTCTTTCTCTCTCTGTCTGTCACTCTCAAGTAAATAATTAAAAATAAACAAAAAAAATTAAAATGTGTGAATTAATTCCTGTCTTGTGCTTATTTTATAATGTTTGATATTTTTTAATTTCTTCCTTAACTACTGTTTTAGTATTCTTTTATGTGTGTGTGTGTGTGTGTGTGTGAGAGAGAGAGAGAGAGAGAGGCAGAGACAGAGAATTGGTGCCCCAGGGCCTCTACAACTGCAATCTAACACTTGGGCTGCCTAGTGGGCATGTGTGATCTTGCACTTGCCTCACCTTTGTGTGTTTGGCTTACATCAGGTCTGGAGAGTCCAACATGGGTCCTTAGGCTTTGCAGGCAAACGCCTTAACTGCTAAGCCATCTCCAGCCCCTTAACTACTATTTTAAAGTCATTTATTCCTTGCTGTAGCTTCATAAATATGTTTATCTTTTTCATCAGTCCAAAAGATGTTTTCCAGTATCTTCAGTGGAGCTGGCTTAGTGGTTTTGATTTCCTTTAACCTGTTTTTGTTAAGGAAAGCTTTTCTTTCTCTTTCAATTACATTCTAGGATGAGAGCTATTGCCTTTCAGAAGTTGAAATACATCATTCAAAGCTCTGGATTTTAAAAATTCTGTTGAGAAATATGCTGTTATTCTGATGGGGCACACTTTTATATATAGCTTGGCATTTCTACTTTGCAGCTATTTATTATTTATTTTTGTCAATAAACAATAGTGGTTGTTACATTCAACCCACATGAGTCAAAGGAAAATAAATGATGCAAAACCACTTCTCAACAGTCCATGTTGAATAGGGTTAGGGCTTCACCCTGTCCATACCTGGGACTACCCAGAGTTCCTGTGGCTTGGGGTGGGGCAAACATCTTGAAACTGTCTCACATCCTTGTCTTTGGAGAAAGTCCAAGTTGTACTTACAGTTCTAGTGATCTGAAGCTATGATATTCACATGAGGGAGAATATACAGTATTTGTGATGCTGACCCTGAGTTACAGCCCTTAGTACAGCCTTTCCAGTTCCATCCATTTCCTGCAAATTTTATAATTCTTCTTTTATTTACAGCTGAATAAAATTCTATTGTACAATGTACCACATTTTTATTACCCATTCATAAGTTGATGGGTATATAAACTGGTTTCATTTCCTAGCTATTGTGAATAGGACAGCAATGACTATGGATTTGCAACTATTCCTATAGTCAAACTATAGAATCCTTTGGGTCTAAGTCCAGAAGTGGTATAGCTAGATAATATGATAGTTCCATTTTAAACGTTTTTGAGGAACCTCCAAACTAATTTCCTTAGTGGTTGTACAAGTACTTCTCCACCAGAAGTGAGTAAGCATCTCTTTCCCCCACATCCTTACCAGCTTTTGCTGTCATTTGTTTTCTTGATGATTGGAATGAGTCGAAATATCAAAATAGTTTTAATTTTCATTTACATGATGACTAGGGACATTGGACACCTATTTTTTGGAGACTTGTGTTTGTTCTTTTGAGAACTATCTGTTCAGTTCTAAAGCATACTTAAAAAAATATTTTGTTCATTTGAGAGAGAGAAAGGGAGACAGAAAGACAAATAGAGAAGAGAGAGAGAATGGACATGCCAGGGCCTTTAGCCACTGCAACTGAACTCCAGATGCATGCGGCACCTTCTGCATCAAGTTTTATGTGGGTATTAGGTAATCAAACGTGTGTCCTTTGGCTTTCAGGCAAGCGCTTTAACAACTAAGCAATTCTTCAAGCCCTATAGAACACTTTTTTATTAGGGTGTTCATTTTTCTGCTGTTTAGTTTGTTGAATTTTTTGTGTAGTCCAGATATTTATCTTATGTCAGATATATGTCTGGGCAAAGATTTTTTCCTATCCTGTAGGGTGACTCTTGACTCAATTGATGGTTTCCTTGACTGTACAACAGATTTTTAGCTTCATTATATCCCATTTGTTGATTGTTTGCCTTTTTTCCTGTGTAAATAGGGCCCTATACAGATAGTCTCCCTTATGTCTATATCTTAAAGCATACTCTACTTTTTCCTATAGACATTTTAGAGTGTCAGATCTTACACTGAGACCTATGATACAATTGTAGTTGATTTTTGTACAAAGTGAAGATAAAAGTGCAATTTAATTTGTCTACATATTGATATTTGTCTTTCCCAGTGCCATTTGTTGAAATTCTTTTCTTCAACACATATGTTTTGGAATCTTTGACTTATATGTAGACTCTCTATTTTTTTCATGAATCTATGTGTCTGTTCTTGTGCTAGGACTATGCTATTTTATGGCTTTGTAGTATAACTTGAGTCAGTATGATTCTTTCAGCAGAATTCTTTTTTTGAGAATAGATTTGGCTATCTTGGGGTTTTTGTCCTTCCATATGAATTTTAACGTTATTTTTTCATTTTTGTGAAGAGTAGTACCAGAATTTTGATCAGGATTGTCATGAATCTGTATATTACTTTTGGTACGATGGGCATTTTCATGATATTAATTCTTGCAATTCATGAGCATGGGAGATCTTTCCATCCCAGGTATCTTCTTCAATTTTGTTCTTCAGTGTTTGAAAGTTTTTCTTGTAGAGGTCTTTCAGTTGCTTGGGTGTAATATTCTGATATTTTTATATCTATTGTAAATGGGGCTGTTTCCTTGATTTCTCTCTCAGTATGTTTGTCATTGGTATATGTTGCAGTCCAGTTCGCATTGCTGTTAGAAATCACCCAACCAAGAGTAGCTTCTGGGCAAAAAGAGATTTATTTTGGCTTACAGGCTCGAGGGGAAGCTCCACGATGGCAGGGGAAAACGATGGCATGAGCAGAGGCTGGACATCACCCCCTGGCCAACATAAGGTGGACCACAGCAACAGGAGGGTGTGCCAAACACGGGCATGGGGAACCTGGCTATAAAGCCCTTAAGTCCGCCCCCAACAATACACTCCCTCCAGGAGGCATTAATTCCCAAATATCCATCAGCTGGGAACCTAGCATTCTGAACACCTAAGTTTATGGGGGACACCTGAATCAAACCACCACATTCCGCCCCTGGCCCCCATAAACTGATATCCATACATGATGTAAAATACAATGCATTCACTCTGACTTTAAAAGTCCCCATAGTTTTTGTCAATCCCAATGATGTTCATACATCCCCATAGTTCAAGATCTTTTAACTGAGCCATAATACCAAAAAATAATCTCAAAAAACCCATAGTGGCACAGAATAAATATTCACACTGCAATAGATGGCATTGGGCATAGCAAAGAAACATTCAACCAATACAAGATTTAAAACAACCAGGGCAAACATCAAACTCTGTAGCTTCAAGTCCAGCAACTCAAACCAGTGACAAATCTTCAAGTCCGATAATTCTAACCAGCAACAAGTCTCTGGCATTCCAATTCCACCCCTCCAGCTAGGCTACTCCCAGTCCTGGGAAACTTCATCGGGGTGGCAGCTCCTCAGCAGCCATCTCAGGGTCCCGGCATCTCTACTGGGTCTCCACTGCAATCCATGGTTTGTCCTCATGGCCCCATGGGGTCTCTATGCAGGCAACCAGCAAACCTGCTTCACACTGCCTATGGCCATTTCCAAAACACAAGACCATGTTGCAAACTCAATGACTCTCTTTCCAGCATTTTATACTCCACAATACCAGGTAGGGTGCCAATTTGTTAATCCAGGGGGGAATAAAGCAGACTTTGAAGAACAGGGCACTCCTTGAGCACCCAGATCCCTTCAAAAAAGTCTACATTCTTCTTGTTGCCCCAGCACAGGTCAGCTAGCCCAGTCTCAAAGGTTGTAATCTCTCAGTTGCAGCTGAACGGGCAACAGTTCACCCAAAGATTTTTCTTTCTGCACCATATCCCTCTGCACACACCAGTTCATTTCTACGCAAAGAAACCCTGCACAACTTGTCAGGACATGGGCATAAGAGCAAGCTTCTCACACAAACTGCTAACCCAGTCCAGGCAAAGCTCTTTCTCACCCTCATAAGCCAAACCTCATAGTCCATAGTTCTTACTGCATTTAGTTCTTGTAGCTCTGACCATAATTGTCCATCAAGCTGTACTTACAGCACTGCAAGGCATCTCTTAGGCCAAGGTTTCAACTCCTTCTACTTTCCTCTTGAAAATCAGCTCCAAAAGGCCAAAGTCACACAGTCCGGTGTCTAGCAGCAACCCCACTCCTGGTACCACTTTACTGTTGCAGTCCGGTTCGCATTGCTGTTAGAAATCACCCAACCAAGAGTAGCTTCTGGGCAAAAAGAGATTTATTTTGGCTTACAGGCTCGAGGGGAAGCTCCATGATGGCAGGGAAAAACGATGGCATGAGCAGAGGCTGGACATCACCCCCTGGCCAACATAAGGTGGACCACAGCAACAGGAGGGTGTGCCAAACACGGGCATGGGGAACCTGGCTATAAAGCCCTTAAGTCCGCCCCCAACAATACACTCCCTCCAGGAGGCATTAATTCCCAAATATCCATCAGCTGGGAACCTAGCATTCCGAACACCTAAGTTTATGGGGGACACCTGAATCAAACCACCACAGTATATAAGAAGGCTACTTTTTTTGTGTGTGTGTCAATTTTGTAACCTTCTACTTTGCTGGAAATATTTATCAAAACTAGGAGTTTTCTGGTCAAAGTTTTAGATTCTCTTATATGTAGAATAATATCATCTGCAAGTAAAGATATTTTGACTTCTTTTCCAAGGGGCATTCATTTTATTTATTTTTCTTTTTCTTATTATCTACCTAGGACTTCAAGCAGCATATTCAATAAAAGTGGAGAAATTAGGCATTCTTGTTTCATATCAGATCTTAGTGGAAATACTTTGAGTTTTTCTTCATTTGGCATGACATTTGCTATAGGTTTGTTATATATAGCCTTTATTATGTTGAGATATGTTCCATGTATCCCTAGTTTTGCCAGTGGTTTTATCTTCAAAGGACGTTGGATATTGTTTCAAAGGATGTTGGATATTGTCATAGGCCTTTTCTTTATTTCTTGAGTTGATCATGTAATTTATGTCTTTTTCATGAGTTTGCTTATGTGATTTATTACATTTATTGGTTTACATATGTTGAACCATCTCTGCCTATCTGGAATGACGCCAACTTGATTGAGGTAAATGATCTTTCTGAATGTTCTTGAATTTGGTTTTCAACTATCTTTTTTTTTTTTTTTTTTTCTCTCTAAAACTTTTATTTTATATTTTTTTGGTTTTTTTTTTTAATTTTTATTAACATTTTCCATGATTATAAAATATATCCCATGGTAATTCCCTCCCTCCCCACCCCCACACTTTCCCGTTTGAAATTCCATTCTCAATCATATTACCTCCCCATTACAATCATTGTAATTACATATATACAATATCAACCTATTAAGTATCCTCTTCCCTTCCTTTCTCCACCCTTTATGTCTCCTTTTCAACTTACTGGCCTCTGCTACTAAGTATTTTCATTCTCACACAGAAGCCCAGTCATCTGTAGCTAGGATCCCCATATGAGGGAGAACATGTGGCGCTTGGCTTTCTGGGCCTGGGTTACCTGACTTAGTATAATACTTTCCAGGTCCATCCATTTTTCTGCAAATTTCATAACTTCATTTTTCTTTACCGCTGAGTAGAACTCCATTGTATAAATGTACCACATCTTCATTATCCACTCATCTGTTGAGGGACATCTAGGCTGGTTCCATTTCCCAGCTATTATAAATTGAGCAGCAATAAACATGGTTGAGCATGTACTTCTAAGGAAATGAGATGAGTCCTTTGGATATATGCCTAGGAGTGCTATAGCTGGGTCATATGGTAGATCAATCTCTAGCTGCTTTAGGAACCTCCACACTGTTTTCCACAATGGCTGGACCAGATTGCATTCCCACCAGCAGTGCAGAAGGGTTCCTTTTTTTCCACATCCCCGCCAACATTTATGATCATTTGTTTTCATGATGGTGGCCAATCTGACAGGAGTGAGATGGAATCTCAATGTAGTTTTAATCTGCATTTCCCTGATGACTAGTGACGTAGAACATTTTTTTAGGTGCTTATATGCCATTCGTATTTCTTCCTTTGAGAACTCTCTATTTAGCTCCTTAGCCCATTTTTTGATTGGCCTGTTTGATTCCTTATTAGTTAACTTTTTGAGTTCTTTGTATATCCTAGATATTAATCCTTTATCAGATATATAGCTGGCGAAGATTTTTTCCCATTCTGTAGGTTGCCTCTTTGCTTTTTTCACTGTGTCCTTTGCGGTGCAAAATCTTTGTAATTTCATTAGGTCCCAGTGGTTAATCTGTGGTTTTATTGCCTGAGCAATTGGGGTTGTATTTAGAAAGTCTTTGCCAAGACCAATATGTTGGAGGGTTTCCCCTACTTTTTCCTCTAGCAGTTTCAAAGTTTCCGGTCTGATGTTAAGGTCTTTAATCCATTTGGACTTAATTCTTGTGCATGGCGAGAGAGAAGAATCTATTTTCATCCTTCTGCAGATATTTATCCATTTTTCAAAACACCATTTGCTGAAGAGGCTGTCTCTTCTCCAATGAGTATTTTTGGCATTTTTATCGAATATCAGGTGGCTATAGCTACTTGGGCTTACATCTGGGTCCTCTATTCTGTTCCACTGATCTACATGTCTGTTTTTGTGCCAGTACCATGCTGTTTTTGTTACTATGGCTCTGTAGTATAGGTTAAAATCAGGTATGGTGATACCACCAGCCTCTTTTTTGTTGCTCAGTATTATTTTAGATATTCGAGGTTTTTTATGATTCCAAATGAATTTTTGGATTGTTTTTTCTATTTCCATGAAGAAAGCCTTTGGAATTTATAGGGATTGAATTAAATGTGTAGATTGCTTTAGGTAAGATTGCCATTTTCACGATATTGATTCTTCCAAGCCAGGAACAAGGGATGTTTCTCCACTTTCTAGTGTCTTCTGCAATTTCTCGCTTGAGTGTCTTAAAGTTCTCATTGTATAGATTCTTTACTTCCTTAGTTAGGTTTATTCCAAGGTATTTTATTTTTTTTGATGCAATTGTGAATGGGAGTGATTCTCTGATTTCATCCTCTGTGTGTTTGTTGTTAGCATATATGAAGGCTACTGATTTCTGTGTATTTATTTTGTATCCTGCTACATTGCTGTAGGTTTTGATTAGCTCTAACAGCTTGCTAGTAGAGTCTTTAGGGTCCTTTATGTATAGAATCATGTCATCTGCAAATAGTGATAACTTGATTTCTTCCTTTCCAATTTGTATCCCTTTTATGTGTGTCTCTTGCCTTATTGCTATGGCTAAGACTTCCAAAACTATATTAAATAGAAGTGGAGACAGTGGACACCCTTGTCTTGTTCCTGATTTTAGTGGAAAAGCTTCCAGTTTTTCCCCATTTAGTAATATGTTGGCTGTAGGCTTGTCATAAATAGCCTTTATTATATTGAGATATGTTCCTTCTATTCCCAGTCTCTGTAGGACTTTTATCATGAAGGGATGTTGGATTTTGTCAAATGCTTTCTCTGCATCTAATGAGATGATCATGTGGTTTTTGTCCTTCAACCCATTTATGTAATGTATTACATTTATAGATTTGCGTATGTTGAACCATCCCTGCATCTCTGGGATAAAGCCTACTTGGTCTGGGTGAATGATCTTTTTGATATACTCTTGTATTCTGTTTGCCAATTTTTTGTTGAGAATTTTTGCATCTATGTTCATGAGGGACATTGGTCTGTAATTTTCTTTTTTTGTTCTATCTTTGCCTGGTTTTGGTATCAGGGTGATGCTGGCCTGATAGAAGGAGTTTGGTAGGATTCCTTCTTTTTCTATTTCCTGGAAAAGCTTAAGAAGCAATGGTGTTAGCTCTTCCTTAAAAGTCTGGTAAAATTCAGCAGTGAATCCATCCGGGCCTGGGCTTTTTTTAGTTGGGAGATTATTGATAACTGCTCGGATCTCCATGTTTGTTATAGGTCTATTTAAGTGATTAATCTCATTTTGATTTAATTTAGGTAGGTCATATAGATCAAGGAAATCATCCATTTCTTTCAGATTTTCATACTTTGTGGAGTATATGCTTTTATAGTATGTCCCTATAATTTTTTGAATTTCTCTGGAATCTGTTGTGATGTTACCTTGTTCATCTCTGATTTTATTAATTTGTGTCTCTTCTCTCTTTCTTTTGGTCAGATTTGCTAAGGGTTTATCAATCTTGTTTATCCTTTCAAAGAACCAACTCTTTGTTTCATTAATTCTTTGGATTGTCCTTTTTGTTTCTATTTCATTAATTTCTGCCCTAATCTTTATTATTTCTTCCCGTCTACTACTTTTTGGTTTGCCTTGTTCTTCTTTTTCCAAGGCTTTAAGGCGAAGCATTAGGTCGTTTACTTGTGACCTTTCTAATTTCTTAATATAGGCACTTAAGGCTATAAATTTACCTCTTAGAACTGCCTTCATTGTGTCCCAGAGATTTTGGTATGTTGTGTTCTCATTATCATTTGACTCTATAAATTTTTTGATTTCCTTTTTGATTTCTTCATTGACCCACTCATCATTTAGTAGTGTATTGTTTAGCTTCCATGATTTTGTGTATGCTCTGTAGCCTTTCTTGCTACTGATTTGTAGTTTAATTCCATTGTGGTCAGATAGAATGCAAGGAATTATTTCAATTTTCCTGAATTTGTTAAGATTTGCTTTGTGTCCTAATATATGGTCTATTTTAGAGAATGTTCCATGTGCTGCTGAAAAGAATGTATATTCTGTAGCCTTTGGATGAAATGTCCTGTATATATCTGTTAGGTCCATATCTTCTATGACCTCATTTAGTCCAGATGCCTCTCTGTTTATTCTTTCCCTGGATGACCTGTCAATTGATGAGAGTGGGGTGTTAAAGTCACCCACCACCACCGTGTTTGGTGTTATCTGTGACCTTAGTTCTAATAGTGTTTGTTTGACGAATTTGGGAGCCCCCATGTTAGGTGCATATATGTTTAGGATTGTAATGTCCTCCTGTTGGAGTGTGCCCTTAATCAATATAAAGTGACCTTCCTTATCTTTTTTGACTAACTTCGGACTAAAGTCCACCCTGTCTGATATTAGGATAGCAACCCCTGCTTGTTTTCTAGGCCCATTTGCTTGAAACACCGTCTTCCAACCTTTCACCCTAAGATAATGTCTATCCTTTGTAGAAAGGTGAGTTTCTTGAAGACAACAAATTGTAGGATCCTGCTTTTTAACCCAGTCTGCAAATCTATGTCTTTTCGTTGGGGCATTGAGACCGTTGATATTAAGAGATATTATTGAAAGGTGTGTATTTATGTTTGCCATTTGTGTGTGTGTGTGTGTGTGTTACTTGTTCTACCTGTGCTCTCTTCTGTTAACTGGTATTTGAGTATGGCTGGTTTTTTCTAGGTTCCTTATATGTGTGCTTTTCCTTTTGTTCAGCATGGAGGATTCTATCAAGTATTTTCTGTAGAGCTGGTTTTGTCTTCAGATATTCCTTTAACCTGCTTTTGTCATGGAATGTCTTTATTTCTCCATCTATTTGGATGGATAACTTTGCAGGATAAAGTAACCTTGGTTGACAGTTGTTATCTTTCAGAACTTGGAATATATCACTCCAGGCCCTTCTGGCTTTAAAAGTTTGTGTTGAATAATCTGCTGTAATCCTGATGGGCTTGCTTTTGTAGGTAACTTGATTTTTCTCTCTAACTGCTTTCAATATTTTTTCTTTGGTTTGTGTGTTTGGAAGTTTGAGTATAATGTGGCGAGGAGAGTTTCTTTCTGGGTTTTGTCTGGCTGGGGTTCTAAAGGCTTCCTATATCTGTATTGGCACCTCTTTCCCAATTTGGGGAAAATTTTCCTCTATGATTTTGTTGAAGATGCCTACCATGCCTCTGGAGTGGAATTCTTCTCCTTCTACTATGCCCTGAATTCTTATATTGGATCTTTTCATAGTGTCCCGAATATCTTGAAATTCCCACTCATACTTTTCTATAAGTTTGTCTTTCTCTTTTTGGACTGCATTAGGTCTGCCACCTGATCTTCTAGCTTAGATATTCTGTCTTCTCCCTCATCCATCCTACTGGTGAGATTTTCTACAGAGTTTTTTATTTCATTAACTGTGTTCTTCATTGCTAGTAATTCTGACTGGTTTTTCTTTATTATTTCTATTTCTCTATTTATGTCTTGTATTGCCTTCTTTATTTCATTAAATTGGTGTCCTGCCTCTTCTTTGATTCCTTTGATTTCCTCTTTGATTTCCTCTTTGATTTCTTCTTTGATTGTTTTCATGTGTTCTTTGACCTCTTTGAACATATTTATAATTATTCTTTTGAACTCTTTCTCAGGCATTTCCTCTAACTCTTTCTCACTGGAGGACATTTCTGATGCATTAATACTTTTAGGTGGATTTATATCGTCTTGCTTTTTAGTGTTTCTTGTGTTATAATGTATATATTTTTGCATCTTGGATTAAGTTAATGCTTGGATTTTCTAGCTAGCTGTGTATTCTTAGCTGTATCAATTGATTTGGTGTAATATATTTTCAGGGTAGGACCTTAAGGTATTAGGTGTGGCTCTTAAGACTTTCAGAGTATCTACAAAGATTCAACTATCTTTTTTGAGAATGTTTCTGTTTATTTTCATCAGGGACATTGGTTTTTTTTTTTTTAATTGTATTTCTATATAGTTTGGTATTAGTGTTGTGCTGGATCCATAGGAGATGGGGATTTTTCTTCCTTTTTCTATCTTATGGAATAATTTCAGAAGCATTGGTTTCAGTTCTTCTTTAAAGGTCTCACAGGGCTCTGCAGGGAACCCATTTGGACCTGAATATGTTTTGGGTTGGGATATTTCTATTACTGCTTAAATTTTATTGCTTGGCATAGATATTTTAAAATTATTTATGTCAACTTGGTCATCTGCATCTAGAAAATCACCCATTTCTTAAAATTTTCTAATTTCTAATACATGTTTTAATGATTTTTATTTTATAATTCTCAATTTTATTGGTATGTATTATACCTCCTTTTTCATTTCTAATCTTGTTGATTTTGATGCCCTTCTTTTGATTTTTTTTCTGAGGGTTTGCCAATCTTGTCTTTTCAAAGAACCAAATATTTGTTTCATCAATTACTTTTATTATTTTTAAATTTCTCTTTCATTGATTTTTGTCCTGATCTTAATTATTTTTACTTATCTAGTACTTTTGGGTTTTGCTTGTTATTGATTTCTTTAATAATACATTCATTATTTGGTAGTGTTTTTTTAATTCCAAGAATTTGTGTATTTCCTATTGTAGTTTCTCTTATTGTTAATTTCTGATTTTATTTCATTATGGTCAGACAAAATAAAATGAGTTATTTCAGTTTTCCTAAATTTGTTGAGACTTTCTTTCTGTCATAATAGGTGATCCATTTTAGAGATTATTGAAAAGAATGTGTTTTGAATAGTTTTTGGGTTGAATGTTCTGCATGTACCTGTTAGATCTCTTTGCTCTGTGATGCAATTTAGCTTCGGTGTTTCTCTGTTTACTTATTTATTTTTCCTGTATGGCCTGCCAATCAAAGAGAGTAGTATGTTGAAGTCACCTATAACTGTGTTGGGGTTAATCTATGAATTCATGTCTTGGAGCATTTTGGATGAAGTTGAGTGTCTCCATGTTTGGTGCATATATATTTAGGATTGTAATGTCATTTTTTTTGGATTGCTTCCTTAATGATTATGAAATGTATTTTATCTGTTCTGACTAGCTTTGGTTTGAAGTATTTTGTGTTATATTAGGACAGTGATAGCTGCTAGGTTTTTTTTTTTTTTGGTTCTATTTGCTTGGAATGTTATTTTCCATCCTTCCACCCTAAGGCAGTGTATGTCTTTGGTAGTGAGGTTAGTTTCTTAAAGAGAGGAAAAAAGATAAATTTTGAATTTTGATCCAGTCTATTAGTCTATGCCTTTTCACTGGGAACTGATACCATTAATATACAGTGTTATGATTGAAAGGTGTAAGTTAATTCCTGTCATGCTTTGTGGTCTTTGAAGTTTCTTTTTCCCCTCAAATTTTACATTATTCCTGGCTAGAAGAGCAAACATAAAAGCTGCTTGAAACATGATCATTGGAAAGAGCAAACTAAGCAAATATGAGCTTCTTCCTTTCCTCCTCTGATTTCTGGCTTTTCAGCTAACAAGGCCAAAGAATATTCTAGAGCTGCTGCTGCTACTGACAATGGTGGTGATGATGGTGGTGATTAGTTTCAGAAGAGAAGAGACTTCTCAAGTTCAAATGTCACCAGAACAGCTTTGTTGTGGGCTCTGGATTTTCATTTTTTTTTTTTTAACATTTGTTCATGATCCAGTCAGCACTTTTAATAATCTGCTGGATTCTCTCAGGGTTGTCTTCATCTGAGTGAGCTGGGAAACTCTGCCTGACAGTATGTTTGTAGTGCTCCTGGATGCCCTTGGTCAGCGGCTGTTGGCAACAGCACAGCAAGTAGTTTCAGAGCTGCAGTGGTCTATTTATGGACCAGCTCCACCCCTGGCAACTGGGCTTTCTGTGAGCTCTGTCCTGCCTCTGGTGGGGATGCCAACCCTGGACGCTCTCTGAAGTTTTTTTGTTTTTGGTCTTCTTTGCTTACCTACTATTATAGAATTATTTTCTTCTCTAACCTGAATATTTAATCCTTCTTTGCAGTCTGAAATATTCTTTTGACTATCCTTTGTAAAGCTAGCACAGTGGTCATAAATTCATTTAGCTTTCTTTTGTCATGGAAAATTATTTTTCTTTCTATTATGAGGAATAGTTTTGCTGGGTATAGTAGTTTGCCTTGCAGCTATACTTGAAATATATCATTCCAAGCCCTTGTGATTTTTAGAATTTTGATTGAAAAATTAGCTATTATTCGTATGAATCTGCATTTATATGTGACTTGATTTTTCTCCCTGTGGCTTTCAGTACTTTTTCTTTGTATTTAGTGTTTTGACTATAATATGACATGGAAAGTATCTTTTTTGGTTCTGTCTATTTGGGTCCTGTATGCCTCTGGATAGGTACCTCTTTTCAATACTTGTGAAATTTTCCTCTATAATTTTATTGCACATATGTTCTATTCCTTTGGTTTGAAGTTCTCCTTTGTCCATTACTTGTAAATTTGGCTTTTTTGCATGTCCTAAATGCCCCTTATATGTGTTTTGAAGTTATCATTTATTTTGTCTCAATGATCTAATTCTTCTCCCTTGACTTTGAGCCCTGATATTCTGTTCTCCACATAATGCATCCCATTGGTAAGGCTTTTCATGGGGCTTTTATTTGGCAGTTACATTTTTAAGGTCAACATCATTTCATTTTTAAGTCAGCATTCTTTGGCTTTTCCTCAGCATTTATATCTCTTTATTGAACTTCATTTTCATCTCCTAGTTTGACTTCATTATCTAATTTATCTATTTTTTAATGTGTGTTCTCTTGGGTTTCATTCAGGTGTGTGTTCCTTTTGTTTCTGTATTCATTCAATTATTTATGTTCTTTTGTATTTCATTTAGATGTATACTTATATCCTATTTAATTCTTTGTACATATTTATAATCATGCTTTTGAATTCTTTGCCTGGAATTTCCTCTGTGTAGCTCTCATTGGAGGCAGGGGAGGGGCTGCTTGGAGCAGGATGGTGTATGTGGTCTTATATACAACAGTGTTGTATGGGTGGGAGAACAGTACATGGACTTGGAATGTGTGTGCAGACTTCTGATATATTGTCTTTGTTCTGTATATTTAGTTTTTTAACTATTCATGATTTGAAGAAACTCTTTTCTGCCTTGTCTCATAGTATAAATGTATCCTGTGCCGGATTTGCCTTAGATTTGGGAAATTTTCTTGTGCAATTTTATTGAAAATGTTTTCTATGTCTTTAGAATAACATTATTCTCCTTCTTTTATGCTCATAATTCCAAGTTTTTCTCATTTCATAGTGCTCCAGTGATCTCAAATGTTCTTTCTTTAACTTCTTGTTAATTTATCTTTGTTACAAAATGAATGTTAATTTATCATATCTTTATACCCTGATATTTTGCCCTCTATGTGATCCATTCTAATGGTTAGGTTTTCCAAAGAGCATTTTATTTTACTTATTGAAAATTTCATTTATAGCATATCAGTATGGTTTTTCTTCAGTATTTTATCTTATTATTGGATTCCACCATCATATTCTGTATTGACTTCCTTATTTCACTTAGCTATTGGAATTCATTCACATGGTTATTTATATTCTCTTTGTTTTCTTTGAATATATTTATTGTAATCCTATTGAATTATGTGCCTAATGCATTCTCACTGGAGGTTAGTAATGTGGAATTAGTAATTTTTGGAGGGAGGAGTCATGTTTTCTTGTTTTTTCTTTTTTCTGTTTCTTGTTTCTGCATTGGGAGTTTTACATCTGGGTTTATGTTGTGGGCTGATTTCATACATTTTAAATTAATCTTATTCTTTCAAAGGAACTGTTTGCAAAGTTCATGAGGGCTAGGTTGTATTTGAGTTGAAGTATCACTTTCCTGTACTGGGCTGCTGTTCAGGACACCAAGCTCAGTTACAACTACTCCTCTAGATTACAATACTGTATACAGTAGCAATCACTATCAAATGGAAAGCCATTATGAATATACAATAACAGGGCTCGAGAAATGGCTCAGCAGTTAAAGTGCTTGTCCATAACGACTAATGACCAGAATTTGATTCCCCAGTACACACATAAAGCCAGATGCACAAAACAGTGCATGCACATGGATTTCATTTGCAGTGGCTAAAGGCCTCAGTGACCCCATTATTGATCTCTCTCTGTTGGGTGTGGTGATGTACACTTAAAAAAATTTTTTTAATTTATTTATGTGAAAGTGACAGACAGAGAAAGAAAGAGGCAAAGAGAGAGAGAGAGGGTGGGAGCTCCAGGGCTTCTAGCCACTGCAAACGAACTCCAGATGTGTGCCCCCCCTTTGTGCATCTGACTAACGTGGGTCCTGGGGAATCGAGCCTTGAACCAGGGTCCTTAGGCTTCACAGGCAAGCGCTTAACCACTAAGCCATCTCTCCAGCTCATGATGCAGACTTTTAATCCCAGAATTCTGGTGGTTTAGGTAGGAGGATTGCTGTGAATTCAAGACTACCCTGAGACCACATTATGAATTCGCTAGAGCAGGACCTCAAAAAAAAAAAAAATGGATGAATGAAAGAAGATCCAGTAACAGTCAAATTAAAAACAAAACACTGATCATCTTAGGAAACAAGGGAGCACTGATAGTACTGTGTGCACTAATATATTAGTTACTGTAAGCATGAGTGTAAAGGGGAAAAATAGACTAGACTATTGGTTAGATAGAAAAGATGTAAAGATGTAAAAATAAGTAGAAAGATATGGCAGGTACAAAGGGAGGAAAAGATGAGACAGTTTTAGCTAAAGTTAGAATGAAAAGAGAAATGTAAACAAATAGTGGAAAGAAAAGCAGAAAAATGGACAAAATGAAAGAAGCGATAGAGCACAAAATAACACAGGACAGAACTAGCCTTACAAATTGATATTGAGTATTAAAGGAGGAATGAATGTGAAAGGGAGGGTCAGTAAGTATATTTTCTAATCTCTCTCTTGATTTGTTATTTGACCTATTGGATACATTTTAGCATATGTTCTTTAAGTTTCACTTGTTTGTGGATTCTCAAAATATATTGCCATTGATTTCTAATTTCATTTCATTGTGGTTATAAAAATATATTGTATCACATCAATCTTTTAAAATTTATTTAGACATACTTTGTGGCTTACCATGTGATATATCATGAAGAATGTTCCTCATGTAATTGAGAATTCATATTTTTCTGTTGTTGGGTGCATGTTGTGTAGACTTTGTTATGGTGTGAATGCTTGTGTCTTCTCATAAACAGCCTTTAATTAATATATTTAAATGTAATACTGTTTTCATATGAAGTATTAGTACTTTGGGAGGTGAGGAAGACATGAGGACTTTTAATTCATGATTGACATTAATGATCATATAAAAAAGAACCTGGAGTGATACTTTGTATCCTCTACTGTTTTAGGATACAAGAATATGGTATCTATGAATTCATTAGACAAGAAATCTGAGGCCCTGATTACGGATTTCTTAACACCAATATTGAAGACAGCTTAATGTTTCTGGTATGAACCTCCAAAACAGACACAGTTTATGGGAGGAAGGAGAGAGACACAACTAAGCAGAAAGACATAATCAAACAGCCAGCAACAGGGACCCAAGTGGAGCTCAGACTACTTTGCATACCCTTTGTCTTAAATCAGATCTATCTCAAAACACAGCTTAGGTCTGGACCCCAAGATCTATTCCAGCTCCCCCACCCCCAGGAACACTCTTCCAGCCAGGCGGCTGGGAATCCAAGTTACAAGCTTTAATAAAATATCTGAGTCTATTGAAGGACATACATTTAAAGTATCATAACCAAGAACTATGTAAAATAAATTTTATTATTTATAAGATATCCAGCATATGATATTTTGTTACAGGGTCCCAAATAAAGACAGATACTTTAGATCTTGTTGAGCTATAGTGTTGTTCAATTCTTCAGTTTCCTTGTTCATATTCACCTGGTTATTCACTAGTGGAAATACAGTCTTAATGTTTTCACTCATATTTGTTGTAATTGTTTCCTTTTCCCTTCTTTTTTTTTCCCCATTGTTTGCTTCACATTTTTGGTGCTCAAGGTGAATATAGGTTTACCATTAACTATACCTTACTAATTGACCCCTTCATCATTGTAAAATGTTTCTCTATTTCTTTTTATTCTTTTAATATATATTTTTTTAATTTTAGAGAGAGAAATAGAATTGGCTCACCAGTTCCTCAGCCATTGCAACTGAACTCCAGATGCTTGTGCCACCCAGTGGGCCTGTGCGACCTTGTGCTTGCCTCACCTTTGTGCATCTGGCTTATGTGGAATCTGGAGAGTTGAACGTGGGTCCTTAAGCTTCACAGGCAAGCGCCTTAACTGCTAAGTCATCTCTCCAGCCCTGTTTCTCTATTTCTAACAAAATTTTTTAAAGTTCCTTTTACTTAAAAAAGTATTTATTGGGGCTGGAGAGATGGCTTAGCAGTTAAGCACTTGCCTGTGAAGCCTAAGGACCCCTGATCCAGTCTCAATTCCCCAGGACCCACATAAGCCAGATACACAAGGGGGCGCATGCATCTGGAGTTCATTTGCAGTGACTGGAGATCCCTGGTGCACCCATTATCTCTTTCTCTCTGCCTCTTTCTCTCTCTGTCTGTCACTCTCAAATAAATGAATACAAATTAACAAAAAATTAAAAAATATTTACTTATGAGAGAGAGAGAATGGGCACAACAGGGCCTCTAGCCTCTGTAAATGAACTCCAGATGCATGTGCCACCATGTGCATCTGACTTACATGGGTTTTGGGTCCTTAGGCTTCACAGGCAAGTGCCTTAACCACTAAGTCATCTCTCTAGCCCAAAATGATTTTATTTTTTTGGTTTTTCAAGGTAGCATCTCACTGTACCAGGGCTGACCTGGAATTCACTAGGTAGTCTTGGGCTGGTCTTCAACTCAAAGTAATCATCCTATCTCAGCCTCCCAAGTCCTGGGATTAAATGTGTGTGCAATGACACCCAGCAACATTTTTGTCTTATAATTAATTTTGTCTCTTTAGGGTAGCCCTCCAGCATAGTTTGGTTGCACAATATGTTTCTCTCTCTCTCTCTCTCTCTCTCTCTCTCTCTCTCTCTTTTGGGGGGGGGGTTCGAGGTAGGGTCTCACTCTGGCTCAGGCTGACCTGGAATTCACTATGTAGTCTCAGGGTGGCCTTGAACTCACGGCGATCCTCCTACCTCTGCTTCCCGAGTGCTGGGATTAAAGGCGTGTGCCACCACACCTGGCTTGGTTTTTTCTCTTTTTGCTTTCATTCTATTTGTATTTTTGATATTTTATTTTAATTTATTTATTTGACATAGGAAGGGGGGGAGAGAGAAAAAGAGAGAGGGGGAGAGAATATGGGCATGCTAGGGTCTCCAGCCACAGCAAATGAACTCCAGATGTGTGCGCTCACTTGTGCATCTGGCTAACATGGGTTCTGGGGAAGCAAACCTGGGTCCTTTGGCTTTGCAGGCAAATGCCTTAGCCACTAAGCCATCCCTCCAGCACTATTCGTATGTTTGAATAAGATGTCTCCCATAGAAAAATATCTAGTTGGATCTTGATTTTTGAAAATCTCATCTCACTATTCTTCCTTTTGAAAGGACTTTTAATCCATTCAATTAATGCTGTTTAATGATATTTGCATAATTAGATTTATGTTTTGTCATTTTCTACTTTTACATAATGTCCTAATTTTCTTTTATGTCCCCATTTTCTGACTTTTTTTTATTATTTTAGGATATCACATTTAACTTCTTTCACAAAATTTAATCGATTTGAATTCTTTGCATGGTGGTTTCTCTAGAACTTGCCATATATGCTACATTTTATCAGTATCTTCTTTAGATTCAAGTTAAGTTAATTCTAATGAGATAAAATAATTCTATATAGCATTATCTCTTTTTTCAGTTATTGTTAATCCTATTACATCTTGTGTTGGTTTGAATTGTAGTCCCCAATATGTTCACATGTTGATTACTGGAAGCTGTGATCTTTTATGGAAAATAATCATTAAAAATCATTAAAGGTATATTAAATTAAGAGTCTTTACTTAAGATCATAATGGCTTTTCTAGGTACACACTAATTTCCATGACCAGTAATGTCTTTATAAGGAAGAGGAGGAGGCGACATGCATACAGATTAGAAAGCCATGTGAAGACAGATGCAGAGATCAGGGTAATACCACAAGCCATTAGAACCTGAAATAGGTAAGGAATAGAATCCTCCTAGACCCTCTAGAGAGAGTGTAGTTCAGCCATCAGCTAGAGTTTGGACTTTTAGTGCCTAGGACAAAAACTGTGGCTTAAGTCACCAAGTATAAGGTAATTTATTACAGCACCTGCAGGAAACCAATAATACCTCTTTATATATTACAGACCCAACTAAATATTGTTATAACAAAAACCACTTTGTGAAATTTTAGAGATGTTGAAAGAAAAAACCATTGATATAAAACCAACCATGGGGCTGGAGAGAAGGCTCAGTGGATAAAGTGCTTACCATACCATACAATCCTACGTACCTGAGTTCAGATCCACAGAGCTCATGTAAAAGTCTGACACGGAAGCACTAGTGTCTGTAATTCCAGGAAGCCTAGAGTGAAAATGGAAGCTTGTGGACAAGCTATCCTAGGAAACAGTACAGTGAACAATGAAACAAGAGAACCTACCTCAAATAAGGTGGAAGATGAGACTGACACCTAAAGTTTTACCTACAAATACATGCTATGTCATGTGCATGCCTACACTCATGAACACACACACATGCACACCCCCAAGTACATAGTTATAGTGTTTCTTATTTGTCATTTGCTGTTCTATTCCTATCTTCCTATGATTTAAATTACCACATGGTCACATTTCCTCATCTGATACAAGTGCTCTTTTACCCACCTGCTTTGTATTATAATTGGCAAATTTGTTATATTCCTATGTGCTATGGGCCCAACAATGCATTTTTATATATTGTTCATACAATTGCTTAAAATACTTGGCTCAAAGTTATGGAGGTTGGAAAACTGAAGATCATGGCACCAGCATGTTCTTAGCTTCTGGCAATGGTTTCATGGTGGAAAGTGGAAGAGTGCCTTTGGGAAAGATCTCATAGTAAGAGAGAAAGAGAGAGATGAGGAAGCCAAGTTGGCATTTTACCATGTCTCATGGAAACTAACCCAGTTCCAAGAGACCTACCTCAGAACTTCAAGATGGACATTAGTGCCTTCTGACTCATGGTTTCCATCACTTTATCACCCTCAACAAGGCTTCAACTCATAAAGGTCCTATCACCTGAAAATATTGTTATATCAGCATATGAGCCTTTTGGTGACAAATTGTATGCAAATCATTTTGCATAGTTTTCCAAATGAAAATTCTGTTATTTTTTGTTAAATGATATTGTTGTAGTCATCTCCATGTTGCCGGGGTAGACTTCCAAACCAGACACAGTTTGTAGGAAGAAGGGATTTACAAATTCAGGGTAAGTTCCATCAAATAGCAGAAGAAGCTGGCCCCCTTTTGCAGATCTGAGCAGTGAGAAACCATCAGCAGCCAGTAGCCAGTACCACACTCAAGTACAAATGGGCAGCAAACTGCAGGGAACTGTAGGAAGTAGCAGGAACCCAGAGAGCTCAAATCCTCTCTGAATAACTTTGGCCTTGAATTCGGATCTGCCCCCAGTAACATCTTAGGACTGGACCCCAGGATTTACCCCCACTAACACCTCCTCCAGCCAGGAGCTGGAGACACCTGAATCTATGAGGGGACATACATTCTAGTTACCACAGATATTAAACCAAAGATCAGAAAATTTAGAATTTAAGAAACTTTTTATTAACAGCCCCCATACATATGCACAACATACTATAATACTAATTTCCTCCCACATTCTTTCCACTTCCTCCTCTATCACTGCTCCACTGAATCTCTTCTTTCTAACTAGTCACTATTGCAATTATAGGTACCTCTTGCCTGGCTGGTTGATTATGTAGATTGTAGTATCTAGTTTCTTCACACTTTTGATTACTTTTGTCCCCCCAGTAGCTCACATAGCACTATGAAAAATGTCTGGAAGGAAGATGGCTTCCATCTCAGCTTTGGTTTGATTTCACAATATCCTGCAACTACAGCCTGTGAAGTCTTTTTTATTTTTGTTTTTGTTTTTTTGAGGTAGGGTCTCACTCTAGCCCAGGCTGACCTGGAATTCCCTATGTAGTCTCAGGGTGGCCTTGAATTCACTGTGATCCTCCTACCTCTGCCTCCCAAGTGCAACTAGCCTGTGAACTCTTAAGCAATAAGGTCTTACCATCTATTTCAGGTGGATAACAAGGCACTTTGGCAATAGCTTTCACTGTTTTGGAGGCCTCATGGGCTTCTCTTAACAACAGCTCACTGTGTGTGTGTGTGTGTGTAGGGGGGGGATGACCATTCTACAGTGCTCAGATTTACCAACAACAGCTTATGTGTTTAGGGTAAAGCTTCCTCTGCCCCAACAGGTATTTCTGTTCTCTCTAGAAAGTTACATCTTTTGATTAGCTAATGAAGAAGCAGGTTTCTACTGTTCTTATTGAAACCATCTTTGGGAGCTAGCAAGATGGCTTAGTGGTTAAGGCACTTGCTTGAGAAGTCTAAGGATACAATTCAATTCCCCAGTACCCTCATAAGCCAGATGCACAAGGTGGCACATGAGTCTTGAGTTCATTTGCAGTGGCTATATACCCTGGTCTGCCCATTCTCTCTCTCTCTCTCTCTCTCTCTCTGCCTCTTTGTCATAAATAAATAAATAAAAATAAATTAAAACCATCATTTTGAAATTTTTATTAACAACTAACAGACAATAAACTATGATAATTATCTCTCCTCTCCCACTTTCCCCTTCACCAATCCACTCTCCATCATATCCCCTTCATATTTCCATTAGTCTCTCTTTTATTTTGATGCCATTATCTTTTCCTTCTCTTATGAGGGTCTTTATAAGGTAGTACTAGGCACTGTGAGGCCTTGGATATTGAGGCCAGTTTCTGTCTGGACAATTGCATTGTAATCAGTCTTACCCTTCCTTTGCCTCTTACATTCTTTCTGCCACTTCTTCCATAATGGATCCCGAGCCTTGGAGAGTGTGGTAGAGATGTTTCAATGCTAAGCACTCCTCTGTCACTTCTTCTCAGCACTATGGTGCTTTTGAGTCATCCTAGTGGTCTCTGACATCTGAAAAGAGAAGCTTCTCTAACCAAAAGTGAGGGTAGCATTAATGCATGGGTATAAAAGTTAAATAAAGTGCTTACAGGGCAGATTGGTGAGCATAATATGTGCATTTAGCCAGACAAGAGCAGATGTTACACTTCTAATGCTCATGACCTCCCCCACCATAGGCTTTTGATTAGGTTTTCAGTATCAGACATGTATTCTTTTCCATAGAGCGGGCCTCCAGTCTGACTATAGAGCAGTTGTTTTCCCCCATAACAGACATGTCACTATTGTACCCATTTGATCTCTTGGCCTGGTTGGCCAAACTTGAGGCTGGCACTTTCCACTGTTTTCACCACTAATGGCTTCTGTCTCCCATAGGGTTGCATGCAGTGCAGCCTTTTCCAGCTTTCTGTCAGTTGGTCTTCAGGAAGGAGGTTTTCATCTCAGCCCCAGCTTGATTTCTCAGTGACTTTGCTGCCCAGGCATGTGCACTCTTCAACAACAGGGTATTAACATTTATTTCTGGTGGGAAACCAAGAGCTTTGGCAATAGTTTGTAATGTTTTGGGGGCTTCAGGGATCTCTCTGGCCAACAACTCACTGGAAGGTATAAAACCATCTTTAGTATATCCCTTCCACTCTTCTCCCTCTCTTTCCCCTGCCCCCAGACTTTTATATCCCCTGTATTCTGTCCCTTCATTTGTCTATTTACTATTCCCTTTCATAATCCCTCCCTGATTCTTGTCTTTTCAAGTCTCATTCTAGCTTCCTGATCAGTACTATTTATGCTCATTACAACTTATAAACAAATCTAATTATTCCAAGTTAGGATCTACATATTAGAGAGAACAAGCAATGTTTGTTTTTCTGAGCCTTGGTTACCTCACTTAGTATAATTTTTTTCAGATCCATACATTTGCATGTTATTTTCATAATTTCATTTTTCTTTCTTCATAGCTGAATAAAGCTCCATTGTGTATGTACCACATTGTCATTACCCATTAATGAAGGGATGGGCAGCTGGGTGGATCCCATTCTCTAGCTATTGTGAATAGAACAACAAAAAACATGGCTGAGATATTAGTATCTCTACAATAAACTGTAGAGTCTTTAGAGTGTTTTATTGGGATTCAAATTGAACTTTTAACTCACTCTGCTCCTGCCTTACTGTACTATGCTAATTTCCAGAAGTAGATACATTCCATTAATCTTCTGTTTGTTGTTTCCATATACTCTCTGCTGTTCTGTTTTTTTTTTTTTAAGCTTATATATTAGCTGCCTTATCAATAGGTATCATTATGCTATCTCTTCATGGACCATGGGCAACTCTAAAATTTCTCTGTGCTTGTTTCCTAGATAGGAAAGTTCAATTACTCTCTTTCAAGTATAAAACTTCTTTGATGATTAGTCTTTATAAACAAACCCTAAATGGGCTTTTTTTTTTTTTTTTTTTTTTTTTTTTTGAGGTAAGGTCTCACTCTGGTCCAGACTGACCTGGAATTCACTATGTAGTCTCAGGCTGGCCTTGAACTCATGGAAATCCTCCTACCTCTGCCTCCCGAGTACTGGTATTAAAGGCATGTGCTGTCACACCTGGCTGTTGAACTTTTTTTTCCTTTTAGGTATTTATTGGCTGTTTTTATTTATTCCTTTGAGAGCTCTCTGTTCAGTTTTCTGCCTCATTTTTGACTGGGTTGATAGATTTTTTTATTGCTTAGTTCTTTTTTACATCCTTTTAAAAACTTTTTGTGAATAGCTTTGTAAGTATAGACAATAGTAATAATTCTCTCCCCCACCCACATTCTGTAGATGTCTGTTAAGTCTGTTTGATCTACTATGTCATTTAGTTCCATTGTTTCTCCATGTAGTTTCTGTCTAGATGATCTATATTTTGATAATAGTGTGTTATCAAAGTCATCCACTACTACTGTGTTGGGATTTATTTCTGATTTAATGTCTAGCAGATTTTGCTTTATTAACTTCAATGCACCCGTGGTTGGTGCATCTATGTTTGTTTGTGCATTTATTTATTTATTTATTTTTGAGGTAGGGTCTCACTTTAGCCCAGACTGACCTGAAACTTATTCTGTAGCTAAAGTTGGCCCTAAACTCACAACAATCCTCATATCTCAGCCTTCGGAGTGTTGGAATTAAAAGTATGCACCACTGGGCTGGAGGAATAGCTTAGCAGTTAAGGTAAGTTTGCCTGCCAATCCTAAGGACTCATGTTGGACTCTCCAAATCCCACCCAGTGGCACAAAGGTGAGGAAAGTGCAAGGTAGCACATGCCCACTAGGTGGTGCAAACATCTACAGTTCAATTTCAGTGGCTAAGGCCCTCACATGCCAATTTTCTCTTTCTCTCTCTAATATAAAAAAATTAAAAATATGCACCATCCATGCCTGAAAATGTTTATGGTTGCCATATCTTGTTGGATTCTTCCCTTGATGAGCTTTTAGTACTCTTTCTTTGTTTTCTATGTTTAATGTTTTAACTCTAGTATGCCATAGGAATTTTTTTTCCTGGTCATGTTTATTTGGCATTCTCTGTGCCTCTTATACCTGGAGGGACTTCTCTTTCATAAAGTTTGGATTTTTTCCATAATTTTATTGAAGATATTGTCTATGCCCTTTATCTGAAGTTCTTAGCTTTCTTGTATGTCCATGATTTGAATGTTTGTTATTTTCATGGTGTCCCATATTTTCTTACATTGTTTTTGAACCATTTGTTAATTTTTGCCTCCTCATCTATTACCTATACCTTGTTCTGATATCCTGTCCTTCACATGGGCTATTCTATTTCATGGCTTTCCTGGTAGTTCTTTTTTTTTTTTTTGTAGTGTCTCAAACCTGGAGACCTGGAATTCACTTTGTAGTCTCAGGGTGGCTTCAAACTCACAGCAGTCTTTCGACCTCTTCCTCCCAAGTGCTAGGATTAAAGGCATGAGCCATCACACCTGACTTTTTTGTTTTGTTTTATTTTATTTTTCAAGATAGAGTCTTGCTTTAGCCCAAACTGACTTGGAATTCACTATGTAGTCTCAGGGTAGCTTCAAACTCTTGGCAATACCTCTGCCTTCTCAGTTCTGGGATTAAAGGCTTGCACCAGCTCCTGATAGCTTTTCTTTGAAAAAAATGTTTTTATTTATTTTTTCGATAAAGAGAGGGAGAAAGAGAGAGAAAGACGGAGGGAAGGAGAGAGAGCGAGAGAGAGAGCGAGAGCGAGAGAGAGAGAGAGAGAGAGAGAAAGAGAGAGAGGGAAGGAGGGGAAGAGAATGGGCATGTCAGGGCCTCCAGCTACTGCAAACGAAGTCCAAATGCATGTGGCACCTTGTGCATCTGTATTATATAGGTCCTGGGGAGTTGAACATGGGTCTTTTGGCTTTGCAGGCAAACGTCTTAACTGCTAATCCATCTCTCCAGCCCCTAGTAGCTTTTTAATTGAAATATTTCATTTTTAATTTTTATTAGGCTTTCCTTCAGTGTCTCTTTTATTGTGTTCAACTTTCCTTTCTTAGTTTGACTTTTCATTGTATTTTGTTGGTTATCCTCTTGAAGCTCATTATGCATTTGTTCAGGTCCTCTTTGAATCCATTCAGGTGTCTACTGAGTTCTTTTAGTTGATTCTCTTGTATTTCATTCAGCTGTTTATTTATATCCTCTTTTAGTTTGGGGTGTGTGTGTGTGTGTGTGTGTGTGCATGTGTGTGTGTGATAACTGTGTTTTGGAATCTTTTTGTGGAGTTTCCTCAAAGTAGTTCTTGGAAACTTCCACTGCAGACTAGGCTTTCTTGGTGGGAGTATCTTGCCTTGGATTCTTGTGTTATTTGTTTCACATTGGGCTTTGACAATCTGGAAATAATCCCTTTGTCTTACTGAGATTGTAGAAACATAGGCTCCATGGGGACACAAGGTAAGATGGAGCCAAGACTGTTCTAGTAACAAGGAGGCATCTGGATCACAAACTCACTGGGCTTGACCTGGGCCTGGACTACACCAGGTGGTCTGCTGGAGTAGTGGTAGGGGTATGTGCCCAGTGGATTGGCTTTCCTTCTCCATTTGACAGCCCATGTGGGTTGGGTGGGTGGAAGGGCCTTTGGGAGGGTGCTGTTTTGTGCTGTCTGGGCTCCTGTGCCTAGTGGCATGGACTTCTGTTTGCCAGAATGGTTTGCTTACATCAGTGTCTGGGTTGGGCACAGGGGAGAATCTATCAAGGGCTCCCTGGGGACCTGTGCCCTGGTCTTCCTTTATCTAGGTAGTGTACAAGTGCACCTGAGTTTGGCACAGCAGAGGAAATTGTGGCTTGCTCACCTGGAGCCTGTATTGAGTTGACTGGTCCTCCTTGCTCTGGGATGGCATGGCAGGAGGTCTAAATTCTTCTTTTGTGTCTGGGTTAGCCAGGAGGGGAAGGGGTTTGGAGCCTATCAGTCACTCACCAGGAACCTATGCCTAGTGGCCTAGTCCTCCTTACTTCAGGCAAGTGTGTGTGTGTGTGGGGGGGGGGCTGGGGGGCAGTCTGCCTGCTCCTCTGGATTAGGCACGGGGTATGGCTTAATCAGTGGGAACTTGTGCTCAGTGGCTTAGTCCCTTATTGGTAATTTTCTTTTGGAGAGCTTTCATAGTGTTTTCCATAATGGCTCTACTAGTTTCTATTCCTTCTATAGTATACAGGGATTTCCATTTCTCTACTTCCTTCTTTTTTGGTGGTATGGTCTTATTCTAGCCCAGAATGATCTGGAATTCACTCTTGTAGCTCCAGGTTGGCCTTGAACTCAAAGCAATCCTCCTAAATGTTCTTTATTCTCTTTTTTTCTTTTGGTTTGTATTTCTCTATTTTGTATCAGCATTTTCTC
Source organism: Jaculus jaculus (assembly GCF_020740685.1). Lineage (NCBI taxonomy): Eukaryota > Metazoa > Chordata > Mammalia > Rodentia > Dipodidae > Jaculus > Jaculus jaculus. The sequence continues at coordinate 44,928,347 of NC_059114.1, read as the reverse complement.
TCATCTTTCTTTCTTTCTTTTAAATTTAATTTTTATTAACATTTTCCATGATTATAAAAAAAAATCCCATGGTAATACCCCCCTCCACCCCACACATTCCCCTTTGTCATCTTTCTTATAATAACAATTCTAACTAGTGTGAGATGATATCTTATGCCTTTAATTTGCATTTCTTTGGTGATTAGTAATTTTGAGCACTTTTCATATACATGTTAGCCACTTGTATATCTTCTTTTTTTATTTTTATTTATTTATTTTTAATTTGATTTATTAGTTTTTTTTTTTCATCAAATACAGGCAGTTTGGTACCATTGTTTAGGCTCATCTATGATCTATCCCCTCCCATTAGACCCTCCTTGTTGATGTTAATGGGTCGTGCATTGTGGAGTTAGTCCCCAGTTATTGGTATGCTAAATGTCTCTGCAAATCATGACCCAACATGTGACTCTGACATTCTTTCCGCCCCCTTTTCCGCAAAATTTCCCTGAGCCATGTTGGGTTCATTTTTGGTCTGCTTCAGTGCTGAGGTGTTGGGGGCCTCTGTCTTTTCAAATCCTTTTCACCTCCTCACCTCTTTGGTCAGTTCTAGAATCAAGCCCAGATCCTTTGAGGTGCTATATAAGTGCTCTACCATTGAACTATATCTTTAGCTTCCTTTTCCCATTTTTTAAAATTGGTATTTATTTTCTTTCTATTGAGTTGAGTTCCTCATGTATTTTGGATATTACCCTCTTATCAAATGTATAGTTTGCAAGTATTTTCTCCTATTCTGTTCACTAAGCTTAATTTTAAATGGGCTCAGAGAATAAATAACTGCTTGTAGAATTTCAAGGATAAAAATAAAAGACTACCAAATATCATGAAAAGTGAGATAACACAATTTGTGAAATAAACAGAAGAGAAATAAATTAGTTACAGAAGTAAAGCCACACTGATCAGTAAAAAGATCATTGTCAGTCATATAGTCATGAAAAAGAATTCTGGGGTATAGTTTAGTGGAACAGCACTCTCTTCATGTAAGGCTCTACATTTGGTCCCCAGCACTGCATAAAATCCCTACACACAAACAAATAAACAAAAAAACAAAAATAAGAAACATTTGGGCTGGAGAGATGACTTAGCAGTTAAGCACTTGCCTGTGAAGCCTAAGGACACTGGTTCGAGGCTCAAATACCCAGGACTCACGTTAGCCAGATGCACAAGGGAGCGCATGCATCTGGAGTTCGTTTGCAGTGGCTGGAGGCCCTGGAGCACCCATTCTCTCTATATATCTGCCTCTTTCTCTCTCTGTCTGTCGCTCTCAAATAAACAAATAAAAATAAACAAAAAATTTTTAAAAAAGAAACGTTTGACAAGGTTGATAAAAATAAATGTGAACTAGTAAATCATTTAACAGTCTTAGAGAGAAAGTATAGCTTTGAAACAGGAAAAGGAGATCTAACATACTTCTCAAAGAAATGAATTCATGGAAAAGGAGAAAAATCCAAAGGCATCATTCAATTTTTTTTCAGATATAAGTAAACATCAAATTTGATTTCCAGGAATGTAGAACTAGGTTGCTTTTAGCTAAAGGCAGATCAATGACAGTTTGTGGGAAATAAAGGTAGTTTGCCTTAGAATCATACTACAAGTTAAAAAAGTATATTTTATTTATTTGCATGCAGAGAAAGACAGAGAGAGAATGAGAATGGGTGGGCCAGGGCCTCTATCCACCACAAACGAACTCCAGATGTATGCTCCATTTTGTGCATCTGGCTTTATGTGGATACATTGAACCCAGGTCATTAAGCTTTGCAGGCAAGTGCCTTAAACGCTCAGCCATCTCTCTAGACCCAAACTGAAATTTTGGACTGTATCATCACATCTACAGTATTTAGGGGAAAAGAAAAAAGACTAGATCTTCACATTTCTTTGTATGTGTTTAGTATGTGTGGAGTGATGTATGCATGTGTATGTATTGGTGTGGTGTCCTGTGTGTATGTGGAGACCAGAGGAGAGGATATTCCCCTGCATCACCACCTGCCTGTTTTTCCTTGAGACAGAGTCTCTTACTATTTCTGGAGCTTGCTGTTTTTTTTTTGTTTGTTTGTTTTTGTTTTTTTGCCAGCCTCAGTGATTCTGTGGTCTCTTCTTTACACAGGACTGGGGTTACAAATGTGTGTGGGTGCTGGATGAATTGAACTTGAGTAATCACAGCTCCCTCCTTTTCTCATGCTTGTGCAGGAAAAAAGGTTATACCACACGCCATGTAGATAAACTAGCTTCTGAGTGGAAAATCTTCAGAAATTCCATAGTGATTTATTATAAGTTAATCGCTTAAGTAAAGGAAAAACGACACAAGAGGACGCTACATATTAAGAGTGATTTATTTACCTGTAATTTAGCTAAAACCTGAGAAACAGAAGCAAATGATATAGATTTCTACCCTCAAAAAATTCCCACTCTGACTTGATTATGACACTTACTTAAGCTATTTTACAGGGTTAAAATTTGCTAAATGTTGGAGGATAAAGAGGAAATAAAGTAATTATTTGAAAGCATCATATGAAACCTAATTTTTTGTTAGTAAAAAAAAGTTTTTAATCTAAATGTGAAGAAGATGCTTACACAATACATAAAATACTCCCAGAAAACAATCTTAAGCACAATTTAAAATTTTGATTAAAGTATAATATTCTCTTTCTTTCTTTCTTTCTTTCTTTTTCTTCTTTTTTTGGCTTTTTTTTTTAATTTTTATTAACATTTTCCATGATTATAAAATATATCCCATGGTAATTCCCTCCCTCCCCACCCCCACACTTTCCCATTTGAAATTCCATTCTCCATCATATTACCTCCCCATTACAATCATTGTAATTACATATATACAATATCAACCTATTAGTATCCTCCTCCCTTCCTTTCTCCACCCTTTATGTCTCCTTTTCAACTTACTGGCCTCTGCTACTAAGTATTTTCATTCTCACGCAGAAGCCCAGTCATCTGTAGCTAGGATCCACATATGAGAGAGAACATGTGGCGCTTGGCTTTCTGGGCCTGGGTTACCTGACTTAGCATAATACTTTCCAGGTCCATCCATTTTTCTGAAAATTTCATAACTTCATTTTTCTTTACCGCTGAGTAGAACTCCATTGTATAAATGTACCACATCTTCATTATCCACTCATCTGTTGAGGGACATCTAGGCTGGTTCCATTTCCCAGCTATTATAAATTGAGCAGCAATAAACATGGTTGAGCATATACTTCTAAGGAAATGAGATGAGTCCTTTGGATATATGCCTAGGAGCGCTATAGCTGGGTCATATGGTAGATCAATCTCTAGCTGCTTTAGGAACCTCCACACTGTTTTCCACAATGGCTGGACCAGATTGCATTCCCACCAGCAGTGCAGAAGGGTTCCTTTTTTTCCACATCCCCGCCAACATTTATGATCATTTGTTTTCATGATGGTGGCCAATCTGACAGGAGTGAGATGGAATCTCAATGTAGTTTTAATCTGCATTTCCCTGATGACTAGTGATGTAGAACATTTTTTAAGATGCTTATATGCCATTCGTATTTCTTCCTTTGAGAACTCTCTATTTAGCTCCATAGCCCATTTTTTGATTGGCTTGTTTGATTCCTTATTATTTAACTTTTTGAGTTCTTTGTATATCCTAGATATTAATCCTCTACCAGATATATAGCTGGCGAAGATTTTTTCCCATTCTGTAGGTTGCCTCTTTGCTTTTTTCACTGTGTCCTTTGCGGTGCAAAATCTTTGTAATTTCATTAGGTCCCAGTGGTTAATCTGTGGTTTTATTGCCTGAGCAATTGGGGTTGTATTCAGAAAGTCTTTGCCAAGACCAATATGTTGAAGGGTTTCCCCTACTTTTTCCTCTAGCAGTTTCAAAGTTTCTGGTCTGATGTTAAGGTCTTTAATCCATTTGGACTTAATTCTTGTGTATGGAGAGAGAGAAGAATCTATTTTCATCCTTCTGCAGATATTTATCCAGTTTTCAAAACACCATTTGCTGAAGAGGCTGTCTCTTCTCCAATGAGTATTTTTGGCATTTTTATCGAATATCATGTGGCTATAGCTACTTGGGCTTACATCTGGGTCCTCTATTCTGTTCCACTGATCTACATGTCTGTTTTTGTGCCAGTACCATGCTGTTTTTGTTACTATGGCTCTGTAGTATAGGGTAAAATCAGGTATGGTGATACCACCAGCCTCTTTTTTGTTGCTCAGTATTATTTTAGATATTCGAGGATTTTTGTGATTCCAAATGAATTTTTGGATTGTTTTTTCTATTTCCATGAAGAAAGCCTTTGGAATTTTGATAGGGATTGCATTAAATGTGTAGATTGCTTTAGGTAAGATTGCCATTTTCACGATATTGATTCTTCCAATCCAGGAAAAGGGATGTTTCTCCACTTTCTAGTGTCTTCTGCAATTTCTCGCTTGAGTGTTTTAAAGTGCTCATTGTAGAGATTCTTTACTTCCTTGGTTAGGTTTATTCCAAGGTATTTTATTTTTTTTTGATGCAATTGTGAATGGGAGTGATTCTCTGATTTCATCCTCTGTGTGTTTGTTGTTAGCATATATGAAGGCTACTGATTTCTGTGTATTTATTTTGTATCCTGCTACATTGCTGTAGGTTTTGATCAGCTCTAACAGCTTGCTAGTAGACTCTTTAGGGTCCTTTATGTATAGAATCATGTCATCTGCAAATAATGATAACTTGATTTCTTCCTTTCCAATTTGTATCCCTTTTATGTGTGTCTCTTGCCTTATTGCTATGGCCAAGACTTCCAAAACTATATTAAAAAAAGTGGGGACAGTGGACACCCTTGTCTTGTTCCTGATTTTAGTGGAAAAGCTTCCAGTTTTTCCCCATTTAGTAATATGTTGGCTGTAGGCTTGTCATAAATAGCCTTTATTATATTGAGATATGTTCCTTCTATTCCCAGTCTCTGTAGGACTTTTATCATGAAGGAATGTTGGATTTTGTCAAATGCTTTCTCTGCATCTAATGAGATGATCATGTGATTTTTGTCCTTCAACCCGTTTATGTAATGTATTACATTTATAGATTTGCATATGTTGAACCATCCCTGCATCTCTGGGATAAAGCCTACTTGGTCAGGGTGAATGATCTTTTTGATATACTCTTGTATTCTGTTTGCCAATATTTTGTTGAGAATTTTTGCATCTATGTTCATGAGGGACATTGGTCTGTAATTTTCTTTTTTTATTCTATCTTTGCCTGGTTTTGGTATCAGGGTGATGCTGGCCTCATAGAAGGAGTTTGGTAGAATTCCTTCTTTTTCTATTTCCTGGAAAAGCTTAAGAAGCAATGGTGTTAGCTCTTCCTTAAAAGTCTGGTAAAATTCAGCAGTGAATCCATCTGGGCCTGGGCTTTTTTTAGTTGGGAGATTATTGATAACTGTTCGGATCTCCATGTTTGTTATAGGTCTATTTAAGTGATTAATCTCATTTTGATTTAATTTAGGTAGGTCATATAGATCAAGGAAATCATCCATTTCTTTCAGATTTTCATACTTTGTGGAGTATATGCTTTTATAGTATGTCCCTATAATTTTTTGAATTTCTCTGGAATCTGTTGTGATGTTACCTTGTTCATCTCTGATTTTATTAATTTGTGTCTCTTCTCTCTTTCTTTTGGTCAGATTTGCTAAGGGTTTATCAATCTTGTTTATCCTTTCAAAGAACCAACTCTTTGTTTCATTAATTCTTTGGATTGTCCTTTTTGTTTCTATTTCATTAATTTCTGCCCTAATCTTTATTATTTCTTCCCTTCTACTAATTTTTGGTTTGCCTTGTTCTTCTTTTTCCAAGGCTTTAAGGTGAAGCATTAGGTCGTTTACTTGCGACCTTTCTAATTTCTTAATATAGGCACTTAAGGCTATAAATTTACCTCTTAGGACTGCCTTCATTGTGTCCCAGAGATTTTGGTATGTTGTGTTCTCATTATCATTTGACTCTATAAATTTTTTGATTTCCTTTTTGATTTCTTCATTGACCCACTCATCATTTAGTAGTGTATCGTTTAGTTTCCATGATTTTGTGTATGCTCTATAGTCTTTCTTGCTACTGATTTGTAGTTTAATTCCATTGTGGTTGATAGAATGCAAGGAATTATTTCAATTTTCCTGAATTTGTTAAGATTTGCTTTGTGTCCTAATATATGGTCTATTTTAGAGAATGTTCCATGTGCTGCTGAAAAGAATGTATATTCTGCAGCCTTTGGATGAAATGTCCTGTATATATCTGTTAGGTCCATTCCTTCTATGACCTCATTTAGTCCAGATGCCTCTCTGTTTATTCTTTCCCTGGATGACCTGTCAATTGATGAGAGTGGGGTGTTAAAGTCACCCACCACCACTGTCTTTGGTGTTATCTATGACCTTAGTTCTAATAGTGTTTGTTTGACGAATTTGGGAGCCCCCATGTTAGGTGCATATATGTTTAGGATTGTAATGTCCTCCTGTTGGAGTGTGCCCTTAATCAATATAAAGTGACCTTCCTTATCTTTCTTGACTAACGTCGGACTAAAGTCTACCCTGTCTGATATTAGGATAGCAACCCCTGCTTGTTTTCTAGGCCCATTTGCTTGAAACACCGTCTTCCAACCTTTCACCCTAAGATAATGTCTATCCTTTGTAGAAAGGTGAGTTTCTTGGAGACAACAAATTGTAGGATCCTGCTTTTTAACCCAGTCTGCAAATCTATGTCTTTTCGTTGGGGCATTGAGACCGTTGATATTAAGAGATATTATTGAAAGGTGTGTATTTATGTTTGCCTTTTTTTTTTGTGTGTGTGTGTGTTACTGGTTCTACCTGTGCTCTCTTCTGTTAACTGGTATTTGAGTATAGTTTGTTTTTTCTAGGTTCCTTATATGTGTGCTTTTCCTTTTGTTCAGCATGGAGGATTCTATCAAGTATTTTCTGTAGAGCTGGTTTTGTCTTCAAATACTCCTTTAACCTGCTTTTGTCATGGAATGTCTTTATTTCTCCATCTATTTGAATGGATAACTTTGCAGGATAAAGCAACCTTGGTTGACAGTTGTTATCTTTCAGAACTTGGAATATATCACTCCAAGCCCTTCTGGCTTTAAAAGTTTGTGTTGAGGGCTGGAGAGATGGCTTAGTGGTTAAGCGCTTGCCTGTGAAGCCTAAGGACCCCGGTTCGAGGCTCGGTTCCCCAGGTCCCACGTTAGCCAGATGCACAAGGGGGCGCACGCGTCTGGAGTTCGTTTGCAGAGGCTGGAAGCCCTGGCGCACCCATTCTCTCTCTCTCCCTCTATCTGTCTTTTTCTCTGTCTGTTGCTCTCAAATAAATAAATAAAAATTAAAACAAAAATTAAAAAAAAAAAGTTTGTGTTGAATAATCTGCTGTAATCCTGATGGGCTTGTTTTGTAGGTAACTTGATTTTTCTCTCTAACTGCTTTCAATATTTTTTCTTTGGTTTGTGTGTTTGGAAGTTTGATTATAATATGGCGAGGAGAGGTTCTTTCTGTGTTTTGTCTGGCTGGGGTTCTAAAGGCTTCCTGTATCTGTATTGGCACCTCTTTCCCAATTTGGGGGAAATTTTCCTCTATGATTTTGTTGAAGATGCCTACTATGCCTCTGGAGTGGAGTTCTTCTCCATTTACTATGCCCTGAATTCTTATATTGGATCTTTTCATAGTGTCCCGAATATCTTGAAATTCCCACTCATACTTTTCTATAAGTTTGTCTTTCTCTTTGTTGGACTGCATTAGGTCTGCCACCTGGTCTTCTAGCTTAGATATTCTGTCCTCTCCCTCATCCATCCTACTGGTGAGATTTTCTACAGAGTTTTTTATTTCATTAACTGTGTTCTTCATTGCTAGTAATTCTGACTGGTTTTTTTTTTTATTATTTCTATTTCCCTATTTATGTCTTGTATTGCCTTCTTTATTTCATTAAATTGGTGTCCTGCCTCTTCTTTGATTCCTTTGATTTCCTCTTTGATTTCTTCTTTGATTGTTTTCATGTGTTCTTTGACCTCTTTGAACATATTTATAATTATTCTTTTGAACTCTTGCTCAGGCATTTCCTCTAACTCTTTCTCACTGGAGGACATTTCTGATGCATTAATACTTTTAAGTGGATTTATATCGTCTTGCTTTTTAGTGTTTCTTGTGTTATAATGTATATATTTTTGCATCTTGGATTAAGTTAACGCTTGGATTTTCTAGCTAGCTGTGTATTCTTAGCTGTATCAATTGATTTGATGTAATATATTTTCAGGGTAGGACCTTAAGGTATTAGGTGTAGCTCTTAAGACTCTCAGAGTATCTACAAAGATGTTCTTAGGGGTTGAGTTTCCCTGCTTTAGGAGTATTCAAGCAGGCTGAGTGGAATAAAATACAGGTAGATTCTAAAATTTAACTAAACACTGTACACATTCAATCAAAAACAGCCCCGAGTATGTATGCAAGAGTAGTTATTATAATGACCAGATCCTCTATCAACAAAGAGGTTTAGATTTCTGGTCTGTTGAGGGATCCAAGTCAGCTTGTGACCAAGTGAGACCCTTCCCTGGTGCAATCCCAGTTACCTTGGGTGATTTTGGTCTCAGTCAAGTTGCTGCCTGGGTCGTCGGGCTGCTGTTCTGATTTCTGGAGCTGGGCACTTGCTTTTCCTACGGGGCAAACCGAGCCGCTGCTGCTGCCTCTGCTGCTGCCGTAGCTGCCACCACTGGAGCCACCACCGCTGCTGAAGCTGCCGCTGCCATGTCCACCACCGCTGTTCCCCCCGAAGCCGCTGCTGCGGGATCTGCCGCCACTGCCGCTCCTGGGTCCGCTGCTGCTGGGGCCGCTGGTACCGGTGCTGGAGCCGCTGAAGTTGCTGACGAACTCTGCTCCTGCTTGGGTCCTGCTGTCAGCCCAAGTTGGCATGGCCGGGTCCTGGGCCGCTGCTGTGTTTGCTGGAGCTGGGTTCAGGCGTTGGGGGAGGGGAGGGAGCTGCGGCTGCTCTGGTTGTCTCGCTGCTCCACGTGTTCTTCTACCTCGCGGTCTGCTCCTCCGCTGCTCGCTGCCGCTCTCCCCTCACGTTTCCTGAGTCGCTTAGAGCGCGGTGTGAGGGGAAAATCCCGCACCTGGCTTTTCCTGCGGCTCAAGCCGAGAGTCTTGCGGCTTTCTGCTGCGCCGTGGCCGTGGCAGTTGGCCGAGCTGCCGGAGCCGCTTTTCCTACCTGTGCAGGCTCTGGATGCTCTATAACTCTTCTACTTCTCCGCTGCCGCCTCAATTTCCTATACACCTCACTTTTTAGTAAGAGTGTGTATTTTGCTGAGTTTTTTTGGTCTTTTTCCCCCCTAGGCTGCTTTGGCGTGGTACCTACGCTGCCATCTTAACCGGAAGTCCCTTTTTTTGGCTTTTTGAGGTAGGGTTTCACTCTAGTTCAGGATGACCTGGAATTCACTGTGTAGTCTCAGGGTGGCCTTGAACTCAAGGTGATCCTCCTACCTCTGCCTCTCGAGTGCTGGGATTAAAGGCGTGCACCACCACAGTTAGCTTAAAGTATAGTATTCTTTACTGATACACTCTTATGTTTTTAATAAGATTTACTACTGGCTTGGAGACCTCTAATAAAAGCTTGTGTAATACGCTATGAATCTTTTGAATTTACAGCTAATACTAGTGTGGGCAGTCGAGCCTAAATAGAAATTAGGATTATTTTTTTTACTTATTTTTCTACTTTCAGCATACTTCCACTTAAATAAAAGTTTGGAAGTGATTGAATTAGGAGAAATTATTAAAATTCTCTAAGATGACAAACATGAAATATTAGCTGTGAAAAGTTCTGCTAAAGAAAAACTTTATGAATCCAGGATTTTAATGTTCATTTGGGCAATTAACCAAACAGCAAATATATTTGACCTTCATCTTTGGGATATTATTTTTATTTAAATATTGCTTCCCCCAAAATTCTAGTTTATTTGAATAAGAAAGCAATGTTATGTGGAGAGTTAGGGAAGCATATCGCAAGACAGATCCTAGTAGGTGTGAGCTATCCATTTATTCATGACACAAATAAAATCTTTTGAAAATAGATGTCAATGACAATTTACATAAAGAAATGGGGGAAAGGAAAAGCAAAACTCTGAGAAGTACATGAAGGGGGAGTTTCGGTAAATTTTTTCCATGCTAATGCTTTGCGTGAGTTTTTTTTTTCTTTTCCTCACATGTAGTTACATCTATCTATCTATCTATCTATCTATCTATCTATCTATCTATCTATCTATCTATCTATGTATCTATCTATCTATCTGACTATCTAATCAATCATCTATCAATCTATACTGTCATTTAAAGACACAGCTCAGAATTCCAAAACCCTAGGCTTTACTTCAGGTCTAAAATTAAAGGAACCTTCCAAAAGTTAGCTATATCTCTCCAGCTGTATTTTTTTCTATTGCTAATGAATGGAAAAATGGATAGAATAATTTTCCATTCCAAAGCTGCTAGCTTGCTAGCAGCACTAAATTAAGATGAAGTGTAAATCCTATCTCTCGCATGGAAGCAAATAGTTCATCTTTGCTTTGAAATACTTGGGGAAGAATAAATTATTTTTCTGGGCCATTTCACAATCCATTGTTGTTCCCTACTGATGTCTACACTTGTGATTCTACCTGGCCTGGTATGTTTCTTGCTTTAATTTTGCCTGAGACGTGGTTCCTTAATTTATAAAGGCAAACTAGGCAGAACATATTTGCCATTTTCACTACCTAATGTTGCTTTCTGTAATTTCTATGTCCCTGAGGAGATAAGAAATGGGATTATGATGTTTAGGGAAAGTAATTGGTACTCAATGGAAAACTGGTTGTCAGTCCCACTTTTGATCTTAAGAAGAGAAGAGTTGCCCTTCTCCGTAGCTATTTGAAAATCTTCTGGAAATATTCAGACATACACCAAAGTTGAGATAAATATGTCATTAATTTATACATGCAGTACCTTAAAATATACTTTTAGACAACTCTGAGTAGAAAATCTAATATTCAAGGAGCTTCAATTATTTTTAATCTGTGCTCAAGTTTTGTCTTTCAAATGTTGATTCTTGAGGCCCTTGAACAAAGGTTTTGAAGGAGGAATTTTATGTTTAATATTTGATTAAACCAATCTTTTTAGCTCACCTCTCAGGGAAAGCGACTGGTTGCAGGGTGTTAGGTAGCATTTGGAGATATTTGTTGGAGAACAACTCATCACCATTTTGACTTCCCTGCAGACCTCTGAGCTAAAAGAGAAGGTAGAGGAAGATCGGCATTTGCCTGCCTTCTGTGGATTTTCTAAATATTTACACAGGTATTTCTGGAGTCCTGGACACACTCTGGAGACTAAGTGCCTTTTTTTCTACTCCACACCTTCACACGTACTCTTTGGGGACGAGCTGTCAAATCTCTGAGTTTCTGGTCCTTTAACAGCCTGGAGGCAGAGGAAGTTGGAAACCCACACAGTTCCCCAGGGAACCCTCCTGGTGGCCTCTACTGAACTCTTGACAGCTTCTGACACTTAGGGGGTGCGGTAGAGACTTTATCCCGCAGCAGAGAGGCTGGGAAACCCGTAGGAAACCCACCACTAAGCTTTGTTGGGAGGGGGTCTCCTGTTTCCTTAAGCCTAGCAGGCGTGGCCCATCGCGTGCACAATTCCATGCGGAGACCCGCCCTCCCAGCCCACCTCGCAAAAGGCTCGGTGGTTCTCGCGCCGGGGACTGGATGCTCCGCTGTCCAACCGTGGGCGGGAGGCGCCCAACAGGATCCAGTCCCGGTCACCAGAGGTCTTTAGGAAGAGGCCATGGCGTTCAGGCGCCGGGCAGCCTCGGGCCGCTGACTTGGGAAACGTCATTTTAAACGAGGCGTGTTAAATATCCTGTCCCGCGCTGGGAACGACCTGGCTCCAAGCCCGAGCGAGTGGAAAGGGCGCCTCCGCAGCCGCGGCACGTCCCTTCCGCTCCGCACCCCTAGGCGGCGCTGCCCCTCCGCACCCCCAGATGGCGGCCCAGCCCCAAGTGCAGCGGCCAGCCCGCCCTCCCCCGCCTCACCCAGGAAATCGCCCCGCTTCGATCCTGCAGCCACAGCGGCCGTGGCTAGTGCTCCCCCGGAGTCCGGAGCATGGTCCCAGGTCGCGGCCGCTGGAGGGTGGACGGCGACAGGGAGGATGCCGGCTTGGCGGGTCGTGGTCCTCTGTTGGTGCGCGTCCTGGGGCGCCGCCGCGGGACGGCTGGGGCTGGAGTACTCGGTGTTGGAGGAGACCGAACAGGGCGTAGCTATAGGCAATATAGCCGCGGACTTAAAGTTGTCAGCGGCCGCCCTGTCCTTGAGGAACTTTCGCTTCCTTTCCGGCCACAGCGAGCCCTTCTTCAAGGTGGACCTGGGCAGCGGCAGTTTGGTGGTTCGAGAGTCGGCCGACCGCGAGCAGTTGTGCGGGACCAAACCTGCTTGCGTTTTGACATATGAACTAATGTTCCAGGACCCCCTGGAGCTGCACAAGATGCGTGTTCACGTCCTGGACATCAATGACAACGCACCCATCTTCCCTGCTGGAGACGTGCAGCTGCACATTCCGGAGTTCCTGACACCCGGAGCCCGCTTTACTCTCCCGAATGCCCAAGATGCCGATGAGGGAAGCAACTCAGTGTTAAGCTATAGCCTAAGCCCCAGCCAGCACTTTCGCCTGGACATGGGGTCCCGGATTGATGGCAGCAAATACCCTGAGTTGGTGTTGGAGAAAGCGTTGGACAGAGAGCAGCGCGACACCCACTTGCTGGTGCTCACAGCTCAGGATGGCGGGCTGCCTGCACGCTCTGGAGACGCTCAAGTTACCATCATCGTGGTGGACACAAATGACAATGCACCCATGTTTGAGCACTCTGTATACAGCACCAAGGTTCCAGAGACAGCACCCAATGGGACTGTGTTATTCCAAGTCCGGGCTTGGGATCTGGATGAAGGATCCAATGGGGAAGTCTGGTACTCTCTAAGCAATAGCACCCTAGCCGAGCTGAGACATCTCTTTCATGTACATCCTAAAAGTGGAGAGGTGCAAGTAGCTGCTTCACTAGGTCCACCTGAAACGCTGTTGGAGGCCTATGTTGAAGCAAGAGACGAAGGCGCCTTTGGTCTAGCTAGCACTACTAAACTGCTGGTACGGGTGACTGATGTGAACGATCATGCTCCAGAGATGGACTTCATGACCTTCTTCAGCCCAGTACCTGAGGATGTGCCCTCTGGCACAGTAATTGCTCTCCTCAGTGTAAAAGATGAAGATCTTGGTTCCAATGGCAGGATCACTTGTAGCATGTCCAGCAAGGGCCCTTTTCAGCTGAAATCTTCCTTTGACAACTACTACACCTTGCTGACTGATGGCCCCCTGGACCGGGAGCAAGCAAATGAGTACCAGGTCCTGATCACTGCCTCAGATGGTGGCTCACCCCCATTAAGCACCCGAAGGTCACTTACAGTGTCAGTTGCTGATGTGAATGATAACGCACCACACTTTTCTCAACCACAACAGGAACTTTTTGTGGCTGAAAACAATAACCTTGGAGTTTCTTTAGGCCACGTGTTTGCCCAGGACCCAGATCTGGGGAAGAATGGCCTTGTCTTTTATAAGCTGCTGGATGTGATCTCTGAGGGGATACCAGCTCCCAGCTTGGTGGCAGTGGAACCATCCAATGGGGTTATTATTGCCAGAACTTCCTTTGACTTTGAGCAGCTCAGGGGCTTTTGCTTTCAAGTGGAAGGCCGAGATGGGGGCAGTCCTCCTAGAAGTGCAACAGTGACTGTGAACTTGTTTGTGGTAGACAGGAATGACAACGCTCCAGACATCTTGTTTCCTTTGCTTAGCAATGGCTCTATTCCGGTGGAAATTGTGCCTCGCTCTGCTAGAGCTGGACACTTGGTCACAAAAGTGGTAGCAGAAGATTCAGACAGTGGCTCCAATGCCTGGCTGTCCTACCACATCATTCAGGCTTCTGACAGTAGCCTTTTCAGAATTTCAGTCAATACGGGAGAGCTGCGTACAGCACGCCTAGTTCTTCCCACTGATGCTATTAAGCAGAAGGTGGTGGTAGTGGTCCGGGACCATGGAGACCCACCACTTTCCTCCTCTATTATTCTGGGTGTGCTGTTGAGTAATTCTGCTCCTCAGGTTCTTCCAGACTATGAAGATATCTGGGAACCAGAAGGACAGCTTTCCACCCAGAACTTGTACTTAGTAATTGCACTGGCCTGTGTTTCCTTTTTATTTCTGGGGTGCTTATTTTTCTTTGTGTGTGCCAAGCTGAGCCAGAGCCCAGACTGTTGCTCTCAGAGCTGTTGTCACTTTTCAGAAGACATGAGGCATGGAAGGATGATGGCTTCTAATCCTTGTATGACATCAGCCACAATAGATGTCACCACAATTGAGAGACTTTCACAGACATATCTCTATCGGGCCTCTCTGGGTCTTGGTTCTGACAATAACAATTTGCTCTTACACAGAGAGTATAATGTTGCTGACCTGAGAAATCTGGCCACTGGTGTAGGACTGAACTTACCAATATCCTCTATTCAGATTCGGAATAAGAAAGGGGATCATGCAAATGTCAATGCCATGGTAAGCAAGTTTTATGGGATTTCACTCCTCTGACTAGGAGATGGCTGCTTTCTATGTTCTAAAACTTTCTTAAATGAACCTTTGGTAACATTTAACCAAATGAATTGAATGCTTCTCAGCACACCCTGTGTCGAGAATTCTGGGATTATAAATGTGTTAAGAGTATTGTCCTAGGCTTCAAGATGCTTATATTTATTTTTTGGCCTTTTGAGGTAGGGTCTTGTTGTAGCCCAGGAAGACCTGGAATTTACTATGTAGTCTCAGGGTAGCCTTGAACTCATGGTGTTCCTCCTCCTTCTGCTTCTAAAGTGTTTGGATTAAAGGTGTGTGCCACTACACCTGGATTATTTTTTATTTTTTAAATATTTTTATTTATTTATTTGCAAACAGAGAGATAGAAGGGAGACAGACAGAGAGAATGGACAGGCTAGGGCCTCTAGCTGCTGCAACTGGACTCCAGATGCATGTGCCACTTTGTGCATCTGGCTTTAAGTGAGTACAGGGGAGTTGAACTCAGGTAGTTAGGCTTTGCAAGCAAGTATCTTAACCACTGAGCAATCTCTCCATCCCTTATAGTTTATACTTGAGAAACAAGGGTAAAATATTAAATGCTATTAAAGCAATAAGAGTAATATAGCATAGATATCTAAAAATAAAGATAATAAAGTCATAAAATCTTTCTTGGGCAACAGATATGTGTAAGGCACTCTGATGCCTAAAATGAAAATGATGTGTTTGCACACAATGAGCAAAATAGGGAAGAGAAAACATTTATTCAAACCATTATATACATTATAAAAATGATGACAACCACAAATGACGTAAAAATAAATTGCAGTGGTGTTCATAGAAGGAATAGAGAAACCATGAAAGAATATCTGGATGGGCAGGAGGGAATGAAAGTGGGCTTTGTACTGAGATCCATTTGATTTGAATCTTTAATGATACACCATTTATAAAATGTGGCATATTCTTTAGCATGTACTTTCTATGAATACCATTATGTCATATTCTCTAAGAAAGACATCCCAAAACAGCAATGTTTTGTAAGCATGTGGAAATTATAAATATATCTCAGAATGTCTACTCATACTAATATGAAGAAGATAATGCTATTAATTATAGGACTTGACAACTTTTACTTTGTGTTTTGTTAATATATTTCACAAAGAAGAAAGTGAGTAATATTGTCAGAAATATTTATGTGTTCATGGTTATACTTACTATTAAAAGTCCATTCAACTTGGATTTAATTTTTTTATTTATATTAGAAACCAAATTTATAGTAAGTAAACACCACATTTGAGGGTAATATGCCTAATAAAAGTTAAGCAATTGAATACTTTCAATACCTTTTGCCATTTTGAAACTTTTTGAATAGGGTCAAGATAATACTTTTATGTTTTTACTAAGTATTCTATACTTTGTGGCTTCTCATAGAAATCATGGATACAGAAAATAGGGAGTGAAAAATGTAGCATTCCTTATTTTACTCTTCTAAGCAATCAGTGTAAATGGCTTGAGTTATTCTTCAAATAATAATGTTAGTTGCACATATAACATATTTCTACCTATCATAATTTTATATACTTAATATTTCCACATATTATAAACCTAATATAAAATATGTTTATTGAATGAATAAATAAGTGTTCATATAATGAAGTGAATGGTAAGTAACACTGTTCAACACAGAATAAAAAACTTTAACTTTCCTACTTCACATATGTATATATGGTGAACAACTTCATAATGGTTATTTGCAAATATAATTGTTCACTGATTCCTTCCTCCTCACGCTGTACTAATAAAGCAACAGACCACAGGGATTCTCTGACCCTAAAATTAGCTAGCATTAAAAAGTCCCAGTGCTATATTCTGAGGGTAAGCAGTAGTCCAGTTCTGCAAAGGGATCAATAGAGTCAAACACATCACTACATTGTGAAATTTCCAGTAAATGCTATCTATACAAATCTCAGTCAATTTTAAGGAAAATAATTGGTTCACTCCAGCATTAGCATTACAAATGTCTAAGCATTTAATATGGGAACACTTCAACTATCAATAATACTTTATTCCATTGCTTTCAATAATGAAGAGATGAAAATACTAGTGGCGACATTAAAGTTCAGAAGTCAGGAATTGTTTGAAAAATATTTTTTGACTAGAAATGGGAAATATGTATAAGTCATAGGGAGAAAATAAATTTAGAAATGAATTTAGAAGGGAATGAGCTATTTAAAAGAAAAAACACAACTAATAGTAGAGTAAAAGGTCCCTCTTTCATCACATGTTAAAATTTGTATGGATGATAAGCAAAGTAACAGTTACTAAGATGAATCATATGATACATATTGATATGGGTGCTTATAATTTGTTCAATTCTAAAACCCTTCTCACTTTGGTTTACCTTTATAGAAAATGTTGACATAGTTTGTAATACTCAAAAGTATCAGCTTAAGAAAGCTGG
The DNA here is from genome assembly GCF_020740685.1 of Jaculus jaculus. NCBI lineage: Eukaryota > Metazoa > Chordata > Mammalia > Rodentia > Dipodidae > Jaculus > Jaculus jaculus. The sequence continues at coordinate 44,911,253 of NC_059114.1, read as the reverse complement.
AAAATCATGGATCTTATCTGTATCTCTCTTACTGATAATATTTAACAAACACAAACAAAATTGACTTACTGTGCAACAAATAGACATATGTCTTATGCTTTTTTTCTGTTAAGATTCATGATGGACAATCTATTTTTTTAGGTTGGTTTCTAAAAAGATACCTCCAATGTGTAAATTTCTACTTGCCACTTACAATTTATGTGTATGCATTTTTAGCTAACATATTTTTATGTTGTAAAACTGAATGAAAAGAGCATACAACTGGCCTGTAATAAGTATTCTATATGAAACTTAATAGTTTGGACATACCAATGCTATGTTAGTATATTATTGTTTCAGAATGAAACAGGTTTTCTTTTTGCCAGGAGAAATAGGATATGGGATATTTCTGCTTTGCAATTTTACCTGCACACAGAGTAAAAGAATGGTTTTTGGCATTTTAGGCTGTTGGAGGTTTTCTTTGAAACTGACAGTCACATTTTAAACAACTTTAGAGTACTAAGAAACATTGTACATGGAATACAGTTAGACTTTTAGAAACTCATTAAACAGCTTAACAGGGTATGGAGCAATGGCTCAATAGGAAAAATGTTTGCTATGAAAGCATGAGAAGCGGATTTCAGATCCCCAGAACCCACATCAAAGCCTGGTACCATATGCCTGTAATTGCAGCACTGGGGAGACTGAGATTGAAGGATCCCTGGGACTGATGGCTAGTGTAGCTGAATTAGTGGACACTGGATTCAGTGAGAGACCCTGTAATAAGATGGAGAGCAATTGAGAAAGATACCTAACATCAACCTCTGATCTTATTTACACCCATGCACACATATGTGCCCCAATGGGCACCCCACAAATACACACATACAATCACAATGCATACACACAACACAAGCAGTGTACTTTATTTTTTATAACAGGGAACCTTAAGACAGTGAAAAAGAAAGAAAAATAGCACGATGACTTGGGCAAATATAAGAGAAAAGCAATACCTGGGAAGTACATGAATGGGAAAGCACTGACAGTATACCTGATAATATGAGGCATCTACTGACTTTTGTTGTCTTCAGTGTTTCAGTTAGAGGAAAACAGTATTCCAAAGTCTAAAATAAATTCACTTAGCTGGGTTGGGATGAGTGTTGACTAAATTACTAAAAGGTTTGTATATTGCTCAAATGCATTTCATAAAAATATCAGAAATATTACCATTTGGCAGAACATCAAAAGAATATGAAATATGGTCCAGAATCTTGACTAAGATATTTTGGGATATGAGTAGTTTATTGATGAGTAATTTTAAATCTTTTACTTTATTTTATTTGAGAGAGTAAGAGAGAGAGAAAGAGAGAGAGAGAGAGTAAATGGTCATACCAGGACCTCTAGCCACTGGACACAAACTACAGACACACGCACCCACCTTGTGAAACTGGCTTTACATGGGCCCTGGGAAATCAAACCTGGATCCTTAGGCTTTCCAGGCAAGTACCTTAACCACTGAGCAATCTGTCAAATCCATGTTGATGAATAACTTAAAAGGACAAACTAAGGCTGGGCATGGTGGTTCATGCTTTTAATCCCAGTATTCTGGAGGCAGGGGTAGGAAGATTGCTGTGACTTTGAGGCCACCCTGAAAACTATATGGTGAATTCCAGACCAGCCTGGACTAGGGTGAGACAAAGAAAAAAAAAAAGATGGAAGTGACCACTTCTTTTGTTCCCAGTTTTTTAAAAATATATCTATTTATTTGCAAGGGGAGCGGGGAGAGAAGAGGCAGACAGAGAGATAATGGGCATGCCAGGGATTCTAGCCACTGCAAACAAACTCCAGATACATGTGCCCCTTGTGCATCTGGCTTTCGTGGGTCCTGGGGAATCAAATATGAGTCCTTTGGCTTTACAGGTAAATGCCTTAACTGCTAAGCCATTTCTCCAGCCCCCCTCCCCCCACCAGATTTCATATATAAGATGAGAGAATGGTTCAAAGCATAAATAACTACATGTATCTTTTATATTACATTCATGGAAACAGAAAGATTAATTTCTCTTCAAACCATATCCTCAGAAGGTTATTATCTATTTATCTGCAACACGTTTTGAAATTAGAAATGAGTCTGAAATCACAAACTGTGTTGTGGAGGAAGGGATAAAAAAAGCCTTCTTTCTATCTCACCCAAATTTGGGGCTGTTCCTAGACCCACCTGGCTGCCATCTACATACATGCTGTTTTCATAGCAGAACCCAAATGATAATACCTTCAGAAACATAATCTTTGGAACCAGGCCCATTGTGGTCATTCTTTAAAGTTTTTAAGCAATGTCTAGAGCTGTTTTGTTTAGACTCAAAATGATCTTCACATAAAATAAAAATAGCCAATTAATAATATGTTTTTATATCCTGTGTTCATCAACTGAGGATGATTTGTCATTTTCTTTTCTTATCAAAATTTGATATCAAATTTATGCTCGTCATATTAAACAAGTTAGAAGAAAATATCTTTTACTTTTTCTTTCTTTTTAAAGAAATTTACTTCTTTATTGACAACTTCTTTATTGCAAAATTATAGACAATAACCCATGTTAATTCCCTCCCTTGATCCACTTTCCCCTTTGAAACTCCAATCTCCATCATAACCCTTCTTCCTGTCAATCAGTCTCTCTTTTATTTTGATGCTATCATCTTTTCCTCCTATTATGATGGTCTTATGTAAGTAGTGTCAGGTACTGTGAGGTCATGGATATCCAGGCCATTTTGTGTCTGGAGTAACACATTGTAAGGAGTCCTAAACTTCCTTTGGCTCTTATGTTCTTTCTGCCACCTCTTCTGCAATGGTTCCTGAGCCTTGGAAGGTGTGATAGAGATATTTCAGTGCTGAGCACACCTCTGTCACGTCTTCTCAGCATAAAGATGCCTTCTGAGTCATCCCAAGGCCACCACCATCTGAAAAAAGAAGTTTGTTTAACCAACAGTGAGAGTAGCATTAATATATGAGGGTGAACATTAAGAGAAGTGCTTACTGGGCAAGTTGGTGAGCATACTATATACATTTAGCCAGATAGCAGCTCATGACTACCCCATCATAGGTTTTCAATATCAGGTATATGTTCCCTCCCATAGAGTGGGCCTCCATTCCAATTAGAGAACAGTTGGTTTTCCCCATAACAGAAATGCCACTATTGCACCTGTTAGCTCATTTGGCCTGGCTGGCAAAATTTAAGACTTGCAGTGCCACTGTTGAATATCTTCATTGGTGATTTCTCTGTCTCCCATTGAACTGCATGCAGTGTGGCTTTTTTCCAGCTTTCTGTCAGCTGGTCTGCATGGAGGAGGTTTTCAGCTCAGCTTCAGCAAGATTTCTTAGTGACCTTGCAGCCCAAGTATGTGGAATCTTCAGCAATAGGGTCTTACCATCCATTTCTTGTGGGAAACCAAGAGCCTCAGCAATGGCCTGTAATGTTTTGGGGCATCAGGGACCACTCTGGCCAACAACTCACTGGAAGGTATCCCATCCCTAGCACTAAAAAATTTCCAGCAACAATTTATGGCTTCTGGGTGTTCCATTGTCCAAAAAAGTAGATTTTCATATGACTTATTCATACCCTGTTAGGTTTTGATTAGCCCTAACCCCATCTTTCCTTTACTCAATCTCTCCCTGTGACCTCCCTAAGGCCTTTCCACTGCCATTAATCTGTTCTTCTTACATATATAATATTATCCTATTAAGTCCCCCTCCATCCCTTTCTATTCCCTTTATAGCTTACTGGCCTCTATTACTGAGTTTTATCCCAACTCACATAGAAGTCCAATCATTTGTAGGTAGGATCCACATATGAGAAAGAACATGTGATGTTTGGCTTTCTGGGCCTGGATTACCTCATTAAGTATAATCCTTTCCAGATCCATCCATTTTCCTCCAAATTTTATTTTTCTTTACCACTGAGTATAACTACATTGTATAAATAGGCCACATCTTCATTATCCACTCATCAGTTGAGGGACATCTAGGCTGGTTCCATTTCCTAGCTATTATAAATTGAGCAGCAATAAACATGGTTGAGCACGTACTTCTAAGGAAATGAGATGAATCCTTAGGATATATGCCTAGGAGTGCTATAGCTGGTGATATGGTAGATCAATCTTTAGCTGTTTTAGGAATCTCCACACTGATTTCCACAATGGCTAGATCAGATTGCATCCCCACAAAAAGTATATAGAAAGGTTCTTCTTTGTCCACATCCTTGCCAGCATTTATTGTCATTTGTTTTCATGATGGTAGCCATTCTGACAGGAGTAAGATGGAACCTCAAAGTAGTTTTAATTTTCATTTATCTAATGGCTAGGGATGTATAACATTTTTTATATGTTTATATGACATCTGTATTTTTGAGAACTTTATTTAGTTCCATAGCTCATTTTCTTAATTGGGGTGTTTTATTTCTTACTATTTAGATTTTTGAGTACTTTGTATATCCTGGATATTAATCCTCTGTCAGATGTATATCTGACGAAGATTTTATCCCATTCTGTATGTTGCCTCTTTGCTCTATTCACAGTGTCCTTTGCTATACAAAAGCTTTGAAATTTCATGAGGTTCCAGTGGTTAATCTGTTTTATTTCTTGAGCAACTGGGATTATATTCAGAAAATCTTTGCCAAGACCAATATGTTGAAGGGCTTCCCCTACTTTTTCCTCTAGCATTTTAAGAGTTTCAGGTCTGATATTAAGGTCTTTGATCCATTGGAATTAATTCTTGTGCATGGAGAAAGATAAGGATCTATTTTCATTTTTTTTGCATATAGACAACCAGTTTTCCCAGCACCATTTGTTGAAGAGCGTGTCTTTTCTACAATGAATATTTTTGGCATTTTGTCAAAGATCAGGTGGCTATACTTACATCTGGGTCTTTTATTCTGTTTCATTGATCTACATGTCTGTTTTGTGCCAGTACCACACTGTTTTTTGTCACCATGGCTCCATAATATATGTTAAAATCAGGTATGATGATACCACCAGCCTTGTTTTTGTTGCTCAAAATTGTTTTAGATATTCGAGGCTTTTTGTGATTCCAGATGAATTTTAGGATTGCTATTTTTGTGAAGAATACCATTGGAATTTTGATGGGGATTGCATTAAATATGTAGATTGCTTTTGGTAAAATTGACATTTTCACAATATTGATTCTTCCAATCCAAGAACAAGGAATGTCTTTCTATTTTCTAGTGTCTTCTGAAATTTCTGTCTTGAGTGTCTTAAAATTTTCATTGTAAAAATCCTTCACTTCCTTGGTTAGGTTTATTCCAAGGTACTTTATTTATTATTTTTTGAGGCAATTGTGAATAGGAAATATTCTCTGATTTCATGCTCTGTGTGTTTGTTGTTAGCATATAGGAAGTCTACTGATTTCTCTGTGTTTATTTTATACCCTGCTACATGGCTATAATTGTTTATCAGCTTTAACAGTTTGCTGGTCCTTTAGGGTCCTTTATGTATAAAACCATATCATCTGCAAATAATGATATGATCTCTTGCTTTGTTCTTCGTTTTCCAAGGCCTTAAGGTGAAGCATTAAGTTGTTTACTTGCAACCTTTCTAATTTCTTAATATAGGCACTTAAAGCTATAAATTTCCCTCTTAGGAATTCCTTCATTGTGTCCTGAAGGTTTTGGTTCACTGTGTTCTCATTATCATTTGACTCTATGAATTTTTTTATTTCCTTCTTGATTTCATCATTGGCCCATTCATCATTTAGTAATGTATTGTTTAGTTTCCATGATTTTGTGAATGCTGTATAGCTTTTCTTGCTATTGATTTGTAGTTTAATTCCATTGTGATCAGATAGAGTACAAGGAATTATTTCAATTTTCTTGTATCTGTTAAGATTTGCTTTGTGTACTAATATATGGTCTATTTTAGAGAATGTTCCATGTGCTAGTGAAAAGAATGTGTATTCTGCATAATTTGGGTGAAATGTGCTGCAGGTATCCCTTAGGTAAATTTTTTTCTTTGACCTCATTTAATCCAGATGCCTCTCTTTATTTTTTGCTGGGATGACCTGTCAACTGATGAGAATGGGGTGTTGAAGTCACCTGCTACAACTGTGTTTGGTGATAACTGTGACCTTAGTTCTAATAGTGTTAGTTTGATGAAATTATAAGCCCCCACATTAGGTGCATATAGGTTTAGGATTGTAATGTCCTCCTGTTGGAGTATTCCTTTAATCATCATAAAGTACCCTCCTTATGTTTCCTAACTAATGCTGATCTGAAGTCTATCTTGTCTGATGTTAGGATTGTGACCCCTGCTTGTTTTCTATGCCCATTTGTTTGAAACCCCATTTTCCAATCCTCCACCTTAAGATAGTTTCCATGTTTTGTTGAAAAGTGAGTTTCTTGGAGGCAACAAATTGAAGGATCCTGCTTTTGAACCCAGTCTGCAAACCCATGTCTTTTGGTTGGGGCATTGGGACCATTGATATTAAGAGTTATTACTGAAAGGTGTGTGTGTTTATTTTTGCCATTTTTCTTGTTTTGTAGTTCTGGTTTTATGTTTACTGTCTTATATTAACTAGTATGTGAGTATGGTTTGTTTTTTCCAGGTTTCTTATGTGTGTGCTTTTCTTTCTCTTCAGCATGGAGGATATTTTCAAGTATTTTCTGTAGAGCTGGTTTGGTCTTCCTGTATTCCTTTAGCCTGCTTTTGTTGTAGAATGTCCTTATTTTTCCATCTATTTGAATGGATAGGTTTGCAGGATAAAGTAACCTTGGTTGACAGTTGTTATCTTTCAGAATTTGGAATACATCATTCCAAGCCCTTCTGGCTTTTAAAGTTTGTGTTAAGTAATCTGCTATGATCCTGATGGGCTTTCCTTTGTATATGACTTGATTTTTCTAACTGATTTCAATATATTTTCAGTACTTTGTGTGTTTTGTAGTTTAATTATAATATGACTGTTAAGAGTTTCTTTCCTGATTTTTGTGTTTGGAGTTCTGTAGGCTTCCTATATCTGTACTGACATTACTTTCCCTAGTTGGGGGAAGTTTTCTTCTATGGTTTTGTTGAAAATACCTGTTATGCCTTTGGAGTGAATATCTTCTCCTTCTACTATGCTCTGAGTTCTTATGTTTGATCTCTTCATAGTGTCCTGAATGTCTTGAAATTCCCATTTGTGCCTTCCTATTAGGTTTTCCTTTTCTTTGTTGGGCTGTATTAAATCTGCCTCCTGATCTTCTAGTTTAGATATTATGTCCTCTCCTTGATCCATTCTACTGGTGAGACTTTCTACGGAGTCTTCTATTTGGCTTACTGTGTTTTTCATTTCTAGTATTTCTGATAGGTATTTTTTCATTATTTCAATTTCCTTATTCGTGCTTTGTATTGACCTACTTATTTCATTAAGTTGTTTTCCTGTTTTCTCTTTGGATTCCTTCAGGAGTTTTTTTTCTTCCTTTGTTTTTTTTTTTTTAATTTCTTTAAGTATAGGTACAATCTTTTGCTGAAATATTTGGCAGGCATTTCATCTAAAGCAGTGTCACTGGAGATAATTTCTGATGGATTTATAGTTTTTGGCAGGATTATATTGTTTTGACTTTTTGTGTTTCTTATATTGTAATGTAGAGATTTTTACACCTTGAGTTAATTTGATGCTTGGGTTTTCTGGTTATCTTCAGTGTTCTTAGCCATATAAATCCAACTTTATATCTCTTCAGTGTAAGAGTTTAAGGTGTCAGGTGTAGCTTTTATATTCCATGAGAAGCAGCATAAATGACCCTACGTGTTGAGTTTACCTGCTATTAAAGTGTTGTAGTAGACTCGGTGAAGCAAATTAGTGGCAAATTCTAAAACTCAACAAAGCAATATAGCCATTCAATCAAAACCAGTACAGAATATTTATATAAGTGTGGGGATTAAACTAAGCAGATAATTTAGTAAAGCCAAAGCCTCTAAGGGTGTGTGTTGCCCTGAACTGCACCCTTAATCCTGTCTACTGAGGGATTGCGATTTCTAGTCTGATTGGGGCTGCTGGTGCCTTGGCGGAATTCTGGCTGGTTTTCTCCTTTTCAGAAGATCTTGGTCTCTCCTGCTTCTCTGCTGTAGTTGATAATAACTTATACACCTTCAGTTTTCAGTAGAAGAGTGTATTTTGCTGTGTTTCTATTTATTTCCCTCCCTAGGCTGCTTTGATGTGGCTAGTATGCCACCATCTTCCACATACCATAAAATTCTGTAGCAGGGGAGACCACACATACATTATGGGTACTGAAGCAACTGCTTTTGGGATCTTTAATGGGACAATTTGTGTTGGAAAATTCAAATGGTCACTGGACACTTTCTTTGTCTACTTGTTTGGTTCTTTCTTTTTTTTCTTTTCAAGGTAGGGTCTTACTCTAGCCCAGGCTGACCTGGAATTCACCTGGTAGTCTGAAGGTGGCCTTGAACTCCCTTTCTTCTTCTTTTTTATTTGGCACCATTTTTAGTCATGACTGGTGATGTAGAATTTACTAGTGAAGACCTTTGTGTTTATGGTTTTCATGGAAAAATTTAAATCAGGAAAAATATTTATTAGTAATAGAACTATTCAGCTGGGTATGGTGGCACATTTAATCCCAGAGGTAGGAAGATCACCATGAGTTTGAGGCTACTCTAAGGCTAGAGAGAAGCCCTATTTTGAAAAAATGTGATAGAATTATTTATATTTTTGGTGAGAGAGAGAGAGAGAGAGAGAGAGAGAGAGAGAGAGAGAGAGAGATTGACTATGGGTGCACAAGTGCCAAGACATTCATGTGGAAGACAGAGGAAAACTAGGGTTGTTGCAGTCAGGTTTGCATTGCTGGTAGCAATCACCCAACCAAGAGCAGGTTGTGGTAAAAAGAGGTTTGTTTTGGCTTACACGTTTGAAGGGGAAACTCCATGATGGCAGGGAAAACAACAACATGAACAGAGGGTGGACATCACCCTCTGGCCAACTTAAGGTGGTCCATAGCAACAGGAGAGTGTGCCAAACACTGGCATGGGGAAACTGGCTATCACACCCATATGCCCACCCCTAACAACATGCTGTCTCCTAGAGGTATTAATTCTCAAATCTCCATCAGCTGGGAACCTGGTGTTCAGAACACCTAAGTTTATGGGGGACATCTGAATCAAACCACCACAAGGATGTTACCTTCCACTTTGTCTGAAACAGTGACTCTCTTGTTTTGTATTTGCTAGGTTAGCTGGACCATGAGTTTCTGGGATATTCTCTTGTTTCAGTCTCCCTTCTTTTCATAGGTACACTGGAATTACAAATGCCACTATAGTATCTGGCTTGTATGTGGGATCTTGGGATTTAAACTCAGGTTCTCACTTGTATGACAAGCTCTTTATCTACTGAGTCATTTCCCTAGCCCCTGTTTTTATTTTAAATGTTTCATATACATAAATTCTACTTTTTAGAAATACATCGAGTTCATATAAACTTTAAGGCATTTGTCATAAAGTTGTTTATAATGTATTTTTGCAGTCTTTTTTTTTAACTTCTGCAGATCTGTTTTGAGAGTACTCATTTCAATCCTATTATGATTATTGTCACCTCTTACTTTTCATGATGGGTTGTGGCAAGAGTTTAGTAATTATATTAGGTTTTTCAAGGCCACCTTTAGGTTTCTGGGTTTCTCTTTCTTATATATCTTCATTCTATTTTATTAATTTCTGCTCTTTACTTTCTTGCCCACATTTTGTTGATATTCAATTTACTGTTTGTCTTTTAGTATCTTACTCAACTCACTAATATCCAAACTTTTATCATTTCTTTTTCAAATGTTTTTACTTAGTTTTCCATTTTTAACATTTTCATACATGTATATACTGTATTTTGATCATATTTCTCCAACTACCCTCTCCCCTCACACTCCTATGAGCACACTTTTTCTTTCCCATTAATCCCCTGCTTACTTTCAGGCCTTTTTTTAAATCAATTGAGTTAAATTAGGATTGTTTGCATGATCATAGGCAGAAGTTATTTATTGTGGAATGGGCAACTTGTCAGTGATGACACCACTGATGAACCTGACTCCTCTCTCCCAGTAACCATTAGCTGCCATTGGTTAGGCTGAGATCATAGGGTCTCGTGGATCTTCCCCTATCCATGGTGAAATTCTGATAGGCTTCATCTTGTACCAAAAACCACAGCTGCTGTGAGTTAATGAATGTAATAGCATGTTGTATCCAGATGACATTTTTCAGCCCTCTACCCCATCCACCTGTTCTTACATTCTTTCCACTCCCTCATAATTTCTAATAATGGATTTAGACCCAAAAAATTTCCATTAAGTATGGAATTATCTGCCTTAAGAAAAATCTTATTTTTGAAAATTTAAGTGAAACATAAAATACATAACAGTTTCTATACTATAAGCACAAGCTTGATGAAGAATAAAAAGCCAACATAATCATCTAACCATCACAAATGTTAAACATTACCAGAACCCTTTACACTCCTCTCTATCATAACTCCCTTCTAAAACACAACCCATTGTGAGCTCTAATGTATAGGAAATATTAATCATATGTAATATAATAATCATATTAATTATATGTCATCATATGTTATAGTAATATTGTTATGTTGTGGTTATTTCACTAATTATATTTGTGACATTCACTTAGTTTACTATGTGTAGCAAAAACTCATCCATCAAATTTCTCCAGAACTCCATAATGTTATTGCACCAGTGCTTTTACTTCATTACTGAAAATGAAAACACAGAGGAAAAGGCAAATAGTATTTTATCATTATTCTAAGCATAATATTGAGTTCAGAGACACTAAAAGGTCTTCAGATCACTTTGGGAAACCCAGTTCTAATTCTATCACTCCTTTTTTTCTTTATTTTAAATGCCCTTATTCAGTTATTTGTAAGAGATGGAGAGAATGAGAGAGAAGCAAAGAGAAACAGATAGCTAGATAAATAGGTAGATAGATAGGTAGATAGATACAGAGATTATGGATGGGCTAGAGCCTCTCGCCATTTCAAATGAACATCAGACACTTGTGCCACTTTGTGCATCTGGTTTTACAGGAGTACTGGGGAATTGAATCCTGGCCAGGAGGCTTTGCACGCAAATGCCTTTAACTGCTAAACCAGCTCCCAGCTCAACCTTCTTTATTAACTGGAATATTTCTACAAAGGGAAAGTTTTGCCTCTTTAACTATCTGATTACCCTTAAGTAAAGTTTACATGGACAAGGCAGAATAAATTCTTGATTATTTCTGTTTATTTAGCAGTTTTCAAAGTTGTGTACTGAGCCTAGGGCCACTGGGCTGTAATCCTAGCTACTATGGAAACTGAGACAGGAGGATCATAAATTCAGGATATTCCTGGGACTTATTGAGACCCTGTCAATGGTAGAGTGCTTGCCTAGAATGTGTGAGGCCCTGGGTTCAGTTCCTAGTACTGTAAAAACAAGCAAATATAAACAAAGTTCAATAAATCAGTTCCCTACTGCCCTACAAAAAGGACATACTTTTTTATGTTGTATAAACCCTTAGACAAATATATTTTACATGGATTAATACATTGAGATTATAAATAGTTTAGTACTCAAATTATTACAACATCCTGTCTTACATATAGTAAGCTTTGAATTTAAATTTGAATTGATACACAGTTGTGTAAGTTCTCCCACTTTGTTCTTCTACTTCCAGATTAACTTAGTTTTGGTCCTTCGTATTTCTATATAAACTGTAGAACCAGCTTGTAAATTTCTACTAAAAACTCCTTATTTTACATTTAATTGGCATTACATTGAATATATAGGAAATGTGGCTTATACTGGCAATATTATATTATGACTTATTAAATCTGTGAAAATATGGGGTTATCAACAATAGTAAGAAATCTAACTAATTTGCAACATGTATTCTTCCACTGATTTTTATTATTTTCCCTCATGTTTTCTTGTGTTTGCATAAGTGTGTGTGTGCAGAACTATTGCATAACTTTTAGTGTATATCTGGCATTGTCAGGGGTACCTGGAGGCTGACAAGTTAATTGGTGAGGACAAATTGATGTATGGTGAAGACCCACTGGTTCATAAAACATAAGAGTATCTTCTTGATATGTTCTCACATTGTAGAAGGAGCATGGTAGCACTTTGGATCCTCTTTTATGAAAGAACCAATCTCATTTATCTCTGTGTGTAATAGTTATAGAATTATCAGAGGCTCTATTTCTTTTTGGGAGGGGAGTCAAGGTAGGGACTCACTCTAGACCAGGCTAACCTGGAATTCACTATGCAGTCTCAAGGTGGCCTCGAACTCTTGGTGATCCTTCTACTTCTGTCGCCTGAGTACTAGGATTAAAGGCATGCGCCACCACACCTGTCATAGAGGCTCTATTTCTTATTTTATCACATAATAATGATAATAATAATAATAATAACAACAACAATAATAATAATAATGTTTTCTGGGATGGATAGATTGTTTAGCAGTTAGGGCATTTGCTTGCAAAGCCTAATGATGCAGGTTTGGCTCCTCAGAGCCCTTGTAACACAGTTGCACAAGCTGACTATGCACATGAAGTTGCATATGCACACAAGAGGGCACACATGTCTGGAGTTCACTTGCAGTGGTGAAGGCTCTGGAGTGCCAATTCTCTATCTCACTCACTCTCTTTCTCTGTCATAAATACAAAAAATTAAAATGTTTTCTTGTAAGCTTGTGATTTCAATTTAGTTTTAACATTTATGGGCTTAAAGTTGTTCATAATATTTATCATTATTTTTCTAGGAATTCTAGTGATGTTTTTACATTCTTCATATTGGTAGTTTTGCTTTGTCTTTTAAAATATTTCGCTATAGATTTATTGATTTTATTAGTTTATTCAATGATTTATCTTTTGACAGTCAGAAAAAAAATACCTTATTACATTAAATGAATAGTAGTAACAGTGACAATTTACTTCTCAAGAAAAAAAGGAAAAGCAGAAGCCAGAAAATATGAAATGTCATCTTCAGAGGGCTAAAGGAAAGCACCTGTAAACCTAGAAGTTCATACCCAGCAAAAAAATTCTTCAAAAAGGAAGGCCAAGAACAATACATCTAAATAAATAAAAACTGAAACCATATGTCTCAAGCATGTCTGTACTGATAGGTGATTTCTTCAGGCAAAATATCTCCAGGTAGAAGCATAGAAAATGAAGCAAGAAAGGAGATAAGGTAAAAAGGAAGGGGAGAATGTAGGAAAGAGAGGGAGGAAAACAGATAGAAAGAAAGAAGGAAGGAAGGGCAGGTGATAAATATTCACTAACCAAGGCAATGACAACAATGCACAATTTAGCTTAAAATAAAAAGAATGAAAGTATGGGAAATATTTGTAATATCAAAAATTTTAAAGGCTATTGTATTGTTCTAGAAGCAGTAGTAAAAATTTATAATAATCCAAGGATTGTCTAGAGTAATCTGAAATGTTAAAAGAATGGATAACAAATAATGTAATATTGGGCAAAGATTAGATAAACTATATTTAGTAAAAAAGAAGATAAAAGGGAATAGCAATTTAAGCATGGGATAGTACAAAACAAATCATATGATGGTAAATTTAAATTTCAGTGTATCTTTTCAGCTTCAACAGTTACTACCAAAGATAAAATACATAGAAATTAAACAATTATATGTCACTTATTGGAGATATACCTTTACTAAAAAGACAAAAGTTGAAAATAAGAGGATGCAAAGATATGTGCCATGTAAACACATGAAAAGGAAAGTATAGCTAAACATAGAAATGTCAGTTTTAGTATACTTAACGACAAGACGTCTTCTAGATATAAATAGGAAAATCACATAATAGCTAAAGGATCAATCTACCAGGAAGATGAAACATTCATAAATTTAGGTATAGGGCTGGAGAGATGGCTCAGCAGTTATAGCACTTGCCTGCAAAGCCTAAGGACTTGGGTTCAATTCTCCAGTACCCATGTAAAGCCAGATGCACAAGGCGACGCATATATTTGGAGTTTGTTTGCAGTGGCTAGAGGCTCTGGTGTGCCACTCTGTATTCCTCTTCCTCACCCTCTCTTAAAGATAAATAAATAATAAATAAAATTTAAAAAGTAAATTTACGTATAATAATACAATCTATAGAAGTTATCTTTGCATTTCTGGGACAAAATGCCTTATCAGAAGCAGCTTATGGGGGAAAAGGACTTCTTCCAGGCTTTGACTTTCGAGGAGACTTTCATTATGGCAAGGGAAGCGGGCTTACTTCATGACACATGTGCAGCAGACAGAGAAAGCGTCAAGAGTGAGTTGGATCTGTGCACACAGTAGGCTAAACTAATCTACCCCAAGGTCCACCCCCAGAAACTTTCCTGCTCTAGTAGGCTCCTCCTCTCAAAGGCTCCACCAGGTGGAAACAAAGTAGGAAACTTAATCAGAAACACTTGAGGCTATGGTGGACATTTTACAATTCAAGCTACCATGCCATCTTTAATTATATTAATCAAGAATGGCTGAACACCAGGAGGAAACAGAGAAATTCATAATCTTAATGGGAATATTTAACATGCCTTACTCAGAAACATAGTGTAAAGGAGATGAGGATACATAGTAGAAATAGCAAACTTACATGTTGGCAAATATCAATTTGTGGAATACAGCTGCATATGGAGATACATATCATTCACTTTCATTTTTGTGTTGTATTTTCTGGGTATGAATACTCAATTTTTGTAAATGTTCTCTGTGTTCATGAAAGGAATTCTGAAATTTCTTGTTATAATGTTTTATATATGTCCTTTGGCTCGGGCTTACTGGTTGTATTACTCAAGTATTCTTTATTATCTACCTATTTTATCAGTTTGCAAGAAAAGTGTGCTAAAATATCTTACTTTGAACAGGGACTTATTCTTGAATTCTTTGTTTTTACTTCACATATTTTAAGACAATTTTTATTTGCTTAAATATATAGCCAAACTAAAAACATGTGGTATGTTTTTGCTACACTGAGTCTCTTAGAATAATTTATTTTATTGCTACTTGTGCCACTGCTAAACTATGACGGGTTGTGTTTTCCTGAAAGGTTAAAAGTAGCACTTTTTCTTCCTTTATGGAAGGATGTTTTTCTGAAGATATAGAATTCTATGTCTTTATTTCCTTTAGGTATGTTAAATTTATTGTTATTCCATTCTTACTATTGTATTACTTTACCAGTAGTGTTTTTTTCTTTTCTTTTTTTCTTTTTTCTTTTTTTTATTTTTTGGTTCATTTTTTATTTATTTAGTTGAGAGCGACATAGAGAGAAAGACACATAGAGGGAAAGAGAGAGAATGGGCACGCCAGGGCTTCCAGCCACTGCAAACGAACTCCAGACGCATGCGCCCCCTTGTGCATCTGGCTAACGTGGGACCTGGGGAACCGAGCCTCGAACCGGGGTCCTTAGGCTTCACAGGCAAGCGCTTAACCGCTAAACCATCTCTCCAGCCCTCTTTTTTTTATTTTTTTGAGGCATTGTCTTATTCTAGCCCTTACTTCCCTGTAACTCACTATGTAGCCCAGGATGGCCTTAAACTGATGGCAATCCTCCTACCTCAGCCTACTCAGTGCTGGAATTATAATCATAGTAATTTATTATATATTATTTTCAGCTTTACTAATATTTTCTTGTATGTGAATGATACTGTTAAAAGTACTCCCTGAAGAATGCCTAAACCCATAGTTGAAGCATCCAATGAGAACTACTTAGAGTAAATCTTAGACAGAGAATCCAAAAATACAATCATGACAATTATACTACACAATTAAATAGGACATGAATAAAAGCCTGAATGAACTGCAAGCAACTAAAATAACTTAGTAGACAAATGAATGAATTAAAAGCAGACATGAACAATCCTCTGAATAAATTCTAAGAGAGCATAGCTAATCAACTAAAAATGAGAAAATTAAACCAACAAATGAAAGTAGAACTCAATAAGGAATGTAGTTGCTGAAGAAAAGTATAAATAAAAAATAATACAAGTCAATTAAAATGCTCCCATGGAAGTCATACCAATAGAAAAGAACAGGTGGAAGACAGAATATCAGGACATAAAGACAAGGTAGAAGAAATAGATGAGGAGGCCAAAATCAATGACAAGTTCAAAAAAGTATTAGCAGAACATGAGAGAATTGTGAGGCACCTTAAAAAGACCAAATGTTTCAATCATAGGCGTATAAGAAGGGGAAGAACTTCAGGTCAAAGGCCTAGAAAATATTTTCAATAAAATAATAGAAGAAAAATTTCCAAATCTTATGAAAGAGAGAGATATGCAGGTATAAGACACAAATAGAACACCAAATAGAAAAGAACAGAAAAGAACTTCCTTATGACTCATTAGAGTTTACACACTAAACACAGAAAACCAAGAAAAAGAACTAAAAGCTGAAAGAGAGAAACCGTTCATCACTTACAAAAATAAGCCTATCAGAAAAATATCTATTTGTCAACAGAAATTCTAAAAGCCACAAAATAGAATGGAGTGTTTTAAATATTGATAGACCACAAATGC
Organism: Jaculus jaculus; assembly: GCF_020740685.1. Lineage (NCBI taxonomy): Eukaryota > Metazoa > Chordata > Mammalia > Rodentia > Dipodidae > Jaculus > Jaculus jaculus. The sequence continues at coordinate 44,894,726 of NC_059114.1, read as the reverse complement.
CAATCCAAACTACTAAACCTAACAAAATGATTCCTTAATATAGGAGAAAGAAAAACTTTCTTTTATGGTAATATTGGCTATATAAATACACAAACACTAAGCCAGATCTACAGAGAATGATGTAGAAAAGAATAAACATACTCATGACACTACAGGAGGGAAAAAAATAATCAAAACTAGAACAGGCTGGATGTAGTAGTGCATGTCTTTGATCCCAGCACTTAGGAGGTAGAGGTAGGAGGATTACCAGGAGTTTGAGGCCACCCTGAGACTACATAGTGAAATCTAGGTAAGCCTGGGCAAGAGCAAGACTCTACCTTGAAAAACCAGAAAAGAATAAAAAAAGAACAATTTGTTAAAGTGCATAAAGACCAAGAAGACACAAAATCACCAACATGACAGGGATTAACTAACACCTATCAATGTGTCTGAACATTAATGGATTTAACTCCTGAACCAAAAGACACAGACTGGATCTGAATTAGTCCCAGAAAGAAAAGTTCCACATGTTTTCTCTCATATGCAGATCCTAATCCAGGATAGTCAGATCTGTTTGTATGTTGTAGTAAGACTCAGTACATGTGCTTAGGAAGCTAGAACGAGGCTTGGGGAGAGGAAAAGTGGGGCTGGACCAAGAGACAGGATATTAGACAAGCAAGTGGTGGGACAGAACACAGAGGTAGAAAGGTATAAGGGAGGGCAGGGGAATGGGAAGGAAATTATGAGGAGGTATATACAAAACTAAAGACAGTATAAATAAGTAGCATAGAAACCTACTTCATTAGCTTATTTAAAAGACAAATTTAAGAAGAGAGACAAGAGAAAGATAGCTTGGGCATAAGTACTCTTCCAGGATGGAGAAACCTTTACTCTGACGTCATGGGTTCTTTCATTTGAATCCCAGTGCCAGAGATGGGTCAACCCCCGCAACCCTTCCACAGTGAGCTGTTGGTCAGAGAAGCCCGTGAGGCCCCTCACAACAATACGAACCTTTGCCAAAGGACTTAGTTACTCACCAGAATGAGATGGCAAAATCCTATTGTTAAAGACACCAGAATCCATGGTTAGAGGACATTGAGAAAAAAAGCTGGAACTGAGATGGAAGCTATCTTCCTGCCAGACAGCTGTCATAAAGCTAGAAGGTGCTATGTGAGCTACTGGGGAAGCGAAATCATTTACCATCTGAATGAGCAGTAGATCCTGCAAGCTACAAAATCAACCAGCCAGGCAAGATGTATCCATTAGTGCAATAATGGCACATAAGTTATGGGGATAATCAACTGCTTTCTGATTGGATATGAGGCCCACCCTAGTGGAAAGAAATTCATGTCTTATACTGAGAATTGAGTTAAAAAGACTATGGCTTGGAAGGTCATAGACACCCCCCAGAGAGAAGCATCCACTGTTCTTTGGCTAAATGGAGAGATTATACCCATCAAAAAGCCTTCTAAGTGTGCTTGTTTATGCCTTTTGATTAATATTGATTAATATTAATATCTCACCTTTGGCTGGAGACCCTTCTTTTTGCAGATGGCCACAAAGACTGGAGAGACCCAAGATATATCAAAATGACAAGAAGAAGAGTAAGACCAGGGCTTAGCTCTATATGAGTCATCTCTACCACGCCTGCCAGGGCTCAGGGAATATTGCAGAGGTAGTTGTGGTGGTTTGATTCAGGTGTCCCCCATAAACTTAGGTGTTCTGAATGCTAGGTTCCCAGCTGATGGAGATTTGGGAATTAACGCCTCCTGGAGAGAGTGTATTGTTGGGGGCAGGCTTATGGGTGTTATAGCCAGTTTCCCCTTGCCAGTGTTTGGCACACTCTCCTGTTGCTGTGGTCCACCTTATGTTGGCCAGGGGGTGATGTCCACCCTCTGCTCATGCCATTGTTTTCCCCTGCCATCGTGGAGCTTCCCCTCGAGACTGTAAGCCAAAATAAAATTCTTTTTCCCAGAAGCTACTCTTGTTGGGTGATTTCTACCAGCAATCGAACCCGGACTGCAACAGTAATCATGGAAAAAATATGAATACTGCTCTCACTGCTGGCCAGGGAATCATCTCTATGGTGATGGTGGTAGACATTAAGGAGACTAAACTTATTAAAGTAGAAAAATAAGAGGCTGCAGAGAGCTCAACACTGATGATTTCTACCATGGCCTCCAAGGCTCAGAGAACATTGCAGAAGAGGGGGCAGAAAGAATTTAAGAGCCACAGAGTATATAGGCATATTTTGAGGTGTCCTCCTAACATGAACTGACTGGTACACTCATGACCCCACTGTGGTTACTGATACTCCCAAAAGACATGCACTGTTCTAAAGCTATCAACATTCTGATATGGAAGATGGAAGAGGAGAAAGAGAACATGACAACAAAACAGAGAAGGTACTTCCTTAAAGAAGAATGTCCTCAAGGGATGGGGGCAGGGGAGAGGGAGAAAAGGATAAAGGAATGGGAACACGATCAAATTATTGTATGTTCACTTATCCCTTGAGTTTTTAATTTTGGTTATGTTTATTTTAGGAAATTCTAATTATTATTATTCAACTCTGATATAATTTATAGACTTCTATTCCCTGTACATAGGTTCAGGCTTGTTCTTTTTTATTTAACACCATAAGTTTTCAAATGTATTTCTGCTTTTTGTTGTAGGTTTTGACCACAGCTCCATTATTTTCATGTGTGCCAGGTTTTCTTCAGCTTTTGATAGTGTTTATTCTGGAAATAATATGATATGTTATTGAAAGTACTTTTCTTTTAGTATACATTAAGACTTGTTAGCCGGGCGTGGTGGCACACACCTTTAATCCCAGCACTTAGGAGGCAGAGGTAGGAGGATGGCTGTGAGTTCAAGACCACCCTGAGACTACAAAGTGAATTCCAGGTCATCCCGGGCTAGAGTGAGACCCTACCTCCAAAAACCAAAAAAAAAAAAAAAAAAAAAAAAAGAATTGTTTACTTTTAATCTTTTCATTTGTGTGTGTGTGTGTGTGTGTGTGTGTGTGTGTGTGTGTGTACACGTGTACATATGTAGTCGTACCATGCTATGGCATGCATGTGGCAGTCAGAGGACAACTTTAAAGTTGGTCCTTGTTTGTCCACCTCATTTGAGATAGACTGTCACTCTGGGTTCTGTCTCTGATTTTCTTTGCTGTGCTTGCCATCGCACTATCAGAGTCAGTGTAGATTCTGGCTTTCTATGTGGAGTTTTCGAGTCAAACTCAGGTACTTTAGCTTAGCAACAAGTGTTTTATCCACATGCTTTCTAGACAGATAACTTTTCTATTTTTGAAGTCAGTGAATACAGTCAATTTGGTACCATTGTTAGCCTCCTCCCTGTCCTCCCCCCCCTCCATAGGGACCCTCCTTGTGGGGGTAAATGGGTCGTGCATTGTGGGGTTAGCCTTTAGTTTTGGGTAGGGGGAAATGTCAAGACATATTTTTTTATGTTGTTTTGTCAGTGTTCAAGTACTGCTGCCTGTAAATTTCTTTAAATCTAGCTTAAGACTTGAGGGTCCTTGGCTACATAGACCATGTGTTTCCAGCTGAAAGAATGTGCAGAATATCTGGATTCTAGCCAGAACTGATGGGATGTTTTTCCTTTCCTATTTTCCTTCTACTTTGGGTTGATATCAACACAAATTCCTTGGCAGTTCTGTGGACTGGAGAATAGATGGGTTCAATTTTGTTTGCTTTTGTTTTTGTTTTTAGGTAGGGTCTCATTATAGCCCAGGTTGACCTGGAAATCTTTGTAGCTCAGCTTGGCCTTAAATTCATTTAGATCATTCTACCTTAGTCTCCCAAGTGCTGAGATTAAAAGCATGAGTCACCATGTTTGGCTAAGTGGATTTGATTTTGACATGCCATTAGCTATAGAATTAAGTCCTTTGAACACAGATCAATGTAGTTTGGTTATTCTATAAGATCTATGTTTAGGGTACATCTTGGTTCCTAATTTTTGTCTTTCTAACTCCACATTGATCTGGATTGACATCCAAGTGTGTGTTGACAGATGGTTTCAAATTGAAAGTAAGTTCAGTGTCATGCTCACCTCTTCCAGTTGAGATCACCTCCAGCTCTGTCCTAGCAGTTCCCCATTTCTTGTCAGACTTCTAGTCCTTTTACTTGCATTCAGTAGGATGGCTGGTGTGAATAATTTAGGCTGCTACTACCTCATATTCTGTATCTTACAGTTTTGTCACCAGCAGACTAACATCTAAGTAATATTGGAATGCCTTTATGTGTGTCTTAAAATATTTGAATTACTTTTCCTTTGATAATAAGAGTAACTTTGTTTTCCCTAAACCTTGATGGAGGATTTATATTGCTTATTGATTTGGGGAAAATAATTCAGCAATAAGATCTACTATGAAATATTTAGTAATTGAACCAAAAGTACATGCTTTTGCTTAAAATATTCATATAAACAAACCTTGTTGAAGGTGTTATTTATGGTTTTACTTAACATGAAACTACTTCCATATTTCTCTATTCTAATCATTCCATTTGACATACATATTTTCAACATAAGAAAAAGTGTGGAGAGAAATAAAACATGGTCCACATTACTAAAATATATCTAACAGTAAACCATCAACTCCAACACAATCAAATTCAAGGTAAAATTAAAGCAAATCCATACCATCTTAGAAACTCAGAGGTGAGTATCCCACTTAGTATGGTGTCTGTTGGAGTATCCCAACAGGCAGAGAAATCTCTCATGTGGGGTGTCTCTTTTCAAAATAATTAATGGGTAATTTAGAAAGCAAATGAGTAGAGCAGAAGTTGAATATTTCAGTCACAGTGAAGACTGTAATTAAAGGCCTAAGAGGAATGAGAAAACATAGAAGTCACTGGGAATAGTTTGATTTGCCCAAAATATATTCTATTCTAATCTAATATATTCTAAATATATTCTCAACTTCTACATTGTACACACACACACACAGGTATATATATAAAAAGTTGGGGCTAGACAAGTAAGAGTCAAATTTAGAAGCGTCTTCAATATAATGCTTTGGATTTTAGGTTTTATCCTAAGAAGATAGGAGTCAGAAGGGATTAAAAATAATCTCAAAACAAATAAAATCACATATACATTATTGACATTTAGAAAAAAGAGAAATTATCTGTAATCCCAACATCTAAGTACAACTACACTTGTATATTTATATAGCTCTTTAAAAATTATCCATATTTATTTAAAAGTAGTTATAATCATTTTTATGTATATTATTATAGGGTGAATTTATATTTATTATAAAGTAGAAAATTTAAGATATTATATACATTCTGTTTAAGATTAAAATTTAAGGTCTTATAAAATATGACAATATACAATTTGACTATAATGATTTTAATTATTTGCATATTAAAAATAACTATAAATTATGTTTACAATAATATCTATGAATGCTAGGAATGGAAAATTAAGCACTTAGGAAATCCAAGTAAGTTTATTGAAAAAATATTTTATAAATTTGTACTAAATCATCTAAAAGTGACTGGTTGAGTGATGGATGGGTACTCAAATAATTATCATTTTGTATTTCCCAATGGCAAAAAAATGAAAAAAATCTAGAAATCATTTCAATGAGATGTGAAAGAAAAGCATAAAATTTTATTGAAAATATTTCAAAATCTTATATGATGTATTCTTAGATCAAATACTACCAAAGTATATTTTCCCCAAATTAATTGGTGTTGTGTCAGTAAAAATTTCATTGGGATTCTTATTTTGCTTCAACATGATAACTTATTTATTTATTGTTTTTTATTAGTTTTCTATTCTGCAAGTACAGGCAGCTTGGTACCATTATTAGGCTCATCCATGACCTACAACCTCCCTATTGGCCCCACTTTGTTGAGGTATAACTTAAAAATTTTTTTTTGTTTATTTTTATTTATTTATTTGAGAGCAACAGACAGAGAGAGAAAGAGGCAGAGAGAGAGAGAGAGAGGAGAGTGGGCGTGCCAGGGCTTCCAGCCACTGCAGTCAAACTCCAGACACGTGCGCCCCCTTGTGCATCTGGCTAACTTGGGTCCTGGGGAATTGAGCCTCAAACCGGGCCCTTAGGCTTCACAGGCAAGTGCTTAACCACCAAGCCATCTCTCCAGTCCCATGATAACTTTTTAAAAGAATTTCCTCTAAGTATTACTATGCAGTGAGACATATTGAAAAAAAGGTGAAAGAGTAATTGCATTACCAGAATTAAATTTCATGATAGATTATTAGTAAAATTGTATAGCTTCTATTGAACAAGACCTGAGTGAAGGAAGGAAGATTAGACTACTACTAAAATATTCAGGTAAGAAATTTTGGAGATTTGAGCTGAATGAACTCACTATGATGACAGCAAAGAATACCATTAGGAGTTAACTAAGTGGGGAAATACAGTTAAAAAACAACCAGGTAGAATCTGTCAAGGTTTTTGGAAATGACGAATTCAGTTTGCGAAACATATACTTAGTACTTTTATTTGTTGACTAAAGGAAGTTTGGATTCTTAAGATCAATTTACTTACTTATTTCATTTTATTTACTTATTTTATTTTGTTTTCAAGGTAGGGTCTCACTCTAGCTTAGACTGACCTGGAACTCTGTGGCTGCAGAGTAGCTTTGGACTGATGGGCATCTTTCTACCTCAGGAATTAAAAGTGTGCATGACTACACCCTGCATCTAAAGGTAGACTGAGTCATCCGCATAAAGATACTTGATGCTGGCTTATAGATGGAATGATTAACCACATATAAAATGTGTGGTGAGGATGAGATCTGTGCCTTATGGAGCACATTGTAAAGTCTGAGAGAATCAAAGTCCACAGTCTGAGAAGGAAGAGTAGATGAAGAAAAAATCAAATCTTGGAAAGGGTGTTTTACACAAATTGAAAGAGGGAAGTTTGAAGAAAAAGAATTAGTTGCAGTTGTAGGATGTTATAAAATTAACAATAAATCTGAAGTATTCATTGAATTGGTCATTATGATGTCACCCAGAAGTTTAGTGAAAGCAATTTCAAAGACAAAAGAAATAGTAAGATTATAGGTAGTTGGCAAAGGAGAACAAGTTGACAAGGAAAAAAGTTGATAACTAAAGAGCTAAGGTCTCTTAGCTGGTGAGCAGGAATGTACCTCCTACTTTAGATGACTTAATCAGTGGTTTAAGTTTTTGAAGACTGCATTTTTTTACTGGCTACTGGCGAGATATTTCAGAATTTTCATGGCTAGAGTACTTACAGCTTAAGTACAATATTCTCATCAGTGTGTATTTGACTTCTGCTACTTTACTTATATATTCTATGCATTGATAGGCTGGAAAGATTGCTTAGTGGTTAAGGCACATGCTTGCAAAGCCAAAGGATCTGGGTTTGATTCCTCAGTACACATGTAAAGACAGATGCCCAATGTGGTGCATGCATCAGAAAATTGTTTGCAGTGGCTAGAAGCTATTGCACACCCATTTCACTCTCTCATAAATAAATAAATAAATAAATAAATAAATAAATAAATAAATAAATATCTTTGAAACATAATTATGAGATTGTTTTGCCTTGAAATACCTTGGCAAATTTGAGCATTTATATAGAAAATACTGGGTTTCTTTCTCTTTTAGTGTTTTACAAGTCTGTTGATGCTCTGTAGTGACATTTGCCTATTTCCTATAGTTATGAAGTAAAATTGTCTTTATTTCTCTTAACCCTTTTCTCCATTGTCACTCTAGAAATATCTCTTTATGAATTCAGCTTCTAATATTGGATCATTCCTTCTGTAAATAATCGTGATTTGGAATATTCTTGCCTTAGTCTCTCTGCTGGCTCTGCTTCTGGAACACTTGTGGGTTATTAAGTTATGTTTGGTAGTCCCATTTGGGACTATTTTGGAACATAAAAATATTAGGAGCAGTAATTAACTGAAATTTAGCAATCTAGCCAAATTGTCTGTGTTCCCCAATTCAGTACCTAGAAGTTCTATGGATACACAGGAAGTTAATAAGAGGCGTAGTTTTCTATTCTTATTCTATTGAAATTTGGAAAATGCCATGCAATAGAAGAAAAAGCTTTTGGGGCTTGGGAGATAGCTCACTTAAAAAGCCTGTTGGCCCAGGGTTCAATTCCCCAGTACCCACATAAATCCAGGTGCACAGAGTGGCACATGCATCTAGATCTTATTTGTAGTGGCAAGGGGCCCTGGCATACCCATTCTCTCTTTCTCTTTTCTCTCCTTTTAAACAAATAAATAAAAGTAGTTTACAAAGAAAAAAAGTTTTATACTCATCTTTGAGAAAGAAGGAGGCATTCTACATCTCCTTCAAAGCATTTAACAATATCTTCTGAGATTAGCAATAAATTGAGCAAGACAGTTAATTGTTAATGTACATAAATTTAACATATGTTCCAAGAACCTGTCCTCTGTCACCAATAGTTAATTTAAGTATTGGGAAAGTTATATCAGTGCTATATGCATACCAGAACATTGTGAATTATGATCCTAAACTCTTATGGTTCTTAGCTTCTATTCAACTAGGAATTATAGTTATATCAGTGCTATATGCATACTAGAACATTGTGAATTATGATCCTAAACTCTTATGGTTCTTAGCTTCTATTCAACTAGGAATCAAATAGCTCAGAATTGTCATGGTGTTGCTTGCATCTTTGTGACAAAGAGCTTGAGAATGCAGAAAGCATGGGCCTTTGCCTCTGCTGCTTATGTGGTGTCCTTCATAACCTATCATATTTGAGCTCAAAATATTCATATCTATTTTTGCCACCAAATAAGATTTATTTTGTATGTGATAAGTGAGTTGAAAGTAGTTCATGTTCTTATTTGTATCTCATATCCATTATTCAATCTATTGAGATGAGCAGAATGATATATTGTGAAGATTTTATCTGTATTTTAGGCATATTTCTGGTCCCATCTGCCTCACATAGTTGCCTCTGCTCTGAAGTTCTCTATTTTTATTCTAGATTTCATTTAAAAACTAACCAATATTTCTTTTTTGAGACAATCCCTACAGACTGGCCTTTTTTATGTGAGTTAGAGAGGGAGAGAGAGAGAATTGGCATGCCAGGGCCTCTAGCTACTGCCATAGAACTCCAGACACATGCACCACCTTGTGCACATGTGTAATCTTGTGTGCTTGTGTCACTGTGTGTCTGGCTTATGTGGGAGCTGGAGAATTGAACATAGGTCTCTGGGCTTTGAAGGCAAGCACTTTAACTGTTAAGCTATCTCTCCAGCCCCCAAAACTAACCAATATTTTATCTATAGTTCTTTAGAAATACTATGAAGTAAGTAGTATATACCAACAATGGTTTGAATGTAAGACTTTATTTTATGCTTATGATGGTTGAATATTCTCCTGTTCAGTAACTTTGTTTTTTTTCATAAATCTACATAGAAATCAAAGATCAGAAGAAACAAATTAATTTCTATATTGAAGACTGTTTTCTGCTTGTAACACCGATATAATTTTATATCTAAAATATATACTATTACAGCAAACCCTTGAATTCCCTCAGATACTAAATACATTTTTTGTGGGTGTGTGTAGTGTGTGTCATGTGTGTATGTACATATATGTGCAGGTACATGCAACCTGTGCATAGCCTCCTGTATAACTCATCCATGTTGTTTCCTGGAGACAGAATCCTTCAGTGAACCTGGAGTCGCCATTGTTTGGGTCAAACTGGCTGACTAGTAAGTCCCAGTAATTCTCTTATGTTCCCACACATACATAAGACTGGGGTTACAGGAATGTGTGGCCACACTCAGCTTTTTATATGAGTTCTGGGAATTGAACTCAGGTCCTCATGCTTGCACAGCAAGTGTTATTACCTGCTGAGCCATCTCTTCAATCTGATAATCTACATTTAAATGAGTAACAATGTACAATTAAGGAAAAGGAATTGCCTTCCCCTCCCTTCACTTCACTTTTTAAGATTATAAAGTATCTCCAGGGCTGGAGAGATGGCTTTGCATTGAAGGTGCTTGCCTGAAAAGTCTAAGGACTCATGTTCAACTCTCCAGGTCCCAAGTAAACCAGACGCACAGTTAGAGAAGCAGGTCGCATATGTGCATAAGGGGGCACACGTGTCTGGAGTTCGATTGCAGTAGCTGGAGGACCTGGCATGGCAACTCTTTCTCTCTCTCTCTTTCATTAAAAAAGCATCTCCAGGTAATTTGGTCAGAATAAAAGAAACAGAAGATTGAGCTGGAGAGATGACTTAAATGTTAAGATGCTTGCCTGAAAAGCCTAATGACCCAGGTTTGATTCCTCAGTATGCAAGTAAGGCCAGATACATAAAGTGGCACATGCATCTGGAGTTCATTTGCCTTGGTGCCCATTCTCTCTGCCTATCTCTTTTCTTTCTGCTTGAAGATAAATAAATAATAATTTTAAAAACATGAGATTAATTTCTACATTGGTTCAGGACCTTTAAATTTTTATTATAATATTCATAGTGTATGTGATTATTTTCATAATTTTTAGAGTTTATTTATTTATTTTCAAGTAGAGAGAAAGAGAGGGGAGAAACAGAGAATGGCTGCCAGGGCAAATGAACTCCAGATACATGTGCCACTTTATGCATCTGGCTTTAAATGGGTACTGGAGAATCGAACCCAAGTCATTAGGCTTTTCAGGCAAATGCCCTAACTGCTAAGCCATCTTTCCAGCCTTTCACCAACCTCTTTGAAATGTAGTTAACAGTATAAATTAACTACATTTAAGTCATAAATTTTGAATTATATGAATTATTTATTTAATTTTTTTTATTTATAAGCGGGGGGCAGGAGAGGGAGAGGTAGCGAGAGGCTAGGCACAACAGGGCCTTTTACCACTGGAAGCAAACTCCATATGTATGTGGGTACCAGGGAATCAAGTGCAGGTCTACAGAATATTCAAGCAAGTGCCTGTAACCACTGAGCAATCACCCCAGCCTTGATGTATGAATTCTTGAAATCATATTTAAACTTCCACGGATCCCCAGAGTTTTCTGTTTTTTCTTTGTAGTCATTACTCCCTGTGTCCTAGACCATAGGGGACCAATGATCTCCTTTCTGCAGCTACAGATTTATTTTCAAGAATAATACATAAATGAAATTGTTTAATCTGAACTTTCAGAGTTTATTTCATTCAGCATAATAGCTTTGAGATTCACTTATGTGTGTATGTTCAATAGTTCATTACTTTTATTCCTGTAGTGGTTATCCTATTGTATACCACATTTGCAAGAATTCTGTACCATGTTGATGGACTTTGTACTGTTTCTAGTTTGGCTACTATGAGTAAAGCTTTTGTGTACATGTATGACAAGCCTTTCTGTGGAGATATATTATTTCTCTGAAATCTATGAGTAGAGTGGCTAGGTTTTGTGTTAGATGTGTGCTTTAAGAAACTTGCATACTATTTTTAAAATATTTGAATTAATTCACATTTCACCAATAAGGTATGGGCAAATGGCTCACAAACATTTGGTATTACAGCCATTTTAATATCTTTCCTAATGGGTGTGAAACATATCTCACTGCAGTTTACTTTCATAAAATGTAGAAACATTGCAATTATATGACTAGCTCCTCCTATTCTACTGGTTATATTTTACTTGTGTTAAATCTCACAGAATATAAACTATATAAAACAAAGTTATTGGGATTGGGGAAAGTGCTCAGAAGTTAAAGGCACTTGCTTACACAAGTAAAAGTTATAATGTTTTTTTCAGTAGTCATTATAAAGCTGGTCATTAGAAAAGGTATGTTGGAGCTCCTTGCCTATTCCAATGCACCAATAAATTTAGAGTATCCTTGGATCCTTTATTAGACTAAGAGAATAAAAGAGAAAAAAAAGTACACAGAGCTCCTACTATGTGGAGGTGGGGGTGGGGGGGTGAGAACCCACTTGGGAGCAGGGGTCTTTCTCCTTCCCCCTGCCAAGGCTGAGATGAGGGAGGTTTACCAGAGCATGGGGACATGGAGGTTCAGTCAAGATGAACAGACAATAGAATCCTTGCCCTCCTGGCAAGCATTGATTTATAATCTTATTGTGGAGGACTTTACCCTCAGGCTCAGGGGAGTCTGAGAGAAAGCTGATCAGTCTGAGCCAGGGAACTGGCTCAGTAGGGGGCTAGAGACCAGATCCAAAAGGCTGGATCAGATGCTGAACTCTGGGTCAGCTGCAGCAGGCAGGCAGGTGCCTTATTCCCTCCTTAGACTTTTTATTTGGTTACCTGGAAATAAAGCTCCCTGAGTAGTTCCCCCTCAGTCATGCTGCTATACACCTGCAATTTCAGCACTTAGGAGGTAGGAGGCTTGGTACCTGGGCTACCTAATGACACCCTGTCTTACAAAACCAACCAAACAAACAAATACCCTTCCCAAATCAGTCATTATATATTGTAGAGAATCTAAGAAAAAATATTTCTCAGACATTTACTATTTCCACTGTCATTAGGTTTTAAACAACAACAAACTATAGGTCTGAGTTTCCTTGTGATGGGTTTTGGTTTTCTACATATTTGTCTTGCTTAAAGTAGGCTGAGTTTATTGAATCTGTGAATTTATATCCTTCAGAAATTTTGGATATAAATTTGTTTCTCAAGTTTTTAACCTTAAATTCTCTCACTTCTCTCCCTTTGGACTCTGTGGTGGTTTTAATATGATTGTATGTCCCCCATAGTTTGAGGCATTTTTTGATTAAGATTGAGCTTGTAACTTGAGTCACCCAACAAGCCGAGCCCTGCTGGAGAAGACATATTTTACTGGAGGTGGGGAGAGTGGATCTTGTAGTCCAGCCCTATGGGGTATAAAGAGTATGTCTGAGCTCTGGTTGTTCATGCTTGCTGGCTGTTGGTTTTCTGTCTCTGCCATTGATGTATGGAAGTTAACCAGATTCTTCTGCCATGATAGGGCTTCCACTGGAATTGTAAACCTGAAATAAACCCTTTCCTCCCATAAACTGCTTCTGGTCAGGTGTTTATCCCAGCAACATGAAGGTAACTGTAACAGATTCCACATATAAGAGGCTTTTAAAATGTCTAGTTTTATCATAGTAGGGATAAGGTTAGGACATCCAGGAGTACACATTCCTTATATATTCTTTTTTTTTTTTTTTTTTTTTTTTGGTTTTCTAAGGTAGGGTCTCACTCTAGCTCAGGCTGACCTGGAATTCACTATGTAGTCTCAGGGTGGCCTCGAACTCTCAGTGATCCTCCTACCTCTGCCTCCCGAGTGCTGGGATTAAAGGTGTGTGCCACCACGCCCAGCGCCTTATATATTCTTGTTATATGCTATATTGTGGTACAGGTCTCTGAAACTGCTTATATTATTTCAGTCTTTTTACTCTCTCTTCTTCCAATTGTATAATTTCTGTTCATCCATTTTCAGATTCATTGATTTTTGCTTCTCTTATCTCCATTTTTCTATTATGTCCTACAGTGAATCTCATTTCAGATATACTTTTAATATCAGAATTTCTACTATTTCTTCTTTGTTTGAAATTTTTTGATAAGACTTCCTTTCTTATTAATAATTATCAACATGATTTCCTTTCCTTCATTGAATATGGTTCTAGTAGCTTCCGTATTTGCTAATTCCAATATGTCCAATATCTTAAGTTGGGATTCTCAATGATCTTTATTCTCAAGTATGTGCCACATTTTTGTGGATACTCATACATTAAGTAGCTTCTAACATTATATCCTGAATGTTTTTAATTCTACATTGTGGAGACTCTCTGTTACATTCCTCTGAAAGATATTGATGTTCTTTTTTAATAGGAATGAATTGATTAGACTAAAAATGCAAAGTCTTTCTTGCTTATGTTGTAAATAGTTTACATTTGTTTAGTTATTTTAGCTTCAACTTTTGTTTTTATTTGTGATTCAGGATGACCAGAGATATAGGAGAATTTAAGTACAGAATTTAAGTGTTTGCCCCCTTTCTAGTTCTCTGAACTCACAGATTTACTTTCCCAGCCCCTTTCTAACCATTGTGTTTGTGCCTGGCTTCTTCGTATGCTTCAGACAGAGAAACTGGAGGCTATCTTCAGGGTTTTAGTTCCTCATGTTATGCTATTACTCTATTGCCCTTAGTCCAAGGCAACAAAAGCAGGAAACTCACTTCCATATTGATCCCTTTCTCTAAGTTCTGGTGCCTTATCCTCCAAATCTGTCTGCTTTTGCTCACAGCAATTCTCTTTTTATCTATGGGGAATACATTCTGCAGATGCCCAAACCATGCAACTCTTGTGGAGACATACTTGGAGATTGTTAGTTACTTTTATAATTGCTATGACCAAATACCTGACAAGAAATAATTTAAAGGAGGGAGGTTTATTTTGACTTGTTTAAGGGTAGACTCTATCATGGAGGGGAAGATATGGTGGCAGGGCATGAGGCTGCTTGCTCACATCTGGGTGAATCTGCAACCAGAAAGTAGGAATGTTGGTGTTCATATACATTTCTCTCTCTCTCTCTCTCTCTCTCTCTCTCTCTCTCTCTTTTTTTTACTTTTTAATTGTCTGGGTCCCAATTTGTGGGACACTGCCACCCAGGATAACAGGTAGGTCTTCTCCTGTTAATCTTTTCTGGAAGCTCCTTACAGACACATCCAAGAATATGTCTCCTATGGGATTCTAAAACCAGACAAGGGGTAAAGAGATCTGATCATAGTGGTGTGTGCCTGTAATCTAAGCACTGGCAAGGCAGTGACAAACTACCCGGCTCTTGCTGGCTAGCTTGTCTAATTCAATTGGAATGCTCCAGGTTCAGTGAGAGACCCTGCCTCAGAAAGTGAAGTGGAGTATCGTTGAAGAAGACAGTAAACATTGACCTCTGGCCTCTACATACATACATACACATGCTAATGCACACCACACGCATACATATACATACACTAACAATTCTATCAACTTGATAATAAAGATTAACCACAGAGATTTTGTGGGTTCAGTTCCAGAGCACTGCCATAACTTAAATATCACAATAAAGTCATATGAGTTATTGGTTTCCCAGTGCATATAAAACTTGTATTTGCACTATTGTGTAACCTACTAAAAGTCCATAACATTATGTCTAAAAAGCGATATATGTAGTCTCAGGTGGCAATCTTCCTATCTCTGCCTCCCAGTGCTGGGATTAAAGACATGTACTACCATACCTGGCAATTGTTGTCACATTCTTAACAAGTTGTCAGATTTCATTATTAACCCTTGGAAAACACGATTTAAAATTTTTTCTGTATTTCTCAACTTCTGGTATCTCAAAGAACATTAAATCCACATGTCCTATGAGACATGGCTGTCCAAAATGTCCTGTGTGTACACTGATTTATGAGTGAATAAATGTTTCATATACTGTTGAGAGTTTAAATGAATTAATGATCATTGAATCAAAGAACTACTCAGTCAGCCTCAGAGTACTACAGAAAACTAATCATGGGAGGCTGTGATAAAATTTTAAGTACAGAGGATATTGGATATTCGAGGGTGACAACTGTTAGAATAGATGTAACACTGAATTAGAGAGAAGGAACGAGAGTTTTATACAGTTCTACTGGAAATGTATTGCTGTAACTATCCAAACATTCTCTTTCAATTTTTATTTATTTGACAATTTATATACTTCAATGTAATGTAATTCAAGTATACTTCCCTCCCAATAACTTCTTTCATTCTCCTCTTCCATTATCCTGAATTCTTTCTTCTAGTGAGTTTGTCAGTTCCTCTTCTGTTTTGATTATATGCTAAAGTTACTACCATATTGTCTTATATTTGCTGTGTTTAGTAGAGAATTGATCAATAGATTTAGTCAAAAGGAGTCATAAAATATTGAGTGGTTT
Source organism: Jaculus jaculus (assembly GCF_020740685.1). Taxonomy (NCBI): domain Eukaryota; kingdom Metazoa; phylum Chordata; class Mammalia; order Rodentia; family Dipodidae; genus Jaculus; species Jaculus jaculus. The sequence continues at coordinate 44,878,890 of NC_059114.1, read as the reverse complement.
AGCAGATTTGTACATTTTTTCCCATTATGTGCAACAAACATCACATCTACACCAGCCCAGGCACATTGAAGATGCATCAAGTTAAATGACTTTAAGGTGTTTGTGACCACTAGCTCAGAGATGTTGATAGAATCAAACCAGATTTTTCTTCTCAATTCTTTCATCAAGGCATAGGATCCTTCCCTAGTTTGTCAAATAAAATAGAGAAAAACAGAGAAGTAAAACTGAAGAATCTGCATACCACTTCTAAATAAATTCAATAAAATTAGCTTTGATGAGATAATTGTCTCTTCAAAATGCCTTAGGGTAGATTTTATATTCATAAAAACACAATATGAGGCTGGAGAGATGGCTTAGTGGTCAAGGCACTTACCTACAAAGCCAAAGGACCCAGGTTCGACTCCCCACGACCCACATAAGCCAGATGCACAAGGGGCACATGCATCTGGAGTTTGTTTGCAGTGGCTGGATGCCCTGGTGCACCCATTTTTTCTCTCTCTCTCCCTGCCTCTTTGTGTCTCTCAAATAAATGAAATAAATTAATAAACTTTTAAAACACAATACATCTTACATTGTCTAATTTAGAGGATTTATTGTTATCTATCTTTTGTGTTGTATATATAACTGCTAGGAATTATGTAACAAAAAATGAGGAAATCAAAGCCATCTGTAAAACCCTACTATATACATAGAATACTGTATGTGGAAAGACCATACTGAAAGAAGAGTTTGTTCTATAAAGATGGATTTTATTTTTGTGCTTTCCAAGGTAGGGTCTCACTATAGCCCAGCTTGACCTGGAATTTGCTATATGGTCTCAGGGTAGCCTTGAACTCATGGAGATCCTCCTACCTCTGCCTCCTGAGTGCTGGGATTAAAGGTGTGCCACCATGCCTGGCTAAAGATGGATTTTTTTTTTAACATCATGGTTTTGATAAGTCTATTTTTAAAATTTATACAAAAGATCCAATCAAATCTCTAATAAGGAAATTTGTAATTGTGAAAAACAACCAAATAGGGATGTTAAATACTTGAAATGGCTAATGACCAATAATAAAATTCTTAATTAGGGGTGCATATGTAATGGGCAGATGTTATATCAGATCATTAGATAGTGTGGCATAGTGAGCTGAGGATGTAGCTTAGTGGTGGCATGATTGCCTAGCATAAGCAAGGCCCTGGCTCCCCAATAGCCTTATACCCAACCCCTGCAGTTGCCCTCCAAACCCAACTCATAAACCTACAAAGTAAAGCAGCAAATAAACACACACAAACAAAACAGAAAATGAAAGAAAAAGGGGCATGGAAAAAGGCTTCCTGGAGATTGTGACAAATCCCTTTAACTTTATGGAATTGGAATTCCAACTTCATTAAGATATTGTGAGGATTAAATGAGTTTAGGAATGTATAGAAGTAATAGATAAGCTGTTAACTCTTTAAGGCTTATCTTTACATTGAATATAAGAGATGGGAGGCAAAATCCAACAGTTACTTGATAATATGGATATATTAACTTTTGAGAATCATGCAACTTTCTGCTCCAAGCAGCAAAAACAATGGGCTAAGAAGCGGGCTTCCATTTAGACTGTGCTCAGGTCATATCTTGCAAAATAGTTCAAATGCAAGGTACCTGATATCTACATTCTATCTACCATCTATCTATGTATTGAAATCAATGAACACTTTGGCTAAACCAGACTTGGGAACAAGAATTTACTTTAGTGCCAAATTCTCTTTTTATTTATTCTGTGGCTAAATCCCAAGAATTGCAAAGGCAAAACAGGGCCAAACAGGCTTTCTATTAAAATAAGGGGCCTAAGTGATGAATGAAAACTTGGAATAGGTTTTAATGGTAGTATCAGAAGCCAGAAGTTTGCTTAAATGCACACTGAAAAGTTTGGGGCATGTGTTGAATCTCAAGTAGAATATTGCTACTAAATTTAGCAAATTAAAAATATGGCTTATCTTAGACAGTTGGGGTTCTTGTTCCAGAAGCACTCAATTTGCTTCTGGATTGGTCTGAACACTTGCTGCCTCCTTGTCTTGAGTCATTGATAAAATGCTGACTATGATAAAACAGAGTGGTTCCCTGCAGTCCTCATTAGAATTCTTCTATGTTGAAGTATTCCATTAATAAATACTCATTGGCACTACCACTAAAATGCTTATGAAATTACCTAACTACACTGTATTACAGCCTATTTTCCATTTTTGCAATATATTTTGAGAATTTTAATACATGATCATACTGTAATTTGATCATAAACCTCTCCTAGTGTCCTTTTTTGTTCCCCTTCCCAAATCCTTTCCACCGAACCCCCTTTTCCCAAGTAGTCCTTCTTCTATTTTGATATCTTATTTTTGTAGCCTCTTCCATTATCTTTGTCAGAATGATGATAAGTTCAATATTGTGCAGGTCATGTGGAAGCAGCAACATGTACTTCAAGGACATGATTGTACCAGTCACTTCATGTCCAGCAGACAGTGTCCCAAAGTATTCTTCTCTACCTTTTGACTCCTAATTGTTTCCACCCCCTCTTTCCCAATGTTCCCTGAGCCTTAGGGAGTGTGATAAAGATATTTCACTGAGCTCTGATTTCTTAACAGTCTTATTTTCAGCACCTTGGTGACTTTTGAGTCTCCTTAGTATCCATAGTCATCTCCAAACAGAAGCTTCTCTGGCCGGTGGTAACAGTAGCACTAATAATCCTAACTCTACTTTCTCTATAATGTTCCCTGAGTCCTGGTGGCTATGATGGAAATGACTCAACTGTCAATACCTCTCATCACTTTGATGAGTCTTGGGTATCTCCATTTGTCAGGGCTGTCTTGTATTGTAGTTTTTCTTCATCTTGTCTGCATGATAAGTTTGGAAACTATAAATCTCCATGAACTTCAGGTAAACTGTAACTGAAGTATTTCATTAATGATTCTATCAACTTAAAGACACAAATGGCTATCTAGAAAAAAAATAAGTCTGTGTGGTTGATCAGAAGTTATATATTTGTAGTTAAGCCAAAGTAGGCTCTAGAAAGAAGGTCTTAATTTCTAAGTGCTCATAAATAATCACCCTAGTAATTCTGGAGTTTTGAAAGCATTTATAGCAAATTCAATAGGGCTTTTTAAAAATAGTAAATCTGGCTTTCAGTCATATCTGTAAGTTCTTTTAGAACCATGTACAATCATTTGGTACAGACACTTGACATTGTACCTATATTGATTTTATGCTTCTTATTCCTTATTAACTTAAGGTTCCAGCTCCATTTAGCCATTACATTTTATGCAAAGAAGAAAATGAAGAATTTGGGTAAATACTTTCTAAATAAGTTTCAGCCTTTAATCTATAATTGTTAGTTCAGCAGAATTGAGAATAGTGAGGGAGAAATAATATTTTACTTGATCTAATCTGCTTCAAGACTTTGCTCTGTCACTACTTTTTGTTATTACTCATCCAAAGATGGCTTGAGTCCTTTTTACTAACTCTAAACAATTTTGAGATACCCCATCCAAGTATCAACAATGTATTAGCTTCTTAGGGCTAAAAATTTAGACAATCTCTTCCTTATATTAGTAGTTAAAGCTAAACGTTTAGTGATATAGTCCTTCTGAAGGACTATATGGAAACATCCAGCCATCATTTTATATGGAATTTTGTTTTCATTCCCCTCCATCCACTAAGCACTATGTCTATAAATAAAAGCATAATAATTTGGAAATTATTTTCCTTTTGGAAATGAATGAAGATCAGGAGTCTCTCTCTCTCTCTCTCTCTTTCACTCCTTCACTCACTCTCTCTCTGTCTGAAACAGAGTCTCACTATATACACAGGTTGGCCTGGAACTCATGAACCTCCCAAGTGCTGAGATTTCAGGTGTGTACCACTATGCCTTGTTTTCAAAATGTAATTTGAAAAACTACTTTGAATCACACTAAATTTGGAGGGTGTCTATTTGTCCTCCTTTTGTGGCATAGCATGTACTCATTTTGTGGAATTATGAAAACTAGATACCATGTACAGTGGTGAATGAATGTAATTCCAGCACTTGGAAGGTGGTGGTTATAGGAAAAAGTTCAAAGTCAGCCTCAGCTACACAGTGAGTTTGAGGCCAGACTGTGCTATATGTATTAAAACAAACCCTCCCCCCCAAAAAAAAATGAAAGGAAAAAGAAAAACATAGGTTTTCTCTATGTCAGATATCCTTGTAAAGGTTAGCCCTAAACCTGATCAAACTGGTAAGCATGTCCTTCTTTCCTGTAGTAAAAGCAAACAAACAAAAAAACCCAATGGATCATTTAATTAACAAAAGTAAAACAAAGTAAAATGACTTATAATGATGTTAGTAATAGAGAAAGGAAAATTTATGTGAATTAGGAAAGTTTTCTGAGTGCTAGTATTTTTCTTGTAGTCTTAATTCTGTTGTGTTATGATTGGTTTTGTTGCTGTGCCCAATGATCTCATTGGAGATGCATTTTCCAAATATAATTAAGAAATATAATTGAGGGAGACTCTTTCAAATTTTTTGTCTAGCACAGGAGTAAACAAACATAATGCCTTGTCTGTGGCTCTTCTCTAGTCATGTCACTTTTCTTATTAGTTACAAGCAAGAAATGTCTTTATTTTATAATTAATTGTTTTAGTAGGCATCTGGGTGTGGTGGTACAGAATCACCTTAGTTGCAATCTAGAGAACTTGATGCCTGAGGTGGATATATGAGACCCTGTCTCAAAAAGGGAAACAAATATAAAACTAACACACATGCAAAATAGGAAGTATTAATGAATAAAATTACAAAAAACCTAAAAAAGTTAGAGTTAGGCATAGTGTTAGTTATGAGGATCAGGAATTCAAGGTCATCCTTGGCTACAGAGCAAGTTTGAGACCAACCTGAGTTACATGAGACTCTGTCTCAAAATGATAACAATAACAATAATAGTTTTCATATAAAATGGAAACAGGGATAACATGCTACTTTTGGACAGAGCCTTTCTTGGGATATGGCAGATTTTTTAAAATAAAATTTAGGGGTCTGGAGAGATGGCTTAGTGGTTAAAGGCACTTGGCTGCAAAACCAAAGGAACTCGGTTTGATTCCCCACATAAGCCAGATGCACAAGGTGTTGTATACATCTGGAGTTCATTTGCAGTGGCTAGAGGCCCTGGCATGCCCATTATTTCTCTCTTCCTCTCTTAGTTCTCTCTCTCTCAGATAAATAGATAAAACTAAAATATAAAAATAATTGAAAACATAGAACTCAGTTTCCTCAGTTTGAAAATAGTTTGCATCATTTCTCTATTTGAAAATTTTAAAGAAAGAAATCCATGGTAAAATCATGGCATGCTCTTGATCCTATCCTTTGGAAGGCACAGTTTGTCCATATACAGTGAAGTGGGAACATCTGATTATAGCAGATGCTCTTGACTTTGTTAAAAATAAGACCTAAAGCAATTTATATTTATTGAGTCTATAATGTTTCTTATACTACAGAGAGCATGTAAATATAAGACATGGCTTCCACTTTTAGGTTGCTTACAAAAGAAACAGAAAATAGTAGTGTTAGGATAAATTAAAGAATAAGACAACTCAGGCATGTGGCTTAGTTGGTAGAATGTTTGTCTAGCATGCATGAAGCCTTGGGTTGGATCCCCAGTACTGCATAAACTGGGAAAGTAGCACAAACTTGCCCTGGAATCCCAACACTTAGGAGGTAGAGGTAGGAGGATCAGAAGTTGAAGCTTATTCTTTGCTACATATTACGTTTGAAGCCAGCCTGGGATACATGGGATTTTTATGTTTAGAATTGACACTTTCACAGATTAGGTGAGTTTGAGGCTGGATTTTGAAGTGCATATAGGGTTTAGAAAGGAAGAGAGAAAAGAAGAACCTATTTCTATTTAGAATTGCACAAGTGGGCTGGAGAGATGGCTTAGCTGTTAAAGTGCTTGCCTGCAAAGCCTAAGGACCTAAGGACCCGTATTTGACTCTCCAGGTCCTACATAAGCCAGACACACAAAGTGACACAAGGGTGCAAGGTCACACATGCACACAAGGTGGTGCATCTGGAGTTCAACTGTAGTGGTTGGAGGCTCTGGAACGCCAATTCATTCTCTCTCTCTCAAGATATATAATAGAATTGCACAAGTTAATTTGTAAACTTTTTCAAAGGACATTAGTAGAAGGGCTAGTGAGATGATGCAGCAGTTAAAGGCACTTGCTTGTAAAGCCTTTCAGCCTGGTTTCAATTTACCAGCCACCCACATCAAACTGGACGGGCACTTATTTGTAGTAATGGGAGACCCTGGCATAAGCACACACACATGCACAAATAAATTGTGAAAACTTAAAAGACATAAATTGAATACGGCTGTGCTGAGTGCTGTGCTGGGTGCTGGAGACGACAGCGTGTCTAGGAATCAATGCATACTTAGTTGCTGACATATTTTTATGTGCCCCAAAAGATGAACCTTTTGTGAGCAAACAACTCCCTTGAAATAATTGCTACAGTAGAGATACCTTTTTTCTTGGTGATATAAAAGGGAGCTATTTATTGTGCTCAAAATAGAGTGCAAGTTCTAGAAATAATTGGTCATGGAAACTTTGGAAAAGGTTACTGTGGTGTATACTCATTTCCATCATGATTGGATTTTTTTGTTGTTTGTTTTCTGAGGTAAGGTCTCACTCTAGTCCACGCTGACCTGAAATTCAATCTGTATTCTCAGGGTGGCCTCATACTCATGGCAATTCTCCTACCTCTGCCTCCTGAGTGCTAGGATTAAAGGCATGTGGCTATGATTGATTTCTTAAATGTTATGGCTACCAATGCTTATCTATGTTTGTTAAAGGGCCATACCACATATAGAGGATCAGCCAAGGTGTTATCTGATGAAAGTAAATTATTGCATCTAATAACCACCATCAATAAAAATAATGCTTGGGAAATGCTGTGTAAATTACTTTGCATACATTATCTCATGTAATCACACTAGTAGTCCTGTGGATTTTACTCAGTATTGTTTTCCCTGCTTAAAACAAGTAAACTGATAGTTCTTAGCAGATGTGTGACTAACTCCAAATTCTATACTATTGTTTTAATTTTGAGGTGCATGTGTATGTGCCACAGTGTGCATGTTGAGGCCAGAGGACGGCTTTGGATGTTGATCTTTGCCTTCCACGCTGTTTGAGGAATGGTTTGTTACATGCTGCCAGACTAGCTGGCCTTTGAGCTTCCAAGTGATTTTCCTGTCTCCACATCCTTTTTCACTGCAGAAACACTGGAATTACAGATACTTGTGCTACAGTGCCTGGCTTTACTTAGGTTTCGGAGATCCAAATTCAGGCTTTACGCTTGCATCCACTGAACTACCCCCCTCCTCCTCCTAATTCTGTAATCAGCATTGTATTCTGCTTTGTAATTGGGTGTTCTTGAAGGTACAAAGGAAGGAGGCATAATTATATAACTGAAATATTAGCAAGAATATTTGTGGAAAGGGTACCTACCAATAGCATGAGCAATCACATTCCAACAACTATGTGAGGGAGGAAATCACTGTAGTACCAAATATAGAAAATACCATCTCTTTAATACAATGTTTTTGATAAGGAGGCTAATTGTACTGGCTCTGTTTGCTTTCTCAGACATTGAAGGAGTAAATGCTAGTTGGAGCATATGATTCTAAAACATGAAAATGGACAACTAGTAGGTGTTCTTGATAAAGATGATGACATGGTTGAAAGACAAATCCTATTTTTTCTCCTGTGGCATGGCACTCAGGAGCTTCATTAGAAACCAAGCTTCTGTCACTTTAATCTTTTCTTAAGTGCCTGTGATCTTTTCAGGAGCACGGGGCCATGCATGGTCAATATTCAGTGGCAGTTTTTGAGCTGTGGGCCATGGTGGTAGCAATTGTGAGAGGCTGGGAGGAGATGAGGGAAAGAAAGGTCACTTTTCCTGACAATTTATAACTTGATTCCACTTATAAGCCATTTGTTTTGTGAAATAAGTAATGGGTGAGGACATAGGCCAGGTCTACAATTTGTGCACTTGAGAGAGATTAAGGCTCCCTGAGATCAAATTACCACAGCAAAAAGACAAGAGTAAAGGGGGTGGGGAGGGAGATGTTTTGGGTAGGATACAGACAGAAGAAGAAGCCAGAGAGCTTAGAAAGGAGACAGGAATAGATTTTGATGGAACTTGCTTCCCACTCTGCACCCTTGATAGAACAAAGAGGACAAACAAGAAGCAGTAAAGATAGGAAGCTGGAATTTTTCTAGAGTAAAATCGGTTAGACTGTGGAATGTTGTTAGTGAGTGCACTTGTTAAGTGCAAGGAAGGGATGTGCTGGTCCTGGCCTTTGAAATCTGGGTGTCAGGACCATGACCTGGGCTCCTTTAGCTATCCTCTCAAGGAGGAAAGCAGGTTAAATGTTAGGTCTCACTCTGGTTTAGTACCAGTTCGTAGCTAGAAAGTGATGCAAGGGGGCTATGGATGAGTGCAAGAATACAGGGAGATGAGGAAGAGAAAGAAAGTTTTAGTTAGTGGCTTTTGCTTGTTGGGCCATAGATTTGAAGCCCCTGTGGGAGTGAGCAGGGCTGTGAAGAATGACTCTTTAGAACCAAAATGCCCAGGCAATGACACAGCACAGGAAGGCCTCTTCTATTCCTGCCCTCTTGTTTACAGGAGAGATTTTGTCTGTGTGGCTCCTGTAGCAGTATAAGTGGGGGGGGGGGGCGCAGGCAGAGGTGCAGAGGCCTAGAGGAGCCTTATACAGAAGAGCTGCAGCCACCTAAACTGCTGCGATTGTAGGATAAATCCTGGCCTCCCACATTTTGCTTAATAAGAGCAGATTTTCTTTTCTTCCTGGAAAACATTAATGGAGTTCAAATTCCAGCCAGGTTGGGTAGATCAAGAGTAACCCTCTTGATTTAATGGCTTTGTAGGCTCTTGAAGACACGGTCATCAATTAAAGAAAAAAAATTGTATCACTCTTGAAAGAAAATGTTTTGGGTGATAAATGAAAAGAAGGTTTAAAATAAGATTAGGAAAAAAATTATGTTTCTTGAGGTAGAGTGTCATTCTAGCCCAGGATTCACTATGTAGTTTCACGGTGGCCTCGAACTCACAGTGATCCTACCTCTACCTCCAGAGTGCTGGGATTAAAGGCATGAGACTCCATGCCCGGCTTCTTCCTTGATTTTTATTATCATATTTTTCCCAATGTGAGAAAAACATGTCAATTAAGAGTTTTTCTTGCAGCTTCAAGGAGCCAGTTGTTTAAGGCGAGAATCTTAAACAGTGAAACTATGGTTATTTGCCACAGCACACACTGAAAGTTAAGGGCACGTGGCTGGAGGCAGAACAGTGTTGGAACCCGGAGGCTTTTGGGGGCTTGGCATCCCCTTGGCCTTTGACCTAGGCGTTAAGCACTTTCTGTAGTTCTTAGAATGCTCCTGGGAGGATGTGGGGTCAGGCAGATAATCAGCCCCCATTCCAATCGTCCTCAAACGCCTTCCCTGCGTTTGTTGCCCCTGAATGTTACAGCCACCGCCCACGTCGCCTACAGTTTTATTTATTTATTTATTTATTTATTTTCCGGGATGGTGCTTACAAATCTTTTCCTGGGGCGTTGATACCCAGAGTTCTAGAGATTTAACAGCTTTTCTCAGGCTAATCTCTTTACAAGACCTGTTAAGCAGGCGGGAGACCTTGGAGGCTGGATAGCAGTACGGTGGGGGCTGGGAGGAAGGGAGTGGCTGTGTTTCCGCGGTCGGCTGGGATCCGGCGGGTCCGCGGGGAAGGAGATTGGGCTGGAGTAGCCGGGAGGTGTGGGGTCGCGGTCCTCCACTCCGGTGCGGCATCTGAGCGGGACTTGCGGAGCACGCCTCCCTCTCCCCCTCCCCTCTGCTCCTCTGCCCTCCCCCAGGAGCGGCGGCGGCGGCGGCGGCAGTCGCAGAAAACCGAGACCCGCGGGGGGACCGGAGGCGAGTGGCGGCGCTGGGCGATGGGGAGTCGGCGGGGGCGGCAGGGCCGGGCGCCCCTGACCCGGCCTGCGGGAGGAGCGGCTCCGGGCGCGTGCTAGCTCGAGAGCCCTGGGGGAGCCGGCTCAAGGCGGCCGGAGCCCAGGGAGGCGGAGGCGGGGCCCGGCGTGGAGCGAGGCTCCCAAGCTGCTGCCTCCGGCCCTGCCCGGCCGCCTCCTCCCGGACCGGTGGCTATGGAGCAGGCGGGTACCAGACCTGGGGCGACCGAGCATCCACGACCCCAGAGGCCCCTGCCCTGGCTGCTGCTGCTGTCGTTCCTGCTGCTGCTAGTGCTGCTGCCGGGCCCAGCGGCCTCCCAGCTACGGTACTCTGTGCCGGAGGAGCAGACCCCCGGAGCGCTCGTGGGCAACGTGGCCAGAGCCCTGGGACTGGAGCTGCGGCGCTTAGGGCCGGGCTGCTTGCGCATCAACCATCTGGGTGCGCCCAGCCCGCGCTACCTGGAGCTGGACTTGGCCAGTGGAGCGCTCTTCGTCAACGAGCGCATCGATCGCGAGGCGCTGTGCGAGCAGCGGCCTCGCTGCCTGCTCAGCTTGGAAGTGCTGGCGCACAACCCCGTGGCTGTGAGCGCCGTGGAAGTGGAAATCCTGGACATCAACGATAACTCTCCGCGCTTCCCGCGGCCGGACTACCGGCTTCAGGTAAGCGAATCCGTGGCACCTGGAGCACGCTTTCACATAGAGAGCGCGCAGGACCCAGACGTGGGCTCCAACTCGGTGCAGACCTACGAGCTCAGCCCCAGCGAGCACTTCGAGCTGGACCTTAAGCCCCTGCAGGAGAACAGCAAGGTTCTGGAGTTGGTGCTGCGGAAGGGCCTAGACCGTGAGCAGGCAGCCTTGCACAGTCTGGTTCTTACTGCGGTGGACGGGGGCAGCCCAGCCCGCTCAGGCACAGCACAAATCTCTGTTCGTGTCCTGGACACGAATGACAACTCTCCTGCCTTTGACCAGAACACTTATCGTGTCCAGCTACGGGAGGACGCACCACCAGGCACATTGGTGGTGAAACTGAATGCCTCTGATCCGGATGAAGGTTCCAATGGTGAGCTCAGGTACTCCTTGAGCAGCTACACGTCAGACCGGGAGAGGCAGCTTTTCAGCATCGATGCCACCACGGGAGAAGTGAGAGTAAGTGGGGCGCTGGATTATGAGGAGGCTTCCTCCTATCAGATCTATGTACAGGCGACTGACCGGGGTCCAGTGCCCATGGCGGGTCACTGCAAGGTGTTGGTGGACATAGTGGATGTGAATGACAATGCACCAGAGGTAGTACTCACGGATCTATATAGCCCAGTGCCTGAGGATGCCACCCTCAACACCGTTGTGGCCCTTCTCAGTGTTAATGACCAAGACTCAGGCTCCAACCGAAAAGTGAGCCTGGGTCTGGAGGCTATGCTACCTTTCCGGCTGAATGGATTTGGAAATTCCTACACACTGGTGGTGAATGGACAACTAGATCGAGAGCGGATGGCTGCCTACAACATCACAGTGACAGCCTCTGATGGGGGAATACCACAGCTCACATCCCAGAGGACACTGCAGATTGAGATCTCTGACATCAATGACAATCCGCCAAGCTTCCTGGAGGAGTCCTATTCCATCTACATCCAGGAGAACAATTTGCCAGGGGTGTTGCTGTGCACTGTGCAAGCCACAGACCCAGATGAAAAGGAGAATGCAGAGGTGACCTACTCGCTACTAGACAGGGAGATTCAAGGGCTGCCTGTCACCTCCTATGTCTCCATTAACAGTGCCAGTGGAAGCCTTTATGCTGTCAATTCCTTTGACTATGAGAAATTTCGGGAGTTCTTTGTGACTGTGGAGGCTCAGGACAAGGGGAGCCCACCACTGAGCAGCACTGTGACCGCCTATGTGTATGTGGTGGATATAAATGACCATGCCCCTCACATTCTGTACCCTACCTCAACCAACTCATCAGCAGCCATTGAGATGGTGCCTCGGTCTGCCCCTGCTGGCTACCTGGTCACCAAGGTCATAGCCATGGATTCTGACTCTGGGCAAAATGCTTGGCTCTTTTACAATCTAGCCCAAACTTCTGACCTGGACCTCTTTAAAGTAGAATTGCACACAGGAGAACTTAGGACTATCAGGAAGATAGGAGATGAGAGTGGTACCACTTTCAACCTGACTGTGGTGGTCCGTGACAATGGAGAGCCATCACTATCAGCCTCTGTGGCCATTACAGTGGCTGTGGTGGACAGGGTTTCTAAAATCTTCCCTGACACTCAAAGACATATAAAGAGTCCTCGGACATACTCTGAAATCACACTTTATCTGATAATAGCATTAAGCACAGTATCTTTTATATTTCTTTTGACAATCATTGTTTTGAGCATCATCAAGTGCTACCACTACACTGCTTATGGCACTGCATGCTGTGGAGGCTTCTGTGGAGTGAGGGAGCGGTGCCCTGCAGAACTGTACAAACAGGCCAATAACAATATTGATGCCAGAATACCACATGGCCTCAAAGTACAGCCTCACTTCATTGAGGTTCGAGGGAATGGCTCCCTCACCAAGACTTACTGCTACAAGGCCTGCCTGACAGCAGGCTCAGGGAGTGATACTTTCATGTTTTACAACACAGGGGCCCAGACAGGAACAGGACCTGGGGGAACCCAAGCGGCAGTGACTGACAATAGACACCTCACAGGCCAAAGTGGACAGAGTGCTGGGAACCTGATAATCCTCAAAAATGAGGCTGTTCCTCAACATGAGGTGAGATTGTGGACAAGGGTCTTCCAGAAAGCGGTGTATTTTCCTGCTCTCCCAATACTAGGTGGTTGTCTTTACTGACTTATTAACACCACAGGATTTAGCTGGTAAATTAGCTGAGTATCAGTAGTGCCTCTGGTCTGATGGTAATCTGGTATTTTCTCTCTAGAAAAAATATCATTAGAGAATTGTTTTACTTCCCATTTTCTTTTGACATGTATGAAGAATTATCTATAAAACTGGCTTGAGAAGTGAGGATTAGTCTTACAAGTTTGATGCATTAGAATTAGAATTAGAATTAGAACAGGCCTGTTAATAAGGATTATGTATTAAAAAGTAGTATTATGAGATTCAAGGAGAAAGGGCCTCTGTTATATCATCTATAGGGAAATTGGTCTTGGCTGTTCATTTTTAAATAAACTCTAAGACCCTTAGGGCTGTTAGGGGTCATCTCTGTATACTGTTACTGTTTATACGTTGGATTTTCCACAGTGAAAATTATGTAATTAGTATCTCAGTCACACTGAACTAATGTGATAGGGCACATGGGAAATTTACATTGGAGGTGATGAAGCCATAGAATGTAGACCTCACTCTGAAGGCAGAGTTTTCTGTATGATGTTGTCACTCCTCTGGGGGATTTCAAGGGGAGTGAATGATGGTACTGCAAAGGGGATAAGTACCAATTTATCTGGTTGGGTAGGAGAGTGAGTGGGTTATGAATATTTGGAAATGGTGAAGGCCAGAACAAGCTATAGCTGGGAAATAAGAGAAAAATAATTCTAACCTAGTTACTTTCTTGGTGCACTCTACATTCACTTAAACATGGTGTCCTTGTATTTATTTTCAATGCAGTCGGACCCTGGATCCTTGGGACCACAGTTCCCCGAAGGTGTCCAGGCAACCATGGAGAGCAGGGTCTTGAGCAGCGTTGTGAGCGAAGGGATGTACACATGTCAGATGACCTGAGAGTAGTTCCATTTATTCAATAGGGAAATGGGGTTTATAAGCAGTTGAGAGTGGGAAGAGGGGCCCAAGGGGATTGGTAGGTTCAAAGGTTGCCAACAGATGCCTAAGGACGCTCATTCCAGCAGTGGGGAGTCAGGTGATTTACCAGGCGGAGGGAAGAGTGTCTCAGGGGGATGGGCTGTGTGAAGGCTGCTATCTGATAAGGAGTTTCCTAAGCAACTGGCCAAAGATCACAGGGCTATGGTCAAAGCCTAAATTCAGGAGTGCCAGGCTTGGAGCCTTGGAGCATGAATGGCCTTCTGTAGCCCGGGGGTCCTTAGCCATGCCTGGCAACTCAGGCCTGTGTCCTGAAGGCTCCAGTGTGTGCCTGACAGTGCCTGACAGTCCACAATCTTCTAATTCCCTATTGACAATTTCTGTGGTTTTGATAAGATGTAAAGTAGGCTTTTCAAGCCCTTCATGTCTTTAAGTTAAATGTCAATACTTCTAAAGCAAGTGTTCTTTTTTTTTTTTTTTTTTTGTATCTGAAATTCGGTTTTCAATATCTACAAAATGCTTGGAAAGTGGATAATATACTGTATACGAAGACAGATATATACTACTGTTTGTGTTTTAAGTAGGCATAGGCCATATTTATGAAGAATACTCATAAATTCTGGAAAGTACATGAATGTGTAGGTGAGTTTGGAAAGTTTGGGTAGTCTCTACACATGTTTGAAATAATAAGGATCTGCTTTGAAATACATTAAACTTGGATTTCAATAGCCAAAATTCTGTTCCATAAACAGTGATGGATTGCCTTTCCAAACAATTGCTTTGTACATAGGACTTTGAGTTAGTACAAGTTAATTGATATTTGTCATTCCTGTATTTTGTGATATATTTTTCATTATTTTTCATTTGCATATTGCTGTGATTTATCAGTGCCCCTATGTTACATTCTAAGTCCATGCTAATCTTGAAAAAAGTAATACAGAAGCACAGAATTCCCTTGTTTGGTTGTGAGTAGATTTTAGTTTTCAGTTTCCTATGGATATTACGCACTTCTCAGAAGAGATTGATGGTCACCAATATTGAGTAGCCACAGGAGGCAGACTGTAGTTTAGTAAAGTAGGAAAGAGATGGGACATCAGAGAATTTTCAGAACTCTTAGATTATGGATTTTGGAAGCTTGTAAAGTGGCTTAGCTTTAAATAAGGACACTATGGACATTTGTTTAAGAAAACTTCTGGTAAAATCCTTTGAGAGGGGGTGGACTGCAAGTGGTATACAAGCATGGAGAGCAAGCCTGCTGGGCTCAGCTTTGCCTCCAGCCCTCCTTTTCCTGACTCAAGCCTTAGGGCAATTTGATATGTGAACTATTTCTGTTTTACAATGACCTGCATGCTAGTAGGTACTTTGAAACACAAACCTTTGATCTTGGGAGAAGATTATGTTAAAAAGTGATTTTTCCTGTAGGATTTTGCCAGGAGAATGTATACATTTAATAAAGGCAGATATCTACTAGACATCTCTCAAAATTCAGTGCAGGGTCCCACGATCTCCAGTTCCTGAAATCACTCTAGTAATGGGGCAAGAATGAGTCATGTTGTAGCATAGCAAAATGGCAACAAAACACTCCATTTTGAAATTCATCATTGCTAGATCAACCTGTTACTTCCCCATGCTGGGCTTTCTCTTTCCTTCCCAAGCTTCTGCAGATCTCAGGAGGGTGTGGAATGGAGTTAATGGCATGTGCCAACATTAAAAGTAGATGGATATTGGAATGGAGGAGTAAAGGAATATGTACTCTCTGACCACCCTACTACATAAATAGTACTCTGCTTTGTATTGGTATATATGAGATTTCATTCTATATTAAGTCATGCATTAAGAAAAATTTATTAATGTTGAGCATAGGTAGATTACATAACATACAAAGCCACACTGCTTACCACTAACAGTGGTATAAGACATGTCTCTCTGACTCCAAAGTCTGTGCCTCTTTCATTGCTTGAAGTAGGACAGAAATCCCAACTGTATTCTTTTTGATATGAGATATTCATGCATTTGGGCTATCATTAATTCATCTAGTAGTGTAAATAAAGTGCTTTTGGAAAGAGTAATTGTTTACATTAAAATATATAACAAATGGAGGATGAGTGAGTAAAATCTTATTACCAGATAATATATATTTATTTGGTTTATTTGTTTGTTTTGCTTTTCTATTGGCAAAACTAACTAAGATCTTTTATCTCTGTTCATCCACTGAGCCTTCTCTTGTTGCTAATTAAGCATTAGCATTTAATACCGGACTAATCTCTTGGTAGATTTTACATTTTTGAAATGTATTATAAGTTGCTTGTAAAGTTTTTTATTTTTATTTTTGCAACAGGGCAGAATTTCTATCTGGAGACTTCTGAAAACATGATAATGAAAATAGTTGGCACCCCTTTCAGATTTGCCATGAAAAGAGACTGAATCCTATGATAGATTCTGTACATTCATGTTATAAATGCTAATGAGGCACTTGGAGTACTCTGGGCATATTTGTCCAACAGTAGCTCAGTGGCACAGCATATGGAATTTACAAAAGAATTGCAGTGAGGAATTAAGGTTGCTTTCACATGTACTTATATTTAAGCAATCTGTAGTTACCAATTCCTGTTATTTTTAACACATTTGTGGATATTCACCTTAAACAGAGACAGTGACCTGATCCAGTTAAGCCTTCTTTGGTGGCACTGTTAGTTTTCTTCAGAACTGACTATTACTTGGTGATTCTTCCATGGAACAGATTTACACTCAATCCATAGTGACATAGTGGTGAATATATAAAAATCACACAGTGGATGCAATAGACCAAGAATTTTATTTTTATTTGTTTCGTTTTTGAAACAGGGTTTCATATAGCTCAAACTGGCCTTGAACTCACTATGTAGTTGAGGATAGTCTTGAACTTCTGATCCTCTTGCCTCTGCTTCCTGAATACTGGGATTATAGGTGTGAACTACTACACTGGGAAAGACCAAAGTTTTTGTATTTAAATATTTAAGTATTTTGTTTGTTTGTTTTTGGTTTTTGAGGTAGGGTCTCACTCTGGCTTAGGCTGACCTGGAATTCACTATGTAGTCTCAGGGTGGCCTCAAACTCTCAGTGATCCTTCTACCTCTGCCTCCCGAGTGCTGGGATTAAAGGTGTGCGTCACCAAGTATTTTAGTTTTATTTATTTATGAGGGGTGGGAGGGAGGGAGGGAGAAAATGGGCAAACCAGGACCTCTAGCCACTGCAAACAAACTCCATATGCATGTGCCACCATGTGTATCTGGCTTACATGGGTACTGGGAAATCAAACTTTGGTCCTTAGGTTTTGTAGACAAGTCCCTTAACTGCTAAGCCATCTCTACAGCCCCATCCCCCCCCCCTTTTTTTTTTTTAAATCTATGAAGTTCCATTCCAGTATTTTGTCTTTGGTGACCAGTCTTTAATATATGGGACTGTTTAATTTTGCTATTTTCATTTTGGTTATATGACTGTTCTTCTGAGTAAAGGTTTATTTTCTTAGTCTGACAATATAAGCTTTTCTTCAAATGACTTCCTCTTCTGCTTTTTCTCTAGACTGCTGATCTAGAAGGAATTATGGCTGAGCTTTTCTCTGTCTCTTTGTATTTTACATATTCTGACTGATGAAGAAATCTGTTTATTATGGCTTGGATGTCATTGACCTACCCTTTTCTCTGACCCAGGAATGAGCCATCACATGGGCATCTGGTCTTCCTCAGAGCACTCTGCAGGGACACAGCCTGACATATTATACATTGTCTATCGGCCTGCTGTCGACTTGATAGAAGAGCAGAGTCAGTTCTGGATACTTGCCTTGGTTGGCTACCAATTTTTCTTCTCATTGAGAGGTCAGAATGATGGTCAGTTTGCAAATGTTTGAGGAAAAATTGCCATCGCAACCTCAGTTGTTTAGCTGAATTTGATGGAGTTTTAAAATTCAATATATAAAATAATGGGTTTCATAATAATTTGTTTTTGCTAATCCTCTTCCTCCCCACTTACTCCTCCTAATAGCCCCCATCACACTTTCATGTCACATGTATTCTATAACAGGTGTTTGTGAATGTGACTTTTATAGGAACTCCCTTGGATTGACATTTCCATGCATATGGTAACATGAACATAAACTTGACTGATTAATATGGCAATATTTTGAGCAACATGACATATAATCATGATTTCAAAAATCAGGCTATCGAAATGTTTTAGCAATATTTTAAATCTGTTAACCTAAAAATTATGCAAGCTTTTTTCGTTCAAGAATTTGAACTTGACACATGCAAAGAAATATCTGACATTGCAAAGGTGAAGAAAAACATTAGTTTCCTTTAGACCTTGCTGGGTCAGAGCTCTGGGCTCCAGGGAAGTGGAACTGCAAGAAAGCAGCTGCTGCACTTGCAGGCTGTGTGTCCAGAACAAGCAGACCCAGCACTTTTTGTTGTACTGAATTGTGTATATCCTAAAGTCATGTTCATTTTACTTTCCTGCTCTGTGGATTAGGGGTGTAAATGACTGTGTTCAGAGCAAAGTATTCTATCCAGAATTCCTCAGGTTTAACATATTTTTTAATGTATTTCTGAGTAAAGGTTTATTTCTTTGGTCTGACAATATAAGCTTTTCTCCAGGTTTAACATCTTTTTATTTTGATGTACTGAGAAACGAGTATGTATTGCAGTCATTTTTTATTTTAAATGTTATATTTTAATTTTTCCTTAATGCATTTCTTTTCTCTTTCTTTGTAACAAATTATCATGAATTGGGCTGTAGAGATGACTCAGTGGTAAATGGCACTTGCTTGCAAAGCCTGATGGCCCAGGTTTGATTTTCCAGTACCCATGTAAAGCCAGACACACAGAGTGGTGCGTGTGTCTGGGATTCATTTGCAGTGGCAATTGTGTCTTTCTGACTGTCTGTCTCTCTCCATCTCCTTGCAAATAAATAATAAATAAAATATTAAAAAACAAAAACATTATCATGAAATAGTTGTTAAAACCTCATCCATTTA
Organism: Jaculus jaculus; assembly: GCF_020740685.1. Taxonomy (NCBI): domain Eukaryota; kingdom Metazoa; phylum Chordata; class Mammalia; order Rodentia; family Dipodidae; genus Jaculus; species Jaculus jaculus. The sequence goes on along the minus strand of NC_059114.1, from coordinate 44,860,109 downwards.
GAATCTCATAGTCCTGCACCATGTGATCGAGTTCTCTGCTTAAGTTTTCATTAGGCTAAAATCAACATGTTGGCTGGAATGTGTACTCTTTTAGTGGTGCTGGAGAAAAATCTCCTTTCAAATTCATTTAAATTGTTAGCAGAATTAAGTTCCTTGGGGGATGAAACCCATGTTTACTTACCTACTGTTAGCTGTGGGTAGGGTGAGAGGAGGCAGTCACTGTCAGCAAACAGAAGTTTTTGTCAGGTTCTTTCCCATCATTTACTCTATCTTCAGGGCTAACCACAAGGAATCTGTGAACATGAGGAATCTCCATCATGTTTTAAATCACTCTGACTTCTATCTCTGACTTCTAGACTTGAATTTAAAAGGCTCTTGTGACTGGGTTAGTGCCACCAGAATAATCTCCGTTTCTTAAAAACAACTCAACCATCTAAACTTAGGTACAGAACTTAACTCTTCAGGGGCTGGGAAGATGGCTTAGTTGTTAAGGTGCTTGCCTGTGAAACCTAAGGACCCAGGTTGGATTCGCCAGGACCCAAGTAAGCCAGATGCGCAAGGTGGTGTGTACTTCTGGAGTTCGTTTGCAGTGGCTGGAGGCCCTCGCGTGCCCATTCCCTTTATTTACGTTTTTTCTCTTTCCCTAAAAATAAGTAAATAAATAAAATATTAAAAAAGAAAAAGAAACTCTTCACAGTCCTAGTCTTGAAAATTATGTAGGGCATGTATATTTGGTGTGGAGAGCTATGGGCCATCTTAAAACTCTGCCTTCCACAGTTTATATCAATGTTAATAAGATATCACTATGAAAATGTGTAGTGGATACAATCTGAATACAGTCCTATTAAGAAGGAAAAGGAGATATTACATATAATTTTAGTTGTCAGAGAGCAGTTTGTTGATGGCTTCAATATAGATTTTCATGGTAAGAAGACATCATATTATTTCATGGAGTGTTCTTGTGAGTTTATGAATAATATAGGAATAACATAGGATATTTTTTATGTGTTTTATTTTAATCTTTCTATAAGAAGTGACTCATCCTTCTTAACACAAATATCCTATGGAATATATCATAACTCATGTCATTGCAAAATAAATTAAACTTTTGCTATAATTTCAATATGAACTCAAGTGGGTTCTTGTTCTTCAGTGATATTAATCACCTATCTGGATTGGATTACCTAATTGTGGTTTTTTTTTCCACATGTAGAGTTTTTTGACTATTACTCCATGATGGACTAAGCTTTAAAACTATAGGAAATACTGGAGAACTTCACTAATAGAAGTGGTTATGCATGTCTGTAATACCAGCACTTGGAAGGTAGAAGCAGGAAGATCAAGAGTTCAAGGCTATGTAGCAAGTTTGAATCAGCCTAGTCTACATGAAACCTTGTTTAAAGAAAACCAAAGCTGGGTGTGGTGGCACACGCTTTTAATCCCAGCACTTGGGTGGCGGAGGTAGGAGGGATGCTGTGAGTTCAAGGTCAGCATAAGCCCATGTTGTGCATTCCAGGTCAGCCTAGGCTAGAGAGAGACCCTATCTTGAAAAAATAAAAAGAAAAAACCTGCAACCAAAGAAGAAGGAAAGAAAAGAAAAAGAAGTTCAGTGTCATTCTGAGATGCAATGTCCAAATATTTTAGAACTAAATAATCATGGTCAGATGGGATATACCAACAATCTACCTTTCAACCTGAACTTTTTCTAAATTTAGTTATTTTGAATGAAACCCATGTGCATTTTATTTTTAATTTTGTGTTGTTTTAAAATAAATTGTTGTTTTAAAATAAATCAATATCTGGAAACTCAGAAGTTAAAAAGGAGAAAAAAGAAAAAAATATCACTCTATATAAATTTACATTCCATGTAAATTTGTTTAAAATATAGACTTTTATATTAGTGATATATGACTCAGCTAAGCTTGTTGATCAGGCTAATATAATATCTCCAAAGCTCATATTTCTCCTTTTTGTAATTTAAGTACAACATTGTTGACCTTCTGTGATAGTTCGTTTATTTAAATCATTCTAGGAACTTAATGACTATCATCAGAACTCTTCTAGGTTTTAAGGAGCTCTACATTCATGATTATTTGAGGATGTTTGTATATCTTATAAGCAAAACAGATACAACCCTTTTCATAGAGTATATGGTCAAAGAAAGAAAGAATTAGGATAAAAGTGCTTATTCCTTTGTCTAGTATTGAATAGCTAATTAAAGCACACCAATTACTTTCTTCCTTTCCCTTGTTTGATCTTATTGCTATAAGAAACTCATACTATGATTCTGGCAAATGAATCTGTGAAGTGTGTTATTGCTTATGGACTATTATAGAAAATAGCAGCATGACAAATTAAATGTGTTGTCAAGAAAGTGAGAGTGTATAGTAAACTGACTTTCCCATTCAAACCTGATATAATTGTGCCTTTGAGGCTGCTGGTGCTTTCATTCCAAAGATTAAGTTGCAATATTTTTCATCATGAATGTTACCCAATCGTAGAAAATCTTTTGTTTAAAAATAAAAACAACATTTATTTATTTATGAGAGAGAAAGGCTGATAGAAAGAGAGAGAATAGGCACACCAGAGCCTCTAGCCACTGCAAACAAACTCCAGATACATGCACCACCTTGTTCATCTGGTGTTAACGTGGGTACTGAGGAATTGAACTCTGGTTCTTAGGCTTTGCGGTCAAGTGCCTTAACTGTGGAGCCATCTCTCCAGCCCCAGAATCTTTCTCTTTTTAAAATTTTTATTTATTTATTCCATTTTGATATTTTCATGCATGTATGTAATATATTTTGATCTTATCAGAGTTTTTCTTGAAGGAATATTCTCTTAATGGATAAGCCAATATTGGTACTGCAATGGCAAGAGCAGATGATAATTACTAAAATGTATTTCAGTCATATTTTCAGGTTTATTTGCAAATAGCTTCTCATTTATGGTTTCTAATGCTACTTATAGAAAATGGGAACCTATTTGGTTTGTGGTCTTATCCTACTTTGGATAGAACAATCATAGGAAACTTGAAAACCAAGGATGAAGCAGTTAGCATATGAATACTCTGCCAGTAGAGTGGAAGAGGACCAAAGAGGGAAGCTGGTGTGGGGGACCTTTGCGACAAAGAATCCCAGAGTTGTGACTTCTGAACCTTGACTGGTTCTCTGAGTATCTCCTAGCCATCTCTGAATCTGTCAGAATGTTTGGATGTTGCTCTGATCACTTCTCTGGATGTTATGAAGAGTATTTATGAAATAATTTGAAAGAGAAGAGTAAGAATTACTGGTATTTTGAAAAAAATATTGATAATTGATGCAGCTTTGTATTTATGAAATATGGTAATTATAATCCATAATGAAATACAGCTTATGCCTTTCCAATCTTTCCACTTAGCTACACCTCAGCATTTACTAACAAGGCCACTTTATTCTCTGTTCATGAAAGCATATCTAGAAGAATGTTCATCTCAAGGTTTTTCATGATGAAATTTGTGCTAAATAGTATGTAGCATTGTCTCCAGTAATGCTGAATACTTTGTAAATAGCATAGAACTCCTCACAGTTGTTAGGCACTTCTATTTTCTCTTCTTTATCCCTTCTACTTTGAACTGACAGTTTGTAGATAGAGGACAAAAAACCGTTCAACAACAACAAAAATGGCTTTCCAGTACACAGGTGCTGCAGAATGAGTCAGAGTCTTCTCAGATTCCAGCTACTCTCAGTTAAGCTGTCAAAGCCCAGTGAAGAGCAATTGAATAAGGAGGGTAAAACCCTGGGAGAGGAACAAGTAGAGATTTATGAGAAGGGTTAGGTAGCAAAACAGGGTCAAGCTTTGCTGTGGTTTGTTTTCCTCTCTCTAGGGTTCTTCTTCATTCAGGAGAGGAGGCTCCCATCAGTTGCTGGTGTTATGACGGGGCACATTCTGTCCTGGGTCAAGCATGCTGCAGTCTGCAAAGCTAGCAGCAGATTGCAGCCCTCTGCAGTCCCACCAAGCCAGCAGAACTTGTGTAACCATGTATTCTGTTAAAGTTAGAATATAGGTTTGAGGATGCTTGAGAGCAAAAGCAGTGAAAACTTTTCCTTTCTCAAGACAGACTGCCCTTACCTTGGTGTTTTAAGAACTCAGACCTGTACTGGGCAAGGCAAGGCCAAAACTGAGCTCCATGACATTCCTAAATATGGTTTTCTTTGACGTTCACTTTATGTGAGCTAATTGTATTTTCTCCTAAAATGATATGTGTGTAATTATGAATTTCATTGTAGAGTTTCTTACTTAATTTCTCACTTGGTGGTGGTGCTTAGATGCCTTAAAATATGTAAGGAAACAACTAATCAATTAACACTATCCTGAGAGAACCTTTTTTTTTTTCTTTTTCGCCATTTTAACAAAAACCTCCTTTGTGATTTTGCAGCCTCGGCAGCCCAACCCTGACTGGCGTTACTCTGCCTCACTAAGAGCAGGCATGCACAGGTATGTATTTCCTTCCTTCATTCAGGAGAAAATTTAAGGGGGTTCTGTTCAGATTAACTGTATATGCACAGGCCAGAAGCAGATGTTCAAACTAAGAAGCCTTAAATACTCTGCCAAGGGAATGCAGTTATTTTTGTCCCCATGTCTATTCCTTGAAACATTGGAAGTGATCAGTGCCAAATGCTGATTATTAGAAAATAATAATGGCAATCAAATCACAGAGACAGAATTTTGTGTACATGCATTAAAATTTCTACAAGGATTTATTTATTTTAAAGTGTTTGTGTTCAAAGTTTTTCAAATTTCAATAAGGAAATAATTTTAACTTTTTAATTTCTTTTTACCTACACTTTTTGTCCTCCCCTTAAAAATTGTGATTAATACATCTCTGATGCTTTAAGACTTGTCTATGTTATGAAATGTATATATACATGTTGTCTTCCTTGCTTTTCTCTCACACACTGACTGTTACAAGCTATTATTCACAATTGATAGCTATCCATATTCATGTTCACCCCTGTTAATCTGCCTGTTTTCTTCATTAATTTGTTATCTTATTATCATCAGTAGTATGGGCTCTCTAGAGGATGAACCATGTGTAGGTACTTGATTGAATATCTGGAGACAAAAATCTATCTTACTTTAGATTAACTCAGAATAATAGCATTACTCTAAGACTGCAGTTAAATATAATTTTGCTTTACCTACTTTGTCTCTTTGACAGTAATTGATTAACTACAGTTACACTCAAACTGACCTAGTGTCCATGCAATGGGACCAAATCAAAGATTGATTATTTGTGACTGTCTTTAGAAACCAAATTGGGAGGATTAGGAAACTAATGATTATTCTATCAAAATTATTTAAGTTTAAGGAAGGACTATACTCCACATTTCAAGCCTCCAAAAATATCTGGGTAATTGTAAAGTTATTCTTCACCAAACTCAGATTAATATCTAAAGATAAAGATAAGATCTACAGAGTATATGTAGAATTAGTGAAAAATCAACTTTAGTTCATTAAAAAGATTTAAATAAATTAATACTATCTCAAGCATTGCAATAAGCATATATCATTATATTGGGTGCTATTTCTGAACCAGAAGCAGTCAAGGAAGGGCTGAAGACTGGTAGCTGCCTTGGTGAAATGTCATATTGGAACCTGGGGCATAATTTAAAACCAGAAATACTCACAGAGATGATAGTATAGTAAGTATCTGAGAAATCCTCTAAAATTATTAGAGTTGAACTTAAGCTTTTTTCAGTATCTGAGCTGATTGTAGAGCTATGCAAAGTAATGACATATGTTACTGTGCCAGCTTCTACTTTTTCAATTGAATTAGTGCTTTGCTTGAAAGACACCAAAGCTATGAGATACAGCTTTAGAAAAAGAAACTCCATTTAGGGCTGGAGAAATGAACTCAATGGCTAAGGCAATTCCCTGCAAAACCTAATGATCTGGGTTCCATTCCCCAGTACCCACGTAAAGCCGTATGTGCAAAGTGGTGCACTCATCTGGAGTTCATTTGCAGTGGGAAGAGGGCCTAGCATGACCATTCTTTCCCTCTTCCTCCCACCCCCTGCCTCTCTGTCATTGTCTCTCTGCAAGTAAAGCAAAGAATAAAAAATTAATAAATTTGGTTACTGAATTAAGGGATTTTTTTTATTTTTTAAAGAAAAAAAATTGGCACAAGCTTATAGTAATATTTCTAACTCAAGTTAACTATTCTAAAGGTTTCTAAATTTTATTTTTATTTATTTATTTGAGAGAAGAGAGAAAGAGACAGATAGAGAGGATGGGCACACCAGGGCCTTTGGCCACTGCAAATGAACTCCAGATGCCATGTGCCACCTTGCATCTGGCTTACATGGGCCTGGGGAATTGAACTTGGGTTCTTTGGCTTCATAGACAGCTATCTTAACCACTAAGCTATTTCTCCAGCCCCAGCTTTTAAAATTTATTTTCATTTGAGAGAGAGATGGAGGGAGGGAGGGAGAGAGAGAGAGAGAGAGAGAATGGGTGTGCTAGGGCCTTCAGCCAGTACAAACAAACTCCAGACACATGCACTACATTGTGCATCTGGCTTATGTGAGTCCTAAGGAATCGAAATTGGTTCCGTTGGCTTTGCAGGCAAGTGCCTTAACTGCTAAGCCATCCCTCCAGCCTCAGCCCAGCTTTTCTAAGGTGTGACACCCCAAACACAAAATTAATGTTTTGATGACATAGTCATTTGTTTCCTCACACTACACTATTCAAGAATAGGCTTAGAAAATATCAGCACTGCACTAACAATATGATCATTTGATGGGGCTAGAGAGACGGCCTAGCAGTCAAAGGCACTTGCTTACAAAGCCTGTCAGCTTGGGTTCACTTCCTTAATGTTGCAGTCAGATTCACACTGCTGGCAGAAATCACCTGACCAAGAGCAGCTTGCAGGAAAAAAAAGGTTTATTTTGGCTTACACATTCAAGGGGAAGCTCCATGATGGCAGGGGAGAACCATGGCAGGAGCAGAGGGTGGGCATCACCTCCTGGGCAACATCAGGTGGACAATAGCAACAGAAGAGTGTGCCAAACAATGGCAAGAGGACACTGGCTATAACACCTATAAGCCTGCCCCCAACAATACACTGTCTCCAAGAGGTGTTAATTCCTAAATCTCCATCAGTTGGGAACCTAGCATTCAGAACACCTAAGTTTATGGGGGACACCTGAATCAAACCACCACATTCCACCCTTGGCATCCATAAACTGATAAACATCCATGATGTAAAATGCAATGCATTCTTTCAATTTTAAAAGTTCCATAGTTTTTATCAATCCCATTGATGTTCAAACATTCCCATAGGCCAAAGTCTTTTAACTGAGTCATAATGCCAAAAATAAATTAAAAAAAAAAACCCTCATAATGGCACAGAATGCACATTCACACTGCAAAGTATGGCATTGGGCATAGCAAAGAAATATTCAACCAATACAAGATTTAAAACAACCAGGGAAAACATCAAACTGTAGCTCTAAGTCCAATAACTATAGCCAGTGACAAATCTCTTAAGTCCGATAATTCTAACCAACAAGTCTCTGGAGTTCTAATTCCGCCCTTCTAGCTAGGCTACTCACAGTCCTGGAAAACTTCATCCAGTGCCAGCAGTTTTCCTTAGCAGCCATCTAGTGGTCCTGGCATCTCCACTGGGTGTCCATTTCAACCCATGATTCATCCCCATGGTTCCATCGGGTCTCCATGCAGGTATCCAGCAAACTTGCTTCACAATGCCCATGGCAGTTTCCAAAACACAAGACTGTGTTGCAAATTCAATGACCCTCTCTTTTCTGAATTTTTTACACTCCATAATACCAGGTGGGGGTGCCAATCTGTTAATCCAAGGGGGAATAAAGCTGACTTTGAAGAACAGGACACTCCTTGAGCATTCAGGCCCCTTCAAATAATTCAAATAATTCTTTCTGTTGTCCCAATGCAGGTTAGCTGGCCTAATCTCAATGGTTGTAATCTCTCAGACAATTGCAGCTGAACAGGCAGCAGTTTGGGCCCAAATCTTTAATTTTTTCTGTGCCATATCCCTCTACTCATACCAGTCTGCTTCTATGCAAAGCAACCCTGCACAAGTTCTCAGGACATGGGCATAATAGCAAACCTGTCACACAAACTGCTTCTAGCCCATTCCAGGCTTTCTCACCCTCACAAGCCAAACCTCGCAGTCCATAGTTCTTACTGCATTCAGGTCTTTCAACTGTGACCAGAGTAATCCATCAACCTGTACTTATAGTAAGGCATTTGAAACAAGGTTTCAAATTCACCTACATTCCTCCTGCGAAGCAGCTCCAAAAGGCCAAAAGCCACACAGTCAGGTTTCTAGCAGCAAATGACACCACTTCTCAGTACCAACTTTACTGTTGCAGTCAGGTTCCCATTGCTGTCAGAAATCACCTGACCAAGAACAGCTTGTGGGGGAAAAAGGTTTATTTTGGCTTACAGACTCAAGGGAAAGCTCTATGATGGCAGGGAAAAATGGCACCAGCAGAGGGTGGATGTCACCTCCTGGGCAACATCAGGTGGACAATAGCAACAGAAGAGTGTGCTAAACACTGGCAAGGGGAAACTGGCTATAACACCCATAAGTCTACCCCCAGTAATACACTGCCTCCAGGAGGCATTAATTCCCAAATCTCCATCAGAGATGGACCTAGCATTCAGAACACCTAAGTTTGTGGGGGACACCTGAATCAAACCACCACACTCAACATCTATGTTAAAACAGATGAAAAAAGTGACAAATGTATCTGGTATTCATTTGCAGTGGCAAGAGGCCCTGGCATACCCATCCTCTCTCCCTCCCCCTGCCCTGCTTGCAAACAAATAACTTTTTTAAAACTACATTTAAAATAAAATATGAAAACCCACATCATTTTCTTGTTGTATTTTCAAATAAAAATTAGCCAAAGCCAGATGTGCTCATGTTTAGTTTTCAATTAAGATATTAAACAGAATAAGAAATGAGATACAGATTAAAACTAAAATGGCTTATCTTTCTCACAGTATCATACACAAAACACATATTAGAGCTGAGAACTTAAATAAGACTCTTTTCCCCACATATGTGCTTGGCCTTTTCAGCCCCAGATTTTGTTTATAGCTTTGTTTCTGAAATTTCTGATTTGTGGGTAGTTACATCTTTATGACTGGAGTTCATATATTTTGTTGGTGGGATCCAAGACCTCTTAAATAACATTAATATTTGTAAAAAATATCTAGTCTAAATATGAGGGAACAATACTGATAAGTGAAAGCTTAATGAGTGAATTTTTATTAGATATATTGTTTGAAGTCAAAGAGTAAGAGAATATAGTAGGAACTTAGAGGTGTTTTTCCCCATAGCAGTTCAAAATTGCCTGATCTGTTGTCTCACATAACTCTTTCAGTCAGTAGTCCAAGTTTCATTTTACTCATTTAATTTGCAAGATAAGCAAATATCTACTTAAAAAGCATCCTCCAATTTTGGAACTTCTTGGATATTGACTTAGGATCTTGTTTATTCCTTCCTTCATCCATCTACACATATTTGAAGCTCAAATCTGAATTAGCTGAAGACATACATAAATGCATACAGTGTACTTTTTCCCCTTGAATAGTTTTGCATTTTCTCTGTTAGGCTCCAAAGATCGCTCAGTTCATGTCTCAGCAATGTTTCATGCTGAATTAGTTTCTTCTTAACCCAAGTTTATACTGATGATGATTGGGTTCCTATAGTCCCAAGAAATACTGGGTGGGCCATAAAAGATATATGAAAAGTAAAACACAAAATAATATTATGAATTAAGCAGGGCTGGCTGCACGTGGTAGTCTGTTACTGTCCAGCTTGCTCCCTCTTGTAGTGTACCAAATAAACATTTCTTTAAAAAATATTCATTGCTGGAAATTGCTCAGTGGTTAAAGACACTTGCTTGCAACGTCTGATGGCCCAAGTTTGATTCCCCATTAACCATGCAAAGCCAGATACAAGATGGTACATGTGTGTGGAGTTTGTCTATAGTGGCAAGAGGCCCTGTAATGTACTCGCTCTCTCTCTCTCTCTCCTTACAAGTAAACAAGTAAAAATCTAAAACAAAAGTACAGGGCTGGAGAGATTGCTTAGTGGTTAAGGTGCTTGCCTGAAAAAGACACAGGTTCAATTCTCCAGGACCCATGTAAGCCAAATGTACAAGGTAAAGGCCCTGGCATGCCAATTCTCTCTCTTCTGCTTTCTCTCTCTCAAATAAAATAAATAAAAAATTAAAATGAACACATACACACAAATTGGGGTTGGATGTGGTGGTGATGGTTTGTAATGCCAGCTGTTTAGGAGGCAAATGTAGCAAGATAGCAAATTCAAGGCAAGCCTTGGCAACTTAGTGACACCCTGTTTTAAAATAAATTTTAAAAGAACTGAGGATGTAGAAAATATGGCAAGTATACATGAAGCCCTGGGTTTAATTCCTGGTAATACCTACACATGCAACACATGAATGAATTGGATAGCCAAATTGGTAGGATTACTACTTATAATACTAAAATGATCAGTAAATAAGTTCAATACATTTTCCTCTTTATTATAGAGAACCCACCTGAGGTTTGGGAGTTTTGAGAACAAGTTTTCCTCATCAGCATTAAGGTGTTAAAATGGCTTTTTCCCTTTGGTGGGCCTTTTTTTTTTAGATTTAGTGGGTACTACAGTGCATTAATAAAAACCAAAGTTGCCATAAAGATAGAACATGTTTATTACTGGTGCCATGCAGTAAGCAGTAAGCCAGCAATGGCTCTGCAGTTTCTGCAAGGTGACTGCTCAGTGATAATTGCTGCAGTTCAAGCTTGAGCAGAAACTGTTAGCTTAAGTCTTCCTCTAGAATAGAAGCAATTTCTAAGGGTGGAAAGACAGGTAGAAAAGCATTCATGGTCTAACTATTATTTGGGTCGATATGTTTGCTCAGCTCTGTGCACCTGGAGGAGGCTGGCATTCTACGAGCTGGTCCAGGAGGGCCTGATCAGCAGTGGCCAACGGTATCCAGTGCAACACCAGGTAAAGAGCTGGGGTCTTTCTTTTCTTGTTTGGGTTCTGGAAATTTAATGATCTATTTGGTAAGATCAGAAATGTTGACTCCTCCCTTTGGATTTATTCTACTATGCAATCATGATTTCCATATGCAGACAACTATTTTAACTTTATACATAGTATTCATCATGAGTTGAAAACAAGTAGTTCTTTTAAAAAATAATCAAGCTAGGCATGGTGGTACATACCTTTAATCCTAGCCCTGAGGAGGCTGAGGAAGGAGGATTGCTGTGAGTTTGAGGCCTGCCTGAGACTACATAATGAATTCCAGGTCAGCCTGGGCTAGAGTGAGACCCTTTCTCAAAAAACCAAAATAATAATAATAATCAAGCAAATCATGGTGATGTGTCTTATAATACTAACAATTGGGAATTGGAGGAGGATCAAGAGTTCAAGGCTTGCCTGAGCTACATAAGATCCTGTCTATAAGTAAACAAAATAAGATGCTTTTCAAATGCTTTGGCTCTCCTAGACACATAAAGAACTGGTGACTTCCTGTCACAAGATCTTTTGATTAAAGGCAATGGAAGTACACTCAAAGCAAAAGAAAGATGAAAGAGGGAGGGAATAGATATGGGGAGTTGCAATAGTTTCTTATGCATATGGAGTTCCCAAAGCCATTACCATCTTTGAGTTCCAGTCAAAGCCAGATGTGCTTGTTCCTGAGCACCAACATCCTCCACAGACTGAATTGTACTGCCTTGAAATACACATTTCCAGACTTGAGCACCTCACAGATTCTTATTTAGAGGACCAATGTGAACCCACTCTTAGTCCATACTTTCAGAACAGAGATTCTACCAGGTTGAGTAAAAAATTCAATACCTGGGCACCATAGTGCTGAGAAGAAGTGGCAGAGGAGAGCTCCGCACTGAAACATCTCTGTCACACCTTCCAAGGCTCAGTGTCCATTGTGGAAGGGGTGGTGGAAAGAATGTAAGAGCCAAGGTAAGGGTACGATGTCCATGACCTTGCAGTGCCTGGCACTACCTACACAAGATCATCATAATAGGAGGAAAATATAATGACATCAAAATAAAAGACTGATTGAGAGGAGGAAGGGATATGATAGAGAGAGGAGTTGTAACAGGGAAAACTGGGGGGGGGGTTGTCGTGGCTTATAGTCTATAATTATGGAAGTTGTCAAAAAAATTCAATGGCTGAGTAAGCAAAGGAAAGTTACTTAAACTCACATTTCCTTGATTTTCTTATTCTTACCTAAGACTACATCTGTGTCATATAATAAAAATACAGTGTTAGAAACCCATCCCTATAGCAGTTTTTAGAAATGTAGGATTATGGGTTGGCAGAAGCAACAAACAGTGTCAACCATAATCCTCAGTTACTAACACATTGTGTTGGTCATGGTAGTTACTAATTTTCAAATCATAATATACCTAGACACTGTGCCCAGGACATAAAAGCTGATATCTAATTTATTCTTCATGACAATCTTGCACAAAATTGATTATATCTATTTTAATTTTGACAACTGGGGCTACAGAGAAGTTAAGAATTGTACCCCCCCAAAAAAGAATTGTACCTATGTTCACACACAGATTGTAAGTAGCAAAGGTAAGATTCAAACCCAACTGTGTCTAGCTCCAAAGCCAAATGTATATGACACCTATTCAAAATGTAGCTAGCTTGCAAGAATCCATCCAAATTCAAATGAATACATACACATATACATAACAGATGACATAAGAATATGCGTGTAAAAACTTTCTTCTAAAAATAATCAGGTGCCTTTCAAATGATTTTCACTGACAACTCTAAGGGCTTTCATTGATTCTAATCAGCCAGCATTTGCTATTTATGAATGTTGCACAATTCAACTAAAAGTCAAAAAATGCGCAAGTCGAAGTAATCTATTAGAGAGTTAATGTTGCCAGATGGCTAGGGGAAGAACATAAAATAGTTCATTGAACAAATTTGCAACACCAGTGCCAATGAATAAGCGAGGGAGGATAAAATGGTTTTAGAATATCAAATGTTGCAGAATGAGGAGGCTTCTAGAGAAGGTGAGAGCTATTCAATCAGCGCCATCACATGAAGTCATGCCAAGTCACCCAGACTTAACTCCAGGGTTATTCTTTTTGTTGTTGTTGTTCATTTTTATTTATTTGAGAGTGACAGAGAGATAAAGAGAGAGAGAAAGAAGCAGAGAAAGAGAGAGAGAGAAAATGGGTGTGCCAGGGCCTCCAGCCACTGCAGACAAACTCCAGATGTGTGCACCCTCTGGTGCACTTGGCTAACGTGGGTCCTGGGGAATTGAGTCTTGAACCAGGGTCCTTAGGCTTCACAGGCAAGCGCTTAACATTGAAACCTTCTCTCCAGTCCCTTCAGGGTTATTCTTATTCTCATGAAGGCATTGTAGTTCAGTTCACTGAGTTAAGAACTAACTATAAATGCACTCTCTTTTTCATTGATCATGCTGATTGGTATAAATTCTTAGGAAAATGTGAGGTGGGTATATCTATTGGTTATTCATGCATCTGGCCTAGGTCTATACTTCAGATTCAAAAGGATATTAGGAACATTTTTTGGCCAAAGTTAAATAATGAGTCTCTATTATTTTCCTTCCCTACTGGCTGCTGAAATGACACACAAGTTGTAGTTCTCATGGACTGCTAATAGAGGTCACATCTTCCAATTATTCAGTAGTGACCTAGTGTTGCAGTCAGATTCACATTGCTGGTAGAAATCACCCAACCAAGAGCAGCTTGATTTTGGCTTACAGGCCCGAGGGGAAGCTCCATGATGGCAGGGATAAACGATGGCATGAGCAGAGGGTGGGCATCGCCACCTGGCCAACATAACATGAACAATAGCAACAGGAGAGTGTACCAAACACTGGCATTGGGAAACTGGCTACAACACCCATAAGCCTGCCCCCCCAAATACACTTTCTCCAAGAAGCTTTAATTCCCAAATCTTCATCAGCTGGGAACCTAGCATTCAGAACATCTAAGTTTATGGGGGATACCTGAATTAAACCACCACACCTAGCCATGTTTTCCACAATGCCTCCTTAATCAGTCACATGAAGTTAAAGGGCTCTCTGATTTCTGCCTCTTCTTCATTGTCCTTTGGTATTTTTATGTAGAACTCAAAATATGTTCTTTACTATTTGGAGAGAATACAATATAAAGGTTAAGAGTATGATTTGGAGTCAGATCTGAGTTGAATACTAATCTCAAGCTCACTTGCTGTGCAAACAGACAAATTCACACTTTCCTAATTACCCTTTATATAATTTGCATGCCATAACACCATCATTACTGAGCTTTCATGTGAACTAAAAGAGAAAGAAGAGTTGAACATAGTTGTTGACATATAGTATTAATAAATATGTAGTCTTCTTACTCTTTTTCTGGGATACTTTTGTGGTGTACAATGTATGATATGGCCTTGACTGATAACCTGATGGCTAGAATGCAATAGTTCCAGAAACAGGCTGCACTCCTTAAGATGGTATGAAGAGATGATTTCTGAGTTGCTCCCTGGACCAAGGAAAATGGTCCCCAAACCTGGTTGTTTACAGTCCCAAACAAGGCCCGATTTTCACTGATTTTGTCATTCTTCATGACTCACAGTGAAGTGCAGTGGCTTCTATAAGGCTTCTTTCTTGTGCTGGGTCTCCTTACACTTGTGCCTGAGCCCTTTCTATGATCAGCCACTTACTGTTATTTTTTTTTATTGAGAGCTTTATTGTATGAACATATTGCCTAATGGTAATATTCCTATTAGGTTGTATGTACTCCTATGTTCCCTCTTTCTAATTTCTGTTCTTTTCATAACAATATCTGCAACAGCCATGGCCACAAACATAAAGGAACTAGGCCTGGTTTGCATTTTGTGTGTTTCTTGCTGTTGTTTAAACCTATAATTATTTTTATTTGTTGGTAAACTGCTCATTTCTTTTTCACAGTCTACAAAAGCCTAGGGTAAAGATTTTACTCTCTGAAGGGATCAATGAAGGCATCACCAGGTGATGTTTTCTGCAGGATAAACAAGTCAGGCATTAAATTGGTTAATTCTGATTGCTGGCCCCTTTTCTGTAGTCTTGCTTCTTGTGTAAGCAGACCTGGATCATGGGCTTCCTTATTTCCCTTAAGGTTCACATGAGACTGACCAGACAGAAAATTAGCAGTGAATGCACAGAATATAGTTATAGCCTCTTAAGGATAGAGGATTGTGTTATGGTTGGGTGGGAGGAGTTTATTAAAGGGCCAGTCCAAGGCATTGGAACTACTTTTTTAACTGCTTAGTGTGAATACCTGAAAAAGTCTTAATGCTCTTTTGTGATTTGTTCCTAGAGGAAATCCTAAGAGGTTATGAAAAATGGTCGCTGCCTTTCAGGGAACTGGTTGTAGTGGGCCTATTTGGATTTTCCAGGCTCCTCTTTCTGTATTTCATAGGATCTCAAGAATTATTTAATGCCAGCCAGTTGTGGTGGTACATACTTGTAATTCTAGCACATGAGAGGCTGAGGCAGCAGGATCTCAAATTAAGGCCAGACTGAACTATATAGGGAGACCTTGTCTGAAAAACAAAAACAAAGCAAGTAACAACAACAACGACAAGATCCAGCCCTACCTCCTAAAGTTTTAGAGTGAGAAATACAACTATTATTTCAAGTCCTGTACCCATGGATTCAGCCAACCACAAATGGAAAATATATGGGAAGAATGCATCGGTATTAAACATGTACAGCCTTTTTTACTTGTCATTCCTAGGTAATATAATTTATATAGAATTTTTATTTTATTAAGTATTACAAGTCATATAGATATGATGTAAAGTATAATAGAGGGTGTGTATATGTTATATGCAAATAGTGTACCATTTTATATAAGTGACTTGAAAATCCACATTTGGGTATTTATGGTGGTCCTGGAGGCCATCCTCCATGGATACCAAGGAATGGCCATTCTGTATTTTCTAAAAAGCTCAGGGACCCACAGCACACAGCACTGTCAAAGATAACATTAGAGCTTGTGAAGCAAGACCCCAGGGGGCCTGGGGCTAAATAGTGAAAGATTAATTAGGTGGGAAAGGCTACCAAGACAATGAGACTTAGCTAGGGAGCTTTAGTTTAGAAGGACTTGACAGTATTCTCACAGTGTCGTTCCTGTAGTTGGTACTGGTGCAACAGTACCAACAATAGCTAGGCACTTGTTAGAAATGAAATTCTCAGGCTGTATCTTAGAATTACCACATTAGAAACTCCCAGAATCCTGTGTCTAAAGAAGCCTTCATGTAATCCCTCATGTCCCCTAAAATTTAAGAATTAATCTAGATGCAGACTTGATGGCACTCGCTTGAAATATCAGCTACTTGGGAGGCTAAGGCAGGAGAATTGCAAGTTCATGGCTAGCCTGGGATATATAGTGAGATACTACCTCAAAATAAACTGTGAAAAGGTGAGGCTGGGGAGGTGGCTCAGAAGCTAAAAGTGCTTGCTATACAAGCTTTATGACCAGAGATTGGGCCCCCAGCACCCATATAAAGCCAAATGGATAGTGGCACATGTGTTTATAATCCCAGCACACCTATGACAGTGGGAGGGACAGGAGAATTCTGAAGCTTGCGGGCCAGCTCGTTTGCAGCAAAAACTTGAGAGATCCCATGTCAGACAAGGTGGAAGGTGAGCACCAACACTCTGAGGTTGTCCTCTGACTGCCACACGTATTCCGTTATGCGTGCACACCCACACATACAGCAACACAC
Organism: Jaculus jaculus; assembly: GCF_020740685.1. Lineage (NCBI taxonomy): Eukaryota > Metazoa > Chordata > Mammalia > Rodentia > Dipodidae > Jaculus > Jaculus jaculus. The sequence goes on along the minus strand of NC_059114.1, from coordinate 44,843,296 downwards.
ACATATTAAAATATGAGGTGAAAATAGAGCTGGTGTGTAAGGGGGTGTAGTTCAATGTTTGAATACTTGCCTATCATGTGGGAAGCTTTTGGTTGAATCTAAAGTACCACAGACAGAACATCAACAAGAAGAAAAACAAATTTGTCTAGAGTAAATACTCCTGATGTTGTCTAGTATGTTTGGAGGCTCAAAAAATGTAACGAAGGAATCTGTTTATGATTCTTGTGGGATGCAGGGACCTTTCCCACACCACACATGTTGCTGTGTTACTCAGTTGTATATATTTGGAGCTGGTTGACTTTTCTATTTTGTTTCTCCCTAAAGTGCAGCTCAGGGTGGTGTGTACCTTATAAACTTGTTACAAGAACTGAGTGATACAGAACCCACATATCACAGAGCTAGAGAACCATGTTTAGTGCAGAATAGCTGTTTTGGGGATTTTTTGATAAAAGGATATGAATCTGACTTTCACCTTCGAATTTAGACCTGAGTTATTCTGAGTAGTCTCTGTGGGGAGGCCTTGTTACAGAAACATTTTTAAAAAGTACTTGTCTTTATTTCCTTGGGGTATTGCTTTTGTCCTGGTTTGTCACATCTCTTTACTCTGTGGAAAATGGATTTACTCTGTGGAAAATAATTTATATGTCCTTCTCTTATTTGTCTTAGGGTTTTTGTCTTTCTGACAAAACCAACTCCCCAAGGAGGGACTCAATGGAAACTCCATCTGTAATTCCTCCCCCAAAATAAACCATGTTCCTTCAGGGTTTGGGAGTCCATTTAGGAGCACTGTCAGAATGAATTTTTATATCTCATGAGTGAGTGAAGCCTCAGGCCTTGTTGGAAAATTTAGAAAGCACGTTGTTCCACTAACCTGCTCACCCTTGACTTCTGCTGTTGTCATGGCGATTCCAGTCCTGGGAGGTGTGTCCATAGCCTTGATAGGAGAAAAAAAATGAGCTCAGGGATCTTGTGAGTGGGGCAGTCCTGTCAGTGTCTTTGCTCTCACCTTCCATCTGACTGCCTGGGAGTAGAGCTTGTAGTGATCTCAAACTGAGGAAAGCCAATTCCTATAAGATGAAATTTCACTTTCTGGGAGAATACAGCGCATTATGTTAACTATAGGTTGTGAATCCTTATGGAGCTTACGATAAAACAAAGAATTTGCTTGTTGTAGACTGACCTGGAGGGAGGGATCAAGATGGAGTGGGAAGGGGAACGAACCTGGGAGAAGCCAGGAAGCTTAAGTCCTTGTTGCCTCTGTCTGTGTGTCTTCATCTTCTCCTTGGAGGGTACTTTGCACCTTAGATTTGTATTGACCATGTATATAAGACTGGAATGGGGATATTTTGGGTTTTCTGAAGTTAAATATTTCTATATGATATATAACTTCTGAGATAGCTTTTCCCGTATATACCCTGTATTTTATGTACCTCTTATATTTCCCTTGTGCCAATTTTTCTAGGGTTGGTAGTTCTAGGCATAATATAGTAAGGGCTGGAGCCATGGAACTTAATAAAGGGACGTTTTCCACATCAGTGATCTCAAATTAAGAATATATGTCTCCAGAAAATTATTGAATCTCATATGTGCTCCTTGACATATATTTTAAGGACATACATAGTGAGAAGAAAAAGGATCCAGAATTATTCTCCTTCAGATCCTGCAGATGCAGAAGCACAAGCTAATATCAGGAAATAGACCCTCATTATAGTTTTTTTGATTATCACTGATCCTTTTAATATAACTACATCACAATATAGTTTGGTACCTGAAAACTTCTTCCTGAGGAAATAACTTTTAACTAAGTTTTGGGAAAAATCAGACTTAAAATTTTTATTTTATTTTTAATTTTTTTAATTTTTTAATTTAATTTAATTTTTTAAATTTTATTTATTTATTTATTTGAGAGCGACAGACACAGAGAGAAAGACAGATAGAGGGAGAGAGAGAGAACGGGCGCGCCAGGGCTTCCAGCCTCTGCAAATGAACTCCAGACGCGTGTGCCCCCTTGTGCATCTGGCTAACGTGGGACCTGGGGAAGTGAGCCTCGAACCGGGGTCCTTAGGCTTCACAGGCAAGCGCTTAACCACTAAGCCATCTCTCCAGCCCTTATTTTTTTATTATTTATCTATTTGAGAGAGAGAGAGAGAGAGAGAGACAAAGAGAGAGGAGTGAAAAAAGAAAAGAATGAGCACACCAGGGCCTCTAGCCACTGTAAATGAACTCCAGATGCATGTGCCACCTTGGGCATCTGGCTTATGTGGGTACTGGGGAATCAAACCTGGGTCCTTAGGCTTTGCAGGCAAGTGCCTTAACCACTAAGCAGTCTCTCCAGCCCTCCATTTTATTTCTGATAATTTAATACATGCATTTAATGTATTTTGATATCAATAACCCCCTATTACCTTTTCTTCTCTCCCTCCCACACTCACACCATTATTCTTCCCAGCTAATCCCCTTTCTACGTTCATGGTGTGTGTATGTGGTAGGGGTTCACATGTGTAACCCGTTGAGTTTAACTGTGTGGTCATGGGTGGGAGGTTATTTGCTGGAGTTTGGCAATTGATCAGTAGCTATACCACTGAAGAACCTGACTTATCTCCCACAGCAATCATTAGCTGCCAATAGACACTCTGGGATGAGCGGGGTCTTGGGAGTCCCAAGCCTACCCATGCATCCATGTTGGTGCAGTCAGTCTTGTAGAAGAAACCACAGCTGATATGAGTTAATGAGTATAACAGTGTACCAATCATTTTCACATTACTGTGAACTACCTGACCAGAGAAACTTAGGTAAGGAAAGAGTTTATTTTATTTTATTAGTTTTGTATTCAGCAAATACAGTCAGTTTGGTACCATTATTAGGCTCATCCATGACCTACCCCCTCCCCATTGGCCCCTCCTTGTTGAGCTATATGAGTTGTACATTGTGGAGTTAGCCCACAGTTATGGGTAAGATAAATGTTTCTGCATATCATGACCCTACATGTGGCTCTGACATTCTTTCCGCCCCCTCTTCTGAAAAATTTCCCTGAGCCATGTTGGGTTTGTTTTTAGTTTGCTTCAAGTGATGAGGTGTTGGGGGCCTCTGAGGCTCTGGCTCTCTGATTTGGTAGGAGTTGATTTTTCTCTGTATTGGTCTCCTTCTCCCATGTGCTAGTATTCAGTTCATCAGGAAAACAACACCCTTGCTTGTTTCGCCAATTGTTCTTAGTTTCAGCCAGGGCCCTTTTGAGGTATGATGGGGTGGCTCTCTCCTTAGGATCTACATTTATCTGAAAAAGAGAAGCAGATTCTCCAATGGAGAGTAAGTTAGCACCAGGACAAATGAGATAACCCTTACTTTTCTTATGGAGAATTTAATAGGTGTAGGCTCTCTTGTAGCCCATGATTGATGGTAGCTTGATATTGGAGACTGGGCTTATATTTGGATATGGTTCTGACTTGTTTCCCAGCTCCAGCTATGGGTTCTGTACCACTGAGGGGATCAGTTAGCCAAATCAAGAGCAGTTGGTTCCCCACCATGGCTGTGTGCCACTATTGCACTTGTGTGGGCACCACAACAGGTTATTTGCTGCTAGGTAGGTTAGACCGTAAGTTGCAGATATTGGTCATTTCCCTCAGTCTCCCATGTAGCACCTTCTGGAACTAGACATGCTGACTGTCTGGGGACTGACTCTTCTAGCTTCCAGCCATGCTGTGCAATTTTACGTGTCAACTGCATATGGTGTCTTCAGCAGTAGGGTCTTACCACTAACCTTTGGTGGGTCATCAAGTACTCTGACAGAAATCTGTCTTTCTTTTAGGAAACCTTGTAGGTCTCTCTGATCAAAAGCTCATTGTGGATGATAGCCCCATGCTGGTAATGGGAGTAACAGGTCAGTGCCCACTAAGAAAATGAGGAAAAAGATAACTAATATACAAGAGTTAGAGAGAAGAGAGAGAGAGAGGAAGAGGGATGGAGGGAAGATGTAGAATATTTAGGTTAGACTTGATCCTATCCTCTCCAGTGTCTTGTGGTTCAGGTGTTTCCTGTAAGGGACTGGTGAAGGTTCAGCCATTTGGTGTGCCTTTTAGGAAGTAGAATTTTATGATACCATTGCTGTTTGGGTCTAGATTAGTGTTTCCCACCCCTTTGAATCCCACCCCCCATCCCCATCCATCCTAGTGTCTAGTCCATGAGATGCTTGCTGGGTATGTAAGGTATCTTGGGTAGATTCAGGTTAGGTGCTGTAGATGAGTGAAACTATGTGGTAAATTTTTTTCTGTGATTGGGTAAGTTCACTGAGAATGATCTGTTCCAGGTTCAACCATTTTTTCTCAAATTCCATTGTGTCATTTTTTCTTACTGCTGTATAGAATTCTATTGTGTAGATATACCACATCTTATTTATCTATTCTTCTAGTGATGGACATCTGGGTTGACTCCAGCTCTTAGCTATTATGAATTGAGCCGCTACAAACATGGTCGAGCAAATCTCTCTGGCCTGTGGTTTGAAGGTTTTAGGGTAGATGCCCAATAAGGGAATAACTGGGTCTATTTGAATCTTTATAGTCAGCTTTTTCAGGAGTCTCCATATTGTTTTCCAAAGTGGTTGTACCATCTTACATTTCTACCAAAAGTGGATGAGTGCTCCTACTTCTCCACAACCTCACCAGCATTTATTTTCTTTTCTTTTCTTTCTTTCTTTTTTTTTTTTTTTTGATGTTTGCTATCCTTATTGGGGTAAGGTGGAATCTCATAGTTGTTTTAATCTGCATTTCTCTGATGATTAGGGATGATGAACATTTTCTTAAGTGTGTGTTTGTCATTTGTATTTCTTCCTCTGTGAACTGCCTGTTCATCTCTTTGCCCCATTTTGTGAGTGGGTGTTTGACTTCTTACTGTTTAGATTTTTGAGTTCTTTGTATATTCTAGAGATTAGGCTTCTATCAGTTGGATAACCCACAAATATTTTCTCCCATTCTGTGGGTAATCTATTGGCTTTGCTTATTGTATGCTTGCCTGTAAAGAAACTCTTCAGTTTCATGTGATCCCATTGGTTGAGTGACTGTTTAAGATTGTGAGCTACTGGGGTATTGTTAAGGAAGTCTTTTTCTATTCCTATATCATGGAAGGTACTTCCTAAATTTTCTTCCAGTAGTATTCGAGTTTCTGGTCTTATATTGAGGTCTTTGATCCATTTGGATTTGAGGGTAGTGAATAGTGAAATGTGTGGATCAAATTTCAGTTTCCTGCATATGGTTATCCAGTTTGTCCAGCACCATTTGTTCAAGATGCTGTCTTTTATCCAGCCTATATTGTTTGGGCCTTTGTTGAATATCAAGTAGCTATAGTTGCTTGACCCAAAGTCCAGGTCTTCAAGTCTATTCCATTGGTCTATACTCCTGTTTTTATGCCAGTACCATGCTGTTTTTATTACTATGGCTTTGTAATATAGCTTTAGATCAGGTATGGTGATGCCTCCAGAGGTATTTCTTTTGCTGAGGATATGTTTGGATATGCAAGGCCTTCTGCCTTTCCATATGAGATTTGAGATCTCTGTGAAGAACACTGTAGGGATTTTAATTGGCATTGCATTAAATTTGTATATTGCCTTTGGTAGGATTGTCATCTTCACAATGTTAATTCTGCCTATCCAGGAACATGGGAGGTCTTTCCATTTTCTCAAGTCCCCCTCAATTTCTTTTTTGAGTATTTTTATGTTTTTGTTGTATAGATCTTTCACTTCCTTGGTTAACGTTATCCCATGGTATTTTATTTATTTTTGTTGCTATTGAAAATGGGACTATGTCCATTATGTCAGGAAATAGTTTATTTTTGCTCACAATTCCAGAGGGTAGCTCTAGTCCACCTCCCACCTCGTTTTTAGGCAGAATCTCTTATTTTTTACTATTGGCAGGCAAAGCAGGAACAGAAATCCAGTATTACAGTATCACATCAGCAGGAGGAAGTAGAAGAGAAGAGCAAGTAGGGCCAGAGTATAACACTTATAATAATATAAGACATTATATACAGTGATACACTTTCTCCAGCAAGGTTCTACCTCCTAAAGTTCCCATCACCTTCCCAAACAGCTGAGGACCAAGTGTTCCTACACATTAGCCTATGGAGGACATTTTGCAGTCAAACCACCATAAAAGTCATGTGGTATCTAGAAAATAGTATTCCATGCCTATCCTCTCACTCTTCTAAGAGGTTCCCAGAGCTTTGGAGTGTGTAGTTTAGATGTCCTTTTAAGTGCTGAGCATATAATAGTCACTTATGCTCATCACTTTCATCAGTTATGCATCTCTGCATTAACCTCTGCCATTACAGAATGAAACTTCTGTGATTGAGGCTGAGAGCAGCACTAATGTACAAGTAGAAACATCAATATTTAGATAGCCTGTTCATTTAGCATACAATCAATAATAGATTACCCACAAAGGCCTTGATTAGACTTGAGGCCTCCCTTCCCATAGCAGTCATGGTCATATAGTTACCCCGTAACAGTAATGTCACTATTACACCAGTGGGCACATCTTGTCTGGCAGGTTAGTATAGTAGCATGTAGGGTTTCCAGCTGTACAAGACTGTTGGTAGCTTTTCTCCCCTAGCAATCTGCATAGAACGTGTTGACAGTATGGTAGCCAGCCAGTAGCTCAAGAGCATCTTGATTTCTCTATGTCCCATAACCAACTCATGTACTACCTTCAGAAATAGGGTCTTATTATTTAGTTTTAGGGGGTAGCTGAGAGCACTGGCAATAGCCTATATTGTTTTGGGGCCCTCTATAACCGCCCTGACCAATAGCTCATTGAAAGATATCTCATTATTGGCACTGAAAATTTTTGATTAATAACCTATGGCTTGTGGTAGCAGCTTTATCTACCCATTCAAATGTCAAACTTTTTAAAAATTATATATTTTTTGTTTGTTTATTTATTTTTTGAGGTAGGGTCTCACTCTATCCCAGGCTGACCTGGAATTCACTATGGAGTCTCAGGGTGGCCTCGAACTCACAGTGATCCTCCTCTACCTCTGCCTCCTGAGTGCTGGGATTAAAGGCATGTGCCACCACGCCCAGCTTTAAACTATATATATATATTTTTTTTTAAATATTTTTTGTTCATTTTTTATTTATTTATTTGAGAGCAACAGACACAGAGAGAAAGACAGATAGAGGGAGAGAGAGAGAATGGGCACGCCAGGGCTTCCAGCCACTGCAAACGAACTCCAGACGCGTGCGCCCCCTTGTGCATCTGGCTAACGTGGGACCTGGGGAACTGAGCCTCGAACCGGGGTCCATAGGCTTCATAGGCGAGTGCTTAACCGCTAAGCCATCTCTCCAGCCCTAAACTATATTTTTAATCAATTTACAAAGTGGTATTTCCAAATGGCTTTTTCTTATGCCCTTAGTTTTGGTTAGCCTTCCTCTAACCCCACCTGTACCCAGTTTAGTCACTCCCATTGCTTTATCCCATTCTTTCTTAAACTTTTCCTTCCCACTGTTTCCCCCTCATACATTTTTAAATGAAATGTGTTATGTTTGTATGTACTTATGTATGCATGTTTGTGTGGGTGAGTATGAGTATGCATATACCACATGGCATAGGTGGTCAGAGGATGGCCCTAAGTGCTGGTCATGCTTTCCATCTTGTTTGGAGGCAGGATCTCTTCTTCATTACTGCAAAAACCAGATGGGCTAGTCTATGAGCTTCTGGAAGGTTCTCCTATCTCTGCCTCCAACCCAGCAGTAGGAAGGCTGCAATTACAAATGCCTGCTACTGTGTTGTGTCTGGCTGTACTTGAGCTTTAGGGATTTGAACTCAAGTCAATATGCTTCTGTAGCAAGTACCTTACCCACTGAGCCATCTCCCCAGCTCTCCAAAGTCATGTCATTTTTTTTCTTCTTTTGTTCCATGATGTTGTGCAAAGTCAGATGTTATGGCACACACATGTAATCTCAACATTCAGGAGGCTGAGGCGGTAGTCTTGCCACAAATTCAAGGCCGTCCTGGACAACATAGAGTTCCAGGCCAGACCTCATAGTAAGACCTTGTCTCAAAAAACTTAACAAAGAAAACAACAACAAAAAATGTTCTGTAATACAGAAGAATTTCTTTTAGAGTTGAAATTTTAAACTTTTTATTAAAAGCAAGAGTTGAGTTTCTTCTGGGGAGATCCTAGCATTGCAAAGGGCCAAAAAGGAGGAATTCACTAATTATTCCACCACTCAGCTCAAAGATATCAGCTTACTTGTTGAGAGATTTGTGGGGAAAAGGAAATGAAGGGTGGAGCCTTCACTTCCTCCTTTGAGAAAGATTGTTTAGAATTAGGGATCTGGGAACTTTGCTGGAAGGTGTTTGAACACAAAAGACTTAACTTCTGACATGGGTTTTAATGGAGGTGTAGTGACAAATTGTAATTCCTTTAAGCTTTGCAACTCCAGCATTCCTAATCCTCAGCCTTATCCATTCTGGTAAACTACAAATTGGAACTTGTCAGAGTGATAGTAAGGGACTTTTATGGCAAGAATTTTTCAAAGACACTCAGCCCATATTCCAGAGGAACTTGAAAAATTCATCTTCACAGAGACAGTCAACTTTGCAGTTGAGAAGGTCATTGCTTAATCTGGAGAAACATATTCAGGTCAAGCACTGCTGGAGACCAGGGGTCTCTAGGGAAGGGTCATAAGTTTGCTGATTGCTGTGAATTGGAGAGGGGACTTTCTCTGTTTTGGTACTTTGAATCTTATTACTCACAATCAGAAAAGGCACAGGAAACAGAGATAGATTCTGCTTTATCTTTATCTCACTGAGTCTAACTGAGTACTTCCTCAGAACTAACCCTCCTCAGAATAATCTACCTCCCAGGGAGAAGACTGGGCAAAAGACAAAAGAAGCCAGTCCTAAGGATGACATTACCAAAGGAAATCCAGGCAAAAAGTGTCTGGATTCCTGTTTAAACAGGAAATTGAGAGCTTTATAAAAGTTGTACTCAAGAGATAAGCACAAAAGTTTAATGTATGAAAAAGTAACATGGGGTATACTATAAGAGAATAAGGACATGAAAAGTTTATCATTGCTAGAATTGTATCCCTGGTCAGCTGAATCCCACTCAACCTCTAGAAAAGACATATCATTGCATGTGAAAAACAACCAACCAAAATTAAAAACGAGCAAAGTCTGCTTTGCCTAGAAAGTAAAAAAAAAAAAAAGCTAGTTTATCACTAATAGTACAAGAAAATTAACCAGCTTGAGTTTACCCTCAACATGGACCAATCCTTTGTCCAGAGCTCTTGCTTTACATGGCATATTAGACCCAAACTAAGAATTGAGGTGACATTCCCTAGGTCTTCCCTTTTGTATTTATTTTTAATATTTTTTGTTTATTTTTAATTTATTTATTTGAGAGCAACAGACAGAGAGAGAGGCAGAGAGAGAGAGAAAGGTGGGGGGCGTGCCAGGGCCTCCAGACATTGCAGACAAACCCCAGACATGTGCGCCCCTTGTGCATCTGGCTAATGTGGGTCCTGGGGAATCGAGCCTTGAACCGGGGTCCTTAGGCTTCACAGTCAAGTTCTTACCTGCTAAGCCATCTCTCCAGCCCTTGTATCTATTTTTTACTATGCTATCTAGATTGTGTCTTACCCAATAACACATTTGTTACATTTTATATCTGTGTTCCCATAATCACCCGAAGTTAGATGAGTGTCCCAAAGACTTATCAAGACTTCTTAGAAGCCCCAGACCACATGAGTGACTTTACAGTAGGTGCTCACCAACCTGCATATAAGAGAGGATGGACTGGGGAAAAATAAGGTCTCTCAGTATGTAAACATTTCTGAGGAAGACACCTTTGACTCTGTTAAGTTTGGCTTTGTGTTTGATGATGATCCAGGGATATAGAAATTCCCTTCTTGGGCTGAAGAGATGGCTTAGCAGTTAAGTGCTTGCCTTTGAAGCCTAAGGACACTGGTTCAAGGCTCAATTCCCCAGTACCTATGTTACCCAGATGCACAAGGGGGCGCATGCGTCTGGAGTTCGTTTGCAGTGGTTGGAAGCCCTGGCATGCCCATTCTCTCTCTCTGCCTCTTTCTCTCTCTGTCACTCTCAAATAAATAAATTAATTAATTAACAAACAAACAAAAAAAGAAATTCCTTTCTTGCAAAGTCTTTTGGAAAGCCATCCCCTTCCCCTGCCATATTGGGGACTGAACTCAGGGCCTCCTGCATGCCAGGTAATTGTTCTACCAATTGAGCTATATACCCAATCATCCTTTTAGGAAACAAACAAACAACAACAACAATAACAAAAAGAAAAACAGCCACAGGGAAATTTCTTCAAAGTGTGAATACCAGTAGGAATATCTTTGTTGATTAACTTTTGTTTTGTTTTGTTTCATTTTTTGAGATAGAGTCTTTATCTATCCCAGGCTGACCTGGAATTCACTATGTATTCTCAGGCTGGCCTGGAACTCATAGCAATCCTCCTACCTCTGCCTCCCAAGTGCTGCGAGTAAAGGCATGCACCACCATGCCCGGCTTTGATTAACTTTTAAGGTCTTAGTCCTTATACCATTGCCCCTTGTATTATAGAAGTAGTCTTAGAACAAGAGGAAAGAAGATTCAATAGCAGTATTTACTATTTATTGAGAACTCTGATGTAAGCACTTTATGTTCATTATATAATTAAGCAACTTTAATTAGAGAACTATGTTATTACTCACATATTTCAGACAAGGAATATGAGGCTCATAGGAGTTAAGTGACTTCCTTACATTCACACAGCTAGTAAATGAGTTTTGTTCTTCTTCTTCTTCTTTTTTTGTAATCTTCTGGTGTCAAGTAAAAGGTTCACACACTAATTCTTAAGAAATATTTCTTGAGTTCATGAATGAATACCATGGCAGAGGCAGTGTTTCAGTCCATGTCTGCCTGGTATTAAACCCAAGAATTTAACATGTCACTATTATTTTGTCCCACATAATAGATGAAGGTAATAGCTTAGCAGCTTCACTAAGTTCTAGGCCATCTGTGGGGGTATGTGCTTGTTTCATGTTACTACAATAACAACTTACCATAAATTTACATCTGTGTTCCCATAATCACCTGAAGTTAGATGAGTATCCTAAAGATTTATCAAGACTTCTTAGAAGTCCCAGACAACATGAGTGACTTTAGAAAAGGTGCTCACCCTTTGTGTGTTAAAATAACAGAAATTATTTTTTACAGTTTTAGAGGCCAGAAGTCCAAAATGGGTTTCACTGGCCTAACATTAAGATGTGTTTTTCCATTACAGAGCAAGGACCCACTTCCCATCAGTTGTCAATAACATGTTTCTCCTTCCCACTGAGCCCACTCTGGAAGCACATTGAATATCTATATTTGCGCAATGTGTTTATTACAATTTGCATACTCTATAAGACAATATATTACTTTACCAGGTTTCCTATGTCTTTCTGGGTATTCTCTAGTAAAGTAATTCATATCTCTTTCTATTAAAAGTCCATCTAAAGTAATCAAGAGTCTTTTTATAATGTTCCCTGTAATTCTTCCAGTTTCTGCACATGGCCAGTTCCATTTGACCTTTTAATGTTGGCCATTCTTATTGGGGTAAGGTGGAATCTCATAGTTGTTTTAATTTGCATTTCTCTGATGATTAGGGATGATGAACATTTTCTTAGGTGTGTGTTTGCCATTTGTATCTCTTCCTCTGTGAATTGCCTGTTTAACTCTGTGCCCCATTTTGTGAGTGGGGTATTTGTCTTCTTATTGTTTAGACTTTTGAGTTCTTTGTAAATTCTAGAGATAAGGCCTCTATCAGTTGGATAACCTGCAAATATTTTCTCCCACTCTGTGGGTATTCTATTGGCTTTGTTTATTATATGCTTATCTGTAAAGAAACTCTTCAGCTTCATATGATCCCAATGGTTGAGTGACTGTTTAAGAACTTGAGCCACTGGGGTTTTATTCAGGAAGTCTTTTTCCATTCCTATATCATGGAAAGTACTTCCTAAATTTTCTTCCAGTAGTTTTCGAGTTTCTGGTCTTATGTTGAGGTCTTTGATCCATTTGGATTTGAGTGTTGTGCATGGTGAAATGTGTGGATCAAGTTTCAGTTTCCTGCATGTGGTTATCCAGTTTGTCCAGCACCATTTGTTGAAGATGCTATCTTTTTTCCAGTCTATATTGTTTGGGCCTTTGTCGAATATCAAGTAGCTATAGTTGCTTGGCCCAAAATCCGGGTCCTCAAGTCTATTCCATTGGTCTATACTCCTGTTTTTATGCCAGTACCATGCTGTTTTTATTACTATGGCTTTCCAAAGCCCAGTTCTAGATTTTTTAAACATTTGTTACAGCAGCACTCCACCTCAACATACCAAAGCATGTCTTAGTTCTCTAAGGCTACCACAGACTATGTATATTAAAGCAATGAAATTTGATTTTCACATTGTTTGGGAGATTATAAGCCCAAAGTGTATTGCACTGAGGTAAAATGAAGGCGTTAGCAGTACTACATTTCTTTTAGAGGCTCTCTAGAAGGACTCCTATTCATTCATAGTACTACCAAAAATAAAGAGAGTCAGAGAGAGAGAGAAAAAGAGAAGAAAAGAAAAAGCTGAGCATGATTGCACATAGATATAACCTGAGCAATATAATTCTAACACTTGGGAGACTTAGGTAGGAGGATTCCAAGTTCTAGGCCACCCTTAGCTACATAGTGTGAGTCCATCTCAAAAGTCATTTAAAAAGGACCTGTGATTTAACCTTTTCCAGCTTTAAGAGGCCACCTCCATTTCTAGGCTTTGGCCCCTATTGCAGTTAGGTTTGCTTTGCAGCCAGAAAATGCCCAAACAAGAGCAACTTGTGGTGAAGAAAGGTTTATTTTGGCTTACAGACTCAAGGGGAAGCTTCCCAATGGCAGGGGAAAATGATGGCATGAGCAGAGTGTGGATATCACCTCCTGGTCACCATCATATGGACAACAGGAACAGGAGAGTGTGCTAAACTCTGGCAAGGGGAAACGGGCTATAATACCCATAGGCCCACCTCCCAGGAGGCATTAATTCCCAAATCTCCATCAGCTGGGAACCTAGCATTCTGAACACCTAAGTTTATGGGGACACTGAATCAAACCACATAGTCCCTTATTTCTTCTTCAAAGTCAGAAATCTAGCATCTATAAGTCTTCCCCCCCACTGACACAAAGACATACATACTCTGAGTTACTCAGATAATACAATATAGTATCTCCGTCTGAAGATTCTTAATTTAATCATATCATTAAGGTCCTTTTTGTCATAGAAAATAACATACTAACATGTTTTATATATTAGATGTGGGAGCAGAGAGCATCACTTTGCCTAATGCTAGATCTTTGGGGTTAGGTAGAAGTGGCTTTGTATGTATGTATAAAGTTTAGTAAGGTAAAGATAAAATAAGGTACATATTAGGAACATGAAGAGAGTATAGTGATTGCAGACTAGATTTTAAATCCTTTTTAAAGTCCACAAACAGAATTGCGACAAATCTAGTGAAGAAGAATCCCTCCTGTTTTTTTTTCTCCCCAAATGTTAATTAAGAACAGATGCAAGGAGTAAACTGAGGGATCAGTGTTATCACTTCATTAACTATTGGCAGATAGCCTGAAGAATTTCTTAGGTCCTCTAATTTCCCAAATGTCAGGGATGAAAATAGATAAAAGGCAGCCATCTCTATGGGTGAGAATGGTTGATTTGATTACCATGTACAGGTTGGGGAGAGCAGAGAAGAAAATTAAGGTGAGGTGTATCATGAAAGAATAGTGACTTTTGACACTAACTTTGCTCACTTAAGAAGCATAATCCATTTACAATCAGTAATATTACCAACTAGATAAACTATTCTTCCCTAGGAACAGTAAATAAGGAAGTAGAACTAAAGACCTCCTCCTTCTGAAGTTCAATTCCTGTTACACTACCCAAAGGACAGAATATTAATTTTGTAGGTATAGAGGTATATTACCTCTATATGGGCAGAGGTAATAATGTGGGGAGAAGGAAGAAATAGTTCCCACCACATTTTTATGTTAAAGACTAAGAGACACTGTTGTGCCCCTGGCTAAAGAACATTGTTATAAGAGTTTGGGAGTGGGGAGTGGACAGGGAGAGGTGGCAGGAGGAAACATGATCTGGATTACCCATAGGCCAGTTTGAAAGAGTCCTTCATGGGACATATGACTGGTAGAAAGTCAGTGTTCATACAGTGATACCAGGGAAGAGGGGCAATGCATATTGTTTGCATCTAGCATTTGTGCCTATGTGAAAGGAATATTAAATATATATCCATGAAAGAGGAGCTGAAAGAGGAGCATTAAGACCCTGATCCATATGTATGGTTTTCAGGGTGTTGTGGGCTGGAGTGTGTTTCAGCCAATATTCCTAACCTCACCTGCTTTTCCTCAGTGATGTTTCCTGTATTGGAAATAGGTAGGATAGTTTGGGCTCAATGCTATGGATTCATATGTACTCCAAGATTTGTTTGTTTCTTAGATATGTCTTGCCTAACAACCTACTCTGATGCTAGATCCCTTCTTTAGATTCTATCAGACAATCACTTCCAAAGCCTGGGGCCCCTCCAGACTCCTTGTACTGTTGGCAATGATAAGGCTTTGGGACCTATGAAAGCCTCCTTGGAGGCTAGAATCCCTTATGGCCTCTGTGTGGAACTGAAATGCTGGTTCAACTGCTGTCCTTGCAGTCTGCCATGAATGTTTAGTCAGAGGTGAGTGTTGCTTCAATTTCCTTCTGTTAGACTAAATATAAATTGATTCTAAGTAATTTTCTTTGGAAAATTCTTTTGGGAGGATGAGGGGATTTTTTTTTGTATAAAATATCTTTTTTGATCTTTCTCACTCTGGGTCACAATCTTGACTCCAAGGAACAAGCTTCTAAATGGTTGTGATTGAAGGATGCTAGGAAGATCTTCCTCCAAACCACATCTCAGGCAAGTCCCTAGAATTTCACCACTAACAGCCACCACCAGCTTCCTCTCTCTTTTTAAAGATTTTATTTTCATTTACTTATTAGGGACACACACACACACACACACACACACACACACACACACACACACACAGAGAGAGAGAGAGAGAGAGAGAGAGAGAGAGAGAGAGAGAGAGAGAGAGAGAGAATGGGCGCGCCAGGGCTCTAGCCACTGCAAATGAACTCCAGATGCATGTGCCACCATGTGCATCTGGCTTAGGTGGGACCTGGAGAATTGAACCTGGGTCCTTAGGCTTCATAGGCATGTGCCTTAACTGCTAGGACATCTCTCCAGTCCATCAGCTTTCTCTTTAAATCCTCATTTATTCCTATTCCCTTTCTCTGGCCTCCATTGCCCCACACACAGATGAAGTGAAATACAAAGTATCTGTCCCATGGGTACTTTCATCAGGTCAGGCTCTGTTCAAGGTAATATAAATAAAATATTAAATGTATGGGGAGGCAAAAATGTGCAATAAGATGGAAATTTGACAGTGTCATAGGATAAGAACCACAGGTCTATAGTGTGTAGGCAGGGCCGATGAAGGGAAAGAAAGCTGAAACTAGATGCCAGGGCCAGCCAGTGAAGAATTTCTGACTCTGTTGTTCTCAATACAAATCCTATGTAAATTAGGTAATCTGGTCCACTTTTTCTGAGAGGATGTCCTATACTATCTTTACAGGTCAGTAACCATGAATAATGGATGCTTTGGTAGCCCAGAAGATGGAACTGAGAAACTAGGAGATCATGTCTAAGATTTTTCTGTACTTTAATACTAAGTATTGCAGGATAGGAGGTATGATGTAGGGAATAAAAACAATTCTAGGCATTGGAAAAAATACATGCCTCTCCCCCAAATCAGAAGTGCTTGATCTGGGTTACTAGGAGGCATGCATTTGAGCTGATGAGAAATTAGATCAGAAAGGTAGTCAGATTTTATAAGACCTGATATATCCTCTTTTAAAAACTTGTTTTATTTTCTGCAGTGGAGAGGAGAATCATTGTTTTTAGGAGAGGAGATTTTATTTTGATTTGTATCTATTTTAAAAAAATTAATTAGTTTTGTACTCAGTGAACACAGTCAATTTGGTACCATCGTTAAGCTCATCCATGTCCTACGCCCTCCCCCTCGCCCCTCTTTCTTGAGGTATTCGGGTCATGCATTCTGGAGTTAGCCCACAGTTATGGGGAGGATAAATGTCTCTACATATCACGACCCAATGTGTGGCTCTGACATTCTTTCCGCTCCCTCTTCCGAAAATTTCCCTGAGCCATATTGGGTTCATTTTTGGTCTGCTTTAGTGATGAGGTGTTGGGGGCCGAGGAGATTCTTTTAAGCTTCCTTAGCCCTATCAAATCTGAAAATCGGTCATGGGATAGCAAGATGAGTTAATAAGCTAACAAGATTTCTTTTTTCACTTCTACAAAACTGAGTTTGGAAATTGTATGTATCTATAAGTGGTAATCTATAGGGGATGTAAGTGCAACTTTAAAAATATACATGGGCTGGAGAGATGGTTTGACAGTAAGGTGCTTAAGGACCCAGGTTTGATTTCCCCAGGACCCACGTAAGCAGGATGCACAAAGTGATGCATGCATCTGGAGCTAGTTTGCAGTGGCTAGAGGTACTGTTGGGCCCATCCTCTCTTCCTCCCACCCTCACACTCTCTCTTTCTCTCCCTCTCTCTCTGTCTGCCTTTCTCTGTCTCTTTCTCTCTCAAATAAATAAATATCCTTTTAAAATACACACACATAAGTAACTAGTGTGAAACTGTTTTTACTTTGTTAATTCTGATACACCTGGTGTAACCCAAGCAAGATAGAATTATATCTGAGAAAGAGTAAAGGATGAAGGGAAAATTTGCTGAAATTTGACCTTATATTAACATAGGTTTTTAAAGAAGTAGCACTACACAGTGCCTGAAATCTTTTAGAACACCTGATAATTGTACAGTTTGGGCCTCAGGTTTATTAATATGTAAAAGAGGAGAGACTATAGATAATGCATGTAAAATGCTTGGGAAGGTTTTTCACTTGTGGTGAACATCCAAAAACATTAGCAGAACTATGTTCACTCAATTTAAAACTCCTGACACTTAGTACAAAGCCCAGCACGCATTAAATGGGACTGAGTGTTTTTGCTTCATTAAATGGTTGGGACTGAAGTGTGCAATGTGAGGTATGGTGGTAGAGAAGATTCTTCCATTAGTTTGCCCCGCTTCTACTGAGGTGTTCTGGCAGTGTCTCCATTTTATGCTCTCCATGCAGGCATATTACTTCTTGTCTAGAAATGGTTGCTCAAGGCTGAGAAGTGACACAGCAACACAGAGCCTGGGATTGCTACCAAATTTTAAGAAGCACAGATTGTGATGTGAGGGGGGAGGGAAGACAAGAAAAGTTTGACACTCAACCCAAGCTAAAAACTCCTTTATTGTTAAGCAGAAATGACTGTGGCTGACACTGTTCCAGGTGGGGCAGGTAGTGTGAAACCCTATGGAAGTCACTGTGTGGTGGTGATGAAGAAGAGCCCTGCAGTCTCTCCAGTCCAGGCCAGATGGGCTTCATGGGGCCCCATACTTAGCAAGATCTTTCTTGGGGCTGGAGAGATGGATTAGCTGTTAAGGCACTTGCCTATAAAGTCTAAGGACCCAGGTTTGATTCCCCAGTTCCCGCGTCAGATGTACAAGGTGGTACATGCACCTGGAGTTCATTCACAGTGGCTAGAGGCTCTGGTGTGTCTATTCTTTCTCTGCCTCTCTCTCTCTCTCAAATAAGTAAAGTATAAAAAAATTAAAAAAGAAAGACCTGACTTGGCTTAATATCATATTATCACTACCTTGAGGCCCTTCACTTCTGTTTTCATGGGGCACCAGGTTCCGAAAATTATATAGCAGGTCCACATGACAGTGACATTTTGTTCTGTATTTTGAGCTATGCTGAACTAATAGTGTTTGTTCAAATCTCTGTATGTGTGTCATTCTTTAAATTAGTTATGAAAAGAATAAAAATTATGAACAGTTAACTTGATGCCAAACTAAAAGTATTTGGTAGTACCTTACTCTCTACCTCCCAGAAATAACTACTACCAATAGTGTAGTTTTATCTCCCATTATTGGGAAATAAAACACAATTACATTATTAATATATATTAAATATTATAGCATTATTTGCATAAAAAGTTGGTTTCTTAATTCCTTCAATGAGGCAATTCTGTATTTTTTTTACCTTCCAAATAAATTTAATTAATAAATTGTATTATTATTTACTTCTAATATTTTTATATTTACTATATAGCCAAGGCTGGCCTAGAACTTGCTATGTAGTCCTGGCTGGCCTTTAACCCTAAATCCTGCTTTCTTAGCCTCCTGAGCTGGGATTACAGGTATGTACTATCATGCACAGCTGATATACATATACATATTTAAATTTTTAATTTATTTACTTTATTTATTGTGGGGGAGCAAGATAGAAGTAGCCAGAGGGAGAGAGGATGGGTGCACCAGGGCCTTCAGCTGCTGCAAATGAACTCCAGATGCATGTGCCACCTTGTGCATCTGGTACTGTGGGTACTGGGAAATCAAACCTGTGTCCTTTGGCTTGACAGGCAAGCACCTTAATTGCTAAGCCATCTTTCCAGCCCTATATTTTAAATATTTCAAAGTAGGGTCTCACGGTAGTCCAGACTGACCTAGAACTCACTCTGTAGTACCAGGCTGACCTCGAACTCATGGCATTCTTCCTACTTCTGCCTTTGAGTGCTAGGATTAAAGGTGTGTGTCACTGCACCTGATCATTTCTTTTTAGAGCAGTTTTAGATTCACAGAAAAATGTAGCAGATGCAGATCCTCTGTTATGCACAACCTATTCCCACTGTCAATATCCTCCCTCAAAGAATAGATTTGTCACAAATAATAAAACTACATTGATAAGTCTTTATCCTACAAATCTGTAGTTTATGTTAGAGTTCTCTTAACCAAATATTTTTCAAATTAATTTTTAGTCACACAATGTACACCTTTTTCTATGTTTATTTGAAAGTATGTAGACTTTCATAAACCAAAGTGCTACATAGTATATAAGTGTGTATGTGCTTTTGTGTGTGTTTGTGTTTTTAATAAACATTCAAGTCAGTATACATAGATCTACTTCATTCTTCTTTAATAAAAAAAAGATACTAAGTTGCAGGCTTATATTTTATTCATCCAGTGTCATCGTAGTATCTTCACTCTTTATTTTATTTTAATAAGAGAGATAATAAGAGTAAGCAAGCAAGAGAGAGAAAGAGATATCTGGCATGTCAGGGCCGTCAGCCACTGAAATTGTACTCCAGATGTGTGCACCACCTAGTGAGAATGTGCGACCTTGTGCTTGTGTCACCTTGTGCATCTGGCTTACATGGGATCTGGAGAGTCAAACATGGGTCCTTAGGCTTCACAGGCAAATGCCTTAACCACTAATCCATCTCTCCAGATCCACTTTTAAGCAATTCAGTACATAATATATAGACAGATAGATAGATGTATATACATATAAATATTACACATTCATAGTAGCCTTTATGTGAGATGGAGTTCTAGAATTGGGATTGTTTGGTCATAGGGTATGAAAATAACAAATTCACTAATTCTGTCTGTGGTTGGATTGCATTTGTTACACACTTCCCTTTGACCCCCAGCTCCAGCCTGTGCTATGTCACTTAATGCAGTAACGCCATCATTAAGAGCTGCCAGATAGAGTCCTGGAGCAGAGAGAAGAGATAATTTACTTGTGAATAATAATAGTAATGGCAAAAACTTATTCAAAGCTCAAACCACATACCAAGTATTATTCTAAGCACTTTCCATTTTTAAGCTCCTTTATTCTATATATCCATCCTTAGATATAAGCCCATTATTATACCCATTTTACTGCTTAGACCTGAGACAGACAGGGTTTAATAATTTCACACACCTAGTAAGAGGTAGGTGGGATCTGAGGCAGATCTGTTTTGAATTCTGACCTCTTCACCACTGCACATACTGTCTATAGAAAGGTTAAGGGTATTTATGCCAGTTTGCTTATCTTAAAACTATTATTGTAGTTATTCGTTTATTCATCTTTTTTCTCCCATTAAAACTGTAACTATATTTAATAACAAGTTACCTGTCCATATCCATATTCCCAATTCATATGCATAGTATTAATTCCTAGCATATAAATGTAGTGGCACAAATAATAATGCTTCTGGAAAGAAGCTATTATAATCACTTTACAGATAAACCATGCAGTCAATGTTAACTTAATAGCATAGTAGAAAAGAACTGAAAAGTATGGTGGAAGTGGTGTTTGAACTTGGACTTTTGACCTAGTCATGGTGCTTTCTGCCATGTCTAATTAGATTGCTTCCTTCAGAACAGCTTCCTCCCTGGCAACAACATTTAAGCTAGAAAGATTCACAGCTGGAAGACTGCAGTGATTGATCCCTGGAGTTGCTTGACAAGAAATTTCCCAGAAGTACTACCTTCAGGATTAGGTTGATGAAAGGAGAGTTGGGTTTGTAGAGGAATACTACATAGTAATAATACCTATCCTTTATTTCAGAATTTTACATACCAGACATTGTTCTCTGTAATTTATGAGTCTTGCCTCTTTTTTTAATACTCACACTTCCATTAGGTGGAGTATCTTTGTTTTACTTATGATAAAAATGGGTGCTGAAACACAAAAGCCTCTGCAGCTATTCCATGCAACTTGAGTGTGTCAGGGAGGCTTTTAGATTAAGAAGTTTAATGGTCACATGTAAGGGAAGCTGGATTTCATGTTACATGTGAGAAGAAGTCATTGTAGGGTTTTGTTTCACTTGAATTGCTATATGGTCACGGGTATGGAGGGTGGAAGAGACATTTAGGACATGTTTTATCTGAAGTGTTATCAGATCTTGACCATGGATTTGTATAGGCGTGACTGGTTGTGGTGGTTTGATCAGGTGTCCCCCCATAAGCTTAGTGTTCTGAATACTAGGTTCCAAGCTGATGGAGATTTGGGAATTAATGCCTCCTGGAGGCAGTGTATTGTTGGGGTTGGGCTTATGGGTGCTATAGCCAGTTTCCCTTTGCCAGTGTTTGGCACACTCTCCTGTTGCTATTGTCTACCTTCTGTTGGCCTGGGGTTAATGTCAACCCTCTGCTCATGCCATCATTTTCCCCTGCCATCGTGGAGCTTCCCCTTGAGCCTGTAAGCCAAAATAAACCTCTTCTTCCCACAAAAAAAAAAAAAAAAAAAAAAAAAAAAAAAGGGTGCTGAGAGGCTAAGCTGTTGCTCAAGGTCACACAAGAGATAAGTAATGAGGATGAGATTGCAGTTCAAGCCTGTGCAACCCTACCCACAAGAACCTACATTCTAAGCATTCTGCTCCCCAAAGTGTATCATAGCCAGCTGCAGAGGGAATTTTGAGAAGAGGCTGCTATAAAGGGAAAATTTCCTCCCCAGATCCTAGGGAGCCTTAGCAACCAGGAAACAGGGCTGAGAAAACCAGGCAGCTTGAGCTCTTGCTGGGTTGTGGGGGTCATTGAAAGAAAGAAGTCAGTTTCCCCCCACAACACCTCCCCCTCCTCCCACACGCTGACTATGGACAGCTAGCTTGGAGATTTGAGACCAACCATTCCAATGTTTGAATCTAGGTTTGCAGCGCATGATGTCTTTATACTCTTAACCTAGAAATGGCAGAGTTATTTTGGGCACAAAGCATGAGAGCTGTGGCCTTAAAATATGCCAAGTGTATTTCTCTCTTCCTCTCCAAGATTACTGAAAATTAGCCCAGCTGTGGACTCAGGCACCAAACAGCCATAAAATCCTCCCAGATCAGTTCATCCCACCCAAAGAGAGTGTAGCACCCTGAGTGCAGCACCCGAGGTCTCTGGGAAGGGGTGTGCGATCAGCCTCTCTCTTGCTAGACCTGACTTCCAATCAGAGTCACAGTGCCCCTTTCCCCCAGCTATTTTCAGAATCAAAATGCTTGGTCTGTGAATCCAGTTCAATTCTGAATTGATACCCTCTGCCCCCTGCCACCCTGCCTTCCCAAGAAATAATAATAATAATAATAAACAAAGGAAAAAACTAACCACAGGATTATTAAACTAGGCAGTCAGTAAGAAAATAATTTTTCAGCTTCTTTATTAATTCAGAGAAAATAATCTTTCTGAAATTTAAGCCTTCAGATAGCTTATCTATAATATAAAGATAATTTAAAGACATATTTAAATAAATAAATTTAATTATAATTAATTTAAATGAAATTTAATCAAATCAGTATATTGTTTGCTCAATAAACTTCCTGACTCATGATAAGTAATCAGTAGTCCTTATACAGATGAATCTTCTGCTTCTCTGATCTTACTAACAAGTAGAATTTTACTAGGTTTTACTTTGTGTCAGATAATGTGCTATGTGTTTTTTAAGAATAATTACATTTAATTCTGTAATAGCTCTGAGGTTGTTGCTATTATTATCTCTTTTACAGATAAAAACTGATGCCTAAAGTTATTAATTAGTACAATATCACAAAACACATGATGTAGCTAGGCTTAAACCGAGATATTCTTATAACAGAGTCTAAAGTCTTAGAGTATAGCGAGTATATGTTTATATTCATTTTTTTCTGTAGAAAATTCTTTCTACGTCCATTGAAGGACTAAGAAGAAGTAGGGAAATGCTGAATCTGGTTGGTTCCCAGGTGGCTGCAGCCTTTTCTGTTGTCTCTGATTCTAGACAGGATTTGGGCTTCAGACTATAATTCTTCTGTTTTGTGAACTGTGATCCCTGTTTAGCTTTGCCCAATTCACCAGAAGTTAGGACAGTGTTTGTCCACAAACCCCACAAAATGTGAGATACAGGGTAGGGAGGGCTTTGAGGATGTTTTACAACCTGTGTTTTCAGCCTGTTTAATTGTGGAGGGGTTTTGCATGGATATAGTTCTACACAATCTGCCAAATTCTAGAAAAAGGGATGAAATGGTTGTTCAGTGCCAGAAAGCATAAAAGAAATCAGAACTGCTTGAAAGAATGCACATCTGGTTGGCAGAGACCACCAGAAAGGGAGAGGGGAAGCCTCTGGGTGTTCACATGCAAACCCATGCTACAAGCCTTTGATGCCCTTCTTCCCTGGGAAGCCAGGCTCAGCCGTAACAGCTCTTCCGGAGAAGGAGCAGTCCAGGAGAGCTGGCTGGCTGGGCCGGAAGCCTTTGCCTGTAATCAGTTAATAGCCTTAGCACAGCACTGACAGAGCAGAGTGGGCGGTAGACAGGCTCCAGAGTGCTGTCTGGCAAGATGGTCCCGGCTTTAATCAAAATGATGGGTTTTCTGGAAGCTCTTTATTAACCTCAGCACTGAAATCCCAGAGAAGGTAACAAAGGGATGAATGGGGAGCGAAGGGGCGGGACTGAAACCTGAACACTGAGCTGTGATTTTCCGAGCTCCTCACACTCCATCCACACCCCTCCCCCACTTCCATTCCTTTCATCAGATTCTAGTATAAAGGCCCTTGTCTG
Organism: Jaculus jaculus; assembly: GCF_020740685.1. Classification (NCBI taxonomy): domain Eukaryota; kingdom Metazoa; phylum Chordata; class Mammalia; order Rodentia; family Dipodidae; genus Jaculus; species Jaculus jaculus. The sequence continues at coordinate 44,819,761 of NC_059114.1, read as the reverse complement.
CTTGCCTGTTTTTCCCAGACAGTAAGAAAACAGATAATAACCATAACAACTGCTGTACTTGTTTTATGTTTTAGGGTTTTCAGAAGACCTTGTTATACATATAGCTCAGGATTTGTTTCATACTTGGAATCTGCCTAGATTTTTATTTCTGGCTCTACCAGTTAGTAATCATGTGACCATTGGTGGTATTCCCCTCAAATATAAAACAAACATAGACGTTAGCTATTCTGTTAATCATTTCATGTAGTTCTCTTTCATACATACCACCCACACTTTATTTTGTTATAGTTTTTATTAAGCTCAAATGGAGGAAGCCATCCTGATCAGAAAACCTCCTCGCTGGCCTTAGTAATCAGCAAGAGCCTTTGAGAATGTGGGTCCAGGGTGAGTCTTATAAGCTCAGCATTTGCTTCACAATCTTTAGCACCCTACAACCCGCCCCCCCCCCACACACATTTAGTTTCCTATTCATTCCTAGTCCCTGAGTCTCAACATCTTGCATTCATGTAGCCAGGCTTAATTTAACAGGAAAAAAGGAAAGATGGGAATTTTGCCCCCCCCCCCCCCCCCCCCCCCCCCGCCAAGAAAAGATCCTATGAGACAGTGCCTAAAGTGGACAATAGGGTTACAGAAAGTTGCCAACTACTTCCAGGAGGCAGTTTAAAACGTATAAAATGAAGACCTATATGATTTTTAAAAAGACCTATATGAGGTTGATATTGTATATATGTAATTACAATGATTGTAATGGGGAGGTAATATGATTGAGAATGGAATTTCAAACGGGAAAGTGTGGGGGTAGGGAGGGAGGGAATTACCATGGGATATATTTTATAAAAAAATATATATATAAAAAAAAGAAATGAACTAGTGTCTATAAATCCAAAAAAAAAAAAAAAGACCTATATGATTTTTTAAAAAGCTGGGGCTGGGTAGATTACTCATTGATTAAAGGGACTTGATTACAAAGCCTGATGGTCTGAATTTTATTCCCCAGTAAAGCAAGATACACAAAGTGGAACATGTATCCGGAGTTCATTTGTAGTGGCAGTAGGCCTTAGTGTGCCCATTTACCACCCCCTATCCCCCGCAAATAAATAAAAATAAATCTACCTTGTATCCTCTTACCAGGCTTCAAGAGGGCCATTCATTTGGATTTTTTCCCACAGTACTGGTTACTGAACCTAGGCTCTGTGCATTTTAGGCAGGAACTTTGCCACTAAGCTATATGCCCAGCCCTCCTTTTACTTTTTAAATTTTGATTCAATAAGTTATCTAGGCTGGTTGTGAAACTGCAGTCCTCCTGCCTATCTCTCAGTCATTTGGCTCTTGGCAGTGTCAGTCTTGTTTCTAGGAGCATCTAGGTCACTTGGAGCAGCTGAAAGATTCGAGGAGGGAAGAAAGGAAGTAGCCCTGAAAGAAGAAATATTTCCTTGATTGACCATTTGCCAGGACTTGTTCTGGTTGGAGTTTTTGAGCAAAAATGACACATCTTCCTTTCTCATCTTCTTCAAAGGGGACCCCAAAAGCATGTCATTTTAGAGGCAAGCCAACCATAGCTCTTCTCTTAGTCAAAAGGTAAATGCTAGGGCTGGAGAGATTGCTTAGTGGTTAAAGGCTCTTGCTTGCAATGCCTGATGGCCCAAGTTCACTTCCCCAGTGCCCACATAAAGCCAGATGCACAAAGTGGTGCATGCATCTGGAGTTCATTTGCAGTGGCTAGAATCCCTGGTACACCCATTTTATCTCTCTGACTCTCTCCCTATCTTTTTCTCTGTGTTTGAAAATAAATAAATAAACATTTTTTTTAAAGGTAAATGCTGGTTTGTCAGACCTTTAAGCTGTTCTTTTACTTAAATTTGTCACATTGCAGATGCTACTGAGACCTCAGAGATGTTTTGAATCAGAACAGGTTAGGCACAGTGCATGTGAGGAACTGAAGAAACTACATTTTGCTCTGCCCCATAGCTGCTGAATTTGGTGGGGAATGTACCTGAATAGATCTCTATTGCCTTTTGGAGTTAGGCTGAGTCAGAGCCAAGACTCCCAGCAAAGGGCCAAGGAAGCTCAGTGACATGGAAAAATGCCTGTTTTAACTGTTGACAGGTGGGTCCTGCTGTGAAGGGCTCACTGGGCCAGTAAATATGGCCTATGAAGATGGAAATGTCTCTGGATGACAGTGTAGGACCTCATGTTGAGCTATGGATGGTAAAAGAAAAATCCCAGTCTTGTAAGTGCTTTTGTAAAAGCAGCTAAAAGACTGTTGGGTGGTGCTGAAGCCCAGTTTTAGGCATCAAATCTGAGGCTTTTCAACATTTTTTGGGTTTTCGAGGTAGGGTTTTACTCTAGTCCAGGCTGACCTGGAATTCACTATGTAGTTTCCTGGTGGCCTCGAACTTACGGCAGTCCTCCTACCACTGCCTCCTGAGTGCTGGAAGTAAAGTTGTGCACCTCCACACCTGGCTCTTTTCAACTTTTTAAAGTATCTCTTGGGCCAATAACTGGGCTAAGTGGCAGAGTGCTTGCCTAGCAGTGCAAGGCCTAGGTTCATTCCTTAGTGCCACAATAAAATAATAAGATAAAATAAAATAAAATATGAAATATTAAAAATAAAGTAAAATAAATAAAATAAAAATTGTAGCTTTCTAGCCAGGAATGGTGATACACACATCTAATCCCAACTTGGGAAACTGAGGCAGGAGGAATGTGCCAGTTTTGGCTACATAGTGAGTTTGTGAAGACCAGGAGTGTGGCTTGATGGCAGGGTACTTGCCCGACATGTATAAGCCCTTGGGTTCAACCCTGAGCATCACAAAAATAAAACAGAATCTATTTTGTTTTGTTTGTTTGTTTTTCATCCTTTCAGAGTTAGAGCCTGTATTTGAAATTTTAGCAGATATATTCTTGCTGAGCTTGCACATTTGATTATCTTATATAAAAGAAATTAGTCTTAGCCATAGAGAAAAAAAAATGTTTTGTCCCATTGTCCAAATGCTAGAGTGTCAGTTCTACCAGGGTAAGTGTGATTTGAGGGAAGGGCTTTTGGGGTGAGAAAACAGTTTCTTAATTCTCCCTTATTACTGACTGCTGTAAATTTGCAATATCCTCATGTGGCCCTCCTGGTCCCAAGCACTGTGCCATATATAGTTAGCCATATGTGATACTATTTATGGGAGCATGTACATTGTGCTAAGCATTTCGCATGCATTACCTCATTATCTGTAAGAGCTCCAGAAGTATTATTGGTGGAGAGCTGTTTGGTCTGCCAAAGAGTGATACCTCTTCTACTTTTCACTGCAGTCCTTTCATTCATCTATTGAACAAATATGTATATACCTAGATGGGCCAGGATTGTAATAGGCATTGATTATTGTGATGAATAAACCATATATACTCTGCATCTGTAGACCTTACAGTGACAGATTCCAAAAGGTGAAGGTGGTACTGCCTCACCCACATGGTCATAGACTGTATCTCTGAAGAGATTACATCTAAGCACACACTAGAAGACAGGCTTGTGCAGGTCATTTGACATGAAAAGAAGCCATATGTTCACAGTTCTTGAAGCAAAACAGCTCCAAAAGGTGTTTAGAGTGCTGAAAAGTTGTGTGTGGCTTGAGTATAGTAAGTGATAAGGGAAAGCGTGGAGAATAATGACCATCATATTATTCAAGAAATTTTTATAGCATATTAAATGAGTTTGAAGATTCAAAAAATATTTTTAGTTGTTTTTATTTATTTGAGAGTGATAGACAGGGAGAAAGATGCAGAGAGAGAGAGAGAGGAGAGTGGGTGTGGCAGGGCCTCCAGCCTCTGCAAACGAACTCCAGACACGTGCGCCCCCTTGTGCATCTGGCTAACGTGAATCCTGGGGAATTGAGCCTTGAACCAGGGTCCTTAGGCTTCACAGGCAAGCACTTAACTGTTAAGCCATCTCTCCAGCCCAAGTTTGAAGATTTTTTTTTATGACAGTAGAAAGCCTTTGAATAATTTTAAACAGGAGCGTGATCTCATCTGATTTCTATTTTAAAGGATTTTACTGTGTGTAGGCTATACTTCTATTTTTTTTTTTTTAATGGAGAAAGACCTTAAAGAATGACAATAATTCTGGCTACTGCATGAAAGATTAGAAAGAGGCAAAAAAGGAAGCAACATGAACAAGGGGGAAGCCATTGATGTAGCTTATATGAGATTATGGTGTCCTGAAAAGAATGATAATGGGGAGAAGAGAATAGAGCCAACATATACTTAAAAAGCAGAAATGACAGGTCTTGGTGATAGATTGTAAATGGAGTGAAGAATAAATAAAAATGAAGAAAAGCTTGAGCAATGGGGCAAGTGGAATGCCATTTACTGGGACTGGAAAGATTAGAAAGGAATAGATGAGTGGGATCAAGAGTTTGATTTCAGGGGCTGGAGAGATGGCTTAGTGGTTAAGGCACTTGCCTGAGAAGCCTAAGGACCCAGGTTTGATTCCCCAGCACCCATGTAAAGCCACATGCACAAAATGGCACATGCATCTGGAGTTTGTTTATAGTGGCTAGAGGCCTTGGCAGTCCATTCTCTCTATCTGTCTCTCTCTCTCAAATAAAATAAACTAAAATAAAATAAAATACACAACAAGAGTTCAATTTTAGATTCCTTCAGTTTACAATTTCCATGAAACTCCCAAGTGGAGGTATAAGACATGCAGTGGATAGATGAGATTAGAATGCAGAGGGATATTGGCTTTAAATATAATCTGTGTTTCATTAGCTTCTTTACTGATTGATTTATTTTTTATTTTTTGAGGCAAGCCACAGATTGACCTTTTTATTAGGGTCAGGGAGAGGTAGAATTGGCATGCTAGGGTCTCTAGTCCCACAATACTTTACATGTGCTTTGGTTAGTGCATGCATTAAATTGACTTGTAATCACATGAATATATATCCTATATACTGTGACCACATTGGGGAAGGTGACTTGGCTTAGAAAGTAAGGTTGCTGCTGTGGTGTTCTGCACAAGATTGAATCTGTCAATATTTCACCATGGATGAGGAAGGTTTCGTAAGACCTCCACACCTAAGACTTTCACACCTCCAAGAGTAGCCAATGGCAGGTAATGGTTGCTGGGAGGAGAGCCGTGTTTATCAGAGGAGTAGCCACTGGTAAATTAACAGTCCACCTATGATCATGCAAGCGACACTAATAACTCAGTGGGTTAACACAAAGGTATGAAAGTAAGATAGGGATTAATGTGGAAAAAGAAGGGTAGTTGTGTATGTGTGTGTGTGTGTGTGTGTGGGGAGATCCAAGGGAATAATATCAAAATGTATGAAAGTGTCAAAAGTGAAAAAATACTTAGGAACAGGGTGAGGTTGGCTCTCAATACTTTATCTGAATAGGGACAGTTTACAGTAGGATTCCTCCCTCTTCAATTGTAGGATGTCTTTCTCTACCCCACTTCTTCCCATTTCATCTCCATTTCATTGTACCATTCAAAACTATTATAATAGAATTAGGATGGAATAATGATTTCAGCCAATTTATCTAAAGTTTTCTCTAATCCATACATTTAAAGTATTTTCTGCTTTAAGCCAGTATGTTTCCCTGTCCTTTTCTCAGGCAGGATAAGCATTGTTATGTTATTTAGGAAATTCTTCACAAAGAATCAAAGTGATGTTATTAGAAAGATAGATTCCTGGTCACTCCAGTGAGAAAATCTGCTGTCCTGCTTGTTTCCACACCCTGGCCTTCCCCTCATGTCTGGGGCAGCTACTCCATAGCCTACTAGTAAAATGGCATGAGAGCATGTGTTCACAGTAGCTGATTTGTGATGTTTTGTCTTTCAGAACCAGAGGCAGGAGAGGTGTCCCCTCCAGTGGGTGCTGGTGTCAATAGCAACAGCTGGACCTTTAAATATGGACCAAGCAATCCCAAACAATCCGGTCCCGGTGAGTTGCCAGACAAATTCATTATCCCAGGATCTCCTGCCATCATCTCTATCCGCCAGGAGCCTACTAACAGCCAAATTGACAAAAGCGACTTTATAACCTTCGGCAAAAAGGAGGAGACCAAGAAAAAGAAGAAAAAGAAGAAGGGTAACAAGACCCAGGAGAAAAAGGAGAAAGGGCACAGCACGACTGACAACAGTGACCAGTGAGGTCACCCAATGGAAACAAGCCACTTAAGCCAGTTTTTGTAATAATGGCAAATCTCTCCCATGTAGCAACTCCCTGCTTCTTTCTCCTATCCCATAGAGACCTCAGAAATCTGCAGAAAGTTCCCTGTGTTTGTCTAGATTGAATTAACAGGTTTTGTCTTAAAAGCTTTCCTAAGTCTGGTGTTAACTCTTTCTCTCCACTCTGGCTTGTTTTCAGAACCTAAAAAGCAGACCCAAGTTTCCTTTCTCCTCCATCGCAAAGGAGAGGCTTCCCAGTCCTGCCAGTGAGAGTTGGACTCTCTGCCCTGTGCTCCTGGGATCCTGTCTTGATGACACATGACACTTGCAGGGCAGGATGGAAGGTTTTCAGATTAAGCAGCCTGGGTGTTTGTGACCACTGGGTGTGTGTAGCCACCACAAGAGTGTTTGAGTGACAGATACTGCGTCAGATTAGAATAGCTGGCCTAAGAAGGACTGGGAAAAAAAAAGAAACAAGTAAACATTGATAACAGTCATCAATCTAGAGGGGACATGTATGAAAGGGACCAGACTTTCTAAATCTCTCAATGTAAGAGGTAGGTCACCCTCTAATAGAGAAAACTACCCCCACTGAAAAGACTTCAGGAGTTCCTAAAGTATGTTGGCTATGGTATCATAATAACTAAATTCTGTATTACATGTTCAAGCCAACATTTCAAGTGTTTACTGGAGGATTAGCCAGGGCAACAGAAGCAGATCTGAAGTGTTTCCTATACATGTCCTTATGCTCACTTTATTACAAATTCTTTTGCACACAATGTTTATGAAAAGGTCAGATCCTTTTCCAACAACACATATGCAAAAGCAAAAGAAAAACAAAACCCCAACACCTCACTTTGTGCTGTTTGTTGTTTGATAGATTTATTTAAAAAAGAGAAAGTCTATAGCTATAAATCTTTAAAGAAATATGATGAATACAATGTCCCCAAACTCCTCTCAAAAGAGAATTCAGTCTACAGCCATTGAAATGATCATTGCTGCTACAGAAGTGCTTTAAGAGAATTGCCTGGAACATCTGTATTATACTGGCCACCTGCCAATCACAGCTTTACTCTTTCAGGTCACTCTGGGGCTGCCTCTTGCATGTATTAAATACTAAATAAAAGAATATCTTTCTCTCTCTCTTTTCTAAGAAAAATGATGTGCACTTTGACTACACAGCCTTCTATAGCCAACTATATCAAGACCCAGAAATTGAAGAAAAATATTTTCTCATACATTCAGTGAGCAAATTTTCATTCCTCTAATTCTGTGACTTGTCTTGGTGTGCTAGCCAATACCTTCTCTTTGGTTTAGTTTTCCTTTTCTATAACACTCTGAATTGCTACTCTTACTAACACCTCTGATGTTACCTGAAATCAATCTCCCATATGTATGCTGTATGCTATTATAAGACTCCTGAAATATACTTACTCTGTGCTTGTGTATGTGAATGTTAATGCAACTATGACCTAGAGTGAAATTTAAGCTTTATTGTTGAATGTAATCTCATTATATTTCCTTTTGTACACCTGTGGAAAAGTGGACTAGTGTTCTTTTAAAGCATTGTTAATCAGCCTTTGTGTATGAAAGACACAGTAAAATTTCCTTCTTAAATCAAGATACTGGTGATTCAAGGAATTTTATTTATGGTCAGCCAAGATCAGTCTCTTGCCAAGACTCTTGCTGGCAAAGGAATGGATAAAGCTGTGTTTTTTTTTTCCCCCCCTAGTAACAATTCTAGAATGAGTATTGAAGCTATTCCCTGAGGGTGTGCAAGCACAAATTGTACCAATCTGACCTCTTTGGATTTACAGATAGCTTTGAAATCCTAATGCTGTCTGGAATATCAGCTTATAGGAAGTAATAAAATTTACTGTTACCTTAAATAAGACATTTTAATTTTGTTATGCACAACTTAGAAGTTTGATTAGTTATATTATCTATTTAACAGTTAACATAAAAGAGATAGGAGTCTGTTATAAAAATGCCATAAAATCTCAAAAAAAACACCTGTCTTGTCTACTTTTAGCTTTATTCTCCCATATTTTGAAGGGTGTGTAACTTCAGCTCTGCAGGATTGCATGGGGTAAAATTTGTTGAAAACACATGTGAACCATTGCTACATTGTAGGTTGTGATCATTTTGCCCCACTGAAGCCCATGTAACTGACCTTACGTGCCTTTTGAACTAGGAGAATCGGGCTAATTTATTAATGATGATAATTATAATGTATCTGTACAGCACTTTTTAAATTTATGAAGTGCTTTCCAATTCATGTTAGTTACTAGTAATTACAGCTGTAAGGATAAAACACGTCATGTGAATTCATTTTTAATTGGTGCTATTGGTATTTCCTCTGTTATTGCTAATAAATGGAAAATGGTGGTATGAAAGCAATGGTGGTCATTTCTAAGTATAAAAAGAGGAGAAAAAGAACACTGATTATCATAGCTATTACTATTGAAGAAAATTGCTGAAGTATGAAGCTTGCTGCATAAATTTTGGGCTTCACCCTGGTTTTTATGTTTATGACTAGAGCAAAACACCCATTGGAGTCAAGAATCACACTCCACAATATTACTAGAATTAATAGCCAGGAGGCTGCCAGTCAATTCCCAGTACACTGTTTCAGTCTTCTGTAATAACAGCTGCAACAAACCAACTTTTATCACTAAACCTCCTCCAATCATCATATTTATTACTTGTTTAGCCTTTTAATCTCTCTACAATTGGGAATCCAAGTAATTTCCCCAAGAAATTAACTTTTATTGAGTATGGAGTACCTATCAGTCATGCCACTGGGAGCTCCACAGCACATGTTCTGTAGTAAGTTGTTCTTTTGTAGTTAAATTATTATGAGCATAAGCCCTAGATGCAGTGGTCTTCAATGGAACAATTTTGACCCCAGAGATCATTTGTTAATGTCTGGAGACATTTTTAGTGGTCTTTATTTGGGGGCGGGGTGCTATTGACATTTAACAGGTAGAGACCAGAAATACTACTGAATACTCTTTAATGCACAAGAAAGCACCCACAAGTTATTTTCTAGCCCCAAATGTCCATAGTACTAAGATGGAGAAACCTTGAAATAGAATGACCATATAATTTGTTTTAGCTAAGTTTTAAAAGAGAAAGGAGTGCCATTAAAATTAATCTAGGATTCAAGATATAAATTGAGACTATCCCAGCTCACTGAGATACCTACAAATAAACTGGCTTAGCTCTGTTGCTAAAGAGATGGGCAACCTTAGGCAAGAATCTACTCTCAGGTGTTAAGTTACAATTTCTTCATTTCTCAGATGGTAATAAATATAACACAGACCTGTGGGGAAATTTTAGCAATACAATCTCAAAAAAGGTGTTAGTACAATGTCTAATATATTACCGTGCTCAATAAATAGTTACAATTATCAATAATCCTTTTCCTTACATCTTTTTCATAAGTACAGATATTAGACTCAAAGCTCTTTTATTATTGATTAAAATATGAATGAGAGAAAGTAAAGTAAATCAACATGGAGTTAGCATGAAAAATATATTAGTCATTCATTCCTCTGTTCATTCCTGGAGGAAAAGAAGTCAGTTTTATAACTCCTCACCTCATTTTCACCTCATTCCATCATGAATAATAATAGCCAGTCCTTCAGATAAATGCTAATGTGATCAATATGCTTATAGCTGCTTCATCCCACTAATCAGTTATCTGAAAGCCAGACACCAAGGGGCTTGAAGTCATCTGCATGTTTAAATAAATAAACCTCATGTGAGTCTAGTACAATAATATCAGAGAGAAAGAGGAGAGGCCTTTAGCAGCTTTTTAAATTTTTATTTATTTACTTTTTGTCATATGGGCAAAACAGACACCAAAAATATGTATAAAGTTGCCTAGAGTCTCGTAATAAAGGAGGGGTTAGGTTGCATTTCCCTTAAGAGCCAAGCTAAAGAGTCTCATACATGGAGAGTTAAGGATTCAGCCTTTAAAAGAGCTGCAATTGTTATCATTTTAACGTGATTCCCCAATGAGTGTCTGTTGGCCTATAGGTCCCCTAAGTAAGCTTATGAGTAGCAGGATCTCATAATAGTGGTTTTTTTTTTTTCATAATAGTGGTTTTTTTCAAAAAATATTTTTACTTTTTAACAATTTTATACAGGTATATGATGTGTTCTGATCATATTTACCCCTCTTTATGCTGTCTTGCTCTCTCCCACTGAACCCCTTTTTCTTCCCACTTCCACGTTGTGTGTGTGTCCCACTGAGTTTAGTTAGGGCTATTTGCATGAGTATGGAAGGTATTATTGAACCATAGGCAACTTCCCAGTGGCTACACCATTGAAGAAAATGACTCCTCCTCCTTATCTAGCAACCATTAAGTGCCAATAACTCATCATGTATGGGGAATTAGAGCCCCACTGCCATCCGGGATGGAATGTTGATAGGCCCAGTCTTGTGCAGGTAACTACTGCTGCAGTGAACTTATGAACGCAATGGCCACATTATATCCAGGAGATAGCATTTCATAGCACTTCTTCCTATCCTCTGGCTTTTACATTCTTTCTGTCCCCCCTTCTGTGGTGTTCTTTGAGCCTTTGTGGAGGTGATACAGATGTCTCATCTAGGGCTGATCAGTCAGTGGTTATGTATTCTCGGCACCTTGACCAATTATGAGTCAATGCATATTACCCACTGCCCATCGCAAGAAGAAGCTTCTCTGACCAAGGCCCAGAACAGCACTAATTTATGGGTATAATTGGACAACCTGTAGAGCAGGCCTCAAATCCAATTTGGAAGTGATTGGTTATCCCAGGCATGCCATGATTGTGCCAGTAGGCATGTATTGCCTGGCAAGTCAGTATCATACCATACAGGGTCCACATCTAGGCAATGATTCCCTCTCCTCTTCCCCAGCCCCCGCCAGCAGCCTGCTTAGCACCTTTCAGCACTATGACATCTAGCTAGCAGGAAGGATGCTTGATTTCTCTGTGTCTTGCAACCAAAGTGAGTGTTTTCTTCAGCAATAGGGTCTTTAGGGACATTCTTTTTGATTAAACCAAAGAATTCATGAAAAAAATATTATTCTCCTAACCATCTTCTTTCAATCATCTCTCACACAGATATTCAATGTAAATAGCTTCAAATGAGTTGATCTGTATTTTTCTCTACAAATATATCTGTACATATCACAAACACATAAGCTAAATTGCTTATTTTTTATTTTTATTAGTTATGTCCACAGTGTGTATACAGCCATATTAGTACCATCATTAGCCTTCTCCCTGTCCTCCCCTCTGAAGGGATCCTCCTTGTTGGGGAATGTGGGTCATGTATTGTGGGGTTAGGCATCCATTATGGGGAGGAGGCAATATATCTGTGCATAATGTCCCCAGCTATAACAATCTTCCTTGACCCATCTTCCACGAATTTCCCTGAGCCATCTTGGATTCATTTTAGGTCTACTTCAGTGATGAGGTCTTGGGAGCCTCTGTCTCTGGATATCGGTTTGGTAGGTGTTGAGTGTTTTTTGTATCTCCTTCACCCTTGTGCTGGTACCAGGTTCACCAAGAAAGCAGCACTTTTGCTCATTTCCCCAATTATTCTATAGTTTCAGCTGGGGCCCTGGTGAGGTGTGATGGGCTGATACTCTCCTTAGGATCTGGGTCCATCTGAAGAAGAGAAGCAAATTTTCCAATAGAGGGTGAAGTCAGCACCAGATAAATGGGATAACCATTATTATTTTAGAGAGAATTTAATAGGTATAGGCCTTTTTATAGCCCACGATTGGTGGGAGCTTGATAATGGAGAGCAGGTTCACTTTTTGGATATGGTTCTGACCTGTTTTACAGCTCTAGCTGTGGGTTCTGTTCCACTGAGCAGATTAGTTAGCCAAATCAAGAGCAGTTGGTTACCTATCACAGCTGTATGCCACTATTGCCCTTGTGTGAGCATCATGTCAGGTTGTTTGCTGCTGAGTAGCTTAGACCACTAGTTGCAACTAGATGTTGGCCATTTTCCCCCAGTCATTCATGTAGCACCTTCTGCACTAGAAGAGCTAGCTGTCTGGGGAACTGACTCTCTTCCAGATTCCAGCCAGGTCATTCCATGTTCTGTACCAAAAGCACATGGTGTCTTTGACAGTAGGGTCTTACCACTAACCTTTGGTGGGTCATCAAGCACTCTGACCAAAATCTGTCCTCTTTTGGAACCTTGTAAGTCTCTATGATCAACAGCTCATTGTGGATGTTAACCATATCATGGTACAGGGAGTTACAGGCCAGTGCCAAGGGGAAAAAAATAAACAAGAAAAAGATAGGTAATATACAAGAGAAAGAGGGAAGATTGAGAGAGAGAGAGAGAGAGAGAGAGAGAGAGAGAGAGAGAGAGAGAGAGAGAGAGAAACAGGAGAAGATTAAGGTTAATCTTCATCATACCCATCCAGGCCCTGTGATTCAGGTGTTCCCTTTAAGAACCTGATGAAGGTTCAACTATTTAGTCTGTCTTTTAGGATATAGAATTTTATGGTACTATTGCCATTTGGGTCCAGTTTTGTGTCCCCCACTCCACACTTACTGTCCCCTCCCACCCCACCATCCCTATTGTCTGGTCCTTGGGATGCTTATTAGGTATGTCAGCATCTTGGGCAGATCCATTTTAGGAGCCACAGATGAGTGAGACCATGAGACGATTATCTTTCTGTCATTGGGTGAGTTCTCTGAGAAAGGTCTCTTCCAAGTTCAACCATTTTTCTTCAAATTTTATTGTGCCATTTTTCCTTACTGCTGTTTAGAATTCCATCATGTAGATATACCACATCTTGGTTATGCATCTGTCTAATGATAGACATCTGGGTTGATTCCAGCTCTTAGCTATTATGAATTGAGCAGCTACAAACATGGTTGAGCAAATCTCTCTGGAGTTTTTGGAGTAAATGCCCAGTAAGGGAATAACTGGGTCTGTTGATAACTCTATAGTCAACCTTTTTATGAGTCTCCATATTGCTTTGCTAGTGGTTGTACCATCTTACATTCCCACCAACAGTAAATGAGGGTTCCTATTTCTCCACATCTTTGCCAGCATTTGTTTTCATTTGATTTTTAAATGTTTGCTATCCTTACTAGGGTAAGGTGGAATCTCATAGTTGTTTTAATTTGCATGTCCCTGATGATTAGAGATGATGAAGATTTTCTAAAGTGTGTGTTTACCATTTGTATTTCTTCCTCTGAGAACTCCCTGTTCAGTTCTTTGTCCCATTTTGTGAGTGGGTTGTTTGACTGTTTATTGTTTAGGTTTTTGAGTTCTTTCTAGATTCTAGAAATTAAGCCTCTGTCAGTTGTATAGCTGGCAAAAATTTTCTCCCATTCTGTGGGTAATCTATTGGCTCTGCTTAATATTTTTTAATATTTGTCTGTGAAGAAACTTTTTCAGCTTCATGAGATCCCAATGGTTGAGTGACTGTTTAAGTTCCTGAGCTATTGGAGTTTTCTTCAGGAATTCTTTTTCATTCCTATATCATGGAAAGTTCCTCTATTTTTTTTCTTCCAGTAGTAGCAAAGTTTCTGGTCTTATATTGAGGTCTTTTATCCATTTGGACTTGATTTTTTGTGCATGGTGAGGTGTGTGGGTCAAGTTTAATTTTTCTGTATATGGTTATACAGTTTGTCCAGCATCATTTGTTGAAGATGCTGCCTTTTTGTCCAGCCTAAATTGTTAGGGGCTGATATTTGTCAAATATCAAGTAGCTTTAGTTACTTGACCCAAAGTCTGTTCCATTGGTCTATAATCCTGTTTTTATGCCAGTACCATGTTGTTTTTACTACTATGGCTTTGTAATATAACTTTAGATCAGGTATGGTGATGCCTCCAGAGGTGTTTCTTTTGCTAAGGACATGCTTGGATATCTGAAGCCTTCTGCCTTTCCATATGAAGTTTGAGAACATTTTTCTATCTCTGCAAAGAAAAATGTTGGGATTTGTATTTGTATTGCATTAAATCTGTTTGTTGCCTGTAGTAAGATTGCCATTTTCTCAGTGTTAATTCTGCCTATCCAGGAGCATGGGAGGTCTTTTCATTTTCTCAAGTCATCCTCAGTTTCTTTCTTGAATGCTTTTATGTTTTTATTTTATAGGTCTTTCACATCCTTGGTTAATGTTATTCCAAGGTATTTTATTTTATTTTTTGTTGCTATTGAAAATGGGACAATGTCACTTATTTCTTCCCTGTATCTTTGTCTTTTTCATATAGAGAGGCTACTGATTTTTGTGCATTGATTTTGTATTGTGCAACTTTGCTGGAGCTACTCACCTTTAACAGTTTTGAGATGGATGTTCTTGGGTCTCTTATGTATAGAATCATGTCATCAGCCAAGTTAACTTCTTCCTTTCCAACTTGTATCCCTTTTATTTCTTTCTCCTGTCTTATTGCTCAAACTAGGACTTCCAGTACTATGTTGAAGAGAAGAGCTGAGAGTGAACACCTCTGTCTTGTTCCTGATATCAGTGGAAATTCCTTCAGTCTCTCCCCACTAAGTATTATTTGGCCTTTAGGAAATTTATATATAGCCTTTAATATGTTGAGATATAAACCATCCATGCCTATTCTTTCCAATATTTTGATAATGAAGTGATGTATTTTGTTAAAGGCCTTTTCTGCATCTATTGAAATGATCATGTGTTTTTTTGTGTTTAAGCTTATTTATGTGGTGATTACATTGACAGCTTTCCATATGTAGAACCAACCCTGTGTTCCTGGGATAAAACCTAACTTGGTCAAGGTGGATAATGATAATGCTTTTGATATATTGTTGAATTCAGGTTATGAGGACCTTGTTCAGGATCTTTGTGTCTAAGTTCATCAGGGAAATAGGCCTATAGTTTTCTTCGCTTGTGGCATCTCTGCCTAGTTTTGTTATTAGGGTGATACTAGCTTCATAGAAGGAGTTGGGGAGCTTTCCTGTTCTCCAATTGTGTTCACACACAGTTTGAGAAAAAATAATTTCAGTTCTTCCATGAAGGTTTGATAGAATTCAGCTGAGAAGCCATCTGGTTCTGGACTTTTCTTTTGGAGGAGGTTTTGATTACCTTTGTAGTCTTGATGGATATGATATATTTGTTTAGAAGATTAATCTGCTCTGAGTTTAGCCTTGGTAGGTGGTATGTGTCCAGGAATTCATCCATTTCCACCATATTATCCAGTTTTGTGGAGTAGATATTTTTGAAATAAGTCCTGATGATTCTACCAATTTCATTATGTCTATTGTGATCTCTCCTTTTCATTTCATTTGAAGCACCTCTTTTTTTCACTTGATCAAATTGGTCAGGGGTTTATCAATCTTGTTTTTTCCTTTCAAAGAACCAGCTCTTTGTTTCATCAATTTTCTTAATTGTTTTCTTAGTTGCCAATTTACTAATTCCTGCTCTGATCCTAATTATTTGTTTTGATCTGGAGCTTATTGGGTTGGATTCTTCTTGTTTTTCCAGTGTCTTTAGGTGGATGGCTAAGTTACTGATTTGGGATCTCTCTGCCTTTGTTATAAAGACATTTAGTATTATGAATTTTCCCCTAAGGACCACCTTCATTGTATACCATAAGTTTTGGTATGTTGTGTTCTCATTGTCATTCAATTCTAGAAATTTTGCAATTTCATTTTTTATTTGGTCCACTATCTATTTATTGTTTAAAAGTGTGTTGTTCAGTTTCCAAGAGCTGGTGGGATTCCTAGCATATCGTTTGTTGTTAAGTTCTAGCAATACAGCATTGTGACCTGATATCATGCAGGAAATTATACCAATCTTCCTAAATACATGGAGACAGGCTTTATGACCTAGTATACGATCTATTTTAGAGAAGATTCCAGGGACTGCTGAGAAGAATGTGTAATCTGTGTTTGGGGTAGAATGTTCTGTAAATGTCTGCTAGGTCTAATTGATCTATGGTTTGGTTGAGCTCTTACTTCCCTGTTAATTTTCTGTTTGGATGATCTATCTATTGTTGATAGTGGAGTATTGAAGTCCCCAAGTATGATGGTGGTTCTTTCTATTTTTTTTCTCAAGTAGGTTTTGTTTTATGAATTGTGGTACGCCTGTGTTTGGTGTATAAAGACTGATTATTGTGATATCCTGATTAGTAAGTAGTGGCCTTCTTTGTCTTTTTTGATTACTTTTAGTTTGAAGGTCTATTTTGTCCAATATTAGTATATTTCTTATTTCCATTTGCTTGCAATATCATTTTCCACCCTTTCACCTTGAGAAGGTGTCTGTCTTTAGTGGTGAGGTAGGTTTCTTGAAGACAGCAGATTGAGGGGTCTAATTTTCTGATCCATCCTGTTAACTTATGTCTCTTGATGAGTAATTAAGGCCATTAATATTTAGGATAATAACTGTGAGGTTTGACTTAATCCCTGCCATGTTGTGGTGGTTTATGTGGTTTGATGTTTTCTTGGACTTTGTAGTTTTTTGTGAATTTCATTATTGTGATCTGCTCCTTATAGGCACTTGAGGTTATTTGATTCTTCTGTGTGGAGAGTTCTCTGAAGTACTTTCTGTAGGTTTGGCTTTGTGTTCATATAGTTGTAAAGCTGACTTTTATCATGGAAAGTTTTTCTTTCACTATCCATTATGAGGGATACTTTTACTGGGTAGAGTAGTTTGGGTTAGAAGCCATAGGTTCTTAGACTTTGCAGTGTTCCATTCCAGGCCCTTCTGGCTTTCAGGATTTCCACTGAGAAGTCTGAGGTAACTCTGATAGGGTTACTTTTATATGTAATATGTTGTTTCTCCCTAGCTGTTTTTAGGACTTGGTCTTTGTTATTGATGTTTAGGGTCTTAATGATAATATGTCTTGGAGGATTTCTCCTTTGGTGTAGTCTGTTTGAAGTTCTTCTGACTTCTTGTATCTTGATGGGACTTTCTTTTGAGAGAGTGGAAAAGGTTTCTTTGATAATTTTTTGAATAAGTTCTCCATGCCTTTGGTCTGAATTTCTTCCCCTTCTGGTATTCTCATGATCCAACTGTTGGGATGTTTAAAGGTATCCCACAGTCCCCTCATGTTGTGTTCACAAAAATTTTTGAACTTATTGAAACTTTTTGTACTTATGAACTCTCTCTTCTCTTTTGTCTTCCAGTTCTTAGTTTCAATTCTCTACATGGCTGACTCTATTCTTGAGAGCTTCTATAGGGTTTTGGGCTTGTTCAATTTGGTTTGTACTTTATATTCTTATAGATTCCATCTCTTAACCACTAAGCCATCTCTCCAGCCATCAGATTCATATTTGATCATGCAAATAACTTGCCCTAAAGTAAAATCAGTTCCACAGGTACTAAGTTCATGTCTACTTCTTGGCTAAGATGTAATAGGCTAGAAGAAAATTAGGTTGTTTTCCACCTAGTATTCAATCAGATGATATTAAAATGTGACCAAATATTTTAAAAACTTCTTCAGCATGTGTGTGGTATGCATGCATGTGTGTGCATGTTCAAATATGTGCTTGTTTGTATGTGGGGACACGTATGTGTGTGTGTGTTGAGTTCCCTTTTCATGTCATTTTCTGGTATTCTTAATGCTTCTTGGAATTCATACTTGCATTTATTTATGTCTTCATTGAGCTTAGCCAGCTGGTTACTGGGGTCCTCTTTTTTTTGTTTTTTGCTCTCCTTCAGATCATTTAAGTGTCTTTGGAACCCTTTCTATTTTTTTTTTTTTTTTAGGTCCAGTCTTGAGAGGACAGTATTCATACAATTATTGGCCTTTTGTTGGTTTCCTGCAAGTTCTGCTATTTGCTTGGCCAGGGTTGCATAGCTTGTATCTTCATTTTGACATTCTGATCCTATTGTTTCTTCTATGTTTTGATTAGGGACATCTATTGTGGGGCTGGGAAATCTTGTTGGATTTACTTGCATTTGACTTTTCATGTTACTCCTTTTGTGCTGTGGTCTGCACATTACAGTGTAGGAATTTCATTTAATTTAGGAGGAAGCTGTAGTCTACCATTGCAGTATCTTCATTGATTATTCCCTTTAATGTTTGCTTCAACTAGGTTTCTGATGGCAGTGGGGTCAGCCTTTCCTTCCCCAGAAGGTGAGGCATGTTTAGGTGGATGCCATCTTGACTGCAATTGCTATAATTTACACAGAAACCTCTTCAGGTCAATGCAAAAAAAAAAAAAATCCTTAAATTCTAATATATGTTCCAATCTTAATGGCATTTGGGTTATATCCAATTTTTGTTACTAGAAATATAAAAATAGCACTTATTTTCAATTCTAAATTTCATGTATGAGCCTGGCCTAGGTATATTCCAAAGATAAAGTTTAGAGGTTGTCATGAACTTTGTAACTTCCTCTACAATTATCATATGCCTCTAACTGAACAGGGATTCATTTTTAGTACTCAATAGTGAATTATGGTTCTATGTATAGATAAATAATGACATATAGGAACAAACATTCATAAGACAGGAAAACATTAGAGAAATTTATCTTCATTTATGCAGAATAATTTAGTGGAAGCTCTATTTCACCCAAAAGCTTCTTCATCCAGTCACAGACTGTCATGTATATATGAAAGAATGAGCCTCAGGCTGGAGATATGGCTTAGCAGTTAAGGCACTTGCCTGCAAAGCCTAAGAACTCATATTTGAATCTTCAGGTCCCACTTAAGCCAGATGTACAGTGATGCAAGTGCACAATGTCACACATCCGCATACATCTTGGAGTACATGCACCTAGAGTTCATTTGCAGCAGCTGAAGGCCCTGGAATAGTCATTATTTTTCTCTCTTTCACTCTCTCTCTCTCCCTGCCTCTTTTTTTCTCTCTTTCAAATAAATAATAATAATAAGAAGAAGAATGAGCCTCAAAGACAATTTAAAAATTTGGTTATGGGGACTAGAGAGATTGTTCAGTGGTTACAGCATTTGCCTGTAAAGCCGAAGGACCTGGGTTTGATTCCCAGTACCCACATAAAGCCAGATCCACAAGGTAGCTCATGTGTCTGGAGTTCATTTGCAGTGGCAGGAGACCCTAGAGCATCTATTCTCTCTCTCTCTTTCTCTCACACACAAATAAATAAATATATATATATTTTTAAAGTTTGGAATGGGCTAAGGATATAGAACAGTGGGTAAAGTCTTTGATGGACAAGCATGAGGATCTGAGTTCTGATCCCTAGTACACATATAAAAATGCCATGTATGGTGGTGTACAACTATAATCCCAGTGCCTGAGAGACAAACATGGAATCTCTGGGGTTTACTAGCTAATTAGTGTAGCTGAATCAACAAACACTAGCTTTAGCAAGACACTGTCTCAAAGAATAAGGAGGAGAGGAAGACACTGAAGTTGACCTGTGGCCTTCACATGCACACACACACACACACACACACACACACACACACACACGTGTCCCCACATACAAACAAGCGCACATTTGAACATGCACACACATGCATGCATGCCACACACATGCTGAAGAAGTTTTTAAAATATTTGGTTAGACTCACATTTTAATATCATCTGATTGAATACTAGGTGGAAAACAACCTAATTTTCTTCTAGGCTATTACATCTTAGCCAAGAAGTAGACATGAACTTAGTACCTCTGGAACTAATTTTACTTTAGGGTAAGTTATATGCATGATCAAATATGAATCTGATGGCTGGGGAGATGGCTTAGTGGTTAAGTGCTTGCCTGTGAAGCCTAAGGACCCTGGTTCGAGGCTCGATTTCCCCAGGACCCACGTTAGCCAGATGCACAAGGGGCGCATGCATCTGGAGTTCATTTGTAGTGGCCGGAGGCCCTGGTGTGCCCATTCTCTCTCTCTCTGTATCTGCTTCTCTCTCTCCCTCTCTGTCTATCGCTTTCAAATAAATAAATAAAATAAAAAGAAATGAATCCGAGACAGCAGAGTATCAAAAGTAGCTATTTGTAAGTTAAAAATCTCAATTATAGGGCTGGAGGGATGGCTTAGCAGTTAAGGCATTTTCCTGCAAAGCCAAAGGATCCAGGTCTGATTCCCCATGACCCATGTTAGCCAGATGCACAAGATACATCTAGAGTTTGTTTTCAGTGGCTAGAGGCCCTGGCATGGCCATTCTCCCTCTCTCTCTCTCTCTTCCTCTTTCTCTGTCAGGTAAATAAATAAATAAAAATAAAAGATATTTTTATTTTTATTTATTTTTTTTAATTTTTTATTTATTTATTTGAGAGCGACAGACACAGAGAGAAAGACAGATAGAGGGGGAGAGAGAGAATGGGCGTGCCAGGGCTTCCAGCCTCTGCAAACGAACTCCAGATGCGTGCGCCCCCTTGTGCATCTGGCTAACGTGGGTCCTGGGGAATCGAGCCTTGAACCAGGGTCCTTAGGCTTCACAGGCAAGCGCTTAACCGCTAAGCCATCTCTCCAGCCCAAAAGATATTTTTAAAACTCAATTATAAAATTATGTAGCTCATAAACTTTAGAGCATTTTCTTCCCAAAGGTAGAATTTCAAGGAGAAGTGCCTTCCTAAGTCCTTGGGTTTATTCTACTCTCTATGATGTACACATGAAGGACACATTACTTTACTGCTAAATCACCTGTCCAGGTAATTTCAGATCAACTTCCCTTTTGTCCTTCTTGAACCTGGGCCCAATTTCCTAGGGTCTTTAGAGTCTGAACACTGAAACCTTCCTGTCACACCTTTCATATGGGTATAGCAGAATGACAGCTCAAGTTAGTTATCTGGTAAGAGTTCTCGAATATTAGTGAGTGGTGCACATATTTGGAAGGAATATTTGGAATAAGAAGCCAATGCTAGATCTTATCTGGGATGGTTATAGGGTGAAGAGGAGGTCCTGTATGAGCTGAGCTTAAGTCATGAAAAATAAAAACTATTCAGGTACTTTTTGCCCATGCAGGCAACCATAGTTAAACTGAGAGGGTCATATCAACACACAAGAACAAAAAAGAGATATCAAAGTAGACAAGGGACTAGGAGGAAAGAAGAAGGGGTTCAGCAGAAGGGGTCACAGAGGAGAAGTCAAAAGAAGGTAGTAGGAGAAGATTATGATCAAAATATATCATACAAATGTATAAAATTTCCAATAAAGAGAACTTGGAATATATACCATCACTTGAGAATCTATCTATAGATAGGTAGGTAGGTAGATAGATATATGTGGCTAGTTAACAGTACCCCATAAATAAAGTATTCTCCTTTATTCAGGATGTTGAATTAATTGGAAAATATGATAAAAGAATTGCATTAAAATTCTTCTTAGCAATGATGAAAATGAGTTATAAGGTACTGTTGCAATCAGGTTCTCATTGCTGGTAGAAATCACCCAACCAAGAGAAGCTTCTGGGAAAAAGGAAGATTATTTTGGCTTACAGGCTCAAGGGGAAGCTCCACGATGGCAGGGGAAAACAATGTCATGAGCAGAGGGTGGACATCACCCCCTGGCCAACATAAGGTCGACCATAGCAACAGGAGAGTGTGCCAAACACTGGCATGGGGAAGCTGGCTATAACACCCATAAGCCTGCCTCCAACAATACACTGCCTCCAGAAGGCATTAATTCCCAAATATCCATCAGCTGGGAACCTAGCATTCAGAACACCTAAGTTTATGGGGGACACCTGAATCAAATCACCACATTCTTCCCCTTGCCCCCATAAACTGATAACCATACATGATGTAAAATGCAATGCATTCATCTAACTTTAGAAGTCCCACACTTTTTTTTTTGTTTATTTTTATTTATTTATTTGAGAGCGACAGACAGAGAAAGAGGCAAATAGAGAAAGGGCACACCAGGGCCTCCAGCCACTGCAAATGAACTCCATATGTGAGCGCCCCCTTGTGCATCTGGCTAATGTGGATTCTGGGGAATGGAGCCTCAAAGCGGGGTCCTTAAGCTTCACAGGCAAGTGCTTAACCACCAAGCCATCTCTCCAGCCCAAAAGTCCTATTTGTTTCATCAATTCCAATGATGTTCATACATCCCTATAGTCCAAGATCTTTTAACTGAGCCATAATACCAAAAAATAACCTCAAAAAAACCATAATAAATATTCATACTGCAAAAGATGGCACTGGGCATAGCAAAGAAACATTCAACCAATACAAGATTTAAAACAACCAGGGCAAACATCAAACTCTGTAGCTTTAAGTCCAACAACTCTAGCTAGTGACAAATCTCCAAGTCTGATAATTCTAACCAGCAACAAGTCTCTGCCCCTCCAGCTAGGCTACTCACAGTCCTGGAAAATTTCATCGAGGCTGGCAGCTCTCCTTGGCAGCCATCTCATGGTCCTGGCATCTCTACTGGGTCTCTACTGGAAGCCACGGTTCACCCTCATGGCCCATGGGGTCTCTGTGCAGGCATCCAGAATACCCACTTCCCACTGCCCATGGCCATTTCCAAAACACAAGACCATTTTGAAAACTCAGTGACCCTTTTTCCAGCATTTCTTATACTCCACGATACCAGGTAGGGTGCCAATTTGTTAATCCAGGTGGGGGAATAAAGCAGACTTTGAAGAACAGGACACTCCTTGAGCACTCAGGCCCTTTCAAAAGGATGGACAACCTTCCTATTGCCCTAGAGCAGGTCAGCTAGCCCAGTCTCAAGGGTTTTAGTCACTTAGTTGCAGCTGAACAGGCAACAGTTCATCCAAAGATTTTTCTTTCTGTGCCATATCCCTCTGCTCACACCAGTTCATTTCTATGCGAAGCAACCCTGCACAACTTCTCAGGACACGGGCATAACAGCAAGCTTTTCACACAAACTGCTAGCCCAGTCCAAGCAAAGCTCTTTCTCACCCTCATAAGCCAAGCCTCACAGTCCATAGTTCTTGCTGCATTCAGATCTTGCAGCTCAAACCAGAATAATTAATCAAGCTGTATTTATAGCACTGCAAGGCATCTCTTAGGCCAAGGTTTCAAATCCTTCCACATTCCTCTTGAAAATCAGCTCCAAAGGCCAAAGCCACACAGTCAGGTGTTTAGCAGCAATCCCACTCCTTGGTACCACTTTACTGTTGCAGTCAGGTTCGCATTGCTGGTAGAAATCACCCAACCAAGAGAAGCTTCTGGGAAAAAGAGGATTATTTTGGCTTACAGGCTCGAGGGGAAGCTCCACGATGGCAGGGAAAAACGATGTCATGAGCAGAGGGTGGACATCACCCCCTGGCCAACATAAGGTCAACCATAGAAACAGGAGAGTGTGCCAAACACTGGCATGGGGAAGCTGGCTATAACACCTGTAAGCCTGCCCCCAACAATACACTCCCTCCAGGAGGTATTAGTTCCCAAATATCCATTAGCTGGGAACCTAGCATTCAGAACACCTAAGTTTATTGGGGACACCTGAATCAAACCACCACAGGTACATATTGGTGGGAATGTTAAATGTGACCACTAATTGAACCTTGAAATTAGTCAACTTTCCCATCACAGTATTAGGCACAATGAGCAGCAAAGAAGAGAAGAAATGAACTGTTAATTCCAGCAGTCAGTTCAACTCCATGAAGGAAAAGAAGCAGAATGGAGCCAAGTTTTAAATTTTTATTTATTTATTTGAGAGAGTGAGAATGTGAGAAAGAAGCAGATGAGAGTGAGAGCGAGTGAGCGAGCGAGCCAGTGAGAGAGAGAGAGAGAGAGAGAAAGAGAGAGAGAGAGAGAGAGAGAGAGAGAGAGAGAGAGAGAGGGAGAGAATAGGCATGCCAGGGCCTCTAGCCATTGCAAACGAACTACAGACGCATGTGCCACCTTGTGCATCTGGCTTTACATGGGTCCTGGGGAATATAACCTGGATCTGTAGGCTTTGCAGATGAGTGCGTTAATAGCTGAACCATCTCTCCAGCCTGAGCCAACTTTTTTTTTAATTTTTTTTAAATTTATTTATTTGAGAGCGACAGACACAGAGAGAAAGACAGATAGAGGGAGAGAGAGAATGGGCGTGCCAGGGCTTCCAGCCTCTGCAAACGAACTCCAGACGCGTGCGCCCCCTTGTGCATCTGGCTAATGTGGGACCTGGGGAACTGAGCCTCAAACCGGGGTCCTTAGGCTTCACAGGCAAGCGCTTAACCGCTAAGCCATCTCTCCAGCCCCCAACTTTTTTATTTTTTTCTCGAGGTATGGTCTTGCTCTGGCCCAGTGACCTGAAATTCATTATATAGCCTCAGGCTGTCCTTGAACTCATGGTGTTCCTCCTACCTCTGTCTCTCAAGTGCTGGAATTAAAGGCATGGGCCACCACACTTAGCCTGAGACAACTTTTAACTATTGATTTTTACTCAATTTTCCAATTAAATAAATCACCCCAATCATGAGATGGAGCTTCAAGAGGCTGGATGTACATTTTTCAGTAAATATACTTTTAAAAGCTAGTTCTACTCTTGCTTTTTATAATTTGTTTTCCCCTACATGCATATGAATAATTTAAATTCTTTGCATAGTATTTCATGATATAGTCATATCTTACTTAATCTTATTCCTATTAATAGATATTGAATATCTTTAACTTTTTACTATCACAAAAAGTGATACATTGTTTGAGTATATTTGGCATATTGGACCCTCAGGATTATTTTAATGTGGAATAAGTAAATTGGCACACATGTTAAACATTTCAGGTATATTTTAAAACTAGCCCTGTATATGAAATACATTCCTACTAATAGTTTGAGAATTTCTACACCTTGCATATCATCAACCTCATTTTTGAAGGAATGATAGGGAAAAAGATAGGCTTTTGATTTTTATTTAAAAATTTTTTGTTGTAGTAGTGGGGATGAACCTAGAACATTATGCATAGGCAAAAATTCTATCACTGAGCCACATCCCCAGCTTCATTTCTTTAATCAGAATACAGTTGCATACTTTTCCATTTCTTCCATTAGAAGACTATTATTTGGCTGATCTAACTTATGGAGTAAACTATTTATCAGAATACAAGACACTTTTAAGTATCTAAGCAGGAAATTTGGCTTTAAAACTATGTGAAAAATTGATGGTGTTATTTGGCTCAGTGGGTGTATCAGATAGATTACAATGTGTGATCTCAGAATCAATGTTCAGGCTATATATCTGTGCAATGGATAATTACTGTAATAAGTGCAGACTTGACATTTCATTGAAAGAACACAGTGCATTAGGTCTATGTCCCAAGGGGCTTGCTAGATCAGGAGCTTAGAAACCAACAAGCACAGAGGACCAACTACCCTGGCTCTAGAGATACATCTTCCAGTATTCACAGTGGCCAAACAAGACAATACAAGGCTTTGTCTCTCATTTTCCTGAACAGGAGCCCACATTTCACTAGTTCTGTGTGGGTATGAATAAAAATGTGACCAATTTTCCAAATAGAGTGGAGCCTACTTTTTTGTAAGTATTAGATTTATTTGAAAAAGTTGATAATATATGTCAATAGTACTAACAAAGTAAAGTTTGACACTAGTATCTAACTATATGTCAAGAAAGTACTAAGTTAAAGAACTAATACTTAAAAAGAGCTTAGAACAGTATCAGGCATAGAGAAGGCACTTAAAAGTTTGAGCCCAGCCGGGCGTGGTGGCACATGCCTTTAATCCCAGCACTCGGGAGGCAGAGGTAGGAGGATTGCCACGAGTTTGAGGCCACCCTGAGACTACAGAGTTAATTCCAGGTCAGCCTGGACCAGAGTGAGACCCTACCTCGAAAAACCAAAAACCAAAAAAACCAAAAACAAACAAACAAAAAAAAGTTTGAGCCCCACTTTTGTTAAAGTTCATATGTCACCAAATCTCATTCTTACTGACTGGCAATCAGTTTCTGTCTCTCTCTTCTTTTTTCTTTCTTTTAAAATTTTTTTGTTTTTTTGAGGTAGCGTCTCACTCTAGCCCAGGCTGACCTGGAATTTACTATGTACTCTCAGAGTGGCCTTGAACTCTCAATGATCCTCCTACCACTGCCTCCCGAGTGCTGGGATTAAAGGCATGAGCCACCATGC
This sequence comes from Jaculus jaculus, assembly GCF_020740685.1. Classification (NCBI taxonomy): domain Eukaryota; kingdom Metazoa; phylum Chordata; class Mammalia; order Rodentia; family Dipodidae; genus Jaculus; species Jaculus jaculus. The sequence continues at coordinate 44,793,640 of NC_059114.1, read as the reverse complement.
CCAGCTTTCTCTCTCTCTTTTCATTCCTCTTTCCAACTCTCTTTTCTACTCCTCATTCTTTTCTTTCCTCTTCTATCTTATTCACATATTTTCCTTATTAAACTATTTTTCTTCTCACCTCCAATAAGAGTCAGATTATGATCGAAACCTCAAATATCAGTAATTTAACAAGTTTTAAAAACTTACATGATGGAGCTAGAGAGGTGGCTTAGTGGTTAAGGCAATTGCCTGTGAAGCCTAAGGACTCAAGTTCAATTTCTCAGTACCCACATAAGCCAGATGCACAAGGTGGTGGCACATGCATCTGGAGTTAATTTGCAGTGGCCAGAGGCCCTGGCATACCCATTCTCTCTCTGTCTGTCTCTCCACACCCTGAAATAAATAAATAAAATATTTTTAAAAATTATGAAACAACAACAAATTACATAGAGGGTACTCACATATTTGTTTATGATGAATATTAAGAAACACAACCTAGGGCTGTAGAGATGGCTTAACGGTTAAGCACTTGCCTGTGAAGCCTGAGGACCCCGGTTCAAGGCTCAGCTCCCCAGGACCCACGTTAGCCAGATGCACAAGGTGGCGCATGTGTCTGGAGTTCGTTTGCAGTGGCTGGAGGCCCTGGCGTGCCCATTCTCTCTCTCTGTCTCGCTTTTTCTCTCTCTGTCTATCGCTCTCAAATAAATAAATAAAAATAATTTTAAAATGTTAATAAAAATTTAAAAATTAAAAAAAAAGAAGGTTGATGATGGGTTCAATAGTGACACATCTATCATGGCAGAAACCAACAAGTAAGAAACTAAAACAATTATATATCAGTTGCTATCCATTAAATTATTATTTTTTGTTTATTTATTTGAGAGGCAGAGAGGCAGATGTGTGTGTGTGTGTGTGTGTGTGTGTGTGTGTGAAAGAGAGAGAGAGAGAGAGAGAGAGAGAGAGAGAGAGAGAGAGAGAGAATGTGAGAGAGAGAAAGAGAGAGAGAATGGTCACCCCAGGGCCTCCAGCCTATGAAAATGAACTCCAAATGCATGTGCCACATTCTGTATCTGGCTTACATGGGTCCTAGGGAATTGAACCAGGGTCCTTTGACTTTGCAAACAAATGCCTTAACCATCAAGCTAGTTCTCCACCCCTATTAAATTATTAAGCAGAGTGAATATGTAGCTCAGGGGAGTGCAAATGGATAATTCACTTAAGTCTCTGAGTTCAATCACTAGCACTGCAAATATATGATTGAGTTGTTAAAAAATACAGTTTCAATTATGATAGTTAATCTTCATTGTCAACTTGACTGAATTTAGAATCACCCAGGAGACACTTCTAGGCATGTCTGTGAGGGGGCTTCCAGCGAGATCTTACTGAAGAGGTAAGATTTACCCTGAATATGAGCAGCACCATCCGATGGGATGGAGTCTTGAATTGAATAAAAAAATGAAAGTAGGAGAAAGCAATTTCAGCACCAGCATTCATCTCCAACTCTCTGCTTCCTGAGTGCAGATGCAATGAGAGTAGATGCCTCATGCACATGTCATCATGCTTACCCATATAGGCTTAAACTATAAGCCTAAGTACCATCCACTTTTTGTCAAGTATTTTGTTGCAATAATAAGAAAAGTAAGTTAATACACATATATGAACTAATGTTTCTCCCTCTTTTTTTTTTCCCATTTTGGAGGATCTCTAGTGATTTGATGCTTCTAGACTGTCTGATCTGGATCCTTTATTTTTTTCTTGCTGCTGAAAAGGCTGGAGTTCTACCAGCTACACTGAACTATAGGAAACCTTAGCAAAGGGGAGGTCCCATGCTAATGATAATAGGCCAAAAGAGATGCCTCTCAATTGCTGTAGCATGACAAACATATCCTGTCATCCCAAATCTCTTTTACCAGGTATCTTTTTATGAGAGGGATATAACTTCAACCCTTTCTAGGTCACTATTATTTTGAGTCTTTTAAAAATTGATTAACCCAAACTAATCCTAACATAACACATTTACTTTTTTTTCTTTTTTTATTAATTAGTTTTGCATTCAGCAAATACAGTCAGTTTGGTACCATTATTAGGCTCATCCGTGACCTACCCCCTCCCCATAGCCCCTCCTTGTTGAGGTATATGAGTCATGCACTGTGGAGTTAGCCCACAGTTATGGGTAAGATAAATGTCTCTGTATATCATGACCCAACATGTGGCTCACATTCTTTCTGCCCCCTCTTCCGCAAAGCTTCCCTGAGCCATGTTGGATTCATTTTTGGTATGCTTCAGTGATGAGGTGTTGGGGGCCTCTGGGGCTCTGGTTCTCTGATTTGGTAGTTGATTTTTCTCCATGTTGATCTCCTATCCCCTTGTGCTGGTATCTGGTTCATCAGGAAAACAGCACCCTTGCTTGTTTCACCAATTGTTCTTAGTTTCAGCCAGGGCTCTTTTGAGGTATGGTGGGGTGGTTCTCTCCTTAAGTTCTACATCTATCTGAAAAGAGAAGCAGATTCTCCAACAGAGAGTAAGTTAGCACCAGGACAAATGAGATAACCCTTACTTTTTTTTTTTATAGAGAATTTAATAGGTGTAGGCCCTCTTGAAGCCCGTGATTGATGGTAGCTTGATAATGGAGAGTGGGCTTATGTTTGGATATGGTTCTGACTTGTTTCCCATCTCCAGCTATGGGTCCCATACCACTGAGGAGATCAGTTAGCCAAATCAAGAGCAGCTGGTTCCCCACCATGGCTGTGTGCCACTATTGCACCTGTGTGAGCATCACAACAGGTTATTTGCTGCTAAGTAGGTTAGACCATGAGTTGCTTGGACAGATATTGGTCATTTTCCCCCAGTTGCCCATATAGCACCTTCTGGCACTAGACGTGCTGTCTGGAGACTGACTCTCTTCCAACTTCCAGCCATGCCATTCCATTTTACATGTCAACCACATAAGGTGTCTTCAGCAGTAGGGTCTTACTACTAACCTTTGGTGGGTCATCAAGTACTCTGATAGAAATCTGTCTGTCTTTTAGGAAACCTTGTAGGTCTCTCTGATCAAAAGCTCATCCACATTTACTTTTAATAGTTTTATTATCTCTCACCCCTATGGATCTCTCCATGATTTTACTTTATCTTGAATTTATTTTGGTGAATAATCTTTTTCAAGAAAATCCTTTATAGGCATTCCCAGAGGGTAATATAATTCCTCACAAGTGATTCTAGGTCCTATCCAATTGATAATCACTATAAAAAAAAAGTTAATGTGGTGGAGAATTTTATGTGCATTTTACCACAATAAAAATTGAAAAATATTAGACACCAAAATAATGACTCATAAAAGATGGGATTACTGCTAGGAGTAATAGACTATAGTACACAACCTGTACATGTGATAGTTATTCCATCCAGGTTTGTCAAAGTACATTCCATGACCTTTGATTGAAAAAATCACCCAGCAACTTATTTCTCAGAGTGTACCCCCATATTGAAGTTACATATGACTATATATTACTCTTCACATTATAGAAAAGGACTAATGACTACAAATGTATAGAAAAAATGAATAGCACAAAGAAATAAACACTTAAAATGGTTAAATTTGATGAATAATATAAAGAACTATATATTAAAATATTTTTAAAATGTAAAATAATAGAAATATTTGACAGACCTGTGGTGGTTCAGGTGTCCCCCATAAGCTTATGTGTTCTGAATGCTAGGTTCATAGCTGATGGAGACTTGGGAACTAACGTCTCCTGGAGGCAGTGTATTGTTGGGGGTGGGTTTAGGGGTGTTATAGCCAGTTTTCCCTTGCTAGTGTTTGGCACACTCTCCTGTTGCTGTTGTCCACCTGATGTTGGTGAGGAGGTGATGTCCACCCTCTGCTCATGCCATTGTTTTGTCCTGCCATCATGGTGCTTCCCCTTGATCCTATAAGCCAAAATAAACATTTTCTTCCCACAAGCTGTTCTTGGTTGGGTGATTTCTGCCAGCAATGTGAACCTGACTGCAGCAGTCCCTTAGAAGCTAACATGTTATCCCAATCTCAGTGAGCTACATACACTAAAGCTGTGGTAGTTCTGTCTGGGCTTGAGTTACATGTGGAGTTAACAGGTTTAATGAAGACGAATAAATGTTTGGTCAAATTTCACTTTCAGATTAAAAGTGACTACATTTTTCATAGAAGTATGTATTATGAAATGTTTGGGGCAGACTGTAGAATAATATTTGTTTTGTCAGAAGTTCAAATTTAACTGACTTTCCATATTTTATCTGACAATGCTTAGGCTTTACTACAAATGAAAAAGTGCAGAATCTCTTGGGGTTGTGGCATGAGTGTTATTGCATCTAAATTTTTTTCTCCAGAATTGCCTAGCACTTAGGATTGAGATTTATTGCTCTTGAAAATTTTTATTTTAGATGAATTAATTAGTAAATTGACACCAGGAGAATTGACTTGAGGTGAATTGGTATCAAGATGAATTAAATCCCCAATGCCACCTTAGCAAGAACATAGCTCAGTTGGTAAAATGTTTGCTGTGGAAGGTGAGTCTGTTGCATGCACTAGGAGGCAGAGACAGAGACAGAGATAGGAGGAACTCTGGAGCTTGCTTGCCAGCTAGTCTTGTTGAATTGGTGAGCTCCACCAGACATCATCATCTGGTCTATGGACACATGCTACTTGCACCTGCTTTCACATACACACATGAAAACACACACACACACACACACACACACACACACACACACACACACACATACACACACACATTTAAAAATGAACCTGGCTCATTTTGAAGATATTATTTACATTTAAAATGAACTTGGCTCAATTTGAAGATATTATTTACAGGCCCACAGGCCCCACTTGGAATTTGGTACTTATCTCTGACTCCCTTCTTTCTTTTTTTTTTTTTTAAATATTTGTTCATTTTTTATTTATTTATTTGAGAGCAACAGACACAGAGAGAAAGACAGAGGGAGAGAGAGAGAATGGGCGCGCCAGGGCTTCCAGCCTCTGCAAATGAACTCCAGACGCGTGCGCCCCCTTGTGCATCTGGCTAACGTGGGACCTGGGGAACCGAGCCTCGAACCGGGGTCCTTAGGCTTCACAGGCAAGTGCTTAACCACTAAGCCATCTCTCCAGCCCTCTGACTCCCTTCTTTCATGAGTGAAGTGAAGTACCTGCTGAGAGGAACAGCCTGCTTCTCTTGCCTCTCAACTATAGCCTGAAACTGAAGAAGTGAATACATTCTCCGACTTAGGGGTTAAGGTTGAAAGGCCCAAACAAGCCATGACTTAAAAATTCTCTTTAACTCTTTTGGACAGTTTTATTTTCACTTGAATAGATGAAGAAAAGAAGCAAAACCAGTCTGGTGACTTATAAATATTAGGGATATATCCAGAGGTAAACTTGGGCATCCAATCCCCTAGTTAATTAAATTGATTTAAGAAAAGACATCATGGCAAAGCATTTAATTTTGGTTAGTGTTGCCCATAAAATCAGATACATTTCCAGACGTTTTCCAAAACAAAATGTCACCTAAGGGCACATCTTTCCTCTCCTCCATAGCTAATATGCTATCTCTCTCTTCATCAGCTCCAGACAACCACTGTGGCAGAGAAGAATAGGCTGTTATTTGATGCCAAATTGAATCTGCAGAGACTCAGTGAACTAACACCAGAGAATTATTACAGTGACTCAGTATGTGTGTGTCTGCTGTGATTTTTAACATTGATAGCTAGCTAGACTTACTTTTAATTTCCTCTTAAATATTAGGATGTTTCAAAGTGTCCCCAGTTACTGATCAGACCATTGTGTTTCTGATCTTGGTGATAGAATGCATCCAAGTTATGAACTGAAAACAAAATTCATCTGCAAAGTTCCAAGTTAACTTTGCATTTCAAGAATTCTCATAGGACAACATGAACAGTTTTCAGCTCAGTGATCGTTTTTAATCATCCTTGTTGGCCTTTGGTTCTCAGAAGCCACTTACTCATGAGAGAACTGACAGAATGGACAGATCAGACTTGTTTTCATCCCTATGCTCTCATCTTCTGAGCAGCAAGATTCAGATGGGGATTGACTTCAAGCATGGTACAAAGACAGATCCTTGGTTCCTCTTGCTATGTGTTAAAGACATTGGAAAACTGTATTGTACCCCTCATCACTGGTCTCATATCTGCATTGGCAAAGGACAAATGAAGTCTCAGGCTAGTGAGTTGACTCAGAGGGTAAGAATGTTTTCTGTGCAAGGATGAGGACCTAAGTTCAAGTGCCAGCACCCGTACAAAAATGCTAGGAATGACCATTGACACCCATAACCTCAGGGATAAAGGACATAGACAGGAAGATTGATGGGGCTCACTGGTCAGCTAGTCACAGGGAAATCCAGGTTCTGAGAGATTTTCTTAAGAAAATAAGGTGGAAAAGGGAAAGAGGAAGACACTGGATATCCTTCTCTGACCTCACATGTGTGTACAGAGGATATGTGCATCTCTGTGCACACACACACACACACACACACACACACACACACACACACAGAGAGAGAGAGAGAGAGAGAGAGAGAGAGAGAGAGAGAGAGAGAGAGAGAGAGAGAGAGTTTCTGCCCAGCCCTATGATTAAAGGAAGATACTGGTTTTAGCCAAGAGCCCCAGAATACTGAATATTTCTGGTACAAACTATTCAATACCTCTCACCTACCATATAACCTTATTGCCAATATATGTCATGGGATATTAATATTTAACTTCATGGTTTATGTTAGTTTCCAAAAGTGCAAAACTCCCTCATCATATCTTGTCACTCAGTAATTCCCATGTGGCTTAGATTTAATTTTATTTTGCTATTCCTAATCTTCCTCAACTCCTGAAATCTTTCCATTATATGACTAGCAAAATTCCTAAGATACCCAACCTTCTATGAAAATTTGCCTTTCTATTTAACTGTAACTTGGTTCTTTCTGAGGGCCATATCTTAACTTATTCTTCTCAAAACATAGCTATATTTTATTCTTAGTCTTAATACCACTGGGTCTAAAAATAAGAAATTGTCTTCCTTCCTCCTCTTTGGTATGTCTGGATTATTCTATCTCCCTTGGTCCTGACAACATTGATCTTGGGCTTTCCTTCCATCAGCCTTTATTACCAATTACCAGTCTATGAAGCATTTATCTCCTGACTCTTGACACCTTTATTTCCTGAGGATTTTGTTTATTTTATTTATTTATTTATTTGAAAGTGATGGACAGAGAGAGAGAAAGAGGCAAATAGAGAGAGAGAGAGAGAATGGGTGCACCAGGGCCTCCAGCCACTGCAAACGAATTCCAGACACATGTGCCCCCTTGTGCATCTGGCTAATGTGGGTCCTGGAGAATCGAGCCTCAAACTGGGGTCCTTAGGCTTCACAGGCAAGCACTTAACGGCTAAGCCATCTCTCCAGCCCCTTCCTGAGGATTTCGATGGCTGGCTCCTTGTTAGTCTCTCCAGTTCTGTTTCCTCCCTAGTTCATGGTAATTTCAGTGTCTGCATAGGTGTTTTTGCTAATAGCCTAATGTCTCTATCCCTCTACCTTCTTGCCTCCAAGTATCAGATTCTCTACTAATCTTTGCTACCAAACCCCACCTGAGGCCTGATAAACATACTTAATCAGTGTGGTGATTTATCTTGATTATCAACCTGACATAACAGAGAATTATCCAAGGAACTGGGCATGTGTGTGAGAAATTACCTTGATTAAGTTAGTTGAAGTGGTAAGATTCACTTTAACCATGGACATCACCATTCCATGCACTGGGGTCCTGGATAAAAGGAAAGAGTTGGCTGAGTATCAGAATTTATCAGTCTTTGTTTCCTCATTGCCAACTGAATATGTCAAGATGCCTCAAACTCCTTCCCCATCCTGATGGACTATAACCTGGAACTCTAGGCTAAAGAAACCACTTCCTTTTTTTTTTTTTTTTTTTTTTTTTTTGGTTTTTTGAGGTAGGGTCTCACTCTGGTCCAGGCTGACCTGGAATTAACTCTGTAGTCTCAGGGTGGCCTTGAACTCATGGCAATCCTCCTACCTCTGCCTCCCGAGTGCTGGGATTAAAGGCGTGCGTCACTATGCCTGGCTCCCTTCCTTTTTAAAGTTGCCTCTGATTAGGTATATTGTCACAGCAACAAGAAAGAAACTAATACAGAAATTTGGGCCAAGAAGTGGGATTGTTAGCAATTATAAACAAAGCTGTGCTTTGTAGGCCTCTGGAACTGGTTGTCAGGAGGAATATAGAAGTGTGGAACATTGGACTAGAAAAGCCCTAGAATACTTTTAAAGACCATAATTGGTGATTCAAATTGGAGCTTAGAAGACAGGAACACTGAAATATAGACAGTTCAGGTACTGCTCATGCAGTTTTTAGAAAGGAACAAGGGTTCCATCTGGAAATGTGCTAGAGGCAGGTCATGTTTTATGCTGTCAGAGAAAGTGGTTGGATTCTGTCCATGTACTGATAACTTGAAAGATATAGAACTCAACATAAAAGACTAATTTGGGCTGGAGAGATGGCTTACTGGTTAAAGCACTTGCCTGTGAAGGCTAAGAACCCAGGTTCAATTTCCCAGGACCCATGTAAGCCAGATACACATGGTGGTGCATGTGTCTGGAGTTCATTTGCAAAGTCTGGAGGCCCTGGCACAACAACTCTCTCTCTCTAAATAAGTAAATAATTTTTAAATTTTTGTTTATTTATTTGAGAGTGACAGACAGACAGACAGAGAAACAGGAAGAGAGAGAGAGAGAGACAGAGAGAGAGAGAGAGAGAGAGAGAGAGAGAGAGAGAGAGAATGGACTCACCAGGGCCCCCAGCCACTGCAAACGAGCTCCAGATGTATGCACACCCTTGTACATCTGGCTTATGTGGGTCCTGGGGAGTCATTCCTTGAACTGGGGTCCTTAGGCTTCACAGGCAAGCATTTAACCACTAAGCCATCTCTCCAGCCCCAATACATTAAAAAATTTTTTTTTTGTTTGTTTGTTTAGTGGAGAAAATCTCAAGACAAGATAATGGTCAGGGTGGTGTTGAGAAAGTAGCAGCAATCATGAAAGAAATCAGCACCGTTGAAGAGAAACTTGTGCTGCACTGAGAAAGCAAGAGGCATGCCCTGAGGGGGAACCCCACTCATCAAAAAGCTCTATCACGAAAGACCAAATTCATAGGAAGGAAGAGAGCCTAAACTGAAGGAGTTCCCTGCTGGAATGCAGTCACTTAAGGAACTGTTTTATTAAGGGCAGCCTGGAAGGCATACAAAGGCTACTTCAGCTGTGTTCCAAGGGCCCAGGCTATTTTCAAAGTTGATAGTAGAACTTGACATCAAATATTCTGGCTACCCATCCAATTTTTCTAACCCAATACCTCTAGGACTCTAACTTCAAAAAGCTCAATCACTCTGTTACATAAAGTCCATTAGTCATACCTTATTTTATTTTATAATTCCGGCCACATTTATTTCTTTTCCAGTTAAAAATCTGTGATCAATCATTAGTTATTCCATTTTATACAACCTTAATTCTCCAATCCCCTGTCACTTTAATGTACCTGCTTGTAAGCATCCAATTGCTCATAAACCCCAAGTTGCATTCACATGTTCATATAGATTAATATGGGAGGAGAAAACACCACAGCATTTCTAGCTCTTCTCACTTTGATTTTGGGATTATAAATCTCAAATGGCCCTTAATATTGCTTGGCAACCTTACAGTATTTTCTAGCCCATTTGCTATCCCTTTCTTATATATTCTGTCTTGACTAATTCTGACTTGTTTTTTTTTTGTCATACCAAAGAATGTTTTGAGCTTACCTATCGGGCAAAGATAAGGGGTTGCTTATAGGTATATGGATGACTCAAAGGCAGTGGCATAACTGAAAATCCCACTTCAGTATGGAGGACAACTTTCAAAAGCTGTATCCCTGGAGCTTCATGCATGACTCATAGGAAGCTCAGTAGGTCTGAGAGTCTCTTCACCTTAGCAATTATTGTATATCCTTGTACATCCACGGGTAAGGGCTTTGTAAGTTTTCACTTTCTTTTTAAAACTTTTTTATTGACAATTTGAAATTTGAGGGTCCAGAGAGATCGCTGAGTGGTTAAGGCACTTGCTTGTAAACCCGACAGGCCAGGATAGAATCCCCACTACCCATATAAAGCCAGATGCACAAAGAGGTGTATGCATCTGGAGTTTGTTTGCAGTGGCAAGAGGCCCTGGCATCCCCTCCTGTTAATCTTTCCTTGTCCCTCCTACTCTATCCCCTTATGCCAAACCCTTTCCTCTTTCTAGTTAGCCCCTTTTCTGCTTTGATATCTTCTGTTTTGCTCTCCTCCACCATCCATGATGGAATGTTGATAGGCTCAATCTTGCGTAGGTCTAGTGTAGATAAGAACAGCTGCTGTGAGGTTATGAGTGCAGCAGCCACTTCTTGTCTAGAAAACAGCACTCCCAAGCACTCCTCCCACCCACTTTCTCTTATACCCATTCTGCACCCTCTTGTTCAGTATTCCCTGAGCTTCAGAGGGCATGATAGAAATGTATTACTTTAGCACTGAACTCTCAGTAGTCACTTATTCTCTGCATCTTGATGAATTTGAGTCTCCTCAGTCATCACAACTGTTGCAGTCAGGTTCACATTGCTGGCAGAGGACATCAGAACAAGAGTAGCTTGTGGGAAAAAAATGGGTTAATTTTGGCTTACAGACTCTAGGGGAAGCTCCATGATGGCATGAGCAGAGGGTGAAGATCGCCTCCTGGCCAACATCAGATGGACAATAGCAACAGAAGAGTATGCCAATCCCTGGCAAGAGAAAGCTGACTATAACACCCATAAGCCTGCCCCCAACAATACACTGCACCCAGGAGGATTCACTTTTCAAATTGCCATCAGCAGAAGACCTAAGCATTCAGAACACATTAGTCTATGGAGGACACCTGAATCAAACCACCACATTCTGCCCTAGCCCCCATAAAGTGATAACCATACATGATATAAAATGCAATGTGTTCAGCCCAACTTTAAAAGTCCTTATAGTTTTTATCAATCCCAATGATGTTCAAACATCCCCATAGTCCAAGATCTTTTAACTGAGCCATAATACAAAAAAAATCAAAATCCCATAGTGGCACAGAATAAACATTCATACTGCAAAAGATTGCACTGGTAATAGCAAAGAAATTTTCAAATAATACAATGTTTAAATCAAACAGGGCAAAGATCAAACTCTGTAGCTTCAAGTCCAACAACTCTAGTCAGTGATGAGTCTCCAGGTTCCAAGTCCAATAGTTCTAACCAGTGACAAGTTTCTGAAGTTCCAATTCCACCCTTCCAGCTAGGGTACTCACAGTCCCAGAAAACTTCATCTGGTGCTGGCAGCTGTCCTTGGCAGCCATCCCCTAGTCCTGGCATCATCTCCATTGTGTCTCACAGCAACCCACAGTTTATCTTCATTGCTCCACTGGACCTCCATGCAGGTAACAAACCTGCTTCACACTGCCTATGGCTATTCCAAAAAACAAAACCTTGTTGCAAATTCAATGACCTTCCTTTCCTACACTTGTTATGTTTCATAATACCAGATAAGCTACCAACTTGTTCATTCAGGGGGCAAAAAAACAGACCTTGAAGAACAGGACACTCCTTCAGCATTCAGGTCCCTTCAAAAGAGTCTGCTTTTTTCTTGTAGTACCACGGCAAATCAGCTGTCCAAATCTCTAAGGTTGTAATCTCTCAAACAATTACAGCTGAACAGGCAGCAGTTTGGGTCCAAAGATATCATTGTTTTCTGTGCCATATCTCTCTTCTCACACCAGTCCATTTCTGCACACTGCAATCCTGAACAGGTTCTCAGGACACAGCATAACAGCAAGCCTCTCACACAAACTACTTCTAGCCCAGTCCAGGCAAACCTCTTTTTCACCTTCATAAACCAAACCTCACATTCCATAGTTCTTACTGCATTCAGGTCTTTCAACTCTGATCAGAACAGCACTTCAAGGCATCTATTAGACCAAGATTTCAAATTTGTCTATATTCCTCCTGCAAAGAAATCCCAGAAAAAAACAAAAACCACACAGTCAAGATTCTACCAGCAATGACCCCATTTCTGGTACAAACTATCCTCTGTTACAGTCAGGTTCATATTGCTGGCAGAAAACACATGACCAAGATCAGCTTGTGTGCAAAAAGGTTCCATTTTGGCTTATGGACTCGAGGGGAAGTTCCATTGACAGGGGAAAATGATGACATGAGCTGAGGGTGAACATAACCTCCTGGCCAACATCAGATTGACAACAGCAACAGAAAAGTGTGCCAAACACTGGCAAGAGGAAGCTGATATATACCTATAAGTCTGCCCCAAACAATACACTGCCTCCAGGAGGACTCAATTCCTAAATTTCTATCAGCTAGGCACCTAACCATTCAGAATGCATAAGTTTATGGGGGACATCTGAATCAAACCACCACAAGAACCATCTACAAAAGTAGGCTTCTTTGACCAAAGTTAAGAGAAGCTCTAATCTATGAGCATAAACATAAATATTTAGAGGGCAATTTTGTGGACACATGTCCATTTAGTCTAACATCAGTAATATGACTTATGACCTTCCCAGCCATAGGTTTTGACCAAATCTCCAGCACCAGGCACAAATTGCCTCCTGTGGAATGGGCCTCAAATCCTTTCAGACAGCAGTTGTTTACCCCCATAGCAGCCATGCTGCCATTGCACCAGGGGACTCATCTTGCCTGGATAATTGGTTGTGTTGTTTGCAGACTCATTGCTAGGTAAGACTGTTAATGACTTTTCTCCTTTATCAGCCTATATATAGCATTTCCCAGCACAGTTATAGCTAGCCAGCAGGGAAAACATTTCTAGTTCCAAATTGATTTCTGAATGTCCTGCAACCAAAGCATGTGGTGTCTTTAGCAATAATGTCTTACTGTGAGTGCTTTAAACCTTTAGCACACTCTTATCATCACCATCAGTAGATCATCTTCTTCATTCACTAAAATTATCAGAGGCATGAGTTCACTAATTCTTATCATATTGACCTATTGGACTGTCTTTGTTCTCTTGTCTCTTGCCTTACATTCTGGTTATTAGATAAATTGGCTATGCTCATACCAAAGGCTACACCAAAACCTATGCTCAAATACTTCCCCATATCATGTACTCAGGAACATTGCTTTATATCATCCATAAGTTATCAGTTCTATCCTTTTATCTTTTCTACCAGCATACATGTATGTTGTTCTCACATCTTAAAATAACCACCTATTGACCTTATTTTTATCAGCTACTTCTCATCTCTCTCTCTCTATGTCTTTTTAAAATAAAAATGTTCCTTCAAAGAGTTCTCTATGGCTGAAGAGATGATTCAGTGCTGTGTGCTTCTTGCACAAGTGTGAGGTCCTGAGAAGGTCAGAGATTCCCATTTCAATATTCAGAACCCATATACACAGCTGGTCATGGCCACTAGTGACTGTAACTCTAGTACCACAAGGGGGAGTAGAGAATGTTGGAGCTCAGGAAAGCAGCAAGCTCTGGTATCACTAAGAGACTGGCTCCAACAAGAATCCATGGAGACGTCATGGTGAAGGACTCCCAACATTAAGCACCAGCCACTGTGAGCAAGTGTTGTACCCTATGCCCCCTACCACACTTATCATTTCCACTTATTTTCCTAATTTTTCAAAGTTTTAAAATAACTATATTTATTTGTTTATTCATATTTTATTTTTGTTTATTTATTTGAGAGAGAGAAAGAGGGAGAGGGCGAGAGAGAGATAGGGAGAGAATGGGCATGTCAAGGTCTTCAGCCACTGCAAATGAGCTCCAGACACTTGAGCTACTTTGTGCATCTGGCTTATGTGGGTCTTGGGAATCAAACCAAGGTCCTTTGGCTTTGCAGGCAAATGCCTTAACCAGTAAGCCATCTCTACAAACAATTATTTAGAAAGCAATTAGCACTCATAACTTGGAATGTCCCACTAAATATATTACCACAAAGTGCAAAAATAGTACTTGCTCATAAAAATATAACAAACTATTCCAAATCCAAGCAAAATTGTTTACACTAGCTCAACCACCCTAGCTGAAATGATCAGTGTTTTTTTTAAATATAATTTATTAGTTTTCTTTTCAGCAAATACAGGCAGTTTGGTACCATTGTTTAGGCTCATCCATGATCTACCCCTCCCACTGGATCCTCCTTTTGATGTAAATGGGTCGTGCATTGTGGAGTTAGCCCACAGTTATTGGTACGATAAATGTCTCTGGGAAATTTTGCAGAAGAGGGGGTGGAAAGAATGTCAGAGTCACACGATCAGTATTTTTAACCCATATCATTGAAATAGCTTTCTAATTGTTTGCTCTTATTCCTCCTATAGAACTTTCAGTCTTATCTCTTTGTAAAATAAATAAAATCTCTCTCGAAGACCCCTATAGTTTTCTCATCTTCCCTTTCTTCTTTATAACACTGCTACTACTTTATATAATACTATGTATGTGCCTATTTGCATGACTCAACTGTACACTCCAGTAATCAAGTAACTACTATCCAGATGAAAAATAGAATATTATCAAATTTCTTCTTTCTTGCCTCCTTCTAGTTTTTGTCTCAACTATTTTCACTATTATCTTCTTGTACTTATTGAGCTTTATGTAAATAGAATAATGGTCTGGAGAGATAACTTAGCACTTAAGGTGTTTGCCTGTGAAGCCTAAAGACCCAGGTTCAATTCTCCAGTACTCACACAAGCCAGATGCACAAGGAGGTGTATGCATTTGGAATTCATTTGAAGTGGCTAGAAGCCTTGATGCACCTATTCTTTCTCTCCATCTCTCTCTACCTGTCTCTCTTTCAAGTAAATAAAAATAAAATATTAAATATAATCAAAATATTTTGTTTCCAATTTTTGCTGACTGTTACATCTGTGAGATTTAGTCATATTTTTACAGGTAGTAGCAAGTTTAAACATTATTATTGCTAGGGGCTGGGGAGAAGATTGAGTGGATAAAGTACTTGCTGTGTGAGCATGAGGACCTAAGTATGTCAGCTCATTGCCTTAACCACTAGCCACCTCGTCCAATATGAGGACCTGAGCTTGGATCCACAGTATCCACATGAAAGCTGGTGTGCGCCTGTAATTTCAGCACTGGGCAGGTGGACATAGGCTAGCTAATCTAGTTGAACCAGTGAACTGTAAGTTCAGTGAGAAATCCTTTTTCAAAAACTAAAAGAAGGAGAGAAACTGAGGAAGCCACTTGATGTCAACTTCTGACCTCCACACATGTGTTCTGTGTGCATACTCACACACATGAGCATGAAAATATCATTGATGTATATATTTCTAATATGGCAATAACAATATATTCATGTATCCTAGTCTTTAAAGATTTATTTATTTATTTATTTTTATTTATTTGAGAGTGACAGAGAGAAAGAGGCAGAGAGAGAGAGAGAGGGAGAGAGAGAGAGCGAATATGCCAGGGCCTCCAGCCACTGTAAGTGAACTCCAGACATGTGCATCCCAGGTTCTTAGGCTTCACAGGCAAGTGCTTAACTGTTAAGCCATCTCTTCAGCCCCACCCATCCTAGTCTTTAAGTACATTTGATTGCTTCCATGTTGGAGCTATGATGAACATTTTTCTGGGTGCCTTTTTATACACATGTGTAGGTATTTCTACTTGGTATATAACTATAAATGCAATTACTGAACTATGGAGTATGCTTATTTTGAACTGTAGTCCATGTAGTTAAATTTTCACAGTGATTTTGACGAGTTTCCTCTCCATCAGCAATATGTAATAGTTGCAAATGCCCTTTCTTTTCCAGCACTTAAAATGTCAGCTTGTATTTCTTTATTTCACCATTCATTTAAAAAAAAATAAAGACATCTCATTGTGACTTAAATTTAAATTTCTTAGATGATTAATGTTGAAAACAATTATTTATTAGCTGTTTGAATATTATTTTACATTATGCCTCTGTTCATTCACTTAGTACTGTGGCAAGGTCATATCATCCAAGTTTACATATATGTTTGTTTGCGGTGCAACATGAATGAAATTCATCCAAAATTTACAAGTGCTCCTTTACAAAAGAAATACTACTGAAATCCAAGTATGTTGTATAGCACTATCAAGATGCAATTCATCAATAAAATTAATTATGGAATTTAAGGTCAAATCATGCTTTTTGGAAAGCGTTGGTTTGCACTGTTAAGATATATTGAGTAAGAAAAAAGTCGCACTCAATATCAACTTTAGGAAAATATTGGGCTAGGGTTGTAGCTCACTCGTACAGTCCATACCTCTTACCTTACATTAGCAAGGCACCTGATTAAATCTGCAGAAGTAGCCTACTCTTTCATGAAGAGCACCAACTAATGAAATGCTGTCCTTTAAACGCAGGTTTTACAGAAATTTAATGATTAGGGGAGAAAATACAAGGATGCATAAAATTTAGTTTAATGGCTCCCAGATTTTTTTTTTTTTTACTAGTTTGAAACCGAATTAGATGAATGCTGAGACATGAATACGTGCAGAGGAGAGGCATGCCCAATTAATGGCAATTCTGGCTGCCTTCCCAGAGAGATTCTGCAAAACCCGACGCTACGCTCCAAGGTAAGTTGTCCCACTGGAGCCAGTGATATGCCCAGCATCAAACGAGGAGGGCTCCGCCCAGCAGTAAATTAACTTTGTGCTGCGTGGTGTATTGCTTTGCTGTGCATTCGGACAGGCTTTCTTTTCTTTCATTGTCATTTCCCTTTCGGCTGCCTTGCTTTGCTTATTGTCTTGGAAAGAGCATTCAGCCAGAACTCTTGTTTGCTCTAACCTCCTCCCTTTCTCTTCTTTCCTCCAGTGTTGGTTCCTGGCGTGGCAAAGCCAGAGCAGAGCCTTTTTGGCTACTGAGACAGCACTTTCTGGCTCCGAGAAGTAAAATGCTTCCTTCACTTTTTGAATTTGCATACGTTGTCTTACTGGATTACCTCTGGCCCTTTTCAATTTTCTGAACCCGTGACCCCCAAACAGTTTCTTCGTCTGAGGATGAGGTTGCTTTCATCCCTCCCCCCTCCTGCGACAATCACTGCAAAACCCTCCGCACGCAGCCAGAGGCAAAGATTTACGTGCTGTGGGAGCTCAGCGCAGCCGCGTATCCAAGGCTGACAAGGGCAGGCGCTCAGCCAAGTCCTGTGAGCTGCTTTCCTGCCACTACACCTTCCTCGACTTGGGCTATATTTGACTAGGTTGCTATTAAATTAATTTCCCGGGGGGGGGGGGGGGGGGGGAAGGAAAGGGAGTGTCTACGAGGCGAAAACTGCAGTCGGCTCGCCCTCTGCTGGTGATAGAGCTGAATCATCTCAGTCAAAACAGTGGGAGAGAGCAATTCCTTTAACACGGGTAAATCACAACCAACATCAGGCTTCATTTGACCACATTTGTTGATAAGTCTTTAGCCCCATCTGCTCCTCTAGCACTGAGATTTAATCATATCGATTCTAATTCCCAGTTCCAGGCAATATATTATCCTGAACCCATTTTCATCCACTCTTGGGATTTTACCCTTCGAAACTGCGAAATTAAATCCCCCAAACGTGCTCTTTTTGTGTAAGTAGTTAGCTAGGCAACTAGAAAAAAAAAAAAAAAAAAAAAGACACCTAAACTGTTACCACACCAGTCTCTCTGCCTAAGAATAATGTCAAGTGAACAAAATGACAGCTTCTGTTTCTGTTTCCAAGAGTCACTAACTGGAAACCGAGTAAAGGCAGTCTGTTCCCATGCTCGTTTCCAGAAAGCTGACAGACAGACAGCTTTGTGCAAGATGAGGTTCCGGGCGCCCTCCATCCCTCACCCACGGCCCCGCCTCCGCAGGCTTATACCCGTGGTCGGAATAAACCATCGCCCGGAGGGTGGGTCATCTAGCGCCCGCCCCACAGCAAGACCGCAGCGACGAGGCACCCATGTCCACGCGGATAATGGAGCGAGAGAGGGGGAAAGAACACTGATTTTACAGATGTCAGCTGGTTCCTCCGCCAGGCTGAATGTTTCAAGTCAAGGGGTCCCTATCCCCCCTCCACTTCTGGCATTGTAAATACTGAACCAGTCACGCGGCCTTTGGAACCACTCAATTGGCCGATTCCTTTGTCAGGTGAAAATCTCTGCAGCGAGTCATGGGACTAAACTGGGCGGTGTCGCTGTCCGCGTCCTGGGTGCTGAACTCCAGGCGTGGCTAAGGAGATTGTCTTTACATGACAGCTTCCGGTAGGGTGGGGCCGGGCGCGCGCTCCGAAGTGCGGATCCATCTGCCACCTGGTGGTTGATAAGGAAAGTGCTGGTAGAAGAGAAAAGTTACTTTGAACTGAGACCCTAAACTCTGAAAATATAATTTAGAGGGATTTTGGATTTGAATACTCATTAGTTGGGGTCTGAGAGATATTTCTAATTTTTAAGACCATTGAGAGGTGTTGAAGAATGGGAAAGTTCTAGAATTCTTTCACTTCCACCCAAGAAAAATATTGCACTTATGTTCACATGTCTCCAAGCATTGTTCAACACATCTTTTTATTAAATATTTAAATTATCTCTGCATACAGTCATTTAGAAATATTTGCTACATCATTAAAATAATGTAATTGCTAAGAAAACTATTTTGTTAGTCAAATACATTCAAAGAAGCTTAGACAGAAGTTCTGCTATTATCTGTTTCTAAAACATAAAAATTGTGCTAATATTTAGAAAGTGTTAAGATTCTAGACGGAATAAGTTGTGTTTTCTTTTGTGGCAAGTATATAATTTATGAGAAAATTTGAAGCTGGAACTTTATGATTAAGGCAGTGTGAAATGTGTATATGTAACCTGCTGAGGAATCCTCAAGTTGCTTCTTACGTTTATCCTTTAATACATAACACAAGCATGGAAAAAAGATAAAATGGAACTTCTCATTCAACTTTTAAAAGTAAAAATGCATGGAAAGGAGGCTACATTTTTTTTTGAAGCTATCAGGTCCAAATTCCAATTGACTACCAAATTTCTGTCTTTAATAAGAACCTCTTCTTCCCAATTAGTTTGATATTATCCTTCTCATGTTTATAGGTAGAATTTTACTGTATTTTCAGATGTATGGGTTTTAGTGTAACTCAATCTTAGAAAATTGAGAGGAAAGTAAATTTCTTTCTCAAGCAAATTTATCATTCTCAAAAAGGTTAAACACATACTTCCAGAAGTTACAATCAGCTTTGTCAGCCTATCCAATTATTAGTTGGCATCCTTATTTATCTTTACTAACAAGATCCTTTAGATCTCAACACATAACAATTATCATTTATGATTTAACGTTAAAAACAAATTTTATTGTGAACAATATTATCTCAGTGAAGTTGAGATTCTTTATTTCATTGTCTTCAATTGAAAAATTTAAAACTTGATCAGAGTTTAATGAGGGGATAATTATCATACTAACCTAGTCTCCATTTCATCAAACTGAAAAATTTTCAAACAGTTTCAGATTTCATGGAAAAACACCTAGAGCCTGTGCTACCAATATAGACAGAAGAATGAATTAGGGCACAAAAACACATCTGCTGAAAATCAGACTGTAATATAAATCTAGTCTATTATAGTATTGGTTTATATTATGGCTTCTTATGTTACTATGGGAGAAGGTAACACTATACGCACATGTGCATTTTAAACAATAAAAGGCATTGTCATGCAAAGCAACAGATGGGGGACCAAGAGCAGCTGCAATAAGAAAGACCTCTGTCTCACAAAGCATCTTGTTTCTGCCAATCTGTACAAAAGCCCCTAAAATGCACAAAGGAACACAGTGGAAAAAGAAAATTCTAAAATAGTAGTAAGCTTTAAAACTCCAGGTATAACCTCAATATTTTAAAATATATATGCTCCTGACAATAGGTTTTTTGGTTCAGGCTTAAGCAGTACATATATAAATAAAAAAATAGGAGACTCCAGATATTAATGTGTTTATTAACATTACCATAAAATAATGGGAGATTTTCTAGTATTCTAGTGATATACTAATGATCAGAATGATGTTGATAATAATGAAAAAATTATCAACTGAACAATTTCAGAAATACTTAAATCTATGATTTAGAGGTAAATAAATGAAAAACAACACATTTTACCTAAAGATTACAGTAATTAAATCTGAGCTAATTTATTTATTTATTTATTTATTTATTCATTTATTTATTTGGGAGCGACAGAGAGAGAGAGAGAGAGAGAGAGAGAGAGAGAGAGAGAGAGAGAGGGAATGAATGGGTGTGCCAGGGCCTCCAGCCACTGCAAACGAACTCCAGACTTGTGTGCCCCCTTGTGCATCTGGCTAACGTGGGTCCTGGGGAATCGAGCCTCGAACCGGAGTCCTTAGGCTTCACAGGCAAGTGCTTAACCACTAAGCCATCTCTCCAGCCAAAATCTGAGCTAATTTTATAAACAGTAAATACTAAGTCTTAAATAATAGACTATGATGTGAAAACATTTTTTTTATCCAGTTTGGGTATCAAAAATAACACTTTAAAGTATAATGCTTTGGCATGCTGAATACTTCCAACTTGGGGATATTGAGAGGCTTCAGCAATATAGTCTTTCTGACTTTCTGACTTTAAGTTTCTACCCTGTTTGTCCCCCTACAGCAAGCTATGAGAATGATAATTCCTCTTCTCCAACATGGGTCATGGAAACTAGAAATCCTTTCCCTCAAACTAAGCCACAAAACTTAGAAGTATTACTGCAGGCTTTCTGCATGAGGGCAAACAAGAAGAAAATTTTCTGATTTACCTTGCCTGCTAGTAAATTGGTCATAAGATCTTCATTTCAGATGGGGTCATATTAATAATCAGAGGAATGAATACTCCACTGAGAGGCCAAGAAGAATCTGAACAGAACTTTCTAGTGTCCCTCCTTAATTTATTAACATTAGATTATACAGAGATGTCCAGAGACATAAGCCTGTCCATTCCCAACAAATCAATGCATAGACACTGGATTTCCGGTTTTAGTTTCTAGAGGTTCCCATGTCATGTGAATCCTTGAGTAAAGAAGTTTGTTACATCTTTGCTTTTTAATCCTGTCTTGTTATAACAGTATCAGCTGTGACCCTAATCATGGTTGCAGAATGATGACATACCTTTCTATCCCTGCAGTAAAGGCATTAATGAACTACATTTCTTCAGTCTACTTGAACAGGTTTTCAAAAACTGACACTCAGCTAATAGTACAATAATGAAGCAGGGTTTCTTGAGATCATTATTTCATTTCAGCTTTTAGGTTTGCTTAACTCAAGTACAAGATTCTCAGCAGGCACCCAAGCTTCATTGAGTCAATGGCCCATGTTCTTCCTCTTGAAAATTCAGAAATGAATTTCATAGACAAAGGGATGGATTTTAAGGGAGAAATGTTACTACAGAGAAAAATCAAGTTTACAGAGAAAAAAAATCTCATTGTAGAAAGAAAGTACACTTTATTGGATGGAAAATGCAGAGAGAAGAGCTTTCCTAAAGGAAAATTTCTTGCATGTTTGTGTGCGGGGGTGGGAAGACAGGCTGCCTATTGGAAAGAAGATGGAGAGAAACTTAGGACACCCAATGTCAACTTCTGGCCTTCTGCATGAGCATCTGCATGAGCGTGTGCCCACATGTATAAACACACATACACATATGCATGCATGTCACATACATATGCCAAAAAGTACAAGTAGCATGAATGTATATATGAGGGTATTTACACAATTATAAGCAAATACTAATTCAAGGCAAGCACCATCCAATAAATGTTGACAACCACAAGTTAGTATAACTTCAGAACTTTTCTCCAAAGGTCACTAACTAATTACAAGAAGAACTAAAAGGCACCTTTCTAACTGAGAAATATAAGGGACACCATTGTATAACCAAAACAACAAACTTACTGTCATCAATAAGTGGATTAAATGATATTATTTGTCTCCTAATGTGGTGCACCATTGGGCATTTTGTCAAAACATTCAACTTGGATCTAATTGGGAGGAAACAGAAAATGGAAGATGAAGGAATACAATGTCAAGCAACTCTTTTCAAAATGTGTCAGGTTGGAGAGGTGGCTTAATGGTTAAGGCACTTGCCTGACCCAGATTCGATTCCCCAGGACCCATGTAAGCCAGATGCACAAGGTGGCACGTGTGCCTGGAGTTTGTTTGCAGTGGATGAAGGTCCTGGCTTGCTCTCTCTCTCTCTCTCTCTCTCTCTCTCTCTCTCACACACACACACACACACACACATACATAAATAAATAAATAAACAAACAAACAAAATATTTAAAAAAATCAAGATGTTGGCAATGTGCTGCACCCTGTGAAGGTTTAGGAGATAATCCTTCCAAAATACTATCTACTTTCTGATGGCTGGTGGTACTCCTTCACATTCACTAGCTGACAGCAGCATTTATATAATCTCATCATACATAGCCTTTTTCCCTTTGTGTGTCTATATGTCTGCAAAACTCTTTCCTCATAAGAACTCCAGTCATTAGACTTAGGTCCCACACTAGTAAAGTATGGCCTCATTTTTATTTCATCAAATTTGGACAATCCTATTTCCAAATAACATCATATTCACAAGGTCCAGGGATTAGGATTTCAACATTTCTTTTTTGGGACCCCATTAAACCACAACATTCTACTATCATCCCACTGGGCAAAACAACTGACATGATTAAGTTCAAAGCGAAGAAATGGTATGGAGCCTGGCGTGGTAGCACACCCCTCTAATCCCAGCACCTGGGAGGCAGAGGTAGGAGGACCGCCAAGAGTTTAAGGCCACCTTGAGACTAATTCCAGGTTAGCCTGGGATAGAGGGAGAACCTACTTCAAACAACAACAAAAAAAAAATTAAGTGGAAAAGAATGGCATGAGATTTCCATCTCTCAGTGTAGAAAAATCAATTTAACTCAAATGGATCAAACATCTTAATCTGAAACTGTGGAGAAATTTATGTAGGCATAGATCCAGGCATGGACAAAACCTTTTTGAAAATAAAACTTTAGTAGCTCAGGAAATAATCCTAAGAATTGGCAAGTAGATTTCATAAAATTACAAAGATGTTGCACAGCAAAGGAAATAATCAAGGGAATTGACAGCCCACAGAATAGAAGAAAAATCTTTGCTAACTACATCTAACAGAATATTAATATCTTTAGTACATAAAAAAATCAAAAATCCTAAATACTAACCCCTGAACAATCCTATCAATAAATGGACAATTGAAAGGACAGACATTTCTGAAAATATAAATGTCACATAAACACATGAAAAATGTTCAATTTCCTTAGCCACCAAAGAAATGAAAATCAAAACTATATTGACCTTCTATCTCACCTCTGTCAGAATGTCTATCATTTTAAAAATGCTGGTAATGTGGAGAAAAGAAAACCTTTATTCACTGCTGGTGAGAATGAAAATTAGTCTAGCCACTGTGAAAAGTCAATACAGAGGTTCCTGAAAATAGAACTACCACATGATTCAGCTATGCTACTCCTAGGAATATACCCCCAAATGTAAGATGATATATGATAAAGTTACCTACACATTTATGAAGCATACATTCAGATAGCTAAATAATGGATCAGTGTATACTAATGGATAAAGAAATTTGGTATATATATACAGAATGGAGTTTCATTCATCCATAAAGAATGGAATTGTGTCATTTTAGAAAAATAGAAGCAACTGGAGATTTTTACATTAGGAAAAATCAAACCAAACTAGGAAAGACAAACATCATATTTTCTCTGATATGTAGATTCTAAGTAATATATATGAAATGAAAGTAAAGGCAAGAGGGAGTGGTAAAGAGAAGGGTACAGGGAGTGAATGAAAATGCCTTTATGAAACCTATTACTATGTATAATGAATATACACACACAAAGTCAAGAAGTAGAGACATATAATTAGCCTACTGTGAGATCAAATCAATTGCCTTGCTAAACATCCATAGGACAGAGGTATAATGATCCCAAAATTAATAGGTAACTTTACAGACATGGGAGACAACTGGGGGTGGGCAAAGAGAGAGGGAGGGTTGAGAGTAAAAGAAGGGGTAGAAGGGTGGATGGACCTGATTCATACATGATGTATGCATTTATATAAAAATAGTACTATTAATCTCATTAATCTGTATAGTTGGTATGCATTAATAATTATAATTCAAAAATAAGCATAAGATTTATCAAAAAAGTTGAGGGACAGACAAATATTTTGAATAACGTACACATGCATATTAATTATGTAGCTACATATTACATCTATATGTGTGAGACTGTGTACAAGTATAGCCAAGTAAATAAATATAAGTGAAGTTTATATGGCTATTTGTTTTTATTATGCCACTACCCTACAAATAAACCTGGACTTAGGTAAAGGAAAGGTTTTATGCAGAAGGAATAATGCAGGTTATGTAAGCTACCTTCTCATTGCTGTGACAAAAGACCTGACAGAAACAATTTAAGTGAGAAAGGATTTATTTTGGTTTTTGCTTTAGAAGGTATATTAGTTACCTTTCTCATCGATGCAATAAAATCCTTGACAAAACAGCAACTTAAGGAGGAAGTGCTTATTTTTGGTTTACAATCAAGGTTACACTGTCATGGTGGGAAGCCATGGTGGCAGGAGCATGCAGTAACTAGGCACATTGCATGTGAAGTCAGGAAGCAGAGAAGGATAAATACTGCCATGCCATCAACTTTCCCCTTGTTTATATGCATTTCTGGAATCCTAATCCATGGAATAGTACCCACCTATATTGACTTAACCTAGATAATCCTTCACAAATGTATCTGGAGATTTACTAAGATAGTAATTCTGAATCATATTAAATTCACAAGTGAGACTGACCATCCAAAATCTACCTCTTCTCAATTTGACACTCAAACATATCCCTTGTAAGCCCACAAACTCAGTCATTACAATGCATTCTGTGTAACTTCAAAAGTCCCCATAGTCTTTAACAGTTACAACTCTGTTCAAAATTGTAAGTGCAGTGTCTTCTGAGACTTAGGCAAACTCTAGTTGTAAGCTCCTATAACATAAGGAAACAAGTTATATACTTCCAACATATAATGGCACAGAGTAATCCCCATTCCAATAAAAGAGGAATGATGCATTGAAAGGAAATAAAGAAGCAAGCAACACTGAAACCCAGCAGAGAAAACCCCTAATCTTGCAGCTTCATGTCTGGCATCTGTAACTAATGATGGAATCATGTAGGCTCCAAAAGGTTTGGATAGCCTTGCCCCTTCAGTTCTTATGCTCATAGAACACATAGACTTTTTCTTAGGCAGGCTTCACTCCAAGTTCTGCAGCTTTTCTTGGCAAATAGCTCATTGTTCTGGCATCTCCAATATCCTGGGTTTTCATGGTAGCTTGGGGTTTTACTTCATAGTTTCATGCCACTGGCCTCTCTGAGTCTCCTTTTGGGAACTCTGACCCTGCCACACATTACCTTGTATCAGCATAATCTAGATCCATGGGGGAAGACTTAAAAATTCCCTGAATCTTGCATCTCTTATGTCTCCAAAACTATTTTCATATAGATGACACTGATAAGTTCTGTTGCCAACTTGTGATATACCCTGGCCCAGTTGGATCACAGTTATACTGTTACTGGGGTTATCAGTACCAAAGCTCATGAGTGTCCCTGCCACACAGCAAGTACAGCCATTCATCCTCAATAAGTCCATTAAAAGAGCCAACTGGAGGCTGAAGAGAGACTGCAATAAAAGTGCTTCCTGTACAAACACAATGGCCTGTGTGAGCACGAGAGAAACTGAGTTCAATTCCTCAGCACTCATGTAAATATTTACACATGTCTCTAACCCCAGTCTCATGAGTAGCAGAGACTGAGAATCACTAGGGCTTGTAAAAATGGCATGCTCTGGAATCAATGATTCAGACACTAGGAAACAGACCAATGAATGGAGGGGATACCTTCTCTGAGTGTTTTCATAGTGCATGCACACACACCGCATACACTACACACATGTAAATGCAATATTATTTTTTAAATTATGTACTTATTTGTGTGTGTGCATGTTGCACACGTGTAGATGCACCAGGGCTTCTTGCAACTACAAACAAATGCCAGATGCTTATGCCACATTTTGCATCTAGCTTATGTAGGCAGCTTAGGAATTGGAGCTGGTGTTTGCAAGCAAACAACTTTAATTTCTGAGCAGTTTTCCAGTCCAATTTTTAAAAGAACCAAATTAATAGCAAAAAGCAGAAAAAAAGAGATTAATTTAATGTGGACATATTGGGGAGAAGAAGAAAGAGTTCTAATCTGTAATCTGTCTTCAGGGTCCTGAAGTAAGGTTTAGGTTTAAGTAGAAGGCAAGGGGATGGCGAGATGGGTAAGTGGGTAAAAGTTCTTGCTGAAAAAATATGAGGATCCTGACCTTGGATGTCCAGAACCCACATAAATGTCAGGTGTGGCGGTTTGCACTCATAATTACACTATTCATGAGGTGAAGACAGGCAGATCCTTTGTGCAAACTGGTTAGATAGACTAGCTGAATCAGTGAGCTTGGGTTCATTAAGAGATCCTGTCTCAATATATAAAATGGGGAGCTACAGAGGGAAAAATCTGACATTGACCTCTTGCCTCCACATACATACACACATTTGCATGCTTACATGTACACACATGTGCTCACACATGTGAACATGCATGCTATGTACATACATGTGCAAAAATAAATGAAATGTAAGGTGAGATGTATGCATAGTTAATGAGATGGGTTTAGCCACACCCATCTCATTTTCTCAATTCCAGAGTTTCCTGCAGAGTGTTCACATCTTCCCGAGAGTAAGTTCCCCTTCTTCCTTCTCTTACTAGTACTAAGCTTAAGCCCTTTTCTTTCCCCACCAAAAGATGCCTGTGGAACTTCCAATTTCTTGTGGTCCATTGTTTCAGTAGTCTGATAGCCAAAGGGAAGCACACAGGGTTTTTTATGAATATCTTTCTTCCTGACAGGATTGTTTCAGTAGTATCTTTTGTGTGCATTCATAGCTTCCTTAGACAATTGATTTCAAGCAGGGTACTCCTTCTGTTAGATTCTCGTTGTGTTGTTTTGAATTATGTGTTCCTACAAACTCATGTGTTCTGAATGCTTGCTCCCCAGCTGGTGCCAGTTTGAGAGGTAGAACCTTGATGAAGGAGGTGTGTTGCTAGGGGCTGACCTTGAAGTTATTAGCCATAGCTTGCCAGCATTAGTTTGCCTTACTCTTCTGATGCCATTTGATACCTGCTGTGGCAAAGAGGTGATGTCCACCATATGTTCTACCATCTTTCCCCTGACATCATAGGGCTTCTCCTCAAGACTATAAGCCAAAATAAACCACTTTTCTCCCATCAGCTGCTTTTTATCAGGTATTTCTACAAACAACAAGAACTACAACACTCTTCTTTCAAATGAATTTGGATTTTCACAAAACGAAGCCTCTGATAGGTGAGGTCTTGTCCTCTGGGTACCTTTTCATGGTCTCAGTGCAGGAGGTTTCTTTTCAACAGTGATGATCTTGTTAACAATTACAGCTGCTTCTTCAGCACATACCTGAATTCTATCATCCTGTCTTGAGATAACCTCTGCAAAACAAATTAGTCTATTACCTTGTAATTCAGCCTTATTCAAATTCTCAGGAAATGGGTAGAATACGACCACATTTTTTTTTTTTAACCAGAATATCCCATGAATGGTCCTTAGCCCAGTTTCCAATTGAGTCCTTGTTTCCTTCTGAAACCTTATGATATGGACCCCTATTATGTGCATGTCTCTTGATATTCTTGTCTTCTAAATTCTCACCAGATTGGCCCATTAAGCTCTGCTTAGAGTATCCAAAGGCTTTTCTATCCTCAAATTCTAAACTCCCACAACCCAGTTATAATGGTACACAAACCACCACTTGGTTAGGTGTATCATCACAAAAAACCCTACTTCTTGGTACCAATTTTCTGAATTTTTTACCTTTCTCAATGCTGTGACAAAATTGTTGCTGATTTTCTTACTGTTGAGTGCTTGACTCATGAGCATGAAAAATTAGGCACCTGAATGGTGAGACATAAGTAAAGCAAAGGAGATTTATTGAGGAAACAGTGATAAAGCAAGTATGCCTAAAATTTTGGTGGTTTCTAAAGAAGAGATACAAAGGGGGAAAGAAAAGGCTATGCTGTTTGAGTTAGGACTCAACTGGGAAAGTTTAAGAGTGAAGATCTGCAAGCAGATGCATCAAAGGAGTGGCTTCTGGGAGTATAGGTACATTGTTTTAGAAAGAGGATAACTATTTCTCCTACATCCTTAGCAAGTCTTTAGCTGAGGGGTGTTGAAGACAGTCTCTTCACCAGATGATTAACAGATCCAGTTTGGTTAATTAAAGGGAGGGGACCATAATGTCTCTGTAAGCTTATGTTTGGGGTAGTTTAGAATGTTATGTCTCCACTCAGGGCCAAAGGTGAATAAATACTTTATTCCTCTGAGAAGAATCAACTGTACCTTAATGGACCTCAACAAAGCACTGATACCTCCAGCCTCTTCTCATTCTTATAGTATTTAAAGAAGGAGAAAAATAGATGATGAGGGAGGATGTCCATTTTCGATGGCTTCTGTGATGGTTTATATTTTCAACTTCATAGGACCTAGAATTACCTGTGACGGATTATTCATCTTAGATTAGCTTCTGGGTATACCTGTGAGGGGTTATCTTGCTTAGGTTAATTGACATGTGGTAGTTTGAATGTTAAATGTTCCAATAAATAACTTACCAGTAACTAATATAGTCTCAAGCTGGCTACAGCCTGTCTACTTAACAAAAATAACTTAAGGAGAATTGTGGTTTAAATGTAAAGGATGTCCCTCGTAGGTTCAAGTGTTTGAAAACTTAGACCTCAACTGGTTGTACTGTTTGGTAAGGTTTTGGAATGTTTTGGGGATGAAGCCTTGCTGGAGGAAGTGGGTTACTGGGGGGTGGGTCTGGAGGTTTTACAACCTGGCCTCCTTTCTTGTTCATGCTCTGCTTCCCGATTGCCAATGAAGTCAGAGCAGCTGGTCTCTTGCTCCTGCTGTCAAGCATTCCCCATGATGGTGAAATGTATCCCTTTGAAACTAGAGGCCAACATAAAGTCTTTCCTTTCCTAAGATGCTTCCTGTTAAGTATTTGGTTACAGTTGGGCTCAAGACTGCAGCTCCCAGTATCACCCTAATCCCAAAACCAGGCAGAGATGCCACAAGAAAAGAAAACTACTGGCCTATTTCCCTAATGAACATAGATGCAAAGATCCTGAACAAAATACTAGTAAACCGAATCCAGCAACACATCAAAAGCATTATCCACCTTGACCAAGTGGGATTTATCCCAGGAACACAAGAGTGGTTCAACATACGAAAATCTGTCAATGTAATACACCACATAAACAAGCTTAAACATAAAAACAACATGATCATTTCGATAGATGCAGAGAAGGCCTCTGACAAGATACAACACCAATTCATGATCAAAACATTGGAGAGAATCGGCATGGCCGGTTCACATCTTTTTTTTTTTTAATTTTTAAAGTTTTTATTAGCATTTTCCATGATTATAAAAAAAATCTCATGGTAATTCCCTCCCTCCCCCCTGACACTTTCCCCTTTGAAATTCCATTCTCCATCATATTACCTCCCCATCACAATCATTGTACTTACATATATACAATATCAACCTATTAAGTATCCTCCTCCCTTCCTTTCTCTTCCCTTTATGTCTCCTTTTTAACTTACTGGCCTCTGCTACCAAGTATTTTCCTTCTCACGCAGAAGCCCAATCATCTGTAGCTAAGATCCACATATGAGAGAGAACATGTGGCGCTTGGCTTTCTGGGTCTGGGTTACCTCACTTAGTATAGTCCTTTCCAGGTCCATCCATTTTTCTGCAAATTTCATAACTTCATTTTTCTTTACCGCTGAGTAGAACTCCATTGTATAAATGTGCCACATCTTCATTATCCACTCATCTGTTGAGGGACATCTAGGCTGGTTCCAATTCCCAGCTATTATAAATTGAGCAGCAATAAACATGGTTGAGCACGTGTTTCTAAGGAAATGAGATGAGTCCTTTGGATATATGCCTAGGAGTGCTATAGCTGGGTCATATGGTAGATCAATCTTTAGCTGTTTTAGGAACCTCCACACTGTTTTCCACAATGGCTGGATCATATTGCATTCCCACCAGCAGTGTAGAAGGGTTCCTGTTTTTCCACATCCCCGCCAACATTTATGATCATTTGTATTCCTGATGGTGGCCAATCTGACAGGAGTGAGATGGTATCTCAATGTAGTTATAATCTGCATTTCCCTGATGGCTAGTGACATGGAACATTTTTTTAGATGCTTATATGCCATTCGTATTTCTTCCTTTGAGGATGCTCTATTTAGCTCCATAGCTCATTTTTTTGATTGGCTTGTTTGATTCCTTATTATTTAACTTTTTGAGTTCTTTATATATCCTAGATATTAATCCTCTATCAGATATATAGCTGGCGAAGATTTTTTTTCCCATTGTGTAGGTTGCCTCTTTGCTTTTTTCACTGTGTCCTTTGCAGAGCAAAATCTTTGTAATTTCATGAGTTCCCAGTGATTAATCTGTGGTTTTATTGCCTGAGCAATTGGGGTTGTATTCAGAAAGTCTTTGCCAAGACCAAATGGTGAAGGGTTTCCCTTAATTTTTCCTCTAGCAGTTTCAGAGTTTCAGGTCTGATGTTAAGGTCTTTAATCCATTTGGACTTAATTCTTGTGCATGGAGAGAGAGAAGAATCTATTTTCATCCTTCTATAGATATATAACCAGTTTTCCCAACACCAGTTGCTGAAGAGGCTGTCTTTTCTCCAATGAGTATTTTGGGCATTTTTATCGAATATCAGGTGGCTGTAGCTACTTGGGCTTACATCTGGGTCTTCTATTCTGTCCCACTGATCTACATGTCTGTTTTTGTGCCAGTACCATGCTGTTTTTGTTACTATGGCTCTGTAGTATAGGTTAAAATCAGGTATGGTGATACAACCAGCCTTATTTTTGTTGCTCAGTAATATTTTAGATATTCGAGGATTTTTGTGATTCCAAATGATTTTTTGGATTGTTTTTACTATTTTGACAAAAAATGCCATTGGAATTTTGATAGGGATTGCATTAAATGTGTATTAAATGTAGATTGCTTTTGGTAAGATTGCCATTTTCACAATATTGATTCTTCCAATCCAGGAACAGGGGATGTTTTTTCAACTTTCTAGTGTCTTCTGCAATTTCTTGCTTGAGTGTTTTAAAGTTTTCATTGTAGAGATTCTTTACTTCCTTGGTTAGGTTTTTTCCAAGGTACTTTACTTTTTTTTGATGCAATTGTGAATGGGAGTGATTCTCTGATTTCATCCTCTGTGTGCTTGTTGTTAGCATATATGAAGGCTACTGATTTCTGTGTATTTATTTTGTATCCTGCTACATGGCTGTAGGTTTTGATCAGCTCTAACAGTTTGCTAGTAGAGTTTTTAGGGTCCTTTATGTATAAAATCATGTCATCTGCAAATGATGATAACTTGATTTCTTCCTTTCCAATTTGTATCCCTTTTATGTGTGTCTCTTGCCTTGTTGCTATAGCTAAGACTTCCAGAACTATATTAAATAAAAGTGGGGACAGTGAACACCCTTGTCTTGTTCCTGATATTAGTGGAAAAGCTTCCAGTTTTTCCCCGTTTAGTAATATGTTGGCTGTAGGTTTGTCATAAATAGCTTTTATTATATTGAGATATGTTCCTTCTATTCCCAGTCTCTGTAGGACTTTTATCATGAAGGGATTGTCAAATGCTTTCTCTGTGTCCAATGAGATGATCAAGTGATTTTTGTCCTTCAACCCGTTTATGTAATGTATTACATTTATAGATTTGCGTATATTGAACATCCCTGCATCTCTGGGATAAAGCATACTTGGTCAGGGTGAATGATCTTTTTGATTTACTCTTGTATTCTG
This sequence comes from Jaculus jaculus, assembly GCF_020740685.1. Lineage (NCBI taxonomy): Eukaryota > Metazoa > Chordata > Mammalia > Rodentia > Dipodidae > Jaculus > Jaculus jaculus. The sequence continues at coordinate 44,761,584 of NC_059114.1, read as the reverse complement.
TTTGCCAATATTTTATTGAGAATTTTTGCAACTATGTTCATGAGGGAGATTGGTCTGTAATTTTCTTTTTTTGTTCTATATTTGCCTGGTTTTGGTATCAGGGTGATGCTGGCCTCATAGAAGGAGTTTGGTAGAATTCCTTCTTTTCCTATTTCCTGGAAAAGCTTAAGAAGCAATGGTGTTAGCTCTTCCTTAAAAGTCTGGTAAAATTCAGCAGTGAATCCATCTGGGCCTGGGCTTTTTTTAGTTGGGAGATTATTGATAACAGTTCAGATCTCCATGTTTGTTATAGGTCTATTTAAGTGATTAATCTCATTTTGATTTAATTTAGGTAGGTCATATAGATAAAGGAAATCATCCATTTCTTTCAGATTTTCATACTTTGTGGAGTATATGCTTTTATAGTATGTCCCTATGATTTTTTGAATTTCTCTGGAATCTGTTGTGATGTTACCTTGTTCATCTCTGATTTTATTAATTTGTGTCTCTTCTCTCTTTCTTTTGGTCAGATTTGCTAAGGGTTTGTCAATCTTGTTTATCCTTTCAAGGAACAAACTCTTTGTTTCATTAATTCTTTGGATTTTTTTGTTGTTGTTGTTTCTATTTCATTAATTTCTTCCCTAATCTTTATTATTTCTTCCCGTCTACTGATTTTTGGTTTGCCTTGTTCTTCTTTTTCCAAGGCTTTAAGGTGAAGCATTAGGTCATTTACCTGTGACCTTTCTAATTTCTTAATATAGGCACTTAAGGCTATAAATTTACCTCTTAGAACTGCCTTCATTGTGTCACAGAGATTTTGATATGTTGTGTTCTCATTATCATTTAACTCTATGAATTTTTTGATTTCCTTTTTGATTTCTTCATTGACCCATTCATCATTTAGTAGTGTATTGTTTAGTTTCCATGATTTTGTGTATGCTCTATAGCCTTTCTTGCTACTGATTTGTAGTTTAATTCCATTGTGGTCAGATAGAATGCAAGGAATTATTTCAATCTTCCTGAATTTGTTAAGATTTGCTTTGTGTCCTAATATATGGTCTATTTTAGAGAATGTTCCATGTGCTGCTGAAAAGAATGTATATTCTGCAGCCTTTGGATGAAATGTCCTGTATATATCTGTTAGGTTCATTCCTTCTATGACCTCATTTAGTCCAGATGCCTCTGTTTATTTTTTCCCAAGGATGACCTGTTAATTGATGACAGTGGGGTGTTAAAGTCACCCACTACCACTGTGTTTGGTGTTATCTGTGACCTTAGTTCTAATAGTATTTGTTTGATGAATTTGGGAGCCCCCATGTTAGGTGCATATATGTTTAGGATTGTAATGTCCTCCTGTTGGAGTGTGCCCTTAATCAATATAAAGTGACCTTCCTTATCTTTCTTGATTAACATTGGACTAAAGTCTACCTTGTCAGATATTATGATTGCAACCCCTTCTTGTTTTCTAGGCCCATTTGCTTGAAACACCATCTTCCAACCTTTCACTGTAAGATAATGTCTATCCTTTGGAGAAAGGTGAGTTTCTTGGAGACAACAAATTGTAGGATCCTGCTTTTCAACCCAGTCTGCAAACCTATGTCTTTTCATTGGGGCATTGAGGTGGTTGATATTAAGAGATATTATTGAAAAGTGTGTATTTATATTTGCCTCTTTTTTTTGTGGTTTTGGTTCTACCTGTGCTATTTTAACAAGTATTTGAGTATTGCTTTTTTTTTCTAGGTTCCTTATATGTGTGCTTTTCCTTTTCTTCAGCATGGAGGATTCTATCAAGTATTTTCTGTAGAGCTGGTTTTGTCTTCAAATACTCCTTTAACCTGCTTTTGTCATGGAATGTCCTTATTTCTCTGTCTATTTGAATGGATAACTTTGCAGGATAAAGTAATCTTGGTTGACAGTTGTTATCTTTCAGAACTTGGAATATATCACTCCAAGCCCTTCTGGCTTTAAAAGTTTGTGTTGAATAATCAGCTGTAATCCTGATGGGCTTCCTTTTGTAGGTAACTTGATTTTTCTCTCTAAGTGCTTTCAATATTTTTTCTTTGGTGTGTGTGTTTGGAAGTTTGATTATAATATGGTGAGGAGAGGTTCTTTCCAGGTTGTCTGGCTGGGGTTCTAAAGGCTTCCTGTATCTGTATTGGTACCTCTTTCCCAATTTGGGGGAAATTTTCTTGTATGATTTTGTTGAAGACACCTACTATGATTTTGGAGTGGAATTCTTCTCCTTCTATTATGCCCTGAATTCTAATATTTGATCTTTTCATAGTGTCCCGAATATCTTGAAATTCCCACTCATACTTTTCTATAAGTTTGTCTTTCTCTTTGTTGGCCTGTATTAGATCTGCCACCTGGTCTTCTAGCTTTGATATTCTTTCCTCTCCTTCATCCATTCTACTGGTGAGATTTTCTACAGAGTTTTTTAGTTCTTCATTGCTAGTAATTCTGACTGGTTTTTCTTTATTATTTCTATTTCCTTATTTATGTCTTGTATTGCCTTCTTTATTTCATGAAATTGGTGTCCTGCATCTTCTTTGGTTCCTTTGATTTCCTCTTTAAGTTCCTCTTTGACTCCTTTGATTTGTTCTCTGACTTCTTTGAACATATTTACAATCATTCTTTTGAAATCTTTCTCAGGCATTTCCTCTAACTCGTTGTCACTGGAGGTCATCTGATGCATTAATACTTTTAGGTGGATTTATATCATCTTGCTTTTTAGTGTTTCTTGTGTTATAATGTATATAGTTTTGCATCTTGGATTAAGTTAATGCTTGGATTTTCTAGCTAGCTGGGTATTCTTAGCTGTATCAATTGGTTTGATGTTATATATTTTCAGGGTAGTAGCTTAAGGTGTTAGATGTGGCTCTTAAGACTCTCAGAGTATCTACAAAGGTGCTCCTAGGGGTTGAGTTTGCCTGCTATAGGGGTATTCAAGTGGGCTGAGTGGAATAAAACACAGGTAGATTCTAAAATTTAACTAAACACTGTACCCATTCAGTCATAAACAGCCCCAAGTATGTATGCCAGAGTAGTTATTACAACAACCAGATCCTCTATCAACATAGAGGTTAAGATTTCTGGTCTGTTGAGGGATCCAAGTCAGCTTGTGACCAAGTGAGGCCCTTCCTTGGTGCAAACCCAGTTAACTTGGATGATTTTGGTCTCAGTCAAGTTGCTGCCTGGGTCGTCAGGCTGCTATTGTGATTTCTGGACCTGGGCACTGGCTTTTCCTGTGGGGCAAGCCAAGCCTGGCAACTGTGGCCCTGCAGATCAGCACCCCTGCTGCTGGAACTGCTGCTGTGAAAGCTGCCTCTGCTGGATCTGTCAGCAGCTGAAGCTGCTGCTGCTGGGTCTGCCGCTGCTGCCACTCCTGGGTCTGCTGCAGCTTGGGCCACTGTTACCCGTGCCAGAGCCGCTGATGTTGCTCCCAAACTCTGCTCCTGCTTGGGTCCCACTGTCAGCTCAGGTTGGCGTGGCCGGGTCCCAGGACCGCTGCTCTGTTCCTCAGAGCTGGGCTCAGGCGGTGGGTGAGGGGAGGGAGCCACAGCTGCTCTGGTTCTCTCGCTGCTCCACGTATGCTTCTACCTCGTGGTCTGCTCCTCCATTGCTCACTGCCGCTCTCCCTTCATGTGTCCTGAGTTGCGGAGAGCGCTGGTGTGAGGGGAAGCTCCCGCAGCTGGCTTTTCCTGCGGCTGGAGCTGAGCCTGGCGGCTTTCTGGTGCACTTCCGCCACAGTGGTTGGCAGAGCTGCTGGGGCCACTTTTGCCGGCCTGTGCGGGCTCTGGATGCTCTGGATCTCTCCTACTTCTCCGCTGCTGCTTCAATTTCCTATACTCCTTACTTTTTAGTAAAAGTGTGTATTTTGCTGGTTTTTTTTTGGTCTTTTTTCCCCCCAGGCTGCTTTGGCGTGGTACCTATGCCACCATCTTCATTGGAAGCTGGTTCACATCTTAACATAATAAAGGCAATATACAAAGGTCCAGAGGCCCAAGTAATACTTAAAGGAGAGAGACTGGAGGAATTCCCATTGAGATCAGGAACAAGACAGGGATGTCCTCTCTCACCTCTGCTTTTCAATATAGTTCTGGAAGTCCTAGCTCAAGCAATAAGACAGGAGAAGGAAATAAAAGGGATACAATTTGGAAAGGAAGAAGTGAAGTTAGCTCTATTCGCTGTTGACATGATTGTATATGTAAGAGACCCGAGAGACTCCATACCAAAATTCCTGAAGGTGATTAACTCCTATAGCAAAGTAGCATGATACAAAATCAATGCACAAAAATCGGTAGTATTTCTGTATGCAAATGACAAAGACACAGGAAAAGAAATAAAGGACATAGTCCCATTTTCAATAGCAACAACAACAACAAAAAATACTTTGGGATAACATTAACCAAGGAAGTAAAAATCTATACAATGAAAATATAAAAACTACCAAAAAGGAAATTGAGGAGGACTTGAGAAGATGGAAAGACCTCCCATGCTCCTGGATAGGCAGAATTAACATTGTGAAGATGACAATCCTACCAAAGGCAATATATAGATTTAACACAATTCCAATTAAAATCCCTACAGTGTTCTTCACAGAGATAGAAAAAATGATCTCAAATTTCATATGGAAAGGCAGAAGGCCTCGCATATCCAAACATATCCTCAGCAAAAGAAATACCTCTGGTGGCATCACCATACCTGATATAAAGCTATATTACAAAGCCATAGTAATAAAAACAGCATGGTACTGGCATAAAAGCAGGAGTATAGACCAATGGAATAGACTTGAGTACCTGGATTTTGGGTCATGCAACTATAGCTACTTGATATTCGACAAAGGCCCAAACAATATAGGCTGGAAAAGAGATAGCATCTTCAACAAATGGTGCTGGACAAACTGGATAACCACATGCAGGAAACTAAAACTTGATCCACATATTTCACCATGCACTACACTGAAATCCAAATGGATCAAAGACCTCAACATAAGACCAGAAACTTGAATACTACTGGGAGAAAATTTAGGAAGTACTTTCCATGATATAGGAATGGAAAAAGACTTCCTGAACAAAACCCCAGTGGCTCAAGTTCTTAAACAGTCACTCAACCAAGGGGATCATATGAAGCTGAAGAGTTTCTTTACAGACAAACATATAATCAACAAAGCCAATAGAATGCCCACAGAATGGGAGAAAATATTTGCAGGTTATCCAACTTATAGAGGCCTTATCTCTAGAATTTACAAAGAACACAAAAGTCTAAACCATAAGAAGACAAATACCCCACTCACAAAATGGGGCACAGAGATGAACAGGCAATTCACAGAGGAAGATATACAAATGGCAAACACACACTTAAGAAAATGTTCATCATCCCTAATCATCAGAGAAATGCAAATTAAAGCAACTATGAGATTCCACCTTACCCCAATAAGGATAGCCAACATCAAAAAGTCAAACGAAAATAAATGCTGGTGAGGTTGTGGAGAAGCAGGGACACTCATTCACTGTTGGTGGGAATATAGGATGGTACAACCACTTTGGAAAGCAATATGGAGACTCCTGAAAAAGCTGACCATAGAAATACCAACAGACCCCGTTATACCCTTACTGGGCATCTACCCTAAAACCTTCAAACCACAGGCCAGAGAGATTTGCTCAACCATGTTTGTAGCAGCTCAATTCATAATAGCTAAAAGCTGGAATCAACCCAGATGTCCATCATTAGAAGAATGGATAACAATGATGTGGTATATCTACACAATGGAATTCTATACAGCAATAAGAAAAAATGAGACAAAGAAATTTGAGGAAAAATGGTTGAACCTGGAAGAGATCATTCTCAGCGAACTTACCCAATCACAGAAAAAAAATTGACACATAGTCTCACTCATCTACAATACCTAACCTGAATCTACCCAAAATACCTTACATACCCAGCAAGCACCTCATGGACTAGACCATAGGATGGATGGGAGGGCGGGGAGGGAATCAAAGGGTGGAAAACAGTAATCTGGACCCAAACGGCAATGGTACCATAAAATTCTACTTCCTAAAAGACAGACTAAATGGCTGAACCTTCACTAGACCCTTATAGGAAACACCTGAACCACAAAACACTGGATAGGGTAGGATCAAGACTAACCTAAATCTTCTACATCTTCCCTCCCTCCCTCTCCCCCTCTCCCCTCTATCTCTCTCCTCTCTAACTCTTGTATAGTAGTTATGTTTTTCCTCAATTTCTTAGTGGGCACTGACCTGTAACCCCCACTTCAAGCTTGGGGCTACCATTCACAATGAGCTTTTGATCAGAGAAACCTACAAGGTTTCCCAAAACAATGACAGACTTCTGTCAGAGTACTTGATGACCCACCAAAGGCCAGTGGTAAACCCTATTGCTGAAGACGCCATACACAGCTGACACGTAAAATGGAATGGCATGGCTGGAAGCCAGGAGAGAGTCAGTCCCCAGACAGTCAGCGTGTCTAGTGCCAGAAGGTGCTACATGGGCGACTGGGGGAAATGACCAATGTCTGTCCAAGCAACTCATTGTCTAGCCTAATTAGCAACAAATAACCTGATGTGATGCCCACACAAGTGCAATAGTGGCACACAGCCATGGTAAGGAACCAACTGCTCTTGATTTGGCTAACTGATCCCCTCAGTGGTACTAGACCCATAGCTGGAGCTGGGAAACAAGTCAAAACCATACCTAAACACAAGCCCACTCTACAATATCAAGCTACCACCAATCATGGGGTACAAGAGGGCCTACACCTGTCAAACTCTCTATCAAAAAAGTAAGTGTTATCTCAATTTTCCAGGTGCTAACTTACTCTCTGTTGGAGAATTTGCTTCTCTTTTTCAGATAAATGCAGATCCTAAGGAGAGAGCTGCCCCAACATACCTCAAAAGGGGCCCAACTGAAACTAAGGACAATTGGCAAGACAAGCAAGGGTGATGTTTTCCTGTGAACCAGATACCAGCACAAAGGGGAAGGAGACCAACACAGAGAAAAATCAACTCCTACCAAATCAGAGAGCCAGAGCCTCAGAGGCCCCCAACACCTCAGCACTGAAGCAGACCAAAAATGAATCCAACATGGCTCAGGGAAATTTTGCGGAAGACGGGCGGAAAGAATGTCAGAGTCACATGTTGGGTCATGATTTGCAGAGACATTTATCATACCAATAACTGGGGGCTAACTCCACAATGCATGACCCATTTACATCAACAAGGAGGGTCCAATGGGAGGGGATAGATCATAGATGAGCCTAAACAATGGTACCAAACTGCCTGTATTTGCTGAAAAGAAAAGTAATAAATTAAATTTAAAAAAAAATAAAATAAAAAATAGTTTTTAAAAAAGAAAAGTATAGATAAGCCTACTAGTAATCTTCGTAGCCATAGAAGAAAGAGAATGGCAAACGCTGGCTCAGCCCTTACTGCACTGCAGGCATCAATTACCCTTCACAAATGCCAACTTGTATGGCCCCCTGTGCCATGAGTTGGATAGTAGAGAGCTTGACTAAATGACCCAGAACGAGAAACTGCACGATAGTTTCAGAAGTTGCTCCGCCCCCTCTACTGGGATCTCTGCAGGCAGGCACCTTCCCAACAAGCTACGCAGGCCAGCTTTTACATCAAACACTTCACAGCCCAAATACTATCAGGACGCACGTTAGTTAATGTTTGGTCAAAGACAGTAACAGTGACAAATTGGTGCAAGAAAAAACTAAAATACTCTCAGATGGAGAGACTCATTAAATCACTGAGTAACATAAAAAAAAAAACAACCAACAAAAAAAGACTGCAGCTCCCAACCTAAAGACACCCAACAGCCTACTATTGCCCCTTTAAACTCCAGACAGAGCTCCTGTAAGCCCCATTAGTAAGAGAGGATAAAGGTAACCCTAAAATATACTGGTCATTGCCTGCTTTTCCACACTTTCCCGTGATGACAGTCTACCTTGACAGCCTGTCTGTCAAGGGATTGATAGCCACAGGTGCAGATGTAACCATACTAACAGATGCAGAAGCCCTCAGATTTCCCCATTGGAAGTTTCAACCAGACCCGTTAGCAGAATACCAGAGCCACTGTCTGACCAGTACCCTGGAAGGACCTGGATGGTAATCAAGGATCCTTTTCCCCAATTGTGGCCAATGTCCCTTGTAATCTCTGGGGGAGAGACATTTTGGTGGATATGGGTGTAATCCTAACTACAGATGACTGTGCCTTCTTTGATGACATTATAACTTATGATAAGACTGGCCTTTTGGGGTGACCATCTCCATCTGACCCATCTAATAATCACCCCCAACTATAGAGGCCACTTCCCACCAGGAGCTGTGTCGTAAATGGGTACCTGGCCCTATACCCCTATTGTGGCTCTCAGATGATGATGTATGGATGGAGCAGTGGACCATCATTGAACCCAAATTATCAGCACTCATGCAGCTGGTTGCTGAGCAAATTCATCTGGGCCACCTAGAACCTTCTACTAGTACACATAACACCCCTATATTTGTTGTCCACAAGAAGTCCAGTCATTATAGGCAATTACAGGACTTGCAGGCCATTAATGACCAGATGGTAAAGATGGGCACTACCCAACCTGGTTTACCGCACCCTAGCGCCATCCCTCCTTCTTATCACATTATTATTCTGGACTTTAGGGATTGTTTCTTCCCTTGGTGTCCCCTGACAGGTGCCACTTTGCTTTCACAGTTTGGGAACCAAACATGCAAAAGCCCACTCAGAGGTATCAGTGGACAGTACTAACCCAAGGCATGACAAATAGCCCTACCATCAGTCAACTCTATGTGTCTGGGGCATGAAGCAGCATCCCTAAGGCTGTCCTGTTTGTTCATTATATGGACGACATCCTCATAGCCCATCCAGACCCTCAGTGATTATAAAAGGTATCCCTGACCCTCCTGGACAATCTGACAGCTCTCAACCTACAAGTGTTCCCTGAAAAGATTCAGTCAGTCCCACATTATGCATTCCTGGGGTTCTCCATTACCAAACAAATCCATCCCCTTTCTTTTACACTGAACACCAAAGAAGTTTATTCATCGGTGAAACTTCACAGCTCTGTGGTAGGATTAACTGGCTTAAACCATTCCTGCCAATCCCAGATCAGGACATGAACCATCTTTTCTCTCTACTCAAGTGTTCTATGTGCCCTTCTTCAAAGATTTGCCTCATTGCAGAGGCTACAGTTCTTCTCCAGAAGGTTGCTTCTGGCTTCTGCCTCCTTGGGCAGACATGACCCCTGCAGGCCCCTTGTGGTCATCATACTTTGGACATCCACAGGTGTCTTGGGAACCCTGTAGCAGACAGGCCTCCTGATGTGGATACATCAAGCCCATACGGACCTCCATAAGATCACATAAAACTTTGAGTTGGTCTTCCACCTTGCCTTTAGAGCCTGCACTCAGGCTCACAAAACCTGTGGCCGTGAGCCTGACAAGATAATCCTCCCCTTCTCCCTCTGCCACTCCCAATTTCTCTGGGCTGACTCTATTAGTTTCCAGGAGATGGGTTCTGGGTATCCTGGAGCCCTTGATAACCAACCCCTTCAAGATAAAAGGCTAACCTTATTATCTCTCCTCCCCACTAAAATTAAACCACACAGTATACCTTGCTCCTTGCCCATCCCTAAGGTGATCCTGGCAATTTCAGATTCCAATAAACAGAAGCATGGGATCTTAATCCAGCACCTGGGGAAGGATTTTACTCATATACTTCCAAACCCAGCTTCAGTGCAATTAGGAGAATTACTGGCAATGCTAAAAGTATTGGTAGAATGCCAAGCAGAACCTGTCGGTATCTTCTCAGTCAGCATGCACTGCATACTGTCCATGTGCTGTCCTTGTCTCAGCTTAAGGACCACCTTAACCCCCTACATGTAAGCATGCAGTTATTCCAGGAGGCATTAGAACAAAGAGCACATCACTGGTATGTGTCACACATAAGATCTCACTCTGGGATATCTGGTATTCTAGCCAGGGGGAATGACTTGACAGTTAAAATGATTATGACTGTTGATCTTGACCTCCTTGAACAAGAAAGAACATTACATCAAAGATTTCATTTATTCCCACAGAGCTTGCATAGGCTCCTTCAAGAGCTGGCAATCTCCCAGTGCAAACCTTTGATTAGATATTGTGCCACATGTGCACCCCTGGTCCCCCTTGGCTCACATAATAGGGGTGGGTGAACCCCAGAGGCCTTCTGCCTAATGAAATTTGGCACCCATCATCCCCGCTTTGGCAATCTTTGCTATGTACGTGTGATAGTGGATACTTGTTCCTCCTTTACTTATACTGTTGCTCTCTTTGGGGAAAAGGCCTCACATGCCATCAAGGTATTCAATTCAGCAATGCTGGTCATGGGTGTGCCATGGGCCTTAAAAACAGATAATGGCCCTGCTTATACATCCCATCAGTTCAATGATTTTTGTGGCCTCATGGAAGATCAGCCACACCTTTGGCATTTCTTACAACCCACAAGGCCTAACCATTGTGGAGAGAACTAATAGAACTCTCAAAGGTCTCCTAGCCAAGGTCACTTCACCTGAATCTAGGCGTGACCCACAGCTGGCCTTAACAGAGGCCCTATTTCACCTAAATTTCCTTATTTTGATGAAACTGGCCTTATCCCTGCCTACAAACACTGGGCATCCCCACCCTGTAACAAACCCCTGCCGATGGTCAAATGGCATGACCCCATCACACTGTGGTGGCAGGATCCTGTCTCATCGTTAGCATGGGGCTTGTGCTTGTTTATTCTTGTGTATGTTTGTGTCTTCCCACAGGGTTCCACAACACCATTATGGATTCCTGCCAGAGATGTGAGGACTCTACAGAGTGTCTCCTACAGCATGTGTCATGCCAACTCACCATCAATAAGTCTACCCTCCAGGTATATCCTAATTGTGGTCCACCTCATGACATCGTTTGGGCCTGGCTCATGGAAATCCACAAAGCCTCTATATAAATTGCCCTCCCAAACACCCTGGCATGTCTTCCAGAGTGGCCATCCTTCCAGGGCCAGTAGTCAAACACGGGTAATGTCCTCTTGGGCTGGGTCAACCTAAGACAGTACATGAATTAAAAATTCATAACAGGAAAGGCTTAACCTTAAAGAGGACAACCTAAAACAGACATTGTCCTTTATGCTGGGTGCCCTTTGAGGTGGGAGTAATAAAACCATAGCATGGGGCTCAAACTCCTGCTGGAATGCCAAAAGAAATAAAAGAAGGGTGGATATGTAGGAGAAGCATAGCCAGGTGAGCCAACCTAAACCCAGCCTAAACACCTGAACACTCCTGACACAGGAAACAAGCCAATGAAAAAGGGACAACACAATGCCAAACAATGAAAGGACCAATGGGAAGCAGGGAAGGGGTATATAGAGATGTCTGTTTTCCTCAATAAATGAGTCTGCTTTCAGCTTTTCATCTGACTCCTGGAGTCTGTGTTGTTGACTCTGTGCCTTCTTATCCCCACCAAGGGCTGTTTCGGGGGATCCAGCAACGTTATGGGAGTTGGACAAAGTGGTAGAGTGAGTAGATGGCATTTTAACAGGAAAAATCCTGGTCCTTGTGGTTGGTCAATTTTCAAAGCAAACCTTTAAGTAGAGATGTTCTGCCTCTCATAACTGGCAAGGTAAGGTTTATGGTCTTTTGGTAAAAGAAATAATAGTTTAAAGTTTGATTAATCTAAGTTACTGTATAAATTATAGAAAATTATGAGATTTTTAAAAAAGTCTTCTCAATGGATGAAATATTTCAAAATGAGTTTTATTTTTAAGTTTGACATTTATTGTTTTGGGATGGATGTTCTCTCAAAACTTGGTGACATTTACTAGCTATTTATATCTCCTCTTCACAACAGCTAGATTATCAGAGATTATGTTATCATAAATTAAAATGCTGTAGATTTATTCTGTGGGCTTCACTCCTAACCTTGCCTGCAAAGAATAAAGACTTTTTCAAAGTGCCACTGCATCTAAAGGTCTCAAGATTTTCAAGGGAAAATTAAAAATTTTGGAATTAACTGCATCATTGAACTTCCTAAAAGTTAACTAAAGAGATTAAAGCTCAGAGGGATACAAGTGAAAAGTAGTGCTTCTGTTCCTTGCCTAATTCACTTATTATAATAACCTCCAAATGAATCCATGTTGTTAATAAAAATCCATTGCTTTGTACATAATAAACATTTTAGAAAAAAAAGAAATGAAAGCTGGGTGTGCTGGCTCACAACTATAATCCCAGCCCTTGAGAGGCTATGGTAGAATTGCCATGAGTTTGAGGCTAGCCTGGGCTACATAGTGAGTTTTTTCTTGAAAAACCAATGACAACAACAAAATAGCATGTGTTATCTAGGCATTGTTGCACACAGCCGTAAACATAGCACTCATGGGGTGGAGGCAGGATTGTGAGTTAAAAATAAATGACTTGTCCTATTGTAAGTAACAAAAGGAGACTGGATAATCTTCATTAATTTTATATTCATTGTAGGAGTCAAAATTATATATATAATTATATTATATATATTATATATAATTATAATTAATTATATAATTATATATTAATATATAATTATAGAATATAATTTTATATTTATTAGTATAATGATATAATTTATTATATATAATATATAAATATATACATTTATAATATATATTATATATATATTTAATATATATGATATATTATATATAATATAATATATATAATTATATATAATATAATATATAATATATATTATAAATATATAAGTTTATTAATTTATATTTATTTATATAATTACATAATTATAATATAATTATAGTTATGTAATATAATTATATAATATAATATATTATAATATATAATATATTATATTAATATTATATATATAATACACACACACACATACATATGTGTATGTATGTATGTTAAATAGTAACAAATACTCTTTTACCATTTAGAACACTTAAGTGAAAAATATTCCTAATATGTTTAAGCTTTTTGGCCCTTCTCCTCATAAATAACAACTGTCTTGAATGTTGGTAAATCTTACCTTTACTGCTTTCTTTTTATCATATATCCATATACCTAAACAATATAGCAATTGGTTTTATATAGAGGTACTATGTTTATTCTGTCTGGGTTCACTGAACTACTTTAATTGAAGAGTTACAGTCTTAATAAAATTTAGAAAGAATTGGCAAAAATTTTTAGGATACTAACAACCTGTTTTTTATTTGATCAAGGATTTTCTTTGAAGGTATATATTGGCTAGGTATACACAAGTCTCTTTGTTTATTTATTTTTTTAGGCAATCCCAAAAGACTGGCCTTTTTTAATGTGACAGAACAAGAGCGAGTAAGAATTGGTGCTCCAGGGCTTCCAGCTACTGTAATTGAACTCCAGACATGTGCGTCATCTTGTGAACATGTGCAACCTTGTGCACTTGCATCATCTTGTGTGCCTGGCTTACATGGGATCTGAAGAGTCAAAAAGTCCTTAGGCTTCACAGGCAAGTGCCCTAACCACTAAGCAATTTCTCCAGCCCTTTTTTTTCTTATTCACAAAGAGACATCCAGGATCTAAATTCACAACATGTAAAGAACTATTGCAAATCAACAAGAAAAAGACAAACAATCAAATGCAAAAAAGTGAACAAGAGACATGAGCAAAAATTCCCCACCTCAAAATCCAGATAACTAAAATTATAAGTAATAATGCCCTATATCATCAATAGTTAATAATTAGGGTCTGGATATATAGCTCACTGGTAGAATGCTTGTCTAGCACACACAAAGATCTGGGTTCATATTATAAGAAAACGAGTTTATGGGAGCCAGGGACATGGCTCAGCAGGTAAGGGCACTTACTGCATAACCAAAACCAAGTTTGATCCCCAGCACCCACATAAGAAACTGAGCAGGCTTCACATTCTGATAACCCCAGTGCTGAGGGTGACAGGGACAGGAGAATCATTGTGGGACCCTAGTCAGTCAGGCTACTAAAAACCAGGAAGCTTCAGGTTCAGCAAGAAACACCGTCTCAGGCAGAGGAGCAATAATGTCTTTGTCTGGACCTTGCACATGTGTTCATGGGACATGTACATCTGCACACATATAAGCATATACCATACACACATACCAAATTTAAATTAAAAAGAAAAGGTTAATAGTCAGAGTAATAAAAGGTCAAAAAACAATGAGATATGAGTATATACACCTACCAGGATGGTAATTTTTTTAGAAAAATAGTAATGCAAAATGCTAGGGTTTTATATAGCTTGTCCAAACTCACTCCAAACTCATGTTGATATTTATACAAATTAGAAGATTAAGAGATGATACCATGCTGAGAAAATTATTCATGTGATAAACAGATTAACTCCACTTATGTCAGCATCCAATCCAGATCAAAGTCTTACCTTTAAATCTCTCCCAAATCACCTAACACTTAGCTAAATACTGCATGTTCTTTCTAACAACTTGCTGCTGAAGTACCTCCTGATTTTCAATGGTGTGCCGGTTTCCTTGCTTCCATAAGTTGGTAAATGCAACTTCATTTAACCACAGGTTTGATGGCATTGATAATACTGGATTCTATAAAGTGGTAGTGGAAATAAATGGGCAATGTCAATTTCACATTCAGCTAAACAATGAAAGAAAGAAACTAGATTCAAAGGTCTATTTAATGCATACTGTATATGTAGTTTTTTTATACTGTATTTCTTTTTATTAATTAGTTTTGTACTCAGTGAATACAGTTAAGCTGGTACCACTGTTAGGCTCATCCATGTCCTACCCCCTCCCCTTGGCCCCTCCTTGTTGAGGTATATGGGTTATGCATTGTGGAGTTAGCCCACAGTTATGGGTAGGAGACCTGTCTCTGCATATCATGACCCAATATGGGGCTCTGACATTCTTTCTGCCCCCTGCCCCTTCCTCAAATTTCTCTGAGCCATGTTGGGTTCCTGTATATTTAGTTAAAACAATATTTTTTATTTATTTGAGAGCGAAAAAGAGGCAGAGAGCGGAGAGGGCACACCAGGGCTCCAGCCACTGCAAACAAACTCCAGATGCATGCATCCCCCTGTGCATCTGGCTTACGTGGGTCCTGGAGAATTGAACCAGGATCCTTTGGCTTTGCAGGCAAATGCCTTAACCACTAAGCAATCTCTCCAGCCCTGTATATGTAGTTTTTTTAAAACACTTAATTTTTTTTTGTTTATTTTTATTTATTTATTTATTTGAGAACTACAAACAGAGAGAGAAAGAGGGAGGGAGGGAGGGAGAGAAAGAGAGAGAGAATGAGAATGGGCATTCCAGGGCCTCCAGCCACTGCAAACGTGCACCCCCTTGTGCATCTGGCTAACGTGGGTCCTGGGGAATCAAGCTTCGAAGTGGGGTCCTTAGGCTTCACAGGCAAGAGCTTAACCGCTAAGCCATCTCTCCAGCCCTGTATATGTAGTTTTAAGGAGAGGCAAAAGTAAACAATTTAAGGATTTATTTATGCCAGGTTTAAGATACCTGATAGAAATTGAGAGGTCCATTAATTATGTCAGTATATTATTAATATTTTACACACATTTTTATGAGAGAGAGAGAGAAGAATTGGCATGCTAGAGCCTCTAGCCACTGTAATTGAACTCCAGACACATGTTCCAGCTTGTGCACATGTATGACCTTGAATGCTTGTGTTACCTTGGGATCTGGGGAGTCAAATGTGGGTCTTTAGGCTTCATAGGCAAGAGCCTTAACCACTAAACAATCTCTCCAGCCATGTATACATTTTTATTTTTATATAGTTTTTAAAGTCTTTTATTTATTTATGAGAATGGGCATGCCATGGCCTCTAGCCAGTGCACAGGAACCCCAGACTCCTGCACCACATTGTGCATCTGCCTTACATTGGTACTGGTGAATTGAACCTGGATTTTTAGGCTCACAGGCAAGCACCTTAACTGCTAAGCCATCTCTCCAGCCCCAGTTTTATTTTTTGTTTTTTTTTTTTAAACTTTATTTTATTTTATTTTTGGGAGGGTTTTTTCTAGGTAGACTCTCATTTTTATTTTTTGAGACAAGGCTTTATGTAGCACAGGAAGCCTTGAACTTGGTAGTTAGCTAAGACTGGCTTTGAACTCTTGATCCTCCTATCTCTGCCTCCCAAATGCTAGGATTACAGGCATGTACCATCATGCTTAATATTCTTTATTTTTTCTTTTCATTCACTTTGTTTCCACTTGGAAAATCTGGTTTAGACTTCTCTTAAGAGGCTTTATAATATCTAGGTTGTAAGATGCTAAGCACCAATGGGAAATCAAATGCTTTTGATAGCATGCATTAAAAGGATCTAAAGACAAGTTCTTGTTTTTATATTGCATCATTGGTGCCTTGGCATTTTTGTTTGTTTGTCTGCAGTACTGGTGATTGAACCCAGGGCTTGGTGCATTCTGGGCAAGTTCTCTTATCACTGAAAAATCTCCAGCCCAAGGACTTTGTTTCTATAGCTGTTAAAAAACTAGGGGGGAGGTAGATTACATCTCATCTTTCTGTTTT
Organism: Jaculus jaculus; assembly: GCF_020740685.1. Lineage (NCBI taxonomy): Eukaryota > Metazoa > Chordata > Mammalia > Rodentia > Dipodidae > Jaculus > Jaculus jaculus. The sequence continues at coordinate 44,745,027 of NC_059114.1, read as the reverse complement.
AAAATTCAAAATCCTACATTTATTTTTATTTGATTTATCCACCATATTACCTGGAAACAGAACAATATAGAGATTGAGAGCATAGACTTTGAATCAGACAAAGTTATATTGAATACTAAGTATCTCTAATGATTACTAAGCTTGAGATCTTGGAGTGTGACAAAGTCTCCTCTGTTAGTTTCTTCATCTTTTAAGAAAGAAATGATGCCTGTCTCATAGAGGTGATGATTGAATTGGATAATGCATGTAATTCACTGTCACAGTTCCAGTTTGTAGAAATCATATCTAAGGAGTATTACTGCCACTATAATCATAAGAGACAAGCAGTCAGCTGATTCCTAAGTCTTTGAGGGTTCTGGGTGCAAAGCAAGCATCCAGTTGGCCAATCTTCTTAATGTTCCCATTGGACCTCAGGTTCCAGAAGGGCATCTGCTTGTCCTCCTTCCTTCCCTTTACCTCCTTTCCCACATTCTCCTGCCTATTCCTCACACCCTGCTGCCCCACAAGTTTCATCTGGGCTTCAGAACATAACGCAGGAACCTTTTGCCATGTCCTTGGTCTCTAGTTGGAGTGTGCAGACAGAGTTTAACTGACGGTTGTTTGTCCATTGCTGCTGCTGCGGCTCCAGCCTAGGAGCAGGTACAATGACGTCAGCTTGAACGAGTATCTTCATTGGCTTTTCAATCCCCAAGGGCCCTTTTGCTCCTTTCCCTGAAAGGGAATTAACAGGTGAATCTTTCGTTGCTTTAGCAACAAACTTCCAGCCTCTGCCCAATTCTGAAATGAGAACATTATCTATTAATACACTCAATAGACTGGGGACTTGAGTTACTCAAGGCGCATTTTCTTTCAAGTGCAAACCAGTTTTGCTGGCTAAGGTATCCCGCTTGATAGCCTTTGATTGTGCTGTGGCTAAAAGCCAGTAACCGCAGAGCCCCGCGGGCAGCAGCCAGCTGCGCAAAAGTGAAGGTGCCTAGACCTGCGCCTAGGCCAGGAGCGCTGGGGAGACGCGATGGCAGGTGCGCGCAGAAAACATTTGCGAAGCAGGCAAGTGGGATCTTTTCTCCTTTTCTGGTGTGTGTCTGTGGGAGGGGCGGCCACCATCCGCTATTCTGTGGCGGAGGAGATGGAGAGCGGCTCATTTGTGGCCAACGTGGCTAAGGACTTAGGGCTGGAGGTAGGGAGGCTGGCTGCGCGCGGGGCGCGGCTGGTTTCCGAGGGCAACAAGTCACACTTCCGGCTCCACCGCAAGACAGGAGATTTGTTCGTGAAGGAGAAACTGGATCGCGAGGCGCTCTGTGGCAAAGCTGACCCATGCGTTCTGCACTTTGAAATTGTCCTGGCAGAGCCGCTGCAGTCTTTCCGTGCGGAAGTCAGGGTGTTTGATATTAATGACAATGCCCCGGTCTTTCTAAACAAGGAGCCTCTTTTAAAGATCCCAGAAAGCACCCCCTTGGGCTCACGCTTCCCTCTGCAGAGTGCCCAGGATCTGGACGTGGGACTCAATGGTCTCCAAAACTACACCCTGAGCTCAAATGCCTATTTTCACCTGCACACCCGCTTCCGCAGCCACGGGCCAAAATATGCGGAGCTTGTGCTGGATAAACCCCTTGACAGAGAGGAGCACCCTGAAGTCAATTTGACGATTACTGCTGTGGATGGTGGGTCCCCGCCCAAGTCTGGCACCGCCTACATCAGAGTGGTGGTTCTGGACGTCAATGACCACGTGCCCCAGTTCTCCCGCTTGGTGTATCGCACCCAGATTCCAGAGAACAGCGCCAATGGCTCTTTGGTGGCTGTGGTGACTGCCACTGACCTGGACGAAGGCACCAACAAACAGATAACTTACTCTTTAGCTCAAAATCCAGAAGCAATTCTTCAGACATTTCATATTGACTCTCAAAGCGGAGAGATTAGACTGCGAGGGCCTTTAGATTTTGAAGCTATAGAAACATACGACGTTGATATTCAAGCTACAGATGGAGGGGGCCTCTCTGCCCACAGTAAAGTCCTTGTGGAAGTGGTGGATGTAAATGACAATCCTCCTGAAGTGATGGTCTCCTCGGTGTCCAGTCCTCTCCCTGAGGACTCGCCACTACAGACTGTAGTGGCCCTCTTCACTATCCGAGACAGAGACATTCGAGTCGGAGGAAAGGTCTCCTGCTTCCTCAGAGAAGATTTTCCCTTTATAGTCAAACCTACATTCAGGAATTCTTACTCACTGGTCACTGACAGAAGCTTAGATCGGGAGGATGTCTCAGGCTATAACATCACCCTTGTTGCCATGGATACTGGGCCACCCTCACTGTCCACAGAGACCGTGATAGAAGTATTACTATCTGACATTAATGACAATCCTCCTGTGTTTCAAGAAGATTCCTACATCTTGACGGTTCGAGAAAACAACAGCCCTGCAGTTTTTATTGGCAAAGTCTGTGCCAAAGATCTAGATTTAGGTGAGAATGCTCAAGTAACATATTCCCTACTGCCTCCAAAAAGTGGAGATCTATCTGTCTTTGCTTACATCTCCATAAATTCAGACAATGGGAAGCTCTATGCACTGAGAATCATGGATTATGAGGCCATTCAGGACTTTCAGTTTGTGGTCAAGGCAACTGATGGAGGATTTCCGTCATTAAGCAGCCAAGTTACTGTCAGAGTGGTTGTCCTGGATGACAATGACAATCGCCCAATGATCTTATATCCATTGCAAAATGGAACTTTGCCCTGCAATGACCTGGTGCCCAGGTCTGCTGAGGTAGGCTACCTGGTGACCAAAGTTGTGGCTGTTGATGGTGACTCAGGACAGAATTCTTGGCTTTCATACCATCTACTTAAAGCCACTGACCTTGGATTATTTTCTATCCAGGGACAAAATGGGGAAATCCGTACACTGAGGAAGATATCTGAGAGAGATCCCATGATGCACAAACTGATCATTCTTGTTCAAGATCATGGCCAACCAGCTCTCTCCACAACCACCTCACTCAACATTTTGCTGGTAGAGGGCTTTTCAGAGCCCTACCTGCAGTTCCATGATCCAGCCCAGCATTCTAGACAGGTAAATCCAATCACAAAATACTTGGTCATTTCTCTGGCTGTGCTCTGCTTTGTTTTTCTCCTCTTTGTCACAGTGATCTCCATTATACACATGTACCAGAAGATTAAACATAAAGACAACTTCACAGTTCAAGAGCATTTCTATGATGATTGTCATTTCCCTAACAACTTGGTACAAGGAGGAGGCACTGGCTCCTTATCCCAGCCTTGTCCATATGATATGTGTTCAGCCACTGGAACTGGCAATAGTGAGTTCCGGTTTCTTAAGCGATTTATGCCCAATTTCCCTTTCCCCCATGCTACTGGAGAGGTAAAAACAGAGAATGGCTCCAGCTTACCCCAAGATTCTAACAGGAATAGGTCTCAGGGTTCAGAGGGACATGTCCAGATACCTAATGATTATATGTAGTTTTTATTAACCCTCATAAGAAAAGCATAACATAGCTGGTATACAAAAAGCCACCATCCTCATTGAAACAAAAATAATAATAGACTCCAACTTTAAGGAAGACAGAGGAACATCAATCTAGTTTGATGAAAATAGGAAACTCAGATTGAGGATTAGATGAGTAGAAAACAATTATCCTGATTCTCAGATCATATATGTATTTGGATTTTGTTTGAGAAATGTCACTGGGTGTTAAGCAAATGATGAATGAGCCATTATTCATGTTTTGCCTGGAAGTTCATTGGTTCTGGCTCAAAAAATGCCTACTTCCATAATAACTGATTATCTTTCTTTCATTTTTCAAGAGAAAGCTGTGCATGTGTAAGGAAAAGCACTAGTTTCCTGTTTTGATATGCTAAGAAGAAAGGAGGCTTGACAAGTAGAGATGTGGTTTGTTATTCAGGAATTTTGCAATTTATCTCTCGTGAGTGGAGATAATCTCTGAATCAAAAAACTTTTCATGTCATCATTCACAAACATGGCAATGTCTAGTGCTGGTGGTCCTTACCCATGGTAAGAGGAAAGGTAAAGGAAAAAAGAGGGCTTGATTTTTTTGTAAATGCAAGTAAGGACAGATATAAGTCTAGAAATTCAGTTCAAGAATCTTCTAGAGAATTGTTAGATATAAATTTAATAATGGTCATTATTATCTGTTTTTCATATCCATATACATATAATTAGTTGGAGTAGAGAAGAAAGTTAGGCTCATTTTTTATTGTCATTATTGTTTATTGCCTCATAAATCATTTTAAGTACTCTCATTTTAAAGTTAAAGAAAACTAATATTAAAATATTAGTGTATTTCAGCCAGAGGTGGTGGCACACACCTTTAATCCCAACACTTGGAAGGCAGAGGTAGGAGGATCACCATGAGTTCAAGGCCACCCTGAGACTACATAGTGAATTCCAGGTCAGCCTGAGCTAGAGTGAGACCCTACCTTGGAAAAGAAATATATATATATATATGAATTCAGACTCATTGGGATACATGCATTCTCTTCCAGCTCATGCTGGAAGGGTCAATATTTTTAAAGTTACAGTAGTATTGATCAAAATACTTGTTAAATATACCATATTACATTTATGGATACATGCTTTATTCTTAATTTTATGATACTTAATGCCACCATCTGGCTGTCTATTTTAAATACTGGAGATGCTTAGAGTAGAATTGATATAACCAATAAGTGCCTTCAATATTTTAATATTTTGAGAATAGATGAGGCAAATGAAGGATAAAAATGAAGTTTTTCTTACTATCTTCCTTAAGTTGAATTATAATAGGGTTTGTTCATTGGAAATAAAGGTCTTTTCTGCACAAATCACATTAGTGTTCCATTGTATTTCGTAATGTTTACACATATACATACAAACACACAATAGAGAAGAGACACATATTTGTCAATGTTTTCTTTTTCCATATTAAATGAAATAAAATATTTCACTTTGTATCACCATTATTTCATAAGAGAAATTATATTTAAATATAATAACAATCCCATGTAGGATACTATTCTTCAAATTAAAATATATAATTTTATTGTTTTCCACATCATCAAAAAGTCTTAAGTTGTACTATCAAGAAGTCTGGGACTGTCTGTATTGAGTTGAGTGACTGGTCCACCTCAGAAAACCACTTTAATGGGTTTTACAATGATATTTCTCTATGTACAGATATTTTGATTATATTAACTCATTTGATTACTTTTTATTATTGTCCTCCTTTCCATATTCCTAGTTGTCTTTGTTTTAATGTCATTTTCCTCCTAAATTTCATATATGAGAGAAAACATGTGACACTTTTCTTCATGTGACTGGCTTGTCACGTAAAATGACCATTCCAGTTCCATTCACGTTCTTGAAAATGATATAATTTTGCTGTTCTTTAAGCCTGAATTTTCTTTATCAGTTCATCTATTTGTGGACCCTTAGGCTGACTGTATAACTTGGCTATTGTGAACCTTCAGCAATAAACATATATTTTTAAACATTGATTTCATTATTTTTGCCTTAGACCAGTGAAAATGTTGTCATTGACTTCTGATTTGAAAACTCCTTAATTAAATGATGATCTGGTTTAATTTTTCCCTAGACTTCAACTTTCCATGAAGTTTCAATTATACCTAGTAATTAAAACTAATACCATCTCTTATTAATTCACTGAATGCACAGATGTAATCCATTTAGATTTGGAGAGAAGTCTGTATACTAATTGATATTAAGTCGAAGTCTCCATCAGAAAGATAGATAGTATAGATAGGATTGTTACTCTGTGCAAAAACTCAAATCATTTCATAAAAATTTATGTTTATTTGAAACTACAACCCAAAAGCTTTGAAGAGTGTCTTGTACAAAGAGATCATGACAAACATTTTAAAAATTAAGGCTATTTATCTGATTTAGAAAATTATTTCCATTACCTTTTATAATATGCCATGCATAAATCTACATTGCTAAAATTTTATTTATTTATTTGCAAGTACACATAAAAAAGAGACAGAGACAGAGAGAAATAGAGGGAGAATGGGCATGCCAGGGCCCCAGTGGCAAACAAACCCCAGATGCATGTGCCACCTTGTGCACCTGGTTTTACATGGATACCGGGGAGTCAAACCTGAGTCATTAGGCTTTGCAGACAAGCACCTTAACTGCTAAGCCATCTGTTCAGCCTCTAAATCTACATTTCTACTGAAAGGTTTTAAGTTATAAGTAGTTTGTGCTCATTTAAAATTTTCATTATAAGAAAATTTAGACTTATAAAAATATAAAATCAATATCGCCATGCCTTTAATATTGCTTGTCTCTTATTGACATATTATATAACCATAGTACAGGCATCAAACTTAAGAAATCAACCCTGATGCACTACTATTAATTGTACTATAGAATTTATTCAAATTTCACCAATCATCCCCCTAATGTCCTTCCACTGCCCTTTTTCTCTACATATGTGATAGTTCTTTAATCTTTCTTCTTTTCCATTAAGTAATATTTTTTTAAATTTTTTTTGATCATTTTTAGTTATTTATTTGAGTGTGACAGGGAGAGAAAGAGACACACACACACACACACAGAGAGAGAGAGAGAGAGAGAGAGAGAGAGAGAGAGAGAGAGAGAGAGAGAAAGAATGGGTGCACCAGGGCCTCCAGCCACTGCAAACAAACTCCAGATGTGTGCGCCCCCTTGTGCATCTGGCTAACGTGGGTCCTGGGGAACTGAGCCTCGAACCAGGGTCTTTAGGCTTCACAGGCAAGTGCTTAACCACTAAGTCATCTCTCCAGCCCTACAGTAAGATTTTTGAAGAATATGTCAGTTATTAATAAAATGTCTCCCCATTAGGGTTTATTTTTGTTTATTTCATGATTAGACTGAGGTTATGCATTAATTGGGAATTACAGCACAGATATTATATACCATTCCCAGTACATCATATCAGCAGGTTATAATGTCAATATGTCATAGCCTTGATGATGTTAATCTTTTTATTGTAAAGATACAAATGTAATATCTTCTGCATTTCCACTTTTAAATGTGTATAACTTGTTAGTGCTAGGATGATGTTGGTCATTTTTTTTTTTTTTTTTTTTTACTACTACTAGGGATCCAACCCAAGACCTTGTGCATGTCAGGAAAATGCTTTACTACTGAACTGCAGCCCTAGTCCTAAGGTGACATTAATCTTAATCACTTGGTTAATATAATGTCTGTCAAGTTTTTCTATTATAAAGTTACTGTTTTTCCATTAGTAATTTAATAACATACTTGGAAGAGCAACCTTTGAAAATACAAACCCGAGACAATATTGTATCATTCTGATGGTAATTTTCTATTTTGCTGATTATTTTGGTATTACTCACTCTATACTCTATGAAGAGTATGTTACTCCTCTCATATGCTTAGTTTTTCATGGAAGCTTACTTTAATAAGTTATAACACCTTGTGATGGTAATTTTCTTATTTAGCAAACTTTTTTAGGGTGAGATGAAGAATAGGCTTTTTTTTTTTTTTTTTTTTTTTTTTGAGGTAGGGTCTCACTCTAGCCCAGGCTGACCTGGAATTCAGTATGGAGTCTCATGGTGGCCTCGAACTCACAGCAATCCTCCTACCTCTCTCTGTCTCCCGAGTGCTGGGATTAAAGGCATGTGCTACCATGCCCAGCAAGAATAAACTTTTAAGACTAGGGCTGGAAAGATGGCTTAGCGGTTAAGCGCTTGCCTGTGAAGCCTAAGGACCCCGGTTCGAGGCTCGATTCCCCAGGACCCACATTAGCCAGATGCACAAGGGGGCACACGCGTCTGGAGTTCATTTGCTGTGGCTGGAAGCCCTGGCACGTCCATTCTCTCTCTCTCTTTCTCTCTCTGCCTATATCTCTCAAATGAATAAATAAAAATAAAATAAACAAAAAAATTTAAAAAAAACTTTTAAGACTGAATTATTCACATAGAATACATTTTGACCAAAATTAGTATTTTAATCATATGTATGAGATTATTATAATCAAGCATAATTTTTCAATTTTACTAAGGCTTATTCACAATGAACATTATAACATTAAAGGTAACTACATTAACATGATTTAAAAATTTAATTATAGGCATGAAACAAATAGATATTAAGCATAAAAAACTTACAATTGATTGTGCATACATCTATATATTTATAACCTATATATATAATAGATATTATTAAAAATAGAGTTATATGCTGAAATTAAACAGATATCAGAAATGTAATTGGTTTATCTGATTTTATGTAATTATCCTATAAATAAATAAATAAATAAATAAATAAATAAATAAATAAATAGCTTTATCATATCTGCGTACTTTTTGTTGTTCTCTACAGGGATGAAATTGTCTTATTTCTTGAAGCAGAATTCATCATACATCTCTCCCATATCTATTTTCTGTAGATCTCAGTGTCTTCAAAGTAGGTGACTAATTTGTGTACTCATTCTTCAAAGGTTTAGTTTAATTTCCAGTTCAATGTATCATGTTTGAAACACATATTTTAACATTTATTAAAAATGAATGCAAATTTGAATACTAATGAGGTAATGTTGTGGTTTGAATGTCAAATACCACCATAGACATATTAAATTCCCCCATGTCCTGGAAGGTTGAGAAAGCTCTAGGAGGTGGAACCTTGCTGGAGAAAGTGTAACACTGGGGGCCGGCCTAAGTCCAGCATGAAGTCTGGTACTCTCTGCTGCTTCCTGTGTGCTGGGATGATTATCACTTCCTGCCTGCCTGTGCTGACTGCCATGCCTTCCCCACCGTGATGGAACTTTAAGTTGAATTAAGCCCTTTTTTCCTAAGTTGTGACTGGTTGGGTATTTTGTCTCATCAATGAAAAAGTAACTCACACAAATGTATTTATTTACTTTTACATGAACAATTAAATCTTGACTCAGTGTTAGACAATGCAGAGCATAGAGAACCTTTAAATGGTTTTGAGAGTTGATTTTTTTTTACATTCTCACACACACACACACACACACATGCACACACACACACACACACACACACACACACATATATATATATATACTATATTTAAAATTTTTTACATATTTTATTTTCACCATATGCACCTCATATTATCCTCCCTTATCCCTCATCTCTCACTGTAATCCTTTTTATTTCCACCATTTATAAATGGATATGACATGGAAAAGAATGTCCTACCTCTGCCAGTATTCACTGTCTTTAGCTCCCCAGAAATGAGACTTTTTAATATTATTAGGATTTTGGTTGTTTCTATCACATTGAAATAATTCTGAGAAGTGAGGTAACAAAGAATTCTCTGGTCAAATTGATGAGGCTAACATATACATATGTGAACCATATCTCTGCTATACTCCAGGATCCATATGAAAGAATCATATGTCAAAACATTATAGAGTCTAGCAAATGTAAAAACAATTAAAAAGTTCCCAGGGAAACTGAGGGCTGTTTGAAACTGGGGTGCTGAGGCCTAGTGATGGCTGCTTCCTGTGAAGTACTTGAAGATATCTTGTCTGTTGTATAAAAATAAAACAAATCTTTCAACTTTGCCTTTGGACAGTGAATGGTGACTGCTCCCTGGAGACAAGTGATAACAGTTCAGATCACAGATGGCAACTTGGGGGAAAAAAATGAAGAAACTCCACATGGATTGAGTTTGTATTATAAGGTGATAGATTAGCCTTGGACATTTAGTCTTTCTTTTATCCCTCTTTCAACTGGAAAGTGATGGAAAATTATAAATTATTGTTACTGTTTATAAAACTATTATTCCTGACAGAAGGTGAGTGGAAAATGAGATCCAAGCCTGAAGGCTTTTCATGATTAGAGAGCTATGAGACAATAGTGGTTAAGTAGGGGTCTCTGATGTCTGGGTATTTCTACCCTAGAGCACATCCTCTCCTTTCTTATCATATCTTGGCTACACAGACAAGGGCTTTCCCATATCTCTTTCCTATACATATTATTTGAAAGAACAACTGATGACATTGGCTCAAAATAACTTATTTGAAGATATACCTACTTAAGAAAAACTATCATAAGTAGTAACTTAGGAAAAACTATTACATATTCTATCTAAAAAAAGTTCATGATTATAGATTGAAGAATTTAAAACATAAGAGCTACATATGGATTTTAAAAGTAGAAATGTTAGGCTTAAAATATAATTATTGGGTTGTGGATATGGCTCAGTGGATAAAAGCACTTTCTGTACATGCATGAGGGCCTAAATTCAATCCCTGACACACAAAAAATGAAAACAAATTGATATTGCTGCACATGCCTATCATCTAGTACTGAGTGGGGGCAGAAACTGGAGAATCATTGATATTCTCTGATATTCTAAGTGAGACATGGGGAGTTCCAGGTTCAGTGAAAGACTCTGTCTCAGAAATAGGACAGAAAGCAAGGATACCTGATGTCTTCCCCTGGACTTGTCATTTGTGTGAATGGACATGCTTATCTGCACATACATGATGCACACACACACACACTCCTACACACACCAAAAGATATTATATTGAGTAAGAATAATAATGAAATAGTTAATAGAAAAAAAAGAAAAGATTGAAGAACTACTTAGTATATCAAAAGATCAGTTTGGAAAATGATCTACACATTAGAATAAGAAAAAAGTAGCATATGCCTTTTAAAAATTAAGAATATAAAGAACAAAAAAATAAGAATGTATAAAACTGGTGCTCCAGGAAAAGAAAAATATAAAAAGTGAGAAAGATTTTTGAAGAAATTATGAAAATAAATGTCCAAGTACTAAAGAGTGTTGAAGAGGGCCTCTGATTGGAAAGGGCCTTAGAGTACAAAATAGAATGGGGGAAACTATGCCTAAGCAAATTGTGAAGAAATTAAAAAGCATTAATGACCAACATAAAGAACGTACTATATAAAGAAAAACAAGAAACAAACTGACAACAGAATTCTTGTTTTCAACACTGAGCATAAGCAATATATGGATCTGGTTTTTGGAAAAGACTAACTCAAAAAAGAGCTAATAGCTATATATTAACAGCTATGAGAATTACCAGTAAATTTCAGTTTATAGCAGTAAACAGTTTATAGTGAAAGAATTTTCAGATGTATATAGCGATCTCTCTTACCTTTGTCCATGGAAAGAATATTGAAGAAAAATTCCCCAGAACTGGTAATATTGTCACTACTAGTGTTACACTGTAGCAGTTCCTGAAATAGACTTCACTAAGTTTCATAACCTCAGAATTCATAGATCAAGGAAAATGCTACCAGACTTCACACAGCTTAAGAAATGTCTAAAGAAAATGTAAGCTTGAGTCTTAATAATTTGGCAGTGACCAGAAAAATAAAATGCATGATTTTCTAACAGTCAATAGAAAACCATACCTAGTCAATAGGAGTCAAGAAAGGAGACTTAAAATGACATATATGAGATGCCTAGCATCATTTATTAAAGAGGCTGTCTTTTCTCCAATGAACATTTTTGGCATTTTTGTCAAAAATCAGATGGGTACAGCTGCCTGGGTCTTCTGTTCTGTTCTATTGATCTAAATGTCTGTTTTTGTGTCAGTACCATGTGGTTTTGTTATTATAACTCTAATATATCTTAAAATCAGGTATGATGATACCACCAGACTTATTTTTGTTGCTCAGAATTGTTTTTCTATTTGAGTTTTTTGTGCTTCCAAATAAATTTTAAGATTTTTCTTCAATTTCAATGAAGAACTCCTTTGGAATTATGATAGGGATTGCATTAAGTGTGCAGATTGCTTTTTTTTTTTCTGGATATCTGATTTGGTAGGAGTTGATTGTTCTCTGTGTTGATCTCCTTCACCCTTGTGCTGGTACCCGGTTCACCAAGAAATCAGCACCCTTGCTTGTTTCACCAATTCTTATTTTCAGCTGGGGCCCTTTTGAGGTATGATGGGGTGGTTTTCTCCTTGGGGTCTGCGTCTATCTGAAAAAGAGATGCAAATTCTCCAATGGAGAGTAAAGTCAGCACCAGACAAATGGTATAACCCTTATTTTTTAATAGAAAATTTAGTAAGTGTAGACCCTCTTGTAGCCCATGACTGGTGGTAGCTTGATAATGGAGAGCAGGCCCATTTTTAGATATGGTTCTGACTTGTTTCCCAGCTATGGGTTCCATTCCACTGAGTGGATCAGTTAGGTCTTTCTGATCAAAAGCTCATTGTGGATGATAGCCACATGCTGGTACTGGGAGTTACAGGTCAGTGTCCACTAAGAAAAGGAACAAAAATAACCAATATAAAAGAGTTAAAGACGAGAGAGAGAGAGAGAGAGAGAGAGAGAGAGAGGGAGGGAGAGAGAGACTGTAGAAGATTAAGGACAGTCTTCATCGTACCCTCTCCAGTGCCTTGTGGCTCAGGTGTTCCCTCCAAGGGCCTGGTGAAGGTTCAACCATTTAATCTGCCTATTAGGATGTAGAATTTTATGGTACCATTGCCATTTGGGTCTACATTTGGGTCTCCCACCCCATCCCCTGCCCTCCACTCCCTCCCCACCCACCCTATCGCCTAGTCTTTGAGATGCTTGCTGGGTATGTCAGCATCTAGGGCAGATTCAGGTTAGGTGTTGTAGATGAGTGAGACTATGTGGTGATTATCTTTCTGCGATTGGGTAAGTTCACTGAGAATGATCTGTTCCAGGTTCAACCATTTTTCCTCAAATTTCATTATGTCATTTTTTTTCTTACTGCTGTGTAGAACTCCATTGTGTAGATATACTACATTATAGTTATCCATTATTCTAGTTATGGACATCTGGGTTGATTCTAGCACTTAGCTATTATGAATTGCGCTGCTATAAACATGGTAGAGCAAATCTCTCTGGACTGAGGTTTAAAGGTTTTAGGGTGGATGCCCAGTAAGGGAATAACTGGGTCTGTTGGTAACTCTATAGTCAGCTTTTTTTTTTTTTAAATATGGCCCTTTTTTTTTTTTTTTTTTTCGGTGCTGAGGACCGAACCCAGGGCCTTGCGCTTGCTAGGCAAGCGCTCATCCACTGAGCTAAATCCCCAACCCCCATGGAATGCTTCATGAATTTGCATGTCATCCCTGCAAAGGGGCCATGCTAATCTTCTCTGTATCGTTCCAATTTTAGTATATGTGCTGCTGAAGCGAGCACTATAGTCAGCTTTTTTAGGAGTCTCCATATTGCTTTCCAAAGTGGTTGTACCATCTTACATTCCCACCAGCAGTGGATGAGCGTTCCTCATTTGCCACATCCTCACCAGCATTTATTTTCATTTGAGTTTTTGGAGCTTTCTATCCTTACTGGGGTAAGGTGGAATCTTATAGTTGTTTTAATTTGCATTTCTCTGATGATTAGGGATGATGAACATTTTCTTAAGTGTGTGTTTGCCATTTGTATTTCTTCCTCTGTGAACTGCCTGTCCAGCTCTTTGCCACATTTTGTGAGTGGGTTATTTGACTTTTTATTGTTTAGGTTTTTTTTTTTTTCAAGGTAGGGTCTCACTCTAGCTCAGGCTGACCTGGAATTCACCATGGACTCTCAGGGTGGCCTCGAACTCACGACTATCCTCCTACCTCTGCCTCTAAAGGTGTGTGCCACCAATACTGGCTGTTGTTTAGGTTTTTTAGTTCTTTGTAGATTCTAGAGATTAGGCCTCTGTGAGTAGAATATTCAGCAAATATTTTCTGCCATTCTGTGGTCATCTATTGGCTTTGCTTATTGTATGCTTGCCTATGAAGAAACTCATCAGCCTCATGCGATCCCATTGGTTGAGTGACTGTTTAGGATCTTGAGCTACTGGGGTTTGGTTCAGGAAGTCTTTTTCCATTCCTATATCATGGAAAGTTCCTCCTACATTTTCTTCCAGTAGTAGCCGAGCCTCTGGTCTTATATTTAGGTCTTTGATCCATTTGGACTTGAGTGTTGTGCATGGTGAGATGTGTGGATCAAGTTTCAATTTCCTGCATATGGTTATTCAGTTTGTCCAGTACCATTTATTGAAGATGCTGTATTCTTTTCCAGCCTATATTGTTAGTGCCTTTGTCAAATATCAAGTAGCTGTAGTGGTTTGAGCCAAAGTCTGGGTCCTCAATTATATTCCATTGGTCTATACTGCTGTTTTTATGCCAGTAGTATGGCTTTGTAATATAGCTTTAGATTAGGTATGGTGATGCCTCCAGAGGTATTTCTTTTGCTGAGGATATGTTTGGATATGTGAGGCCTTTTGCCTTTCCATATGAAATTTGAGATCATTTTTTCTATCTCTGTGAAGAACAATGTTGGGCTTTTAATTGGAATTGCAATAAATCTGTATTTTGCTTTTGGTAGGATTGTCATCTTCACAATGTTAATTCTGCCTATCCAGGAGCATGGGAGGTCTTTCCATTTTCTCAAGTCCACCTTAATTTCTTTTTAGAGTGTTTTTATGTTTTCATTGTATAGATCTTTCACTTCATTGGTTGATGTTATTCCAAGGTATTTTATTTTATTTAATAAATTAATTAAGTTAATTTTTTTGGTTTTTCGAGGTAGGCTCTCGCTCTAGCCAAGACTGGCCTGGAATTCACTATGTAGTCTTAGGGTGGCCTTGAACTCATGGTGATCCTCCTATCTCTGCCTCCAGAGTGCTGGGATTAAAGGCATGTGCCACCACGCCTGGCTGGTATTTTGTTGTTGCTATTGAAAATGGGACCATATCCCTTATTTCTTTCTCTGTATCTTTTTTTTTTTTTTTTTTTTTTGCATATAGAAAGGCCACTGAATTTTGTGCATTGATTTTGTATCATGTTTCTTTGCTATAGGAGTTAATCATCTTCAAGAGTTTTGGGATGGAGTCTCTTGGGTATGTATACAATCATGTCATCAGCGAATAGAGCAAACTTAACTTCTTCCTTTCCAAATTGCATCTCTTTTATTTCTTTCTCCTATCTTATTTCTTGAGCTAGGACTTCTAGTACTACAATGAAGAGCAGAGGTGAGAGTGGACAACCCTGTCTTGTTCCTGATCTCAATGGGAATTCCTCCAGTCTCTCTCCATTAAGTATTATTTGGGCCTTAGGAGCTTTGTATATTGCCTTTATTATGTTAAGATATGAACCAACCATGCCAATTCTCTCCTATGTTTTGATCATGAAGTGATGTTGTATTTTGTCAAAGGCCTTTTCTGCATCTATTGAAATGATCATGTGGTTTTTGTGTTTAACCTTGTTTATGTGGTGTATTACATTGACAGATTTCTGTTTGTTGAACCACCCCAGCATTCCTGGGATGAATCCCACTTGATCAAGGTGGATAATATTTATTTTTATTTTTATTTTTTTTCGAGGTAGGGTCTCACTCTGGCTCAGGCTGACCTGGAATTAACTATGTAGTCTCAGGGTGGCTTCAAACTCACAGTGATCCTCCTACCTCTGCCTCCCAAGTACTGGGATTAAAGGCATGTGCCACCATACTCGGCTTCCAAGATATCCAAGATATTTTAACAGCCATAATACCAAAAAATCCCCCCAAAACCCATAATGGCACAAAATAAACATTGACACTGCAAAAGATGGCATTGGGCATAGCTAAGAAATATTCAACCAATACAATATTTAAAACAAACAGGGCAAACATCAACCTACCTCCAAGTCCAACAACTCTAGTCAGTGACAAATCTCCAAGTCTTATAATTTTAACCAGCAACAAGTCTCTGGAGTTCCAATTCTGCCCCACCAGCTAGGCTACTCACAGTCCTGGAAAACTTCATCGGGGCCGGCAGCTTTCCTTAGCAGCCATCTTGTGGTCCGGGTATCTCCACTGGGTCTCCACTGCAGTCCACAGTTCATCCTCATGGCCCCATGGGGTCTCCATGCAGGCAGTGGATAATATTTTTAAGATGTTGTTGGATTTGGTTTGTGAGGATTTTGTTCAGGATCTTTGCATCTAAGTTCATCAGGGAAATAGGCTGGAAGTTTTCTTTTCTTGTGGCATCTCTGCCTGGTTTTGGAATTAAGGTGATACTAGCTTCAGAGAAGGAGTTGGGAAGCTTTCCCTGTTCTTCAATTGTGTGTCACAGTTTGATAATGGTTTGAGTTCTTCCATGAAGGTTTCATAGAATTCAGATGAGAAGCCATCTGGTCCTGGACTCTTCTTTTTGGGGAGTTGTTTTAAAATTACTTTTTCAATCTCAATGAGTGTGATAGGTTTGTTTAGGAGATTAATGTGCTCTGAGTTTAGCTTTGATAGATGGCATGTGTCCAGGAATTTATCCATCTCCTCCACATTATCCAGCTTTGTGGAGTAGAGATTTTTGAAATAAGTCCTGATGATTCTCCCAATTCCACTTATGTTTCTTGGGATCTCTTCTTTTTCACTTCTAATTTTGTTAATTTGAAGCATCTCTCTTTTCTTGATTATTTTTTCCAGCTCTTCGTTTTATCAGTTTTCTTAGTTTCCAATTCATTAATTTCTGCTTTGATCTTAAATATTTCTTTCCTTCTGGAACTTTTTGGGTTGGATTTTTCTTGCTTTTCCAGTGTAGGTGGATGGTTAGGTTATTGATTTGTCATCTCTCTGTCTTTGTTATGAAGGCATTTAGTGCTATGAATTTTCCCCTGAGAACCACCTTCATTGTGTCCCATAAGTTTTGGTATGATGTGTTCTCATCATCATTCATTTATAGAAATTTTGCAATTTCATTTTTTTATTTTGTCCACTATCCATTTATTGTTTAAAAGTGTGCTATTCAGTTTCCAGGTGCTGATGGGATTCATAGTGGGTCTTTTGTTGTTGATTTCTAGCAATATAACATTGTGATACCATGCATGGAATTATGTCAATCTTCCTAAATATATGGAGGATGGCTTTGTGACCCAGTATATAATCTATTTTAGAGAATGTTCCATGGGCTTGAGAAGAATGTGTAGTCTGTGGATTTGGGATGGAATGTTATGTTGATGTCTCTTAGGTCTAAGTGATCTATGGTTTTGTTGAGCTCTCTTACTTCCCTGTTGAGTTTCTGTTTGGATGATCTGTCTATTACTGATAATGGTGTATTGAAATTCCCAACTATGATGGCATTGATGGTTATTTCTGTTTTATTGTCAAGTAGGTTTTGCTTTATGAACTGTGATGCCCCTGTGTTTGGTGCACACAGATTCATGATTGTAATATCCTCTTGATGGATCATTATCTTGATAAGTAGGAAGTGGCCTTCTTTGTCTTTTTTGATTATTTTTGGCTTGAAGTCTATGTTATCTGATATTAATATAGGTACACCTGCTTGTTTCTTATTCCCATTTGCTTGGAATATTGTTTTCCACCCTTTCACCCTGAGGAGGTGTCTGTCTTTAGTGGTGAGATGGGTTTCTTTAAGACAGCAGATTGAGGGGTCTAATTTTCTGATCCATCCTGTTAGCTTGTGTCTCTTGATGGGTGCATTAAGGCCATTAATATTTAGGGTAATGACTATGAGGTCTGAATTGATCCCTGCCATATTGTGATGGTATATGTGGTTTGGTGTTATCATGGACTTTGAAGTTTTTTGTGCCTTCTCTGAATTTTGGTTATTGTGATCTTATTCTTGTAGGCATCTGAGGTTGATTATTTGATTCTTCTGTGTGGAGAATTTCCTATAATACTCTCTGTAGGTTTGGTTTTGTATTCATATAATTGTAAAGCTGAGTTTTGTCATGGAAAGTTTTTCTTTCACCATCTATTATGAGGGATACTTTTGCTAGGTAAAGTAGTTTGGGTTGGAAGCCATAGGTTCTTAGACTTTGCAGTGTTTCATTCCAGGCCCTTCTAGCTTTCAGGGTTTCCAT
Organism: Jaculus jaculus; assembly: GCF_020740685.1. Taxonomy (NCBI): domain Eukaryota; kingdom Metazoa; phylum Chordata; class Mammalia; order Rodentia; family Dipodidae; genus Jaculus; species Jaculus jaculus. The sequence continues at coordinate 44,727,226 of NC_059114.1, read as the reverse complement.
TGAGAAGTCTGAAGTAATTCTGATGGGGTTACCTTTAAAAGTGGTGTGCTGTTTTCCCCTAAAAGCTTTTAGGATTTTCTCTTTGGGGTCAATGTTTAGAGTCTTAATGACAATATATCTTGGAGAGTTTCTCCTTTGGTACAATCTGTTTGGAATTCTGTTAGCTTCTTGTATCTTGATGGGCCTTTCTTTTGAGAGAGTGGGAACATTTTCTTCAATTATTTTGTTAAATAAGTTCTCCATGTCTTTGGTCTCAATTTCTTCTCTTCCTGGTATTCTAATGATCCAGATATTAGGACATCTAAGGATATCTCAGAATTCCCTCAGGTTCTGTTCACAGAAATTTTTGAACTTATTGAAACTTTTCAACTCTTGAACTGTTTCTTCCATCTTGTCTTCCAGATCAGAGTTTCCATCCTCCATATGGCTGACTCTATTCTTGAGAGCTTCTAGAGAGTTTTGAACTTGTTCAGTTAAGTTTGCATTTTCTACTACTTTTCTATGTATAATTTCCACCCTCTGTCAAGCTCCCTTTTCACATCAATTTCTGATTTTCTTGATGCTTCTTAGAATTCATCCTTGCACTTCTTTATGTCTTCATTTAGCATTGCCAGCTGATTTTTGTTTGTTTGTTTTGTTTTTCAAGGTAGGGTCTCACTCTAGCCCAGGCTGACCTGGAATTCACTATGGAGTGTCAGGGTGGCCTCGAACTCATGGCAATCCTCCTACCTCTGCCTCCTAAGTGCTGGGATTAAAGGCATGTGCCACCACACCTGGCTAGCCAGCTGATTTTTAAGGTCTTCTTTTATCACTCTCCTTCATATTTCTTAACTGTCTTTGAACTCCTTCCATTTTCTTATCTATTAGGTCTAGTCTAGTGATGGCAGCATCCACATGATTATTGGTCCTTCGTTGCTTTTCTGCAAGTTTTACCAGTAGCTTGGTCAAGGTACATTGCTCATAGTTTCATTTTGGTGTTCTGATCCTAATGTCTCTTCTATGTTTTGATTAGAGATGTTCATTGTATAACTGGGTGCTCTAGCTGGATTTACTTGCATTTGATTTTCCATGTTATTTCTTTTGCGCTGTGGTCTGCCCATCATGGTGTATGGGCAGGGAGAATAAAACTGTGCTCTTGATGGGTGGGGGAAGTGGTGCCTCTTAGGGGAGCTGACCTGGGCTAGCCAGCTGGCAAGCAGAAGGGCTGGGTGGTCCTGAGCTAACGCATGTGTGGGTGGATTAGCCTGAGCTCGAGCACAGTTGGAAGCTGAAGCAGCCTGAGGCTGGATACCAAAGCAATATGAGCTCTCACTTGGTGGAATGCCAAAGCAGCCTGCGCTCCTGCAAGGCAGGGGCACCAAAGTTGCCTGAGCTCTCATGTGGTGATGCACCAAATCTGCCTGCACTCGGTCTTGGAGGGATGCAGAAGCACCAAGCACCAATACAGCCTAAACTTGTGCATGGTGGAACACTGTAACACAGAAGCAGTCTGAGCTTGCCTGCAACAGGGCACTAGTGGGTGGCCAGCGTGGGAGACAGGCAGGGAATTGTACCTGAACTGGCACAGGCAGACAGGCAGAGTGAGCCTGAGATCACATGGACAGGTGGAATGGGCCTGAGCTCATGCAGTGAGAGCAGTAAGTGGGCAAATGGGCAGAGCAGGCTAAGCTTTCACAAGCAGGGGTCAGCAGTGTGTGTGTGTGTGGTGGCAAATGGACCAATGGAGCCTGAGCTCCAGTGGGCCAGCGGGTGGAGCCTGCCCAAGGTCATGTGTGGGTGGGGTAGCAGTGCAATTGCACCTGTGCAGTGAGGCACGTGGAGTTATGTTGGCCTGGGTCTCCTTTCCTACTGTAAGTGCAGGGGTATCCTGAAGCTGGGACTGTGGGTATGGCAGCTGCTTGGGGGAATTGGGGGACTGGTGGGCTTCCTGTGAGTGAGGGAATCAGGGATTCCCTTTACCCCCCACCCCCGCCTTCCCACTGGCAATCTATTAGAGATTGCTGACCCCTAAAAGACACAGTGAACCCTTAATGCCTTGTCTTTCTTTCCCGGGGATGTGTAGCACAGTTAGGCAGTTGTCATCTTCTTCTTTTTATTTTTTTATTTTTATTTTTTTTTGAGGTAGGATTTCACTGTAGCTCAGGCTGACCTGGAATTTATTATGTAGTCTCAGGGTGGCCTCAAACACACAGTGATCTTACCTCTTACCTCTGCCTCTGGAGTGCTGGGATGAAAGATGTGTGGCACCATGCCTGGCTTTCATTCAATTTTTAAAAAAATTTTATTAACATTTTCCATGATTATAAAAAAATATCCCATGGTAATTCCCTACCTCCCCCCCACACACACTTTCCCCTTTGAAATTCCATTCTCCATCATATTACCTCCCCATCACAATCATTGTACTTACATCATTCAATTTTTTTAAAAGCTAAAATGCTTTCTTCACTTAAAAATGCCCATGTTCAGATTGATTCATTACAGAATTTTATCATATCTTCAAAGGAAAACTAAAACCAATACTTAAATCATTCCATAAAATGGAAAAGGAAAGGACATTTTAAAACTCTTTAATGAAGCCAGCACTCCTCTAATACTCAAACCAGATAAAGATACATAAAAGAAAATAATTGACCAATATGTTTGATGAAAATAAAAGAAAATTCTCAACAACATACTTGAAAATCAAATACAGAGGCACATCAAAATGACCATTCGTCATGATCAAGTTGACTTTATTTTAAACATGCAGAGATCATTCAACCTATGAAAATAAATAAATGTAATACACCGTATAAATGGACCCTTGAACAAAAATAATATGATCATTTAAATAAATGCAGAAAACTCTTTGTAAAAATTCATTGTCCCTTCATAACAAAATATCTATAGAGACTAGAGATGGAGAAATATTTTAGCATAATAAAGACTATATACAACAAGCTTAAAGTAAACACCATGTAAAACAGAAAAAAAAAAAAACAACCCTCAAAGCATACCCATTAAAATTAGGAATAAGACAAGGGTATCTGCTCTCTCCATATTCAAAGTCTTAGCTAAAACAATAAGACAAGACAAAGAAATAAAAGGGATACAAATAACAAAAGAAGCGAAAGTATTCCTGCTTACACACATATGATTCTATACATGAGATCCTAAAATGCCACTATATAAAGCCTAGAATTTCTAAACACTATCAGCAAAATGGTAGGATATAAAATTTACATATAAAATCAGTGGTCTTCCTATTTCTACTAATGAAAAACATACTAAGAAAAATTGGGGGAGTAAATCCCATTCACAATATACTAAAAAAAAAAAAAAAAAAAAACCTGGAATAAATCTAATCAAGGGAATGAAAGACTTCTAAAGTAAAATTTTTACATCTCTGAAGAAATAGAAAAGAGATATAAAGGGAAGAGAAAGGAAGAGATGGGGGTACTTAATAGGATGATATTTTATATATGTAAGTAGAATAGATCAATGGGGGTGAAAAGGCCCAAAGTGAAGTCAGGGGAAGAGATTGAGTAAAGGAATGGTGGAGGGAGGGCTAACCAAAATATAAGAGGATATAAACATATCATATGGAAACCTACCTTTTGGAACAATGGAACACTCAGGAGCTGTAGATTGTTGCTAGGAAATTTTCAGTGCCAGGGATGGGATACCTTCCAGTGAGTTGTTGGCCAGGGAGGTCCCTGATACCCCAAAACATTATAGGCCATTGCTGAGGCCCTTGGTTTCCCACCAGGAATAAATGGTAAGACCCTATTGCTGAAGACTCCACATACTTGGGCCACAGGTCACTGAGAAATCCTGCTGGAACTGAGCTGATAACCTCCTCCATGTAGACCAGCTGACAGAAAGCTGGAAGAAGCCATTCTGCATGCAGTTCTATGGGAGAGAGAGAGAAACTACCAGTGAAGATACTCCACAGTGGACACTGCAAGCTTTATATTTGGCCAGCCAGGCCAAATGAGCCAATGGGTGCAATAGTGGCATGTCTGTCATGGTGGAAACCAACTTCCCTCTAATTGGACTGGAGGTTCACTCCATGGGAGGGAATACATCCTTGATACTGAAAACTTAAAACAGGGGCAGTCATGAGCCCTAAGGGTGTAACTTCTGCTAGTGTCTGGCTAAATGTATATACTATGCTTATCAAACTGCCCAGTAAGCACTTCTCTTAATGTTCATACCCTAATATTAATGCTCCTCTCACTTTTGGTAGAGAATCTTCTCTTTTCAGATGGCAGTGACCTTGGAATGACTCAGAAGGCATTATGGTGCTGGAAAGAAGTGACAGGAGTGCTCAGCACTGCAATATCTCTATCACACCTTCCAAGGTTCAGGGTCTATTGTGGAAGAGGTGGCAGAAAGAATGCAAGAGCCAAAGGAAAGGTAGGACTCCTTACAATGTGCTCCTTCCAGACACAAAATGACCCTACAGTGCCTGACAGTACCTACACAAGACCATCATAATAGGAGGAAAAGATAATGACATCAAAATAAAAGAGATAGTGATTAAGAAGTGGAAGTGATATGATGGAAAATGGAGTTTAAAAGGGGAAAATGGAGGGAGGGAGGGCATTACCATGGGATATTTTTTTTTTGTTATAATCATGGAAGTTGTTAATAAAAAAAATTAAAATTCACATGGAAGCACAAAAGACCCCAAATATCCCAAGCAATCCCGAGCAAAAAGAACAATACTGGATGCATTATAATACCTGATTTCAAGTTATATTATAAAGCCATAGTAAGCATGTAAAAATAGCATGGTGATGGCACAAAACAGACATGTAGATTAATGAAATAGAATGGAATATTCATATATCATTTACTTGTTCATTACTTGACCAGAAGCAACTTAGGAAAAGGAAGAGTTTATTTCAGTTTTCAGTTCCAAAGGGTAGAGTGGAGAAAGCATGACAGGAGCAAACCAGGCATTACATTATTACATCAACAATTAGAAGGAAAAGAGAATGAGAATAGCAAGTAAGAGCTGGCTGTAACACCTCAATATCCATCACTAGGGACACACTTCTTGCAGCAAGGCTTCACCTTCAAAAGGTCCTCCAACCTTCCCAAATAGTGCCTCATTTTTGAGGGCCCAAGTTTCAAACATATGAATCAGAGGGCATCCACATTCAAGCCACCACATTCTGTTCCTGGCCTCTATAGACTCATGGTCATTTCACAATGCAAAATGAATTTAAGGTCTGAGAGGGCTTAGCAGTTAAGGCACTTGCCAGTCAAGCCTAAGGACCCATATTCTCCTCTCCAGATCCCACCTTAGCCAAATGCACAGAGGTGAGGCAAGCAGAAGGTTGCACATGCCCACTAGGAGGTACAAGCATCTGGAGTTCAATTGCAGTGACTTAGGCCCTGGAATGCCAATTCTCTCTCTCTCTCCCCCTTGGTCTCTCTCTCCATCTTTTTCTCTTTCCCACTCATTCTAAAAATAAAAATATAAAAAATGAATTCAGACCAACTGTTTCTTTTTAAAAAATATTTTTTATTTATTTTCAAGGACAGAGAGAGAATGAATGAATGAATGGATGGATGGATGGATTTTACAGGGCCTCCAGCCATTGCAAAGAAACTACAAATGCATGTGCTACTTTGTGCATCTAGCTTTACATTGGTCTAGGGGAAACAAACTCACATTGTTAGGCTTTGCAATCAAGTGCTTTGGCTGCTGATCCATCTCTCTAGCCTCAATTCAGTCCAACTTTAAAAGTTTCCATAGTCTCTAATACTTCTAACACTGTTCAAAAATCTAAAGTCAAAGACTCATCTAGCACAAGGCAAATTCTTTTTTAACAACTTCCATAAACATAGACAATATACCATGATCATAATCTCCTCTTAATAGTCTTCTTCCCCTTCCCAAATCCTCTCTCCATTGAATTTCTCTTTCTTTCTGACTAGTATCTCTTCTGTTCTGATGCCATAATTTTTTCCTTCTATGATGCAAGTCTTATGTAGGTAGCATCAGCCACTCTGTGATTGTGATGACAGCATTGTAAGCAGTCTTTCCCTTCCTTCAGTTCTTACATTCTTTCAACCACCTCTTCTGCAATGGCTCCAGAGCTTTTATGGCTTAGTGCTGAACACTCCACTGTTACTTCTTCTCAGCACTTTGGCAATTTTTGAGTCAGCTCAGTGGTTACCACCATCTGAAAAGAGAAGCTTCGCTAACAAAAACTGAGAGTAGCATTAATACATAGGCATAAACATAAGTAGTTAGAGGGCAGTTTAGTCGCCATAATATATGCCAGAAAACAGTAGTAGTTTCCCCTTTAGGACTTATAACCTCCTTAGCCATAGTCTTTTTTAAAACTATTTTATTGATAATTTCCATAAATGTAGATAATAAACTATGATAATTACCTCCCTACTCCCACTTTTCCCTCATAAATTGACCTTCCATCATATCCCCTCACTCTCTCAATTAGTCTCTCTTTTATTTTGAGATTATACTCTTTTCCTCCTACAATGAAGATCTTGTGTAGGTAGTTCTAGGCACTGCAAGGTCTTGTATATTCAGGCTATTTTGTGTCTGGAAGATAGAATTATAAGCGGTATTACCCTTACTTTGGCTCTTACATTCTTTATGTCACCTCTTCAGAAATGTACCCTGCGACTTGGAAAGTGTAATAGAGATATCTCAGTGCTGAACACTCCACTGTCATTGCTTCTCAACACTATGATGACTTTTGGGTCACTCAGTGTTCATTGCCATTTGAAAAGACATACGTCTTTATCCAAAAATGAGAGTAGCATTAATATATGGGTATAGAAATTAAGCAAAATGCTTAGAGGCCAGTCTGCTGGGCATAATATATGCATTTATCCATAAAACAGCTGTTGTTACTCCCCTAGGGCTAATGATCTCTCCTTCTGTAGACCTTTGGCTAGGTTTTCAGTATCAGGTATGTATTCCCTCCCATGGAGTGGGTCTTCAGTCCAATCAGAGAGTGGGTGGTTTTCCCCACAACAAATATGCCACTATTGTATCAGGTGGAACATTTGGACTGGCTGGTCAGTTTTAAGGCTTGCTATGTCCACTGCTGTTTACCACAGTTGATGATGTCTCTCTGCCATAGGGCTGAATACAGCATAGACTTTTTTTTTTTGAGGAAAGCCCAACATACTATGAAAGGGAGAGAGAATGCATACCAGGGACTCCAGCCACTGTCATTGAACTACAGATGTGTGAGCCACCTTGTGTGCAGGTGCAACCTTGAGCACTTGTGTCACCTTGTGCACCTTGCTTATGTGGGACCTGGAGAGTCAAACATGGGTTCCCAGACTTCACAGGCAAGCACCTTAACCACTAAGCCATTTATCCAGCCCAGTATAGCTTTTGCTACCTTTCTATCAGCTGGCTTACATGGAGGAGGTTTTCAGCTCAGCTCCAGCTTCATTTCTCAGCAAACTACAGCCCAAACATGTGGAATTTGCAGCAATAGGGCCTCATCATCTAATTCTGGTGGCAAACCAAGAGCCTTGGCAATGGCCTGTAATGTTTTGGGGACATCAGGGACCTCCCTGGCCAACAACTTACTGAAGGGTATCCCATTCCTGGTACTGAAATTTTCTAGTAACAATATATGATTTCTCTGCACACCATTATCCAAAGAAGTAGGTTTCCATATGGCATATTGACAACATCTTAACTTTTGACTAATCTTCCTCCTACACTTCTTTTACTAAATATCTTCCCCTGACCCCACTTAGGCCATTGTACCCCCAGTAATCTGTTCATCTACTTATACAAGTACATTGTTTACTTGTGACCTTTATAATTTCTTTTTTTAAATAAATTTATTTATTTATTTATTTGAGAGTGATAGACACAGAGAGAAAGACAGATAGAGGGAGAGAGAGAGAGAATGGGCGCACCAGGGCTTCCAGCCTCTGCAAAGAACTCCAGACGCGTGTGCCCCCTTGTGCATCTGGCTAACGTGGGACCTGGGGAACTGAGCCTTGAACCGGGGTCCTTAGGCTTCACAGGCAAGCGCTTAACCGCTAAGCCATCTCTCTAGCCCAACTTTCTAATTTCTTAATATAGGCAGTTAAAGCTACAAATTTCCCTCTTAGGACTGTCTTCATTGTGTCACATATGTTTTGATATGTTGTGTTCTGACTATCAATTGATTCTGTGAACTTTGTATTTCTTCAATGACCCAATCATCATTCTGTAGTGTACTGTTTAGTTTCCATGATTTTATTTTGTATTCTCTATAGTTTTTCTTGCCATTGATTTGTAATTTAATCCCATTGTGATCAGATAGAGTACAAGGAATTATTTCAATTTTCCTGTATTTCTTCCGGTTTGCTTTGTGTCCTAATTTATAGTCCATTTTAGAGAATGTTCCATGTGCTGCTGAATAAAATATTTAATCTGCAGTATTTGGATGGAATGTTCTGTAGATATCTGTTCTATAACCTCATTTAATACTGCTGCCTCTGTTTATGTTTTTGCTGGGATGACCTCTCAATTGGTGAGAGTGGGGTATTAAAGTCACTCACTAAAATTGTGCTTGGTGTTATTTGTGACCTTAATAAAATTGGGAGCATCCATGTTAGGTGCATATATGTTTAGAATTGTAATATCCTCATATTGAATTATTCCTTTAATCAATATAAAATGACATTCTTTATCTTTCCTAAGTAATGTTGGTTTGAATTCTATCCTGTCAGATATTAGGATAGCAACCTGCTTGTTTCCTTGGCCCATTTTCTTGAAATACATTCTCCATCCTTTCTCCCTAAGATATTGTCTGTCTTTTATGGAGAGGTGAGTGTCTTGGAGGCAACAAACAGAAGGATCATGCCTTTTAATCCAGTCTGCAAACCTATGGCTTTTGGTTGGGGCATTGAGGCCATTGACATTAAGAGGTATTATTGAATGGTGTGTATTTATTCTTGCCATTTTTCTTGATTGGTAGTGCTTCCTGTTTTTCCTGTACTCTCTTGGATTAACTATCATTTGAATATGGTTTATTTTTCCTGCTTTCTCATGTACGTGCTTTCCTTTATCTTAAGCATGAAGGATCCTTTCAAGTATTTTCTGTAGAGCTGGCTTAGTGGTCATATATTCCTTTAGCCTGTTTTTGTTGTGGGAAGTCCTTATTTCTCCATCAATTATGATGGATAGTTTTGCTGGATATAGTAATCTTGGTTGACAGTTGTTATCTTTCAGAACATAGAACACTTCATTACAAGCCCTTTTGGCTTCTAAAGTTTGCGTTGAGTAATCTGCTGTTATTCTGATGGGCTTGCCCTCATAGCACTTGATGCTTCTCCCTTACTGCTTTCAATGTATTTTCTTTGGTTTGTGTGTTTACTAGTTTAATTACAATATTTAAAGGAGAGGTTTTTTTTTCCTGGTTTTGTCTATTTGGTGTTCTAAATGCTTCCTGTATCTGTACTAGCATCTCTTTTCCTACTATGGGGAAATTTTCTTCTGTGATTTTGTTGAAAATACCTAATATGCATTTGGAGTGAAATTCTTCTCCTACTATAACATGCATTCTTATATTTGATCTCTTTATAGTGTCTTAAATGTCTTGAAGTGCTCATACCTTCCTATTTGTTTGTCTTTCTCTTTGTTGGGCTGTTCTACATCTGCCACCTTGTCTTCTAGTTTAGATATTCCATTCTCTCTTTGATCCATTCTGTTAGTGAGACTTTCTAAAGAGTTTTAAAATTTATTTAATTTGAGAGAGATGGTGAGAGAGAAAGAGGCAGAGGCAGAGGCATATATAGAGAGAATGTGTATGCTAGGGTCTCCAACCACTGCAAACAAACTCCAGATGCATATGTCACCTTGTGCATCTAGTTTACTTGGGTCCTGGAGAATCAAACCTGGATCCTGTAGCCTTGCAGGCAAGTACCTTAATGGCTAAGCTATCTCTCCATCACTATATGGTTTTTGTATTTGACTTACTGTGTTCTTCATTTCTAGTATTTCTGATTGGTATTTCTATTTCCTTCCTCATGTGTTTTACTGACCTCCTTATTTCATTAAGTTTATTTCCCATGTTCTCTTGTGATTTCTTCAGGAGTTTATTTTCTTCTTTAATTCCTTTGATTTCTTTGAACACTGTTATAATCATTTTTTTGAATCCTTTGTCAGGCATATTTTCTAAATCAGCTTTACTGGAGAGTATTTCTGATGTATTTATTTATGGTGGAATTATATTGCCTTGTTTTGTGTTTCTTCTTTTTCTTTTCTTAATTTTAAGTTTTTTTTTTTATTAGTTTTGTACTCAGTGTATACAGTCAAGTTGGTATCATTGCTAGCCTCCTCCCTGTCCTCCCCCCCTCTTCAGAGGCCCTTCTTGTTGGGGAATATTGGTCATGCATTGTGGGGTTAGCCACCAGTCATGTGTGGGAGGCAATGTTTCTGTGTATCATGATCCAATGTGTGGCTCTGACATTCTTTCTGCCCCCTCTTCCACAAATTTCCCTGAGCCATGTTGTGTTCATTTTAGTTCTACTTCAGTGATGAGGTCTTGGGAGCCTCTGTGTCTCTGAATATCTGGTTTGGTAGGGGTTGAGTGTTCTCTGTGTCTATCTCCTTCACCCTTGTGTTGGTACCAGGCTCACCAAGAAAGCAGCACTCTTGCTCATTTCCCCAATTACTCTTAGTTTCAGCTGGGGTCCTTTTGTGTTTCTTGTATTATAATGTAGAGATATTTGCATCTTTAGTCAATTCATTGCTTGGGTTTTCTAATTATCTACTCTATTCTTAGATGTGTAAATCAGAATTTACATATCTTCAGGGTAGGAGCATAAGTTGTCTCCCAGAGTAACAGCAGAAGTGATCCTAGGTGTTAGATTTGCCTGCTATACAGATATTCTAGTAGGCTGGGTAGAGCAATATACAGGCAAGTTCTCAAATACCACTGAGTAACAGACATATGCAATCAAAATCAGCATGGAGTATTTATGCAAAAGTGTAGCTTAAAACAAATAGATACTCTAACAAAGCCAAAGTCCCTGAGGGTCTGTGTTGACTCACACCCTTAATCCTTTTGACTGCGGCAGAGATTCTTAGTCTGTAATGGGTTCCAGGTTAGCCTGGACCAAAGTGAGACCCTGACCCCCCAAGAAGGACAGAAGAAAAAGACAAAAAGGAACTATAAATCAGGTAATATCAAAAGCAACAAAAGTCAACCCCAAACACAGTTTATTTTAAGAATGGCAAAGCTGCCAGGCATGCCTTTAATCCCAGAATTTGGGAGGCAGAGGTAGGATGATCACTATGAGCTCAAGGCCACCCTGAGACTACATAGTGAATTACAGGTCAGACTGAGCTAGAGTGAGACTCTACCTTGAACCCCCCCCCCAAAAAAAAAGAAAATGGTGAAGCCAGCCCAAAGTCATCAATCAAATCTAACACATAATCTGTCCCGACATAGAAGGTGTATATAACACTTTCAGTGCAAGCCTATTGTAGTGGTTTGACTCAGGTGTCCCCCATAAACTTAGGCGTTCTGATGTCAGGTTCCCAGATGATGAAGATTGGGGAATTAATGCCTGTTGGAGGCAGTGTATTGTTGGGGACAGGCTTATGGGTTTTATAGCCAGTTCCTCCTGCCAGTATTTGGCATATTCTCCTGTTGCTATTATCTACCTTATGTTGGCCATGGGGTGGTGTCCACCCTCTGCTCATGCTGTTTTCCCCTACCATCATGGAGCTTCCCCCTTGAGTCTGTAAGCCAAAATAAACACCACCCCCCCACAGGCTGCACTTGGTTGGGTGATTTCTACCAGTGGTGCAAACTTGACTATATATAACACCTATATACCTGGCTTTGGGTAAGCAGGCCTTGTTATTTTGGAGAGTGGCTTCTGGTCTTACCTATGCTGAGTGTCCATCTGGTTCCCTCTTTGTTGCACTGTTGGCTCAGCTAGGCTGGTTGGGTCAGTGGATCTGCAGTTCCAGTATGCTGTGCTGGATGCTGTGTGGCTAAGATCCCTTGGAGTCCCAAGTTCTCCAGTTGCCATAGTCTTTTGACTGTGTTTTTCGGTATCAGACATGAATTTCCTCCAATGGAGCAGGCTTCAGTTCCAATCAGAGAGCAATTGCCCCCCCCCCCCCATACAGACATGCAATCATTGCACTAGTTGGTACATTTAGCCTGGCTGGCGAGCCACAGAGTTTTCAGGGTTCACTGCAGATTAAAATAATTCATGACTTTTCTCCACCCAAATGCTTCATGCTGACTAACTCCTTCCAGCATCCTGATAGCTAGTTAATAGGGAGAGGCTTACAGGTCAGCTCCAGCTTGATTTCTCACTGACCTTCAGCCCAAGAATGTGAAGCTTTCTGCAGTAGGGTCTCACCATTTAGTTTTGTTGGGCAACCAAGAATCTTGGCAATAACTTGTAATGTTTTGGGAGCAATAAGGGCATCCCTGGCTGTAGTAAACACCTTCATGTTTCTGGGATGAGCATCCAACCAAACACAGTTGCTTTTTCTTTATTTGTTATGTACATATTTAGTATGTAAACAGCCTTGTTGGTACCATCCTTAGCTTCCTCTTTGTCCTTCCCCCTCTGAAGGGAGTATCCTTGTTGGGAATTATGGGTCATGCATTGTGGAGGTAGCCATCATTTATGGGGAAGAGGCATCGTCTCTGTGCATAATGTCCCAACTTGTAGCTCTAACAATCTTTCCACCCCCTCTTCTGCAAATTTCCCTGAGCCATGTTGGGTTTGTTTTAGGTCTACTTCAGTGATAAGGTCTTGGGAACCTCTTTGTCTCTGGACTGGTTTGGTAGGAGTTAAGTGTTCTCTGTACCTATCTCCTTCACCCTTGTGCTGGTATCAGGCTCACCAAGAAAGCAGCACTCTTACTCATTTCCCCAATTACTCAATGGTTTCAGCTGGGGCCCTGGTGAGGTGCAATAGGCTGTATCTCTCCTCAGATTCTGCATCCACCTGAGAAAGAGAAGCAGATTCTCCAACAGAGAGTAAAGTCAGCACCAGATAAATGGGATAACCATCATTATTTTAGAGGGAACTTAATTGGTGTAGGCCCTCTTGTAGCCCAAGATTGATAGGAGCTTGATATTGGAGAGTGGACTCAATTTTTGGATATGGTTCTGACTTGTTTCCCAGTTCCTGCTATGGGTTCCATTCCAATGATCAGATCCAATAGCCAATTCAAGAGCAGTTTGTTTCAAACACAATTTTATAGGAAGAAGGGATTTATTTCAAGCTTAAAAAAGCTGGGGGAAGCTCCATTAATGGCAGAAGAAGCTGGCTCCCACTCATAGATCCAACCATAGATAAAGAAAACACCCACCATCACCTGGCAAATACCAAAAATCAGCAAGAAGGGACCCTGACAGACCTCAGGCTGCTCTTCAAGCCTTTGGGCTGGAATTATATCTGCCCCCAAATACACCTTTGGGCTGGATTCCAAGATCCACCTCCAGTGACATCTCCTCTTGCCAGGAGGCTGGAGAGCCAAGTTACAATGTTAATAAAATACATGAGTCTATTATGAGGGTGATGTGAAGGTATTACTAGGCACTGCAAGATCATGGATATTGAGGCCAATTTCTGTCTGGGAAGTTGCATTGTAAGGAGTGGGTGCCCTTCTTTTGACTCTTACATTCTTTCTGCCACCTAAGATAATAACATCAAAATAAAAGAGAGACTAATGGGGAGAGGGAGGGGACATGATTGAGAGTGGAGTTGTGAAGGGGAAAATGGGGAAGGGGAGGGAAATATGGTTTATTGTATGTAAGTATAGAAGTTGTCAATAAAAAAAATTTTTTTTTTCTTTATTAGCTCATTGTGGATTGTAGGCCCAAGCTGGAAGTGGGGGTTACAGGTCAGTGTCCACTAAGAAATTGAGGAAAAAGATAACTAATATACAAGAGTTAGAGAGGAGAGAGATAGAGGGGAGAGGGGGAGAGGGAGGGAAGGAAGATGTAGGAGATTTAGGTCAGTCTTGATCCTACCCTCTCCAGTGTCTTGTGGTTCAGGTGTTTCCTGTAAGGGACTAGTGAAGGTTCAGTCATTTGGTCTGTCTTTTAGGAAGTAGAATTTTATGGTACCATTGACGTTTGAGTCTGGATTACTATTTTCCACCCTTTGATTCCCTCCCCGCCCACCCATCCATCTTATTGTCTAATCCATGAGGTACTTGCTGGGTATGTAAGGCATCTTGGGCAAATTCAGGTTAGGTGTTGCAGATGAGTGAGACTATGTGTCGATTTTTTTTCTGTGATTGGGTAAGTTCGCTGAGAATGATCTTAAAAATTTTTTAAACACCTGAGTCTATGGGAGACATATATTCACATTCTATTCACTGTACTGGCCAACAACTCACTGGAAGGCATCACACTCCTAGTACTGAAAATTTTCCAATAACAATCCATGGCTTCTGGGCACCACAGTATCCACCTTCACAGGATACTTCTGCTCAAACTCTTCATTTTTTATCCTATATATATAGTTAGTTAGCTAGCTAGCTAGCAAAGAAGTAGGTTTCCATATGGCTCATTCATAACATCTTAAATTTTGATTAACTCTCTCAAGACAAGCTCTTAACTGTGTAGCCTGTAAAATTAAAACATATCTGATATATAATAGAACAACAGTATCACTCCCATTCCAGAAGAGAAGAAGGGGAACATAGCAAGGAAAAACTGTATCAAGGAAAGATTGAAACAGTATAGCAAACACCAAATCCTACTTTGTGTCCATTATCTGTGATTCCTCATGAATTTCTCTGGGCCTCAAAATGTCTGGAAAGCTCCAATGCCCAACCCAGCTGTGAATTTGTGGCCTCCATCATGAGTTGGATCTTCCATGAGTCCACAGTTTATCTGGAAGAGACCCCATTGTCCTTGTATCTCTAAACATCCCAAGGTCACCATTGCAACTATGGCTCACTTTCACAGCTTCACACAGTGCCCTCACAGGACCTCCTTGCAGGGACTCTGATTTAATCTCATATGTCTTAGCCTCAATAGCTGTCTGGAATGGTAATGCAATATTGCATATATCCCTCAATTTTATATCTTTAATTCTTCCAAAACTAGTACCAGGTGGACAGTTTTGCCATGTTTTGCTGTTAAATTTGGATGAAACCTTGCACCTGTGAAACACAGGAAACACAGCTGCAGCAGTCTCTATATGCATACCTTGGGGATCTGAGATATATTTCAGTATTCAGTGGGTTGGATCTTGCCTTCAGAGGATCTTTCTTATTGTCACAATGTAAAGCAACTAGCTTATCTTTAAAGGTCTCAGGTAATCTGTTTAATATTTGCAGCTAAGAGACTTCCGGTTAAGATGGCGGCATAGGTACCACGCCAAAGCAGCCTAGGGGGGAAAAAGACCAAAAAAACTCAGCAAAATACACGCTTTTACTAAAAAGTGAGGTGTATAGGAAATTGAGGCGGCAGCGGAGAAGTAGAAGAGTTATAGAGCATCTAGAGCCCGCACAGGCAGGAAAAGCGGCTCCAGCGGCTCAGGCAGCTCGGCCAAACGCCGCAGCCGCGGTGCAACAGAAAACCGCCAGACCAGCTCGAGCCGCAGGAAAAGCCAGGTGTGGGATTTTCCCCTCACACCGCGCTCTCCGCAACTCGGGAAACGTGTGTGCGGGGAGAGCGGCAGTAAGCAGCGGAGAAGACCGCGAGGTAGAACACGTGGAGCAGCGAGACAACCAGAGCAGCCGCGGCTCCCTCCCCTCCCCCACCGCCTGAGCCCAGCTCCAGTGAACACAGCAGCGGCCCAGGACCCGGCCACGCCAACTTGGGCTGACAGCGGGACCCAAGCAGGAGCAGAGTTCGGCAGCAACTTCAGCGGCTCCAGCACCGGTACCAGCGGCCCCAGCAGCAGCGGACCCAGGAGCGGCAGTGGCGGCAGATCCCGCAGCAGCGGCTTCGGGGGGAACAGCGGCGGTGGACACGGCAGCGGCAGCTTCAGCAGCGGTGGTGGCTCCAGTGGTGGCAGCTACGGCAGCAGCAGAGGCAGCAGCAGCGGCTCGGTTTGCCCCATAGGAAAAGCAAGTGCCCAGCTCCAGAAATCAGAACAGCAGCCCGACGACCCAGGCAGCAACTTGACTGAGACCAAAATCACCCAAGGTAACTGGGATTGCACCAGGGAAGGGTCTCACTTGGTCACAAGCTGACTTGGATCCCTCAACAGACCAGAAATCTAAACCTCTTTGTTGATAGAAGATCTGGTCATTATAATAACTACTCTTGCATACATACTCGGGGCTGTTTTTGATTGAATGTGTACAGTGTTTAGTTAAATTTTAGAATCTACCTGTATCTTATTCCACTCAGCCTGCTTGAATACTCCTATAGCAGGGAAACTCAACCCCTAACAACATCTTTGTAGGTACTCTGAGAGTCTTAAGAGCCACACCTAATACCTTAAGGTCCTACACTGAAAATATATTACATCAAATCAATTGATACAGCTAAGAATACACAGCTAGCTAGAAAATCCAAGCATTAACTTAATCCAAGATGCAAAAATATATACATTATAACACAAGAAACACTAAAAAGCAAGATGATATAAATCCACCTAAAAGTATTAATGCATCAGAAATGTCCTCCAGTGAGAAAGAGTTAGAGGAAATGCCTGAGAAAGAGTTCAAAAGAATAATTATAAATATGTTCAAAGAGGTCAAAGAACACATGAAAACAATCTAGGAAGAAATCAAAGAGGAAATCAAAGGAATCAAAGAAGAGGCAGTACACCAATTTAATGAAATAAAGAAGGCAATACAAGACATAAATAGGGAAATAGAAATAATAAAGAAAAACCAGTCAGAATTACTAGCAATGAAGAACACAGTTAACGAAATAAAAAATTCTGTAGAAAATCTCACCAGTAGGATGGATGAGGGATAGGACAGAATATCTAAGCTAGAAGACCAGGTGGCAGACCTAATTCAGTCCAACAAAGAGAAAGACAAACTTATAGAAAAGTATGAGTGGGAAATTCAAGATATTCGGGACACTATGAAAAGTTCCAATATAAGAATTCAGGGCATAGTAGAAGGAGAAGAACTCCACTCCAGAGGCATAGTAGGCATCTTCAACAAAATCATAGAGGAAAATTTTCCCCAAATTGGGAAAGAGGTGCCAATACAGATACAGGAAGCCTTTAGAACCCCAGCCAGACAAAACCCAGAAAGAATCTCCCCTCGCCATATTATAATCAAACTTCCAAACACACAAACCAAAGAAAAATTATTGAAAGCAGTTAGAGAGAAAAATCAAGTTACCTACAAAAGCAAGCCCATCAGGATTACAGCAGATTATTCAACACAAATTTTAAAGCCAGAAGGGCTTGGAGTGATATATTCCAAGTTCTGAAAGATAACAACTGTCAACCAAGGTTACTTTATCCTGCAAAGTTATCCATTCAAATAGATGGAGAAATAAAGACATTCCATGACAAAAGCAGGTTAAAGGAGTATTTGAAGACAAAACCAGCTCTACAGAAAATACTTGATAGAATCCTCCATGCTGAACAAAAGGAAAAGCACACATATAAGGAACCTAGAAAAAACAAGCTATACTCAAATACCAGTTAACAGAAGAGAGCACAGATAGAACCGGTAACACACACACACACACACAAATGGCAAACATAAATACACACCTTTCAATAATATCTCTTAATATCAACGGTCTCAATGCCCCAACGAAAAGATATAGATTTGCAGACTGGGTTAAAAAGCAGGATCCTACAATTTGTTGTCTCCAAGAAACTCACCTTTCTACAAAGGATAGACATTATCTTAGGGTGAAAGGTTGGAAGACGGTGTTTCAAGCAAATGGGCCTAGAAAACAAGCAGGGGTTGCTATCCTAATATCAGACAGGGTAGACTTTAGTCCGACGTTAGTCAAGAAAGATAAGGAAGGTCACTTTATATTGATTAAGGGCACACTCCAACAGGAGGACATTACAATCCTAAACATATATGCACCTAACATGGGGGCTCCCAAATTCGTCAAACAAACACTATTAGAACTAAGGTCACAGATAACACCAAACACAGTGGTGGTGGGTGACTTTAACACCCCACTCTCATCAATTGACAGGTCATCCAGGGAAAGAATAAACAGAGAGGCATCTGGACTAAATGAGGTCATAGAAGGAATGGACCTAACAGATATATACAGGACATTTCATCCAAAGGCTGCAGAATATACATTCTTTTCAGCAGCACATGGAACATTCTCTAAAATAGACCATATATTAGGACATAAAGCAAATCTTAACAAATTCAGGAAAATTGAAATAATTCCTTGCATTCTATCCGACCACAATGGAATTAAACTACAAATCAGTAGCAAGAAAGGCTATAGAGCATACACAAAATCATGGAAACTAAACAATACACTACTAAATGATGAGTGGGTCAATGCAGAAATCAAAAAGGAAATCAAAAAATTTATAGAGTCAAATGATAATGAGAACACAACATACCAAAATCTCTGGGACACAATGAAGGCAGTTCTAAGAGGTAAATTTATAGCCTTAAGTGCCTATATTAAGAAATTAGAAAGGTCGCAAGTAAACGACCTAATGCTTTGCCTTAAAGCCTTGGAAAAAGAAGAACAAGGCAAACCAAAAATTAGTAGACGGGAAGAAATAATAAAGATTAGGGCAGAAATTAATGAAATAGAAACAAAAAGAACAATCCAAAGAATTAATGAAACAAAGAGTTGGTTCTTTGAAAGGATAAACAAGAT
Source organism: Jaculus jaculus (assembly GCF_020740685.1). Classification (NCBI taxonomy): domain Eukaryota; kingdom Metazoa; phylum Chordata; class Mammalia; order Rodentia; family Dipodidae; genus Jaculus; species Jaculus jaculus. The sequence continues at coordinate 44,708,462 of NC_059114.1, read as the reverse complement.
TGATAAACCCTTAGCAAATCTGACCAAAAGAAAGAGAGAAGAGACACAAATTAATAAAATCAGAGATGAACAAGGCAACATCACAACAGATTCCAGAGAAATTCAAAAACTCATAGGGACATACTACAAAAGCATATACTCCACAAAGTATGAAAATCTGAAAGAAATGGATGATTTCCTTTATCTATATGACCTACCTAAATTAAATCAAAATGAGATTAATCACTTAAATAGACCTATAACAAACATGGAGATCCGAACAGTTATCAATAATCTCCCAACTAAAAAAAGCCCAGGCCCGGATGGATTCACTGCTGAATTTTACCAGACCTTTAAGGAAGAGCTAATACCATTGCTTCTTAAGCTTTTCCAGGAAATAGAAAAAGAAGGAATTCTATCAAACTCCTTCTATGAGGCCAGCATCACCCTGATACCAAAACCAGGCAAAGATAGAACAAAAAAAGAAAATTACAGACCAATCTCCCTCATGAACATAGATGCAAAAATTCTCAACAAAATATTGGCAAACAGAATACAAGAGTATATCAAAAAGATCATTCACCCTGACCAAGTAGGCTTTATCCCAGAGATGCAGGGATGGTTCAACATACGCAAATCTATAAATGTAATACATTACATAAACGGGTTGAAGGACAAAAATCACATGATCATCTCATTAGATGCAGAGAAAGCATTTGACAAAATCCAACATCCCTTCATGATAAAAGTCCTACAGAGACTGGGAATAGAAGGAACATATCTCAATATAATAAAGGCTATTTATGACAAGCCTACAGACAACATATTACTAAATGGGGAAAAACTGGAAGCTTTTCCACTAAAATCAGGAACAAGACAAGGGTGTCCACTGTCCCCACTTTTATTTAATATAGTTTTGGAAGTCTTAGCCATAGCAATAAGGCAAGAGACACACATAAAAGGGATACAAATTGGAAAGGAAGAAATCAAGTTATCATTATTTGCAGATGACATGATTCTATACATAAAGGACCCTAGAGACTCTACTAGCAAGCTGTTAGAGCTGATCAAAACCTACAGCAATGTAGCAGGATACAAAATAAATACACAGAAATCAGTAGCCTTCATATATGCTAACAACAAACACACAGAGGATGAAACCAGAGAATCACTCCCATTCACAATTGCATCAAAAAAAAAAAATACCTTGGAATAAACCTAACCAAGGAAGTAAAGAATCTATACAATGAGAACTTTAAAACACTCAAGCGAGAAATTGCAGAAGACACTAGAAAGTGGAGAAACATCCCTTGTTCCTGGATTGGAAGAATCAATATCGTGAAAATGGCAATCTTACCTAAAGCAATCTACACATTTAATGCAATCCCTATCAAAATTCCAAAGGCTTTTCATGGAAATAGAAAAAACAATCCAAAAATTCATTTGGAATCACAAAAAACCTCGAATATCTAAAATAATACTGAGCAACAAAAAAGAGGCTGGTGGTATCACCATACCTGATTTTAACCTATACTACAGAGCCATAGTAACAAAAACAGCATGGTACTGGCAGAAAAACAGACATGTAGATCAGTGGAACAGAATAGAGGACCCAGATGTAAGCCCAAGTAGCTATAGCCACCTGATATTCGATAAAAATGCCAAAAATACTCATTGGAGAAGAGACAGCCTCTTCAGCAAATGGTGTTTTGAAAACTGGATAAATATCTGCAGAAGGATGAAAATAGATTCTTCTCTCTCGCCATGCACAAGAATTAAGTCCAAATGGATTAAAGACCTTAACATCAGACTGGAAACTTTGAAACTGCTAGAGGAAAAAGTAGGGGAAACCCTTCAACATATTGGTCTTGGCAAAGACTTTCTGAATACAACCCCAATTGCTCAGGCAATAAAACCACAGATTAACCACTGGGACCTAATGAAATTACAAAGATTTTGCACCGCAAAGGACACAGTGAAAAAAGCAAAGAGGCAACCTACAGAATGGGAAAAAATCTTTGCCAGCTATATATCTGATAGAGGATTAATATCTAGGATATACAAAGAACTCAAAAAGTTAAATAATAAGGAATGAAACAAGCCAATCAAAAAATGGGCTATGGAGCTAAATAGAGAGTTCTCAAAGGAAGAAATACGAATGGCATATAAGCATCTAAAAAAATGTTCTACGTCACTAGTCATCAGGGAAATGCAGATTAAAACTACATTGAGATTCCATCTCACTCCTGTCAGATTGGCCACCATCATGAAAACAAATGATCATAAATGTTGGCGGGGATGTGGAAAAAAAGGAACCCTTCTTCACTGCTGGTGGGAATGCAATCTGGTCCAGCCATTGTGGAAAACAGTGTGGAGGTTCCTAAAACAGCTAGAGATTGATTTACCATATGACCCAGCTATAGCGCTCCTAGGCATATATCCAAAGGACTCATCTCATTTCCTTAGAAGTACATGCTCAACCATGTTTATTGCTGCTCAATTCACAATAGCTGGGAAATGGAACCAGCCTAGATGTCCCTCAACAGATGAGTGGATAATGTAGATGTGGCACATTTATACAATGGAGTTCTACTCAGCGGTAAAGAAAAATGAAGTTATGAAATTTGCAGAAAAATGGATGGACCTGGAAAGTATTATACTAAGTCAGGTAACCCAGGCCCAGAAAGCCAAGCGCCACATGTTCTCTCTCATATGTGGATCCTAGCTACAGATGACTGGGCTTCTGCGTGAGAATGAAAATACTTAGTAGCAGAGGCCAGTAAGTTGAAAAGGAGACATAAAGGGTGGAGAAAGGAAGGGAGGAGGATACTTAATAGGTTGATATTGTATATATGTAATTACAATGATTGTAATGGGGAGGTAATATGATGGAGAAGGGAATTTCAAACGGGAAAGTGTGGGGGTGGGGAGGGAGGGAATTACCATGGGATATATTTTATAATCATGAAAAATGTTAATAAAAATTAAAAAAAAAATATTTGCAGCTAAAGTGGTTTCAGTTTCTGTGTCAGGAACTTTAAATTTTCTCACATTTCTTTTCAAAATATTTTTATTTATTTGAGAGAGAAAAATGAAGAGAGAGAGAGAGAGAGAGAGAGAGAGAGAGAGAGAGAGAGAGAGAGAATGCCAGGGCATCTAGTCACCACAAATGAACTCTAGACTCAGCCGGGTGTGGTGGTGTACTCCTCTAATCCCAGCAAGTGGGAGGCAGAGGTAGGAGGATTGCCATGAGCTTGAGGCCACCTGGAGATTATGTAATGAACTCCATCCAGGTCAGCCTGGGCTAAAGGGAGACCCTACCTCAAAAAACCAAAAAAAAAAAAAAAAAAAAAAAAGAACTCCAGACTCATGCACTACCATGCTCATCTGGCTTATGTAGGTACCAGAGGATCAAACCTGGGTCCTTAGGCTTCACAGGCAAGTGCCTTAACTGCTAAGCCATTTCTGGGACAGTATACTAAACCAGAAGCATCTTAGAGAAGGAAGAAGTTTGTTTTGTCATCCTGTTCTCAATGGTAGAATCCACTCTAGGAGGGAAAACATGGAAGTCTGGAAATGGAAGCCAGAATCACATCTAAACATCATCAGGGAGGAAATGGAACAAGACAATGGAACAAGCATGTGGGGAGTACTAAAACACCATTCAGCAAGTCTCCACCTCCTAAAGGGTCATCATCCTTCCCAAATAATGCCACTTTGCTGGGGACCAAATGATCAAGCACATAAATCTATGGGGAGCATTATATTCAGACTCCTATAGCACATATATAACTACTACAGCCACCAAAATTTTACAAAGACGCCAAAAATACACACTGGAAAAAGACATCATATTCAACAAATGCTACTTGGGAAACTGCTTAGCTAGATATGGAACAGTGAAAGTAGATTCCTATCTTTCAGTTTCTACAAAAATCAACTCCAAAGAGATAAAAGATATTAACATAAGACCTGAAACTGTTAGTAGAAAAGTAGGGAGGACACCATAAGGTTTAGGCTTAGGTAAGGAACTTCTAAATAAGAACTTGATTGCTTATGAAATAAGGCCAGCAGTTGGTAAGCAGCACTTTATGAAACTGAAAAGCTTTTGTAAGCTGGGTGTGGTGGCATATTCTTTTAATCCCAGCACTCAGGAGGCACAGGAAGGAAGATTGCTGTGAGTTTAAGACCAGTCTGAGACTACATAGTGAATTCCAGGCCAGTCTGAGCTAGAGTAAGATCCTACTTCAAAAACAAAAAAAACACAAACACAAACAAAAACAAAACAAAAGCCTTTTATACAGAAAAGGTAACAGTGGATGAGGCAAAGAGGCAGACTAAAAAATGGGAGAAACCTTTTTACAACTGTACATCTCAAAGAGGATTAATATATAGAATACACAAAGAACTCAAGAAGCTAAGCATCTAGAAATTAAATAATTTAATTAAAATATGTTAGGAATTGAACAGAGCATTCTCAAAAGAAGAGATACAAATGGATCATAATTATTTTTAAAGTCTTTAACATTCTTAGGGATAGGGAGATGAAAATCAGAACTACTTTGAGATTCTCACTCCAGGAAGAATGGCAATAATAATGATAATAGCAAATAAAAAAAATGCTAACAAGGTTGTCAGAAAAAGAGAACCCTTACTCACGCCAGCCAGAGTATAAACTGTGACAACCACTGTAAAAATTAGTATAGAAGTTCATAAAACAGCTATAACAGAACTATCATATGCTCCAGCTTTTGGGCATGTACCCAATGTATTTTACACACTACTACAAAGCTCCTTGTTAATCAATGTTTATTTCTGTGCTCTTCACAATATCAAAGAAGTATAATGGCCTAATTGTCCCTCAACCAATGAATGGTTGATGAAAATGTGATACATATTCCCAATGGAATACTATTCAGCACTAAAGAAAAATGAAATTATGTAATTTTCAGAAAAATGGATGGAACTGGAAAATAACATACTGAGGTAACTCAGACACAAAAAGACAAATACTATGCTTTCACATATGAAGAATTTGGAATCTTATTTTTGACTGCCATGTTTATGTTGGAAACAGTGTATATGGAGGTATATGGAGGCTATGAAGTAAGAAAAGTGTCATAGGAGGTGGTGAGATATAAAACATAGATGGTCCATATATTAATGCTGCTCTCGCTTTTGGTTAGAGGAGCTGCTCATTTCTGATGATAACTACTGGGAAGACTCAAAAGTCATCAATGTATCGAGAAGTAATAGTTGGGTTTTTAGCACTATTATAGTCAGCTCCTCATTTCTGGGACAAACATCCAACAAGACACAGCTTATTGGAGGAATTTGTTTCAGGCTTTCAAAATCCAGGAGAAACGCCATCAATGGTTGGAGAAGCTGTATACTTCCATAGATCCAACCACAGAGAAACAACTGCAACAAGTAAACACCAACATAAACAAGCACTAATAGCCAGAGCTCAAAATGCTCTGAACTTACCTATAAGGCTGGACTCAGATCCACCCCAAAACACACCTTAAGAGCTAGACTCCAAGAAACACCCTGTGGTGGTTTGATTCAGGTATCCCCCATTAACTTAGGTATTCTGAGTGTTAGGCTCCCCGTCTGATGGCAATTGGAAATTAAAAGCCTCCTGGAGGCAGTGTATTGTTGGAGGTAGGCTTATGGGTGGTATAGCCAGTTTACCCATGCCAGTGTTTGGTATACTTTCCTGTTGTCCACCTGATGTTGGTCAGGAGGTTATGTCCACTCTCTGATCATGCTGTTGTTTTCTCCTGCTATCATGGTTATTCCCTTCAAGCCTGTAAGCCAAAATAAACATTTTCTCCCCACAAGCTGCTCTTAGTGTGGTGATTTCTGCTAGCAATGTGAACCTAACTGTATAGTTGGTACCAGAAGTGAGGTTGCTACTACACACCTGACACTATGGCTTTGGCCTCTTGGAGCTGATTTGCAAGAGGCATGTGGAAGAATTTGAAACCTTGGCCTAAGAGATGCCTTGCAATGCTGTAAGTACAGCTTGATGGACTATTCTGGTCAGAGGTGAAAGACCTGAATGCTGTAAGAACTATGGACTGTGAGATTTGGCTTGAGAAAGAACTTTGCTTGGACTGGGATAGCAGGTTGTACGAGAGGCTTGCTGTTATGCCCATGTCCTCAGAACTTGTACATGGTTGTTTTGTGTAGAAATGGACTGGTGTGATCAAAGGAATATGGAAATATAATATTTGGTTGAAATTGCTGCCCATTCATTTGCAATTAAGAGAATACAACCATTGAGATTGAGCCAACTGATCTGCACTGGGGCAACAAGAATAATGTAGACTCTTTTGAAGGGGCCTGAGTGCTCAAAGAGTGTCCTCTTCTTCAAAGTCTGATTTATTTCCCCCTGGATTAACAAATTGGCACCCTACCTGGTATTACAGAATATAAGAAATACAGGAGAGAGAGGGTAATTGAATTTGCAACATGGTCTTGTGTTTTTGTGTACCAGCCATTGTTGATCTGTAGCAGGTTTGCTAGATTGCCTTCATGGAGACCTGATAGACCATGAGGATGAACTGTGGGTTGCAGTGGAGGCCTAGTAGGGATGCTGGGACCACGAGATGGCTGCTAAGGAAAGCTGCTGGCCCTTGATGAAGTTTTCCAGCACTGTGAGTAGCCTAGCTGGAGGGGTGGAATTGGAACTCCAGAGACTTGTTGCTGGTTAGAATTATCAGACTTGGAGATTCATCAGATTAGAGTTGTTGGACTTGGAGCTACAGAGTTCAATATTTGCCCTGGTTGTTTTAAATCTTGTATTAGTTTAGTATTTCTTTGATATGCCCAGTGGCATTTTTTTGCACTGTAAATGTTTATTCTGTGTCATTTTGGGGGCTTTTTGGTATATTTTGTGGTCTTATGGGTCAGTTAAAAGATCTTGGACTATGGAAAAGTTTGAACATCATTAGGATGGATAAAAACTATGGGGACTTTTAAAGTTGAACTGAATGCATTGCATTTTACATCATGGATGGTTATGAGTTTATGGGAGACAGGGGCAGAATGTGGTGGTTTGATTCAGGTGTCCCCCATAAACTTAGGTATTCGGAATGCTAGGCTCCTCAGCTGATGGCAATTGGATAGTAAAAGCCTCCTAGAGGTGGTGTATTGTTGGGGGAAGGCTTATGGGTATTGTAGCCAGTTTTCTCATGCCAGTGTTTGGTATGCTGTCCTGTTCCTGTTGTCGACCTGATATTGGCCAGGATGGGGAGGAGTGCTTTGAAATGCTGTCTTCCAGTCACAATGTGATAGTTATATTTATTTCTTCACATGGCTCTCACTTCCTGCAGAAGACCAGAATAATATGAGGACAAAAAATAATATTAAATAGAAGGAATTCTTGGAAAGAAGAAGGGGTTTAGTGGAGGGAGATAGTGGAGGGTGAGCAAAGAAACTAGGCTAGAGATGCTTATGATCAGGGTACATGGAGGCTGTCAACAAAAATTTTAAGTAACATAAAATAAAATACAAATAGAGGGGCTGGAGAGATGGCTTGGTGGTTAAGTGCTTGCCTGAAAAACCAAGGGACCCACGTTTGATTCCCCAGAACCCACGTAAGCTAGATGCCCAGGGTTGCACATGTGTCTGGAGTTCATCTGCAGTGGCTGAAGGCCCTGGCATGCACATTCTCTCTCTCTCTTTTTCTTTCTATTGGCCCCTCTCTCTCAAATAAATAAATAAATTTAAAAATAAAATACAAATAGAGATAGCCAAGGGAAAGACAGTAAAACATATAACATAAAAATAGTAGGGGGAAATACTAGAGGAGGAAAAGGTTAACACAGATGAGGTAGAGGGTAAACAATGAGTGGGAAGCGGTAATCTACTACTTTATTGCTAAAAGCATGATTACTTAAAGATTTTTTCTTATTATTCATTTTTAGAGAGAGAGGCAGAGAAAATGAGAGAGAGAGAACAAGTGCACTATGGTCTTCAGCCACTGTGAATGAACTTGACACATGTGTCTTCTTGTGCACATGTGTGACATTGTACGCTTGTGTCACTGTGTGTCTGGCTACATGGAACCTAGAGTTTCAGATATAAGTTCTTAGGCTTCACAGGCAAGCGCCTTAACTGCTAAGCCATCTCTCCAGTCCAAAACATGATTTTTTTAAAAAAGGAGTTGCAGGGTTGGAAAATGGCTTAGCGGTTAAGGTGTTTGCCTGTGAAGCCTAGAGACCCCGGTTTGATTCTCCAGGACCCATGTAAGCCAGATGCACAAGGAGGCACATGCGTCTGGGGTTTGTTTGCATTGGCTAGAGGCCCTAGTGTGCCCATTCTCTTTTTCTATCTGCCTCTTTCTCTCTCTAAAATAAATAAAACATTTTTAAAAAGGGAGTTTCAGCAGAGGTACTATGGATGGGTAGATAATGATGCTTCTAAAAGTCATGAACTTTTTTAAACAAAAATTCTAATGTCATGTGTGGGATACCTCCTCCCTAAAACTTGTGGGATAAGGAGCCTCCGGGGGCTCTGAAAACAATAATGTTTGGGGGTTCCCAAAACTACACAGCAGAACCCTATTGTTGAGAACATCACATAATTTAGATATGGGACACAGAGAAATAAAGTTGGAACTGGGCTAGAAGCTTCCTCCATTTGTAGTGTCAGAATACGATGTTCAAAGTTATCCACAATCCCACCATCACTAGACATTGTGTGCTCCACAACTGACCTATCAAACATGATTGTCACTGGTGCAATAGTGGCAAGACTGTTATGAGTAACCAGTTGCTTTCTGATTGGACTCAAGACCCACTCCAGAGGCAGTTCATGTCTGGTACTATCCAATCTGGTCAAAAGCACATGGCTATGCATGTTATAGGCTCTATGAATGGAATATCCTACTACAGTTGTCATGATAAGTGGGGAAGTTGTCAAACTGCCTTCTAAATATGTATGTTTAGGGCTGAAGAGATGGCTTATGGTTAAGGCATGTGCTCTGGTGAACTTAGATACAAAGATTCACAATTAATTCTTGCAAATAAAATCCAAGAACATATTAAAGCATGGTCCTCCTTGACCAAATAGGTTTCATCTCAGGGATTCAGGAAAGGAGAAATATATGGAAATGAATAAATGTAATGCATACATAAATAAACTGAAGGAGGGCTGAAGAGATGGCGTAGCGGTTAAGCGCTTGCCTGTGAAGCCTAAGGACCCCGGTTCGAGGCTCGGTTCCCCAGGTCCCACGTTAGCCAGATGCACAAGGGGGCGCACGTGTCTGGAGTTCGTTTGCAGAGGCTGGAAGCCCTGGCGCGCCCATTCTCTCTCTCTCCCTCTATCTGTCTTTCTCTCTGTGTCTGTCGCTCTCAAATAAATAAATAAATAAAATTTAAAAAAAAATAAAATAAAAAATAAACTGAAGGACAGAAATCACATGATAATTTCAATAGATGCAGAAAAGGCTTACAGTAAAATATAATATCCCTCCCTATTTAAAATACTGGAGAGACTAGGCATGGACAGATGGAGGGATTGAGGGGTTATATCTAAACATAATAGAGCTAAAACCCATATAGGAAAGACTGGAATAAGATAAGGATATCCACTCTCTTCTTTGCTACTTACATATCATTTTAAGTCTTAGCTCAAGCAATAAGACAAGAGAAATAAATAAAAGGGATACAGATTAGAAAGGAAGAAGTCAAACTAGCCCTATTTGCACATGATAAAAATTCAATACATAAGTAACTCAAAAGACTTTATCAAAAACCCCCTAGAGGGGTAGGAGAAATGACTTAGAGGTTAAGGCACTTGCCTAAAAAGCCAAAGGACCCATGTTCTATTTTCTAGGACCCACATAGGCCAGATGCACAAGGTGATGCATACATCTGGAGTTTGTTTGCAGTGGCTGAAGATCCTGGTGTGCCTATTCTCTCTCTTTCCATTGGCCTCTCTCTTAAATAAATAAATAAATAAGTTAAAAAAAAAACCTCCTAGAGCAAATAAACTCATTCAGCAAAGTGGCTGGATATAAAATCAACACAGAGAAATCTGGGGCCTTCATACATACTGATAATAAACACATGAAGAGAGAAATCATAGAAACAGTCCCATTTGCAATAGCCACAACAAATAACTATACTGGAATATTTTTAATCAATAAAAGGAAAGGCCTGTACAATAAAAATATTAAAATCCTGAAGAAAGACATTGAGAAAGCCACAAGCAGATAAAAAGACCTCCCATGTACATGGACTAGGAGTTTATTGTCGTGAAAATGGCTATCCTAACCAAAGCAATACACAGATTAAATACAATTCTGATAAAACTTCTAGCACTGGGCTGGAGAGATGGCTTAGCGGTTAATCGCTTGCCTGTGAAGCCTAAGGACCCCAGTTTGAGGCTCAGTTCCCCAGGTCCCACATTAGCCAGATGCACAGGGGGTGCATGTGTCTGGAGTTCGTTTGCAATGGCTGGATGCCCTGGCACAACCATTCTCTCTCTGCCTCTTCCTCTCTCTCTCTGTCACTCTCAAATAAATAAAAATAAACAAAAATAATTTTAAAAAATTCCAGCACCATTATTTACAGAAATAGAAAAAATACTCTCAAAATTCATGTGGAAGTACAAAAGGCCACAAATAGCCAAAAGCGTCTGTGGTAGTTTTATTCAGGTGTCTCCCATAAACTTAGGTGTTCGGAATGCTAGGTTCCCAGCTGATGGAGATTTGGGAATTAACACCTCCTGGAGGGAGTCTAATGTTGGGGGCAGGTTTATGGGTACTATAACCTGTTTCCCCATGCCAGTGTTTGGCACACTCTCCTGTTGTTGCTACGGTCCACCTTATGTTGGCCATAGGGTGATGTCCACCCACTGCTCATGCCATTGTTTTGCCCTGCCATTGGAGCTTCCCCTTGAGCCTGTAAGCCAAAGCAAACCTCTTTTTACCACAAGCTGCTCTTGGTCAGGTGATTTCTACCAGCAATGTGAACCTGACTGCAACAGTAAAGTGGTACTGAGGAGTGGGATTGCTGCTAGACACCTGACTGTGTGGCTTTGTCCTTTTGGAGCTGATTTTCAAGAGGAATGTGGAAGGAGTTGAAACCTTGGCCTAAGAGCCCTGCGGTGCTGTAAGTACAGCCTGATGGACTATTCTGGTCAGAGTTGAAAGACCTGAATGCAGTAAGAACTATGGACTGTGAGGTTTGGCTTATGTAGGTGAGAAAGAGCTTTGCTTGGACTGGGCTAGCAGTTTGTGTGAGAAGCTTGCTCTTATGTCCATGTCCTGAGAGGTTGTGCAGGGTTTCTTTGTGTAGAAATGAACTGGAGTGAGCAGAGGGATATGGCACAGAATGAAAAATCTTTGGGTGAACTGCTGCCCGATCAGCTGCAATTGAGAGATTACAATTGAGATTGGGCCAGCTGACCTGCACTGGGGCAACAAGAAGAATGTAGACTCTTGAAGGGGCCTCAGTGCTCAGGAGTGTCCTGTTCTTCAACGTCTGCTTTATTTCCCCATGGATTAATAAATTTGTACCCTACCTGGTATTGTGGAGTATATAAGAAATGCAGGAGAGAGAGGGTCATTGAGTTTGCAACACAGTCTTGTGTTTTGGAAATGGCCATGGGCAGTGTGAAGCAGGTTTGTTGGATGCCTGCATAGAGACCTCATGGAGCCGTGAGGATGAACTGTGGGTTGCAGTGGAGACATGGTGGAGATGGCTGCTAAGGTAAGCTGCCAGCCCCAGTGAAGTTTTCCAGGACTGTGAGTAGCCTAGCTGGAGGGGCAGAATTTGAATGCCAGAGACTTGTTGCTGGTTAGAATTATCGGACTTGGAGATTTGTCACTGGCTAGAGTTGTTGGATTTGGAGTGACAGTTTGGTGTTTTCCCTAGTTGTTTTAACTCATGTATTGCTTGAGTATTTCTTTGCTGTGCCCAATGCCATATTTTGCAGTGTGAATGTTTATTCTGTGCCATTATGGATTTTTGAGGTTATTACTATTATTTTTTGTGGTATTATGGCTCAGTTAAAAGACCTTGGACTATGAGGATATATGAACATCACTGGGATTGATAAAAACTATGGAGACTTTTTTTTTTTTGGTTTTCTGAGGTAGGGTCTCACTCTGACCCAGGCTGACCTGGATTTCACTATGTAGTCTCAGGGTGGCCTTGAACTCACAGAGATCCTCCTACCTCTGCCTCCTGAGTGCTGGGATTAAGGGTGTGTACTACCATACCCAGCAAAACTATGGAGACTTCTAAAGTTGGACTGAATACATTGCATTTTATATCATAGATGTTTATCAGTTTATGGGGGCCAGGAGCAGAATGTGGTAGTTTGGTTCAGGCATCCCCTATAAACTTAGGTGTTCAGAATGCTAGGTTCCTTGTTGATGGAGATTTGGGAGTTAATGCCTCCTGGAGGGAGTGTATTTTGGGGTCAGGCTTATGGGTACTATAGCCAGTTTCCCCATGCCAGTGTTTGGCACACTCTCTTGTTACTACTGTCCACATTATTTTCGCCAGTGGGTGATGCTCATGCCATTATTTCCCCCTGCCATCGTAGAGCTTCCCCTCAAGTCTGTAAGCCAAAATAAACCCTTTTTCCCACAAGCTGCTGTTGGTTGGGTGATTTCTACCAGCAATGCGAATCTGACTGCAACAGCATCCTCAGGAAAAAGAATACTTCTGGTGGTATCATGATACCTAATTTCAAAATATACTACAAAGTTATAGTAACACTGTCACAAAACAGACACATAGATTAGTGGAATAGAATAGAAGATCCAGGTATAAGTTCAAATAACTACAGCTTTGTTATCTTTGACAAAGAGGCAAAAAGATACACTGGAGAAAAGACAGCATTATTCAACAAATTGTGCAAGATAAATTGTATAACCACATGTGGAAGAATGAATATAGACCATCTTCTCTCACTCTGTACAAAAATCAACTCTTAATTGACCAAGGACCTCAATATAAGACCAGATGCTCTAAAACAACCAGAAGAAAATGTGGGGAGAAAACTCCAGTATATAGGCACAGGGAATGACTTTCTGAAGAAGACCCTAGTAGCCTTGGGAATAAGACAAATACGACACCACTGGGATCTTGTGAAAGTAAAAAGCTATTGTATAGCTAAGCAAACTATCAACAGAGTCAATACAAAATGTATACAATGGGAGAAAATCTTCACTAGTTATGTATCTGACAGCAGTTTAATATCTATAATATACAAAGAACTCAAAACTTAACCAATAAAAAATCCATCAACCCACTAAAAATGGGATAGGAAACTAAACAAAGTTAACAAGGAAATACAAATGACCGATAACCATTTTTAAAGTGTTCATCATCTTTAGCCATTAGAAAAAGGCAAATTGAAGTTATTTTGAGATTCCATTGAACTCCAGTCAGAATGGCTATCATCAAAACATCAAATGACAAAAAATTCTGATGAGGGCATGGGGGAAAGGACCTTTATTCTCTGTTGATGGTAGTGTAAACTGGTGCATCCATTCTGGAAATAAGTGTGGAAGTTTCTCAAAAACCTAAAAATAGAGGTATGGAATCATCAAGCTATAGTACTCCTAGGCATATGCACTGAAAACTATACTACTTCATAAATACTTGCTCATTTATGCTTATTGCTATTCTATTAACAATTGGTAGGAAATAAAAGTAGTTTTGATGTCTACCTACTGATGAATGGATAATGAAGCTGCATTTTTTCAGCAATAAAGAACAATGAAGGGCTGGAGAGATGGCTTAATAGTTAAGATGCTTGCCTGTGAGTCCTAAGGACCTGTGTTTGACTCTCCAGGTCCCACATAAGCCAGAGGCACAAGGTGAGACAAATGTGCATGGTTGCACATGCACACAAGGTGGCACATGCATCTGGAGTGTGATTGCAATGGTTGGAAGCCCTGGTGTGCCATTTTTTTTTTTCTCTCTCTCTCACTCTTGCTCTAACTCTCTCTCTCATAAATAATAAAATAAGTACATTAAAAATTAAAGTATGGAATTTGAAGGAATATGGTTTGATTTGGAAAATATTATACTAAGTGAGGTTACCTAGGCTCAGAATGATCAATGCTATATGTTTTCTTCAATATACAGATTTTAACTCTGAATTTTTAGATTTGTATCCAAGTTGAGTAAGTAAACAGAGACAAGCAAACTTGAAAGGGGTCATGAGGGGAGGAGTTGGAAGGGCTTAACTGGAGAGTATAGTAGATATTAAGTAAAGAGAAGGAATACTAGGTGTTGGAAAGTTTAAATGGGGTCAGGAGAGGGGAATGAAAGTTAAAAGGGGGAAAGCATGGGTTAATAAAAATTAAAGACATTGTAAAACCTATAGGGAAATGCACTTCCTTGTTAGCTAATTAAAAATATAATTGAGGGGACTGGAGATATAGATCAGTGGTTAAGGTGCTTGCCCACAAAGCCCAATGACCTGAGTTCAATTCCCTGGCCCCCACATAGAGCCTGATGCACAACATGTCTCATGCATTTGGAGTTAATTTGCAGTGGCTAGAGGCCCTGGCATTCCCATTCTCTCTCTCTTTCTCTTTCTCTCTCCCCTTCTTTCTTCTTGCAAATAAATAAATAAAAATATTTTAACAATATGTAATTGAGAAAAAGAGTTGTATTTGGGCAGAAACTTACTACATGGGTCAAAAGTGCTGTTTCAGAGGCCAAAGGTTGTTACAGAAAAATTCCAGGGACAAGTGGGTGATAATTTCCAGTGAGTGGGTGATCACTGAACTTCCTGAGTTCCCCAAAACACTGAAACTAAAATTTAAGACTCTGTTGCTAAAAACATCACTTGCTTTGGTTTCAGGACACAGAAAAAATCAAGGTGGAACTGAGCTTAAAATGTCATTCCTTCTGTTTGTCACAGTGCTGAAAAGTACTATGCAGGCTTTTGAAAAAAGTCATCAACAGCCTTACCCAGTGGCAAATCCATTTTGCATGCTACACAACTGTCCAAGCAAGATGTGCCTACTGGAGCAACAGTGGCATGACTGTTTTGGGGATAATCAACGACTCTCTGATTAGCACTGAAGTATATTCAACAGGATGGACTTTATACCTGGAAATGAAAACTTAATTAAAAACTTGCGGATGTGCAGGTCACAGACCCTAGTGAGGAAGACATAATACTTTTGACTCAATGGATATGTTGTGCCTATGAGATTGCTTTTTAAATATTTATGTTTATGCCCTTATATTTGTACTGCTCTCATCTTTTGTCATAATAGCTTCTTTGGGCAAATGTCAGTGACTACTTGCAGAATAAAAACCCAGGACAGTGCTGAGAATAAGTGGCTTCTGGATGCTCAGTACAATTAAAACATCTTTATTGTACCCTTAAATGGTAAGGTGAACATTGCGAAAGATATGGTGGAAAGAATATCACAGATAAAGCATTGATAAAAATATTTTGGGACAGTATTTTCTGGGCATGAAGTGCCAGTATTTTATGACCTCACAGTATGTTGCAATAAGGCTTGCATTGTTGGCAGTAAACACCTGACCAAGAGAAGTTTGTGGGGAAAAAGTTTATTTTGGCTTACAGACTTGAGGGGATGCTACATGATGGCAGGGGAGAACAACAGCATGAGCAGAGGGTGGACATTACATCTTTGCCAACATCAGGTGGACAACAGCAACAGGAGAGTGTGCTAAACATTGGCATGGGGAAACTGGCTAAAACAACCATAAGTCCACCCCCAACAATACACCACCTCCAGGAGGCTTTAATTTCCATTTTCCATTAGCTGGGGTACCTATCATTCAGATCACCTAAGTTTATGGGGGACACCTGAATCAAACTACCACACAGTAGTTATCATTACCTCCACAAGACCTTCACAATATTGACCTCATCAACACTTTAATATGGATGATAGAGGAGGACAAGAAAACTCATCAAGACAAAAGAATGATTAGCTGGAAAGAAGGAGGGGTTCTATAGGAGGTAAGGGGGTCAAAGGAAGGTAATGATAGGGGGATTATGATAAAATGATACTATTTTCATGCATGAAATTTGTCAATAAATGGTGTTTAAAACTTCAAAAAAGGGGCTGGAGAGATGGCTTAGCAGTTAAGACAGCCTACTTACAAGGCCTGAGGACTAGATTCAATTCCCCTATGCCCACATAAAACCAAATGTACAAAGTGATACATGCATCTAGAGTTTAGTTTCAGTAGCAGGAGGCCCTGCCATGCCTATTTTCCTCTTTCTCTCTCCTTGCAAGTGATTAATAAATAAAAGTACTTTTAAAGCCTTCAAAAAAGAAAATAAAACATACTTTAATATGCTAAATGTAAGTATCAGTTATTAGGCTATAAGTAGAAGAAAACCTCTATGAGTATTAGAAATTGTCCTAATAGCAAAAGGCAGTATATAAAAGTTATGAACTTGAGGGCTGGACAGATTGCTTAGTGGCTAAGGTGCCTGCCTGTGAAGCCTAAGAACCTAGGTTTAATACTACAGGTCCCACATAAGCCAGATTCACAAGGTGGTTCATGTGTTTGGAATTCGTTTGCAGTGGCTAGAGGCCCTGGCATGCTCATTCTGTCTGTCTCTCTTTCTTTCTCCCTCTCTCTGTCTCAAATAAAAAAAAATTAAAAATTATGAATTTGAATACATGTAACATATCTTCAAAATATATAAAACAAACACATTTTGAAATGAAATAAGAAAAATATATAATCATATGTTTGGTTTTAAGCAGACATCTACCTGTAGATATAGATCAAGAAAATAGAAAGTAGCCTAAAACAGTTTGAATTGAAATATTCAGAAAACTGATTGGAATTAAAAGACATAGAATGGTGGCACTTCCTTGTAATCCCAGCACTTGGGAGGCAGAGGTAGGTGGATTACTGTGAGTTTGAGACCAGCTTGGGACTACATAGAGAGTTCCAGGTCATCCTGGGCTAGAGTGAGACCCTACCTCAAAAAATAAGTAAGTAAATATAAAAGACATAGAAAACTGACTACCCTGCAATTTAAAATACCTATTATATAAAAGTGCACATTAATATTTAAGTAAGATGGGATGGAGAGATGGATTTGTGGTTAAGGTACTTGCCTGCAAAGCCTAATTACCTAGGTTTAGTTTCCCAGTGCCCATGTAAAGCCAAAAACACATGGAGTGGTACACAGATCTGGAGTTTGTTTGCAACAGCTGGAGGCCCTGGCGTGCCCATTCTCATTCCCTATTTCCTTACAAATAAATAAATAAATAAAATATTTAAGTAAGGCAACAACATATTAAATGACAAATAATTCCAACAAATGCAAATACTGTATATCATAAAAGTTGTATCTTTTGATAGTGTGGAAAATGTTTGACTAATTAATCCTTGGATGGTAGCATTGCTCAGGAAAGGTGTCTTGCTGGAAGAAGGGTGTCACTGGAGATGGGCTATGAGGTATTATATACATGCTGTTTTCCCTGCTTTCTCCCTGCTGATGTGAAGATGTGATGCTAGCTTCCTGTTCTAGCCTGTCATATTTCCCTACCATGATGAACTCTACCTGCTGGTATTGCAAGCTAAAGTAAAATTTCTCTGTCCCTAAGATGCTTCTGGTCGGGTATTTTGTTCCAGCAATGAGAAAGCAACTTACACTGAAAATTGGTAACAAAAGTGGGGTCTTCTATATTATAAACCAAACCTGTGGTTCCTAAGCTTTTAGAACTTTGTTGGGAGGACTGTGAGTTTTGAACTTTGAACTAGTGATGCCTTAGAATGCCATAAGCAGATCATAATGGGCTGTTTTGTTGGCAGTTTGAAAGGACAGATGTCCAAAGGCTGTGGAGTTCAAGCTTATGAGGTTTCAGAGTAGAATAAAGACTCTATCAGAATTTTGGACCTGGAAAGGATTATACTAAGTGAGGTAACCCAGGCCCAGAAAGCCAAGCGCCACATGTTCTCTCTCATATGTGGATCCTAGCTACAGATGATTGGGCTTCTGCATGAGAAGGAAAATACTTCATAGCAGAGGCCAGTAAGTTTAAAAGGAGATATAAAGGGGAGAGAAAAGAAGGGAGGAGGGTACTTAATAGTTGATATTGTATATATGTAAGTACAATGATTGAGATGGGGAGGTAATATGATGGAGAATGGAATTTCAAAGGGGAAAGTGTGTGGGGGGGAGGGAGGAAATTACCATGGGATATTTTTTTATAATCATGGAAAATGTTAATAAAAGTTAAAAAAACAAGACTCTATCAGAATTTGAGCAAGAACCACTTCATATGATATTCTGGCAAATAAATTGGCTATATTCTTCTACTGTCCCTACAACTTTAGTGAAGCTGAATTTAAAAGTAATGGACTAATGCACTTAGCAGAGTAAATTTTGAGGTGGAATAATATTGAGTGTATAGCTTGGGTTCTTTTAGCTACTATGATTCAGCTCTACAATGAAAAAGGCAAAATGCAAAGTAGAAAGATACGAAAAAATGTGAAGTTTAGAAATGAAATAAATGTGAGCAATTTCAATTTCAGGCAAAAGGACTGCAGCTGGAGGATAAGACCTGCCCAAGCATTTTAGAGCCCAAAGGATTTCATCATGAGTCCCAGATGCTGGACATAGACATGTAGGAGCTGGGGGCATTGTACATGTAGGTGGTGGAACCTTTAGGAGATGGAGTTTTGATAGAGGACCTATGTCAGTGGTGTTAGGTTTTGAGGTGCAATTGCTTGGCCAAATGTGCTGTTCTTGTTTTATGTTTCCTCTGTGCTAATTTAAATATGTGGTGTTGGCTTCCTACTACAGTCTGTCATTTTTTTCTTGTTGGGATGAACTCAATCACCTGGAACAGTAAACCAAATTAAACCCT
Source organism: Jaculus jaculus (assembly GCF_020740685.1). Lineage (NCBI taxonomy): Eukaryota > Metazoa > Chordata > Mammalia > Rodentia > Dipodidae > Jaculus > Jaculus jaculus. The sequence goes on along the minus strand of NC_059114.1, from coordinate 44,689,621 downwards.
TTTCCTTCCCTAAGCTGTCTAAGCAATGAGAAAGTAAGAAGAGCATACATCTCCTGTGGAAAGTTTTAAAAGTTCAACTCAATTTTGATATGTGGTATTCTCATTATCACAAGGAAATATTTTAATATTTTCATAATTAAATATTTTGTCCATGATTTGAAGTTTTAAAACTTTCCATGGGAGATGTGTTATTTATTTATTTATGTGAGAGAGAGAGGGAAGGAGAGAGAAAGGCAGAAACAGGCAGGGTGGGGGGGAGTGGGTATGCCAGGGCCTTCAGCTGCTGCTAATGAACTCCAGATATGTGCACCCTCTTGTGTGCATGGGCAACATTGTGTGCTTGTATCACTGTGTATCTGGCTATGTGGGACCTGGAGATTTGAAAATGAGTTCTTAGGCTTCACAGGGAAGTGCCTTAATTGCTAAGGAATCACTACAGCCCAAGATGCATGATTTTTTTTTTAAAAACTTCTGTTCTGTATTTAATTGAATTGTAACAATAACTTTCTCATTGCTGGGAGAAAATTCCTGACCAGAAGATGAAAAGATCCTTGGCCATAGATTGGGAGAATTGGTATCATAAAACATGGCCATCCTACAAAAAGCAGTATACAGATGCCATGCAATGCCAATCAAAATTACAGCACCCTTCTTCAAAGAAATAGAAAGAATTATCATAAAATCCATATGGAAGCACAAAAGCCTCTACCAAAAATGTTTTCAGCCAAAGAATCCTGACAGTGCTACCACTATACCTAATTTGAAGTTCGGCTGCTTAGCCACAGTAATAAGAATAGTATGGTACTGGCACAGAAACAGACACATTGCTCAATGGAAAGATAGAATATCCAGGTATAAATTCAAGTAACTACAATCATCTGATTTTTGACAAAGGGGTCAAAAACACACACTGGAGAAAAGATAGCATTTTCAACAAATTGCACTGGAAAAATTAGATAACTGCACAAAAATAAACTCCAAATGAACCAAAGGCCTCAATTAATATAAGATTCCAAATTAATGTAAGACAAACTCTGAAACAATTAGAGGAAAAAGTAAGAACACTTAAATATATGGGTGTAGGGAAATACATTCTTTTTAAAAATTATTATTTATTTATTTGACATAAAGAAGGATAGAGAAAGAGAGACAGAGAGAGAAAGAGAGAGATGGGCATTCCAGGGCCTCCAGCCACTGCAAATGAGCTCCAGAAATATGTACCATCTTGTGCATCTGGCTAATGTGGGTCCTGGGGAATAGAACCTTGGTGCTTTGGCTTTTCAGGTAAATGCCTTAACTGCTAAGCCATCCCTCCAGCCCAGAAAACACATTCTTAATAGGACTTCAAAGCTGAGGAAATTATACAAGCAATCAATGGGTTCTCGTGAAACTAAAAAGGAATTGTACAGCTAAAGAAGTGATAGCTGAGTCAATAGACAGCCTACAGCATAATGGATTAAAAATTTCACCAGCTGTACATCTGACAGAAGGTTAATGTCTAACTATACAAAGTACTCAAAAATTAAGCAGTAAAAATGAATCCAGTCAAAAAAACATGAAGCAGGAAACCAAACAGAGAGTTCTCAAAGGAAAAAATACAAATAGCCAATGAGCATTTAAAAAATGTTCAGTTTCTAAACAATGAGCTATAGAGTTGGACAGAGATTTCTCAAAATAATAACTGTAAATGGCTAATAAATATTTTGTAAAATGATTAACATATTTATCAATGAGGAAAAGGCAAATTAAAGCTACTTTGAGATTGCATTTCACTACAGTCAAAATTGCTATCATCAGAAAATCAAATGCTGGGGCTGGAGTGATGGCTTAGAGGTTAAGCGCTTGCCTGTGAAGCCTAAGGACCCCGGTTCGAGGCTTGGTTCCCCAGGTCCCACATTAGCCAGCTGCACAAGGGGGCGCACGCGTCTGGAGTTCATTTGCAGAGGCTGGAAGCCCTGGCGCACCCATTCTCTCTCTCCCTCTACCTGTCTTTCTCTCTGTGTCTGTCGCTGTCAAATAAACAAATAAAAAATTTAAAAAAAAAGAAAATCAAATGCTGGTGAAGGTATGGGGAAAGATGAACCCTTATTATTTATTTATTACTTATATTTTTATTATATATTTTACTATATTATATATAGTTACTTATTATTATTATTATGGGAGTGAGAACTGTGATAGACACAATACAGTGTGGAGACTTCTCAAAAATCTAAAAATAGATGTACCATATGACCAGGCTGTACCACTTCTGAGAATATATCCTAAAAGACTCTACACTTTACTATAGAGATATTTTTCCAGTCATGTTTGTTGCTCATCTATTCATAATAGCTAGAAAATGCAACCAGCCTAGATGCTCACCAACTGATGAATTGATAATGACAATGCGGTCCATATATACAATGGAGTTCTAGTCACTTGAAAAAACTGAAATTACATAATTCACAAGAAAATGGATGGGACCAGAAAAATTATACCAAGTCAGATAACTCAGGCTTAAAATGATAGACACCTCTCTCATATATGCATCCTAGCTTGGGAAAGTTAGATTTGTTTGTAAGTTGAAGTAAGCATCAGTTGCAATCTGCATCATATTGCTCACAGAAAACACCCAATCAAGAGAAGCTTGTGGGAGGAAAGTATTTTGGCTTACAAACGAGGGGAAGCTCCATGATGACAGGGGGAAATGGTGGCATGAGCAGAGGGTGGACATCACTTCCTTGTCAACACCAGTTGGACAACAGCAGCAGGAGAATGTGCTATACATTGGCAAGGGAAACTGGCTATAACACCCATAAGCCCACCCCCAACAATACACTGTCTCCAGGAAGCTTCAGTTACTAGATTGCCACCAGCTAGGAACCAATAATTCAGAACACATTGGTTCATGGGGGACACCTGAATCAAACCACCATATTAAAGCCCTAACCCCCATAAACTGATGACCATACAAGATGTAAAATGCAATGCATTCAGCCCAACTTTAAGAGTCTCCATAGTTTTTATTAATTCAAATGATGTTCAAATATCCCATAATCCAAGGTCTTTTAACTAAACCATAATACAAAAAAACCTAATGGCACAGAAGAAACATTTGCATTTCAAAATATGGCATTTGGCATAACAAATAAATGTTCAACCAATACTAGATTTAAAACAAACAGGGAAAACATTAAACTCTGTAGCTCCAAGTCTAATAACTCCAGTCAGTGAAAAGTCACCAAGTCCCATAATTCTAACCAGTGACAAGTCTCTGGAGTTCCAATTAATCTCCTCCAGGTAGAGTACTCACAGTCCCAGAAAACTTCATCTAGTGCTGCAGCTCTCCTTATGAGCCATCCCATAGTCCTGGCATCTCTACTGGGTCTCCTCTGAAACACACAATTCATCGTCATGGCTCCAATGGGTCTCCATGCAGGTACCAACAAGCCTGATCCACACTGTTCATGGCCATTTCCAAAAAAACAAAACCATGTTGCAAACCCACATTCCTGCATTTGTTATACACCACAGTACAAGGTAGGCTACCAATTTGTTAATCCAGGAGGGGGAATAAAGTAGACTTTGAAGGACAGGACACTTCTTCAGCATTAGACCCTTCAAAAGACTCTGAATTCTTTCTGCTGTTCCAATACAGATCATCTGGCCCCATTTAAAAGATTATAATCTCTCAAACAATTTCAGCTGAACAGGCAGCAGTGTTGGCCCAAAGATATCATTGTTTTCTGTGCCATATCCTTCTGCTCACACGAATTCATTTTCATGCAATGAAGCCCTGCACAAGTTCTCAGAACATTAGCATAAAAGCAAGCCTCTAACACAAACTGCTTCTAGCCCAGTCCAAGCAAAGCTCTTTCTCTCCATCATAAGCCAAACCTCATGGTCCATAGTTATTACTGTATTCAGGTCTTTCAACTATGATCAGAATGGTCCATTAAGCTGTATGTACAGCACTGCAGGGCATCTCCTAGGCCAAGGTTTTGAATCCTTCCACATTCCTTCCTCACATCAGTCCCAAAATGCCAAAAGACACACAGGTTTCTAGTAGCAAAGCTCCACTCCTCTATTTTTTTTTTTTTTTTACCAAGTTTACTGTTGCAGTAAGCTTCACATTGCTGGCAGAAAACACCTGACCAAAAGAAGATTATGGGAGGAAAGGGTTTATTTTGGCTTACAGACTTGAGGGGAAGCTCAATGTTAGCAGGGAGAAGTGATGGCATGAGCAGAGGGTAGACATCAACTCATGGTCAACATCAGGTAGACAACTGCAGCAGGAGAGTATGTCAAACACTGGAAAGGAAAAGCTAGCAATAACAGCCATAAACCTACCCCCAACAAAATACTGCCTCCAGGAGGCTTCAATTCTAAATTGCCATCAGCTGGTGACTCAGCATTCAGGAGATATAAGTTTATAGGGGACACCTGAATCAGATCACCACAACCATACCATAGTAGTGACAAGAAAGCTGGAATGAGGCTCAGAGAGAGAAATGAAAAGTGATTAGGGAAGGTGAGTACACAGGCAGGTGCAGGAACAGAATGGGGGTGGAAAGATCTAAGCGGGAGCAGGGGAAAGGAAGAGATAATAGAAAGGGAAGGGGATAGACAAAGTTAAACATGGTATGTACTATAGAATATGTACTATAGAATCCTACATCATCAGCTAGTTAAAGGATAGATATATCTATATCTATATACCTTTATCTATCTATCTACCTACCTACTATAGTACTCAAAAGTGCTATGTGAACTACTGGTGAAGAAAAGTTATCAATAGTCTTATCAAGCAGTGGAACCTGTAGGCTGCAAATTCAACTATCCAGGTAATATATTCCTACAGGTTACAGGTGCAACAAATAGTGGCACATAAATCATGAATGTAATGATCTACTCTTTGAATAACTATGACTATGACAGCCTCTTCGTGAGAGGGAATTCAGACTGGTTACTGAAAACCAAATCAAAAGCCTATGGGTTGGAATGTCAAGACCCTAGAGGAAAATGACCATTGTTCTTTGGCTAAACGGAGATGTTATATCCATCAAAAAGCCTAGCCTTCCAAATGTATGTGTTTATACCCTGTGGTTATGCTGTTCTCAGTTTTGAGTAGAAAACCTTTGTTTTACAAATGGTGGTGAATGGTAAATACTGGAGATACCCAAGAGTCATCAAGAAAATAATAAGAGAAAACCAAGTACTTAGCACTGGATCAGTCATCTCTATCACACCTAACAGGGCCTAGGGAATATTGCAGAGAAAGTCATAGAATGAATGTGAGTGCTGGTGTCACTTCTAGCCAGAGAAGCATCTCTATGGAGATGGTTGTAACAATGAGAAGACTCAAAATTCATCCAGAAAAATGTTGATTGCTCAACACTTAACAAGATATCTATTATGTCCTTCAATTCTCAGGGAATATTGCAGAAGAGGGGGAGGACAAAATATAAGAGCCACAGTGTAGGAAAGAGTACCTTGGGGTACTGTCTTCCTGACATGAACAGACTGGTACATTCATGATCTGACAGTATTTTCTAATAGCCTCACAAAACCTTCACTGTTCTAAGCTCCAATATTTTGACATGGTGCACAAAGGAAGACAAAATAAATGAGACAACAAAAGAAAGGAAAGCCTGTCTATAAAGAAGAGAGTCCTCAGGGAAATGGTGAGGAAGGAAAGGGGACAAAAGAGAGTACTAGGATTAGGATGGGAATACCATCAAATTACAGTATGTTCATATATTAAAATTCTCAATAATAATAACTCAATCAGTGAATAGGTATGATGCATACTTTTAGGTAGAAGAGTGTTTTCAGAAGATTTTTCATATAAATTCTGTCAAAATACAATGGTGGGCGAAAATTTTGAGACAAAACAATTCTTACACATAACCAGTGGGACTGTATATTAAGACAGGAACTGTGGAGTACAGTATGGAGGTTTCTCAAGAAAAAAGAGAAAAGAAAAAAATAAGAGCTGGGCATGGTGGTGCACACCTTTAATTCCAGCACTTGGGAGGCAGAGGTAGGAGGATCACTGTGAGTTGGAGGCCAGCCTGAGACTAGAGAGTGAATTCCAGGTCAACCTGGGCTAAAGCAAGACTGTACCTCAGAATACCAAAAACAAGAAGAAAAACTAGAACTACCTAGAACCAACTATCAAACACACACACACATATATGTATATGCTGGTTATACACATATAAAAGAGATATTTGCATGCACATGCTCATTCCTGCACTATGAATAAACAACTAAGAATCAAACTTAGTGCATAGTGAAGATACAAAAATGTCATATATAAATATATAATAATATTCAGCCATGCCATAAAGAGAATGATATCCTATCATTTACAATAAAACAGATGAAAGTGGAGGGAGCATTGTGTAAAGTGAAATAAATCATATGCAATAAAACAAATTCTAATTGACCTCACTCATATGAGGATGTTAAACTGAAATTCTGTGGATAGAAGAAATAAATTTTATTAAAACCCAGTTTGAGATGGGTGTGGACATGCCTTTAAGCCCAGCACTTGGGAGGCAGAGCTAGGAAGATTACTATGAGTTCGAGGCCACCCTGAGTCTACATAGTGAATTCCAGGCCCCATTATTGGCTTAGACAGATGGTTTAGCAGTTAAGGCACTTGTCTGCAAAGACTAAGGAGACAGATTTGATTCCTCAGTCCCCATGTAAGCCAGATGCACAAGGTGGTGCATGCACCTGGAGTTTGCAGTGGCTATAGGCTCTGGTGTGCCCATTCTCTTTCCCCCTCTCTTTCTTTATCTCTGTGTCTCAAACAAATAAATAAAATATTAAAAATAATTATTTCTGGGTGTTGTGGTACATGCCTTTAGTCCCAGTACTCAGGAGGCCAAGGTGAGAGGATTGCTGTGTGTTCAAGGCCAGCCTGAGACTGCATACTGAATTCCAGTGCAGTCTGGGCTAGAGCAAGATCTCACCTTGAAAAACAAAAATACACCAAATTATTTTTGAAATTTTGCAGATAGGCTTGTGAAATAATGGATGTTTTCTTCCAAAGGGTACACATAGAAAAAAAAAAAACCATATAACTAATCCTAGAAGTTTATCAATAAATTCAGTGAACTTACAATAAATTGGATAAAGTCAGTGACATCTATTAATTGTCAAGTGGAATATACATCAACATGATGCAATATTTGGAGGCTCAGGGTGAGTCTCCCAGACTTTATGAACCCCATTTTGGGTTCTGTTCTACTTTTAATAAAAAAATAATAAAGATGATCCTAAGAAGGATAAATTAAGAATTATTAAGTATACTTCTGCTGGGCATGGTGTCTCATGCATTTAATCCCAGCACTTGGGAGGTACAGACAGAAGGATTGCCATGAGTTTGAGGCCACCCTGAGACTACATAGTGAATTCCAGGTCAGCCTGGACTATTGTGAGACCCTACCTTGAAAAACCAAAAAAGGAAAAAAAAAATATTAAGTTTATTTGGGGGAGGGGAATTACAAATTGTGGGTTTATTTAAGGGATATTGGGATTTAAGGGAAACTGAAGCTTTTTATGTGCATAATTCTGTTTATTTATCCTTCCCTGGCATTGGAACAAAGTTTCCTCAGCCTTATAGCATGGACTGAACACCATCAGCTCTCCTGGAAGCCTTCAGGCCTTCATGTTGGATTGGGACTACTGAGGCACTCAGCTACATGGACTGAGCACTTACAGGCTTCCTTGACTCTCAAGTCTGTGGCAGTAAGTACCAATAAGTACCCCTTTTAACATAATTTATTCTATTTGTTCTGTTCCTCCAGAGAAACCTGACTAATACAGATTGAGACCATTTGTTTCCAATTTAGATCAAGCCAGACATGGTGCTGCATATTTAAGTCCCTGTGCCTAAGACAAAATAAAAACAAACAAAAAGAGAAGTATTTCAAATATAGTAGTTCTTGCAGATTTGAGGATACTTGCACAGGTTTCTTCAGTTGAGGATTCCTAATACAAAAATTCAAGTTTTGAAATATTATGTGATACTAATTCTTTTTTGATTTTAGAGCATTTTGAGCTTCAGATTTTTTGATTAGGCACATTTAGTCCATATTTTTGTTTTTATTGGAAATGATCTTTACCAAATATACACACATATTTTAGGATATAAAACCTTCATTAATTTTTGAATCATCTTCCTGATTGTGATATTATATACAATTTGGAAGAAAATTGTTTTTTTTTTTACCTTAGTAATTGCATATGAATCAATTGTCAATTGGACACTTTTTTCCTCCATCACTTGAATTTATTTTATGTTAAAAATGGGGGAAAAGAACCCTCAGACTGTCAAGAAAATTGGGCCAAGAGGACAGGAGCCAAGAAAATAAAAAAATGGGGAAAGGAAAAGAACTTTTTACTATGCAAATTATATTCAGTAAAATAATTTTCAGTGCCAGTACTTCAGCAAGTACTTTTTTGAAAGTTTTCTGCTAAAAATATTAATTACTCCTAATAATTCTTCCTGAGTAATAAAGACTCTTCAATATCAAATTTACTCTTAGCTTCCCCTCATTGCCTGTGCAAAGGTAGAAACATTGGCTCCCAACATCTAGTGTTCTTATTTTTCTGCTTGGTATTAAATGAAACACAGTATTTTCACTTCAGGGCTGAGGGTATATTTCACTAGTAGATTGCCTAGTATGTGCAGGGTCCTGGGGGAAGGCGGCCTTCACTTCAAATGCCATAATTACTGTTTTATTATGTATAACTAGCACAACCAAACCATGTATGAGGTAACAAACCTGCCTTTGCAAAACAAGGTATTGAAATAATGTATCCAGGCTGCTCACCTTAAACTGTATTTTAATAACATTCAAAAAAGCATATGGATTTAGTAAGCAAGGAGGGCAATGTTTATGTCATTTAAAATTTAATACAATCATTTCTGAGGGTGCTGGGGATTGAACACAGAACTTGAACTTCATGCATTCTATTGTTGTAGGCAGGCAGATATTAACTGGAGATCATTGGATGAACCCCACTTCCTGTTTCCCTTGTAACAGTAAAAAGGAAAACATCCCACTCACCCTTCAATATAATTTGAAATACCATACATAAAAAAGAGTAGGGACTTCTGGTTAAGATGGCGGCATAGGTACTATGCCAAAGCAGCCTGGGGGGAAAAAAGATCAAAAAAATTCAGCAAAATACAAACTTTTACTAAAAAGTCAAGTGTATAGGAAATTGAAGCGGCAGCGGGGAAGTAGAAGAGATCCAGAGCATCCAGAGCCCGCACAGGCTGGCAAAAAAGGCTCTGGCAGCTCGGCCAACCCCTGCGGTGGCAGCACACCAGAAAGCCGCCAGGCTCGGCTCCAGCTGCAGGAAAAGGCAGGTGCGGGAGCTTCCACTCACACCGGCGCTCTCTGCAGCTCAGGAAACATGAAGGGAGAGCGGCAGTGAGCAACGGAGGAGCAGACCACGAGGTAGAAGAACACGTGGAGCAGCAAGAGAACCAGAGCAGCTGTGGCTCCCTCCCCTCCCCCACTACCTGAGCCCACCTCCAGCAAACAGAGCAGCGGTCCAGGGACCCGGCCATGCCAACTTGAGCCGAGAGCGGGACCCAAGCAGGAGCAGAGTTCGGCAGCAACATCAGTGGCTCTGGCACCGGTAACAGCGGCCCCAGCAGTAGCAGCTCCAGTCGTGGCAGCAGTGGCAGACCCAGCAGCAGCAGACCCAGGAGCGGCAGCAGTAGCAGACCCAGCAGCAGCAGCTCCAGTGGCAGCAGTGGCAGTGGACACAGGAGCAGCAGCTTCAGCAGCAGTAGTGGCTCCAGCAGTGGCAGCTACAGCAGCAACAGAGGCAGCAGCAGCAGTGGGTCCAGCACCAGCAGCTTCAGCAGCAGCGGCTTCAGCAGCAGCAGTTCCAGCAGCAGGGGTGCTGATCTGCAGGGCCACACTTGCCAGGCTCGGTTTGCCCCGCAGGAAAAGCCAGTGCCCAGCTCCAGAAATCAGAACAGCAGCCCAACGACCCAGGCAGCAACTTGACTGAGACCAAAATCATCCAAGGTAACTGGGATTGCACCAAGGAAGGATCTCACTTGGTCACAAGCTGACTTGAATCCCTCAACAGACCAGAAATCTTAACCTCTTTGTTGATAGAGGATCTGGTCGTTATAATAACTACTCTTGCATACATACTCGGGGCTGTTTTTGATTGAATGCGTAGTGTTTAGTTAAATTTCAGAATCTACCTGTATTTTATTCCACTCAGCCTGCTTGAATACTCCTATAGCAGGGAAACTCAACCTCTAAGAACACCTTTGTAGATACTCTGAGAGTCTTAAGAGCCACACCTAACACTTTAAGCTCCTACCCTGAAAATATATTACATCAAATCAATTGATACAGCTAAGAATACCCAGCTAGCTAGAAAATCCAAGCATTAACTTACTCCAAGATGCAAAAATATATACATTATAACACAAGAAACACTAAAAAGCAATATGATATAAATCCACCTAAAAGTATTAATGCATCAGAAATGTCCTCCAGTGAGAACGAGTTAGAGGAAATGCCTGAGAAAGCATTCAAAAGAATGATTATAAATATGTTCAAAGAGGTCAAAGAATAAATCAAAAGAATCAAAGAAGAAATCAAAGAGGAAATCAAAGGAATCAAAGAAGACACAGCACACCAATTTAATGAAATAAAGAAGGCAATACAACACATAAATAAGGAAATAGAAATAATAAAGAAAAAACAGTCAGAATTACTAACAATGAAGAACACAGTTAATGAAATAAAAAAACTCTGTAGAAAATCTCACCAGTAGGATGGATGAGGGAGAGGACAGAATATCTAAGCTAGAAGACCAGGTGGCAGATTTAATACAGTCCAACAAAGAGAAAGACAAACTTATAGAAAAGTATGAGTGGGAATTTCAAGATATTTGGGACACTATGAAAAGATCCAATATAAGAATTCAGAGCATAGTAGAAGGAGAAGAAATCCACTCCAAAGGCATAGTAGGCATCTTCAACAAAATCATAGAAGAAAATTTCCCCCAAATTGGGAAAGAGGTGCCAATGCAGATACAGGAAGCCTTTAGAACTCCAGGCAGACAAAACCTGGAAAGAACGTCTCCTCGCCATATTATAATCAAACTTCCAAACACACAAACCAAAGAAAAAATATTGAAAGTAGTTAGAGAGAAAAATCAAGTTACCTACAAAAGGAAGCCCATCAGGATTACAGCAGATTATTCAACACAAACGTTTAAAGCCAGAAGGGCTTGGAGTGATATATTCCAAGTTCTGAAAGATAACAACTGTCAACCAAGATTACTTTATCCTGCAAAGTTATCCATTCACATAGTCGGAGAAATAAGGACATTCCATGACAAAAGCAGGTTAAAGGAGTATTTGAAGACAAAACCAGCTCTACAGAAAATACTTGATAGAATCCTCCATGCTGAAGAAAAGGAAAAGCACACATATAAGGAACCTAGAAAAAACAAGCAATACTCAAATACTAGTTAACAGAAGACAGCACAGGTAGAACCAGAACCACAAAAGAAAAAAAAAATGGCAAACATAAATACACACCTTTCAATAATATCTCTTAATATCAATGGCCTCAATGCCCCAACGAAAAGACATAGGTTTGCAGACTGGGTTATAAAGCAGGATCCTACAATTTGTTGTCTCCAAGAAACTCACCTTTCTACAAAGGATAGATATTATCTTAGGGTGAAAGGTTGGAAGACGGTGTTTCAAGCAAATGGGCCTAGAAAACAAGCAGGGGTTGCTATCCTAATATTGGACAAGGTAGACTTTAGTCCAACGTTAGTCAAGAAAGATAAGGAAGGTCACTTTATATTGATGAAGGGCACACTCCAACAGGAGGACATTACAATCCTAAACATATATGCACCTAACATGGGGGCTCCCAAATTTGTCAAACACTATTAGAACTAAGGTCACAGATAACACCAAACACAGTGGTGGTGGGTGACTTTAACACCCCACTCTCATCAATTAACAGGTCATCCTGGAAAAAAAATAAACAGAGGGGCATCTGGACTAAATGAGGTCATAGAAGGAATGAACCTAACAGATATATACAGGACATTTCATCCAAAGGCTGCAGAATATACATTCTTTTCAGCAGCACATGGAACATTCTCTAAAATAGACCATATATTAGGACACAAAGCAAATCTTAACAAATTCAGGAAAATTGAAATAATTCCTTGCATTCTATCTGACCACAATGGAATTAAACTACAAATCAGTAGCAAGAAAGGCTATAGAGCATACACAAAATCATGGAAACTAAACAATACACTACTAAATGATGAATGGGTCAATGAAGAAATCAAGAAGGAAATCAAAAACTTTATAGAGTCAAATGATAATGAGAACACAGCATACCAAAATCTCTGTGACACAATGAAGGCAGTTCTAAGAGGTAAATTTATAGCCTTAAGTGCCTATATTAAGAAATTAGAGAGGTCACAGGTAAACGACCTAATGCTTCACCTTAAAGCCTTGGAAAAAGAAGAACAAGGCAAACCAAAAATCAGTAGACGGGAAGAAATAATAAAGATTAGGGCAGAAATTAATGAAATAGAAACAAAAAGAACAATGCAAAGAATTAATATTGATAAACCCTTAGCAAATCTGGCCAAAAGAAAGAGAGAAGAGACACAAATTAATAAAATCAGAGATGAACAAGGCAACATCACAAGATTCCAGAGAAATTCAAAAAATCATAGGGACATGCTATAAAAGCATATACTCCACAAAGTATGAAAATCTGAAAGAAATAGATGATTTCCTTGATTTATATGACCTACCTAAATTAAATCAAAATGAGATTAATCACTTAAATAGACCTATAACAAACATGGAGATCTGAACATTTATCAATAATCTCCCAACTAAAAAAGCCCAGGCCTGGATGGATTCACTGCTGAATTTTACCAGACCTTTAAGGAAGAGCTAACACCATTGCTTCTTAAGCTTTTCCAGGAAATATAAAAAGAAGGAATTCTACCAAACTCCTTCTATCAACCAGCATCACCCTGATACCAAAACCAGGCAAAGATAGAACAAAAAAAGAAAATTACAGACCAATCTCCCTCATGAACATAGATGCAAAAATTCTCAACAAAATATTGGCAAACAGAATACAAGAGTATATCAAAAAGATCATTCACCCTGACCAAGTAGGTTTTATCCCAGAGATACAGAGATGGTTCAACATACACAAATCTATAAATGTAATACATTACATAAACCGGTTGAAGGACAAAAATCACATGATCATCTCATTAGACGCAGAGAAAGCATTTGACAAACTCCAACATCCCTTCATGATAAAAGTCCTACAGAGACTGGGAATAGAAGGAACATATCTCAATATAATAAAGGCTATTTATGACAAGCCTACAGCCAACATATTACTAAATGGGGAAAAACTGGAAGCTTTTCCACTAAAATCAGGAACAAGACAAGGGTGTCCACTGTTCCCACTTTTATTTAATATAGTTTTGGAAGTCTTAGCCATAGAAATAAGGCAAGAGACACACATAAAAGAGATACAAATTAGAAAGGAAGAGATCAAGTTATCATTATTTGCAGATGACATGATTCTATACATCAAGGTCCCTAAAGACTCTACTAGCAAACTGTAAGAGCTGATAAAAACCTACAGCAATGTAGCAGGATACAAAATAAATACACAGAAATCAGTAGCCTTCATATATGCTAACAACAAACACACAGAGGATGAAATCAGAGAATCACTCCCATTCACAATTGCATCAAAAAAAAAAAAAAATAAAGTACCTTGGGGGCTGGAGAGATGGCTTAGCAGTTAAGCAATTGCCTGTGAAGTCTAAGGACCCCGGTTTGAGGCTCGGTTCCCCAGGTCCCACATTAGCCAGATGCACAAGGGGGCGCACACGTCTGGAGTTCGTTTGCAGAGGCTGGAAGCCCTGGCACGCCCGTTCTCTCTCTCTCCCTCTATCTGTCTTTCTCTCTGTGTCTGTCACTCTCAAATAAATAAATAAATAAAAATTTTAAAAAATAAAGTACCTTGGAATAAACCTAACCAGGGAAGTAAAGAATCTCTACAATGAGAACTTTAAAACACTCAAGCGAGAAATTGCAGAAGACACTAGAAAGTGGAGTAACATCCCTTGTTCCTGGATTGGAAGAATCAATATTGTGAAAATGGCAATCTTACCTACAGCAATCTAAACATTTAATGCAGTCCCTATCAAAATTCCAAAGGCTTTCTTCATGGAAATAGAAAAACAATCCAAAACTTCATTTGGAATCACAAAAAACCTCGAATATCTAAAATAATAGTGAGCAACAAAAATGAGGCTGGTGGTATCACCATACCTGATTTTAACCTATACTACAGAGCTATAGTAACAAAAACAGCATGGTACTGGCACAAAAACAGACATGTAGATCAGTGGAACAGAATAGAGGACCCAGATGTAAGCCCAAGTAGCTATAGCCACCTGATATTCGATAAAAATGCCAAAAATACTCATTGGAGAAGAGACAGCCTCTTCAGCAAATGGTGTTTTGAAAACTGGATATATATCTGCAGAAGGATGAAAATAGATTCTTCTCTCTCTCCATACACAAGAATTAAGTCCAAATGGATTAAAGACCTTAACATCAGACCTGAAACTCTGAAACTGCTAGAGGAAAAAGTAGGGGAAACCCTTCAACATATTGGTCTTGGCAAAGACTTTCTGAATACAACCCCAATTGCTCAGGCAATAAAACCACAGATTAATCACTGGGACCTCATGAAATTACAAAGATTTTGCACTGCAAAGGACACAGTGAAAAAAGCAAAGAGGCAACCTGCAGAATGGGAAAAATCTTCGCCAGCTATATATCTGATAGAGGATTAATATCTAGGATATACAAAGAACTCAAAAAGTTAAATAATAAAGAATCAAACAAGCCAATCAAAAAATGGGCTATGGAGCTAAATAGAGCATTCACAAAGGAAGAAATATGAATGGCATATAAGCATCTAAAAATATGTTCTACATCACTAGTCATCAGGGAAATGCAGATTAAAACTACATTGAGATTCCATCTCACTCCTGTCAGATTGGCCACCATCATGAAAACAAATGATCATAAATGTTGGCGGGGATGTGGAAAAAAAGGAACCCTTCTACACTGCTGGTGGGAATGCAATCTGGTCCAGCCATTGCAGAAAACAGTGTGGAGGTTCCTAAAACAGCTAAAGATTGATCTACCATATGACCCAGCTATAGCACTCCTAGGCATATATCCAAAGGACCCATCTCATTTCCTTAGAATTACGTGCTCAACCATGTTTATTGCTGCTCAATTTATAATAGCTGGGAAATGGAACCAGCCTAGATGTCCCTCAACTGATAAGTGGATAATGAAGATGTGGCACATTTATACAATGGAGTTCTACTCAGCGGTAAAGAAAAATATAGTTATGAAATTTGCAGAAAAATGGATGGACCTGGAAAGGATTATACTAAGTGACGTAACCCAGGCCCAGAAAGCCAAGTGCCACATGTTCTCTCTCATATGTGGATCCTAGCTACAGGGTATTGGGCTTCTGGGTGAGAATGAAAATACTTAGTAGCAGAGGCCAGTAAGTTAAAAAGGAGACATAAAGGGAAGAGAAAGGAAGGGAGGAGGATACTTAATAGGTTGATATTGTATATATGTAATTACAATGATTGTAATGGGGAGGTAATATGATGGAGAATGGAATTTCAAATGGGAAAGTGTGGGGGTGGGGAGGGAAGGAATTACCATGGGATATATTTTATAATCATGGAAAATGTTAATAAAAATAAAAAAAGAGTAGGTTGGAGGTATTTGAACCATGATCCCTTCTCTTAAAAGTTGATACAATGGAGACTGTCAATCACTCATCAGGTCAAGAGACCACCTCTCCCCAAAAGACAAGGCGAGAATAGTTATCCTCTTAATGAGTAGCTATCTACCCTCCCCAAAAAAGTCCCTTCTTTGGTGTAGTTGCTAGCAGATCCTCACATTTAAGCCTGCCTTCATTTCTGAGTTCTATGTCTTCTTTGGATAATGGTCAAAATCATAATAAACATGCTTGCCCAGACACTGGCTTTGTTGTTATTGTTGTTTCTGAAAGAACACCCCCTCCCCACCTCCTCCACTCAATATGGTTGCTTGCCAACCTTCATTGCTAGACCTGCCTGCCTTCTGGACCTTGACGCAAAACACGCGACTTTTTCTTCTTGTTTTCCATCTCCTTCCTTCCGGTGGCTGCAGAGATTTATAGCTTGCCTTACTTATGGTCGTTGGTCCCCCCCACCCCCTCTTAAATGCTAATAAAACTCTCCTTGAGCCAATTTCTAAATTCTTTTTATTAATGAGACTAAGCATCCACAAAAGAGAACCCTGGTTCCAAGGCCATACTGGTCAAGAGCCACAACCACTGCACCACATCCACAGCCCAACATCCTCCCGGGGGGGCTGGGCGTGGGGAGAAAGAAAAGGAAATCAGAGCCGGAGAGCACTAGAAGAGTTCTAGTGATCTCGCGCGGGAATCTGCCAGAAATTGCGATGGAAAATTCCATCTTGAAAAGGGTAAACCTCAAAATAAAATCTTCACAAACTCCCTTCCTTCTCAGGATTTCCTTTTATTTTGGGTTTTCTTATTAAAAATAAGCCCCCCTCTTTACGGAAGTCGGAAGCCGAAACCAGGTGTGTTCCAAAAACAGCTTCTGCAGCCGCAATAATTAATTTCATGGCATCAGTTCAGACCATCTCAGTTCAATTATAAACAAATAAACAAACAAAAGTAACTTAACTCAGATGTAAGCTGCAGGCTTGACTCCTACAGTGCGTCCAAAGGCAAGCCATTTTGCAAAGCTGCAGGTCGGTGCAGAGAACCGGCAGTGCCCGTGAGGGACGCTCCGGAGCCATCGGCGAAACCGCTGCTCCCGGGAGGCAGAGGAAGTGAGGCTGGAAAACCTCTGGGGACTCCAGTCGTCCCTCCTTTTCTGATTTCAGGAGATATTGTTATTTTTATGTTTGCTTCTGTTTAAGCGATTTAGGGTGTGGGAACATAGAGGCTCCGAGACAGCGCGAGTGCTGGAACAAATAGATATGTCCACTCGAGCTAACGAGAGCGGAAGCAAGCCTTCTCTCTTGTCGTTAGTTGCCACAAGCTTGGAAAGGAAAATAAAACCGTTATAAGTTGAACACATGTTGATACTGTATTTCTTCCTTGAGTGTGGAGATTAAGAAAAGTTTCATTCACGAATGAGGGTGTGTGTGTGTGTGTGTGTGGAGGGGGCCCGTGTCTGTATACCGATGGCAAATCTTTCTATCTGGCTAGAAAATTTGCCCCTGGGTGTGGTGTCTCACACCTATAAATTCCAGCTCTTTGGAGGCTGTGCAGGAAGATTACTGTGAGCTTGAAGTTGGCCTGGACTGCATAATCAGACCCTGTCTCCAAAACAAAAGTAAAAGAATAATATTGTAGGTCAAGGAACTACCTCCATCTTCTGGCCATATGGACCAAGTACTCTATTCCTTCTTCAAGGATAGTTATGCATTAATTTGGTCCTTATTTGTTGGGCCTTGAGAAGCCCAGACATGAGGCCTAGTGGAACTTTCTGAGTCAGGCCTGCCACTTCCGCACAGGAAGTTAGGGTCTGCCGCTGGTGGGCGCTTAGAACCAACCATCTCAGAGGTCCTTGTATGCTATTAGCCCTTACATCTCACCCCACCCTAAAGTCTCCGCCTTTGTTCTCAACATTATATAAACACCCGCCTGTAGCAATAGAGTGAGTTCCTGCCTCCAAAAGACTACCCGCTCAGTGTGGTTTTTCTCCCATGGCCAGGAGAGGTTTCAGGGTGGTCCCACAGCTCATCATCCCCTCAACCCCTAGGGAGGAACCAGCAGGCCTGGTCCTTCCCTCAGCACTACCTGGCCCCACCCTCGGAGCCTGGCACTTATTCAGAGTATGAGGAAGGAGAAAAATGGATATTAAGAACTCTATGTTCAGAGAAATTATTATACTGTGAATGCATTGCTGTTTTCTCCATGGTTTGTCTGTGTATACTTATAATTTATTCAGAAGTCTTGTGACCACTGTGACTGAATAAAAACTATTTTTTTATTATCTCAGATTCACTGGATGTTTTACTTGTATGTAACCAAGTTTCTGTACTTTGTCAGTTTGTGGAAGTGTTTGACCAGCCGTTCCTACCCATCCCAGTTCCCTGAGGGTAGGGATACTGTTTAGGTTTGCTTGCAATTTGGATTCCCCAGAGGCTGTTTCACTTTTTGGTATGCAGTACGCTCTCAATATTTTTGATAAATAAGTGACTAGTGGCAAATACTGATACTTCTACAGGGAGGCCAGAAGCTAAGGAGTATATATAACTGCAGAACCTAAATAGAGCTGAAGATGAGCTTGAAAATGATTCAGAGATAGGAAAAAGTTATTATCAATTTGATCTCTGTGGATTCAATTTCTATAAATAAAATGTGCCTATATTTTTCTCAGTATCTAAGCCACACTAACTATAGTGATAATAAAAGGAGGATCTAGTGTACAATAGATGTTAAGTATGTGCAAGGCCTGGATACACAAAAACTCATGACAAAGAAAATGTGGCAGAAAAGGCAAATATGGTTTGATTTTCTTTCTGAGAGTTAGGTAGGTGGTCCAGATATAGGGAAGCTGCTACCTATGATCAGATTTCTGGATATTTGATGCTAGCAGCAAAAAGGGAAGCATCTGAGCTGTGGCTGGAAGACATTAAAGAGCAGGGTGGCTTCCAAAGAGATTAAAGGCCATTGCCCCAGAATAGGGAACTGAACCAAATCCTCCCTGTTAGGTCAGGACGGGCTTCTAATCTGGAGTCACTGAGGTCAGCAGAATGGGTACAGAGGCATAAGTAAGTGGATTATCCACATTCTTCAAGACACCACCTGTGCCAGGTGCGGTAGTGCATGCCTTTAATCCCAGCACTCTGGAGGCAGAGGTAGGAACGCCATGAGTTCAAAGCCACCCTAAGACTACATAGTGACTTCCAGATCAGCCCGAGCTAGAGTGAGACCCTATCTCAAAAAAACAAAAACCAAAAAAGAAAGAAAAGAAAAGAAAAGAAAAGGAAAGAAAAGAAAAGAAAAGAAAAGAAAAGAAAAGAAAAGAAAAGAAAAGAAAAGAAAAGAAAAGAAAAGAAAAGAAATAACCTGGTCATTATCCCCTTTTACCTGACAATGCCCCAGGTCATGGCTTCCTACCCCTTATCTCATAAGTTACATGGTCCCTGTTCTGGTGGTCATACCCTAGCTGTTTTAAACCTTTAATGTAGTGATCTCCCCTAAGGGAACTTTTCTATTCAACTTAACAAATGAGTTCCTTTCCTTCCCAACCTTCCCTCAACTGAAAAAGCCCTATAAAACCTACTACCTGAAAATTCAGGCTTGCAGTGCTCCTCTCCTGGGAGTCAGCCCTGGAAGCTCATGCTTTTTTTTTTTTTTTTAAATAAAAGTGGTCATCTTTGCCTCTGTGGTTTGCATGGTCTTGGTCACTTCCAAATCTTACAGTCCCCATCCCCATATTACCAAATGTTACCTGCTAATTTCCATTTTGTTTTCCAAGAAATGTCTGTGATTCTGAGATATAACTGCCTTCACCTTTGAAACATTCTTAGGATTATTCCAGAATGTGTACGAGGGATGTGCAATGAATTTTGAGTAATTTTCCATCATTGATACCTACACAGTGTCTCAATTTTCTTTTTCACAATAGTATAGGATGCATTAATGGGGTAAGCTGCTTGTTCATTCCTGCGGTGGGGTGGGGGGAAGCTGAAAAGAAAACAATCCAAAGTGATCTTAACTCTCATAAAAAGGGATAATAAGCATCTTCACTAGCCTAGGACCCCTAAGTCCAAATTCTGTCAATCAGTAATAGTCCTTGAGATGCATGTCCTCTAGCAACTTGATTAGAAAAATCTTGCTTGAAGATTTAGTATCACTGAATGCTTAATAAATGAATGATATTTTTGCTGTACTGTTAAACTTCTAATGAGTATTGACAAAAGATTTAAAGTACCACTGTTATTTCTGCCTCATAAACATCCAAGAAAATTCCTTGGAGATGTCATTGCAATGTGGCTAGAAGTGGAGGTTGGGAGACAATCCCACTGGATGACAATTCCATAGAATTATGATGCTGACCTGCCTTACCTAGGAAATGTGAGAAACAGATTCTTTAAGGACTGTAGAATAAAAATAAAATGTTTTTATCCTTCTAGAACTTCTTTCCATTCCATGTTAAATATGTTATGTATAATTCCAACCTAATGCAGGATAAAGAAAAGAGAGCTACATGTTATGTCACTTTACCTGCTATAAAATTAGGCTCTTAGAATCTCTTAACCAGATAGTGAGTAGAGGCAGCTATCATTAGCAAAATTAAATTTGTATTTTGGATAAAATATTTTGGATAAAAGCATCACCTTTTGGGTACATTATAGATACAATTGTATATCTCTGACCAGTTTTTGTTTGAATATTGCTCATTGTTTTTCCTTAGCTGCAGCTTTTGATAGCTTAGTTATTTTGTATCTGTAAAAAAATATTTTATTTATTTATTTACTATTTGCAAGGAGAGAGAGAGAATGGGCACACCGGTACCTCCAGCCACTGCAACCAAACTCCAGATGCATGTACATCTGACTTCCAGCCAAGATGGCAACTGCCTAACTGCGCCTCACATCCCAGGAAAGAAAAGCAAGACATTAAGGGTTCACTGGGTCTTTTAGGGGATAGCAAGCTCCAATAGATTGCCAGTGGGAGGGCACAGGGAGAAAAAACAGGGAATCGCTGATTCCATTGCTTGTGAGTAGCCCACCAGCTCCCTACCCAAGCAGCCGTTGTACCCACAGTCCCAGCTTCAGGATACTCCTGCACTTATTGTAGGAAAGGGGTCTCAGGCCAACATAGTTCCACTTGCCTCACTGCACAGGGGTGATCGCCCTGCTACCCCTGCCCACGAGTGACCTTGGGCACTCTCCACCTGCTGGCCCATTGGAGCTCAGGCTTCTTTGATCCATTTACCTGCCACACACGCGCCACCACACAGATCCCTGCTTGTGCAAGCTTAGCCTGCTCGGCCCATTTACTCACTTACTGCTCCTGCTGCCACACATTCATGTGCAAGCCCAGGCCCACTCCAACTGCCCACGTGAGCTCAGGCTATCTTTGCCTGCCTGCCCCTGCGTCAGCTCAGGTGCCAGCCCCTCCCTGACTGCCCTGCCAGCTGACAGCAATTCTCCTGTTGCTGGGGGAGCTCAGGCTGCTTCCAGGTCCCAGTGTTCCACCACCCCGGAGTTTAGGCTGCTTTGGTGCTTGGTCCCTCAGTGTCCCTCCTAGCCAAGGGCAGGCAGCTATGGTGCATTACTGAGAGAGAGCTCAGGCAACTTTGGTACCCCTGCCAGGCAGGAGCTCAGGTGGCTTTGGCAAGTGAGAGCCAAAGCCCAAACTTCTTGGCAACTGCCTCACACTTCTTCAGCTTCCCACTATGCTTGAGCCCACACTGATCCACCCACCTACGTGCCCATACACTGTGATGAGCAGACCACAGCACAAAAGAAATAACATGAAAAATCAAATGCAAGAAAATCCAGTTAGATCACCCAGTCCTACAATGAACATCTCTAATCAAAACATAGAAGAGTCATTAGGATCAGAACACCAAAATGAAGCTATGAGCAATGCAACCCTAACCAAGCTACTGGTAGAGCTTGCAGAAAAGCAACAAAGGACTTATAATCGTGTGGATGCTGCCATCACTAGTCTAGACCTAAAAGATAAGAAAATGGATGGAATTCAAAGACAGTTAAGAGAAATGAAGGAGACTGATAAAAGAGGACCTCAGAAGGTCAGCTGGTGATGCTAAATGAAGACAAAAAAAATGCAAGGATGAATTCCAAGAAGCACCAAGAAAATCAGAAAATGATGTGAGAACCAATCTTCCTCAAACTGTGCCACACAATTGGAGAACAGGGAAAGCTATCCAACTCTTTCTATGAAGATAGTATCACACTAATTCCAAAACCAGGCAGAGATGCCACAAGAAAAGAAAACTACTGGCCTATTTCCCTGATGAACTTAGATGCAAAGATCCTGAACAAAATCCTCACAAACTGAATCCAGCAACACATCAAAAGCATTGTCCACCTTGAGAAAGTGGGATTCATCCCAGGACTGCAGGTGTGGTTCAACAAACAGAAATCTGTCAATGTAATACACCATGTAAACAAGGTTAAACACAAAAACCACTTTGTACATCTGACTTTGAATAGGTACCACAGAATCTAACTCGGATCGTTAGGTTTCAGGAAAGCTCCCTAACCACTGAGCAATCTCTCCAGCCCCCTATTTCTTCTTTATTATTAAGCAGAGAAAAGCTCATGCCTAATCTCCTTTGATATGCCTTAAATGTAAAGTATCCCAAAACCTTGAGTAGACTATCCATCTTCCTAGAAGACATCTTGGAGCTTCACAAAGAATTTCTATCCAGAAAATGATAGCCTTCGGACTTCTCAGAGAATGTTAGGTTATTTGTTTTAAAATATCATTTGTTATTCTTGATAGTTTTATAAAATTGCTTTTCTTGATATTTCATAGATGAAGGCTGGCAGTCTGGATCTCCATCTCCTTAATTCAAGTATATATTCACTACATAATTTTAACTTTTTATTTGAAATGAAATCATTCAGTATTCTGATAATATTGATCACACAGAATTGATGCAGATATAAAACTACAGGGAAAAGTAATTGTAAAACCAGGCATGGTGGTGCATGCTTGTAATCTCTACACTCCAGAAGCCAAAGCAGGATATAGAGATCATGGCTAGTCTGGGCTAAATAGACTCAGCTCAGAAAATGTGCAAATAAATGCAATCTTCATTACTTACGTCATAATTTCAATGAATTTCTGTGCAAATTATTTAAATACTAATTTTATGCTTGCTAATTCCTAGTTTTCTTATTCATTTAATTCTTTGCTAATATTACAGCAACAGCACAACTCAAAGGAGGTGTCACCTAAGATGATCCAACAAAACAATCTTTTCTTTCTTGATTTTGATAATACCACCTTCCCTTCAGGCCTTCAATAGAAGTTGGCAATAAGTGTATGTCACTGTCAAAGATCTGGAGGTTCTCCAAGATGAAAATAAAACATGATATAACTGTGTCTCTGTTGTTACCAAAGCACTTGTCACTTATCAAGCATGAGAATACAGCAAGTACTTTCAGTAACATAATACCATAGAGACTTAGAAAAATATTCACGTAACCTACTCATTATGATGCATGATAACATGAAAATGAATACAAAGGGTTTGTTTGCTCTAAAATCCATGAATTGTAAGGCAACTAAGTGTTGAGTTCTGTATGAGGGAAATAGGTGGTATCTCCATTGGACAAAGTGGCATAGTGTTGGTGCGTATAATAGTATTTGATGACATTGGTAATGCATCCTCCACGTTACATTTGATGCCAAAAGAAATATATGATGTGACAAGAGGCCTGTAGCAGACAGATTCAGGTTCACTGAGATGAACTTCCAGACCAGGCACAGTTATGGAGGAAGGGATTTATTGGAGCTTACAGATCCAGGGGAAGTTCCATAATGGCAGAAGAAACTGGCCTGCTTTCACAGGACCAAGCAGAGACAGACAAGTACAAGCCAAAAGCCAAAAGCCACATAGCATAACACACTTTGCATATATTTAGATTGAAATCTGAAACCCACCACCACACTTAAAGATCCACCCAATGACATTGCCTCCAGCCAGGTGACTGCAGAATGCAAACTACAAACAAATAAACAACTGAATATATTGGGGGACATCTATTCTATTCAAACCACCACAAGGCCATATATTAAAGACCTCAGAGATTTAAGTTGTAGCTTAAGCTTTTTTATAACCTGTTACCACTATACAGGAAAGTTTCCATACCACCCAATTTTTTAGAAACAGTAATCAAGCTAAGATTATGCCCTCCATGTTTAGACTTACACCACTTCCAGTCTCTTCAGCTGTACTGGATACATACTGATAAACTCTAGGGAAAGTTTTAGATTACTCACTATATACTTTATTATTACTGTGGTCTAAGTAATCTTCTGTATTGTATACCTACTCTTTTTTATGATATGTGCCCAAATAAGAATTGCAATGTGATATTACATGTGTATTTCTTTAGTGTAACCAAGTTGTTTGTGCTTTTAATTTGTGTTTCTCTTATACTCTTTGTTCTCCACATATTTTAACTTCTTCACTGTATGTTATTTTTCATAATGTGTTTCACAGTTAGCAAGCACATAGCCATATTGTCTTTTTAAAGTGAAATTTTGCTTGGGCTCTGCATTAAAATACAATAATCTGCTAAACTGCCCAAATTTACCAAAGTATTTGCCCATTTTAATAATAATAAAGAAAATGTCTGCTGGGTGTGGTGGCACATGCTTTTAATTCTAGCACTTGGGAGCAGAGGTAGGAGGATCACTTTGAGTTCAAGTCCATCTTGAGACTACATAGCGAATTCCAGGTCAGCCTGGGGTAGAGTGAGACCCTACCTCCCCCCCCCCCAAAAAAAAGAAGAAGAAGAAAAGAAAAAGAAAAGAAAATAAAAGAAAAAGGAAATATCTGAAATTCTTGGGGAAAGCCATATATTACATGAAAGAGAGAAAGGAAGAAGTACACAAAGACACAAAATCACACTACAGTCTGTGGTATGCTTAGTCAAGACTTTTCAAGGGAATAGTGTTTGCTAGAAAAGTATAGTGATTCTCCTTGAACAAAAATATGAGCATGTTAATGAAAATATCTCTTTCTAAACCACTAGTTGCATTTGAACAGTGTGAACAGAACAACAATGCCTTTATTTTCTCTACTGGAATCACCTTTATTTTGAAATCTATTTTGTTTGAGCTTCACAAAATATTTATGTTAACAAATTAGGGAAAACTTCTTTGTGGCCCCAATAAGTGTAATGCATTTTGTGCTTGTAACCCAAGGATTGCAAGTACTTATTTCTTTTACTACCTGAGAGCTGAATGAAACAAAGCCATATGAAAATCATTGAGAAGGGCTAGAGGTTTCTCTCTGTTGAACGGGTTTAGAAATATGGATATCTCCATATTATTTGATGGGGAAATAGTCATATGAATCCCCATGATTACTCTTCTTATTTTTTTGTAATTACTGTATTGTGGTAGCCAAAAGAATCAAATTACACTGTAATAAAAAAGAATATAATGTATCCTCAACGTGTTCTTACTTTTAATGTCACTAATTATTATTTTTAAATATTATTTCATGGTTATTCCTCATCCATTATAGTCTTCTAGAAATAAAGGAGATAAATTAATAAGTTAAATAACATCATGAGGAAACAACTCCAGGCAATAGGACACCCAATAAAATAAGTGGTCTGAATACTTTACAATAAATTTAATATCATAAGAGATGTCATATTATTCTACAGAAAATAGTCACAATACATTCATAGAACTTCGTTAAAATACGAAGGTTCTGAGAAATTGCTATAATAAGTGGCCAAGAAAGTATGTGTATTTGTAAGGGAAACTCAACAGTGAATGGGATTTTTTGGGGGGGTTCTTTTGAGGTAGGGTCTCACTCTAGTGGTCTCAGGTGGCCTTGAACTCATGGCAATCCTCCTACCTCTGCCTCCCTAGTGCTGGAATTAAAGGCATATGTGACCATTCCCAGCTGGGAATTTTTATATTAATTGGCAAAAAAAATGGAGGAGTATAATGAAAGGATGACTAGTGACATTTATTAGGAACTAGCTTTTACATGATAGTATAGAATTATTATTTTTATTTTCTTAAGTGTGATAGTAGTATGATGATTAGTTGGAAATAATATCCTTATATTGAGGAAATGTCTTCTGAATGTTTAAATGCCAAGAATGATAACTGTGTAACTTTAACATTAATTAGAAAAAATAGGTCATATGTATGTAAAATAAAAGAAAGATGTAACAAATATGAAAGTATAAATAGTTATTTAGTTTGGATAAAAGGTAGAGATGTGCTCATTAAATATAGGTGTTTTAATCCTTCTACTACATGAAAATTTTCAAATGAAAACTTTTGTTTATGTATATACATACATACATACATATATTTGGCTTTTCAAGGTAGGATCTCACTCTCACTCAGGCTGTCCTGGAATTAACTATGTAGTCTCAGGGTGGCCTGGAACTCCAGGCGATCCTCCTACCTCTGCCTCCCAAGTGCTGGGATTAAAAGCGTGTGCCTCCACGCCTGGCTCGTTTTTATATTTTTAAAATAATTTTACAAATTTTCTTTTTTATAATTTTAATTTGTTATATATGATACTGAGTTAAATAAAGTCATTTTCATATAAAATATGATATAGTTTGAGCATATTCCCCATGACCTATACACTCTCCCACTCACTCTTTTCAGTCCCATTAGTTTCCTTTACTCTCCTAAATAGTTTCCCTTCTACTTTCCTGTCATATGTACATACACACTACCCAATACATCTGTCTTAACTTGCTGTAATAATTCTTATTTTGGAGCAACTTTAGGTTTTATAGAAAATTGGATTGCACTGATAGTTCCCATCTCTTCTTTTCTATTAGTTTTCTCTATTATTAATAGCTTTCCTTGGCAGGGCATATTGCTAAAAGTGCTGAACCAATGTTGGTGATACCTTATTATTCACTAAAATCTGTAGTTCATGCTAAGGTTAACTGCTGTTGTGTGATTCTTTCAGGTTTTACAAATGCATAATGTCATTATCTACCATTATAGTATAATAAAAGAAATTTAAGTTGTCCTAAAAATCACCTGTGTTTTATCTTCTTACTCTTACACTCCTTTTCCCTATAACTACTGACATCTTAAGTATTTTTACAATTTTTCTTTTAGCAGAATGCCATGTAGTTGAAATAAGCATAGATTCTTCAGATTGGCTTTTTTTTAGTCAGCAATATTCATACATTTAAAATATTTAAGTATTTTCTCTCTAGAGACCTTCCAAACTTGAGGGAGGTATCAGATTTGTAGCTTTTCGGCTTTATTTCTACTTTATCTTACGTCTACTGTCTATTAAAACGCCTTTCATAACTTAAGAAAAGAAAATAGTCAATTAGATATTAATTGGAAAGAAAGTGTTGGAATTTGTTTTGGAGAAAATAAATCCTCAAAAGGAACGCGGGGTGGCGCTGCAGCCTCAGAAGTAACAAGAACAAAGCTAAATGCAGACACCCGGTAGCCAGACATTCAGCCAAAGAAGCAAGAAGGAAGAAGAGGCCCTCCAGGGAAGTTGTTCGGGAAAATCAAGGCCTCAGGATTGTTGGGTTATTACCCCAGTGCCTTCAAGATACTGGGAAGTAGAGTCAGAGACGACGTGAGACGGAGCTGGAGCGGATTTGCTGGGAGACCAGAGGACAATGGAGACAAGAGAGGGAAAGCAGCGCGTTCTGAAACCAAGGCAAGTCCTGCTATTCTTTGTTTGGCTAGGACTAGTGCAGGCTGCTTCCAAGCCCAGGCGCTACTCAGTGGCCGAGGAAACGGAAAGTGGCTTTGTTGTGGCTAACTTGTTAAAAGACCTGGGGATGGAGGTAAAAGAATTAGCTTTGCGGGGTCCCCGGGTCGTTTCCAAAGGGAAAAAATTGAATTTACAGCTCGATAGGCAGACGGGGGATTTATTGTTGAATGAGAAACTGGACCGGGAGGAACTGTGCGGCCCCACCGAACCTTGTGTAGTACCTTTTCAGGTGTTGTTAGAAAATCCCTTGCAGTTTTTCCAGGCTGAGCTACAGATTAGGGACATAAATGATCATTCTCCAGTTTTCCTAGACAAAAACATAAATTTGAAAATTTCAGAAAGCATTGTTCCAGGGACCACTTTTCTAATAGAATGTGCCCAAGACTTAGACGTAGGAAGTAACAGTCTCCAGAGTTATACAATCAGTCCCAATTTCTACTTTCACCTCAAGTTACAAGACAGTCCCCAGGGCAGACTATTACCACAGCTGATTCTAGACAAGGCGCTGGATCGGGAGGAGGAATCGGAAATCAGGTTAACACTCACAGCTTTGGATGGCGGGAGTCCACCCACTTCTGGCACCGCTCTGGTCCTTATTGAGGTCTTGGACATCAACGACAACTCCCCTGAGTTCTCAGAGCTTCGCTATGAGGTGCAGGTCCCAGAAAACAGTCCGGTTGGATCCCATGTTGCTACTGTCTCCGCGAAGGATTTAGACATTGGAGCCTATGGACAAATATCTTACGTGTTTTCCCAAGCCTCTGAAGACATTCGAAAAACATTTCGAATAAATGCGAAATCAGGAGAAATCCTATTAACACAGAAACTGGATTTTGAATCCATTCAGGATTACACAATAAATATTCAGGCTATAGATGGTGGAGGCCTTTCAGGAAGTTGTGTGGTGTATGTTCAAGTGATGGATTTGAATGACAATGCTCCGGAAATTACCATCTCCACACTTACCTCTGAGATCCCAGAAAACTTGCAGGAAACCATAATTGCTGTATTTAGTGTTTCAGATCTTGACTCAGGAGACAATGGCAGGATGGTTTGCTCCATCCAAGATGACCTTCCTTTTTTCCTGAACCCCTCGGTGGAGAACTTTTACACTCTTTTGACAAATACGGCTCTTGACCGGGAGACCAGATCTGGATACAACATCACCATCACCGTCTCAGACATGGGCACACCCAGGCTGAAAACGGAGCACAACATAACAGTGCAGGTGTCCGACGTGAACGACAACGCCCCAGCCTTCAGCCAAACCTCCTACACCCTGTTGGTCCCAGAGAACAACAGCCCCGGCCTGCACATAGGCACAGTGAGCGCCACAGACACAGACTCAGGCACCAATGCCCAGATCACCTACTCGCTGCTGCCGCCCCAGGAAGGCGACCAAGACCCGCAGCTGGCCCTCGCCTCGCTGCTGTCCATCCACGCGGACAGCGGGCAGCTGTTCGCCCTGCGCGCGCTGGACTACGAGGCGCTGCGGGCCTTCGAGTTCCGCGTGGGCGCCGCCGACCGTGGCTCGCCCGCGCTCAGCAGCCAGGCGCTGGTGCGCGTGCTGGTGCTGGACGCCAACGACCACGCGCCCTTCGTGCTCTACCCGCCGCACAACGCGTCGACGCCCTGCACCGAGCTGCTGCCCAGGGCGGCCGAGCCCGGCTACCTGCTCACCAAGGTGGTGGCGGTGGACGGCGACTCGGGCCGCAACGCCTGGCTGTCCTTCCAGCTGCTGCAGGCCAGCGAGCCCGGGCTGTTCAGCGTGTGGGCGCACAATGGCGAGGTGCGCACCGCCAGGCTGCTGAGCGAGCGCGACGCGCCCAGGCACAGGCTGCTCGTGCTGGTCCAGGACAATGGCGAGCCGCCGCTGTCGGCCAGCGTCACGCTGCACGTGCTGCTGGTGGACGGCTTCTCGCAGCCCTACCTGCCCGTGGCCGAGGGCGCGCGCGACCCGGCGCCGCCCGACGCGCTCACTGTCTACCTGGTCATCGCCCTGGCGTCCGTGTCTTCGCTCTTCCTCTTCTCTGTGCTCGTGTTGGTGGCGGTCAGGCTGTGCAGGAGGAGCGGGGCGTCCTCGCTGGCTGGCTGCTCTGTGTCCGAGGGCCACTTTCCTGGACACCTGGTGGACGTCAGCGGGGCGGGGACGCTGTCCCACAGCTACCAGTATGAGGTGTGTCTGACTGGAGGCTCAGAAACCAGTGAGTTCAAGTTCTTGAAGCCCATTATGTCCAACTTTCTTGTTAAGAGTTCAGAGAGGGCGAATGATGCAAGCCCCAGTTTCAGGAATATAGAATTCAGCTAAATATTGACAATGAACTACTGAATCTTTTCTTAATTTGTGGGAGGCTATTTTTTTTTCTTCTTGCTCAATGAGGATGTCTTTTCTCATTTGGATGTACTTCTTTGCATGCTATTAGTATTTCTAAATACATAGGATTTGTCATGTAATGAATCTAAATGTTTTGTAGCTGATTTTGATTAGTCATATAACTTTATTTGATTTATGGTTTGGAAGTAAATTTTGTGTTTTCTGAAGACCTTGATTTTTAAGTCAGGGCATACAAATAGGGTTGAAGTACTACATTTAAACATATTTGCTATTCTCTTAGACTTCCTTAACTTTTATTTTGTGAACTCATATTAGTCAAACTCTTAACATAGCGATGTATAACTTAGCATCCTCCGTAGGTTTATCTACTTATGTACTTTAAGAAATCCCAATTATTGTACTCCCCCCCCAAACGTTCAAATTATACATGTTCAATAAATTTCTGCCAAAATTACTTGCTAGTCTAAACTGGAGCTAAATAGTATATATCTTAGCAATTTTAAGAGCATGTCCTAATTTGTCATGTTTTCTACTTCAAATAGTCTTTCAAAAATTCTCTGTTTAGCTGGGCATGGTGGCACCTGCCTTTAATCCTAGCACTCGTGAGGCAGATGTAGGAGGATCACCCTGAGTTTTTGAGTTAGAGGCCACCCTGAGACTACATCGTGAGTTCCAGGTCAGCCTGAGCTACAGTGAGACCTTACCTCAACCCCCCCCCCCAAAATCTCTGTTTAGCACCCTTTTTGCTTGCTTTGATCTGTATGTAGTATGTGCATGTATGCTTGCATGCATATTAATGTGTATTGGTGCATGTGCATACAGATTTGGTGTGTGTGTGTGTGTGCGTGTGTGTGTGTGTGTGTATGTAGGCCACAGTCCAATATTGGATGTCTTTTTTACTGACCACCTTATTTATGAGGTACACTTTTTCACTGCAACTGGTGCTCACCTATTGGGATAGACTAACTAGCCAGAGTGTCCTTGTCTACAGCTTCTCAGTGCAGGGATCTCAGGCTGGCACATGCCAATGTACTCAGTGTTGACAGGACTTGGGGGTCTGAATTCAAGTACTCATACTTGCTGGGCAAACACTTTATTGATTGATTTGTTTCTTCATCTCCCTTAACTAAATGCTCTTTTAAAAATATTTTATATTCATTTATTTGAGGGGGGGGAGAGAGAGACAGAGAGAGAGAGAGAGAGAGAAAGAGAGAGAGGGAGGGAGGGAGAGAGGGAGAGGGAGAGAGAGAGAATAGGCACACCAGGACCTCCAACCACTGCAAAGGAACTCTAGACACATGCTGGGTCCTTAGGCTTCACAGGTAAGCACCTTAACCACTGAGCCATCTCTCCAGCCTCTAAGCACTCTTTTAATGATTTGGAATTTTAAAACGTGCTCTCATCCTGTAGCCCAGCATAGCCTAGAACTCATCTGAGTGAGTGCTATGTAATTTAGACACTCTATTTTTCAAAAATTTCTAGGTCATTTAGAATTCAGTTAGAAAGGCCTGTCAGCAGAGTGTATGAATCCATTCCTTTTGGACTAAGTACTTCTACTTTCCCTCTTCAGTTCTGTAGATTTATCAGTGCTTTTTTTCAAAGGTGTTTGAGTTATGTTTATGTATAACTTCCAGTTTATTGCATAATAGTCACCAAGACATCCTAGCTTCTTAAATTTTTGAATAATGAAAGAAAGGAGAGTTATTATTTCATCTCATACAGTGATGCTTAGATTTGAAAAAATACTCAATGAGAAAAATTTTTGCTGGAATTACCTACTCCCTGAAAAACACTGAATAATACACTTTTGTTATGATTGAACTAATCATTGCTATTCAAACAATATACAGTTATCAAGTCCCTAGTGTTTCTTTTTTTAAAATCTTTCTTTTTATCTTCTACTGCCATGTCTTCTAGCCACTGACTTAAAGAATATGGATGTGCCAGGCGTGGTGGCGCATGCCGTTAATCCCAGCACTTGGGAGGCAGAGGTAGGAGGATTGCTGTGAGTTTGAGGCAACCCTGAGACTCCATAGTGAATTCCAGGTCAGCCTGGGCTAGAGTGAGGCCCTACCTCGAAAAACCAAAAAATAAAATTTTATACACACACACACACACACACACACACGTGGAAATTGGGATATTTAATTTTATAATATGCTTCTAAAATTACCCAAATGACTCATCCAACTCCTTGCAATTGAGTTTATGATAGACCTAATAAAGAAATCTCAAAATTTAATGTTATTCAAACTGTCATTAAGTTTATATTATTTTAATAAGATCTATTATAATATAATATAACATTACATATATATATATATATATATATATATATATAATATAAAATTTGAAAATCTCATTTTGAGATTGGTAGTGACACTGAAGACCATCTTGGGATAAAAAGTCTCTGGTCAACCACTTTATTAACTGCAAGAGATTGATTAAGTCACACCCCATGACATCATCTATTTCAATACCATGAAATTATTAAGAAACACAATAACATAATGTTATAGAAGTGCAGTCATTATTTTTAGTATTTCTAACATTAGAAGTAAGCTCAATATAAGAACCAGAATACAGGATCCCTGATAACTCTGTAGAAATACAAAACAAGCTACAGTGAATCCATAATATTGGAATCACTTCCTTTGTCTTTCTGTACCTTACAGTGGCTTCCTTTTATTACTAGAATAAAATACAAGTACCCGTTGCTTGCCCTGGGTTTCACCACTCCACCTCTTCCCATGTGTTCTTGAGACACTAAGATCTTGGTACATTGTCCTTCCATCTTTTATGCTTTACTCTGAAAGAGCTTCGCATATTGTATAGTCATCTGGTGTACTTTCTATTCTTCATCGTCCAGATTAAATGGCATTATTTTGTGAAAAATTTTTCCTAATCACCACCTGTTAGGTTAGGCCTCCTTATTACATGTATTCATTGTACTTAGTACTTTTTTAAATCACTCTTTTCACAATGTTTGAAGATCTACTTAAAATCTGCACACTCCATTCGATGTAAAACTGTAAGACTTGTAGACATTGTCATGCTACCACTAATCATATGCAGAACTTCAACAAATGACATAATTATGGAAATAATAAGATCAAAGTAATAAATATTAAATTATCATGAAGGACATCATAAATCATTTCTAAGTACTCCTTGAGAGAGAAACGTGGAAGTAATTATGATATTTTTATCACTTTGATGTCAGTTTTCCTACTATAAATGCAACTCATACATATTTCTAAAAAATGGAAAAAATATAATAACAAATAGGATAGTTAAGCATGTTACTTAAGTCAACGTCCATTTCATATTTGTGGGTAGTAATTACAGTGGGTAATGCCCTAGTATGTCTACAAAATCATGTAAATGAGGACTCTGATGAAGGACAGGTAATTCCATTTAGCGCATTTTACTTGCCTAGTTTGTGTTCATTTAACTTACGTGGCACTAAATGCCTCCATTGTGTCAATTAAGTTTGTAAAGGGAACAAATGTTACCACAAGTCAAAACCTACAAAAAGGAAGAAAGAAGGGAAGAAAGAAGAAAAAGACAAACACAAAATCCTTTTTCTAAGATTTTAAAGCTGTGAACGAACGCATGGTGGCGCTGTTTACTAAAAAAGGCTTATTAAGACGTGTATTCAGGGCGGAGAGACTCACAGACCCAGTGCATTCAAGTAGAAGTAGTGAACCTGGGCAGATTGTTAAGCAAGGAAGGAAATCTGTCTAAGCCTCCGGCAAAAATAATTCGCTAGGCCAACCACAAAAGTAAAAGACTGCTATTCCCAGCAACATCCGAGGATCAGCTTGGACTCTGCTACTTGGAAGAGCACTGCAGGAGTACCATGGAGATCAGAGAGGAGTGCTTTCTTAAACAAAGGCAAGTCCTGCTGCTCGTTGTTTTTCTGGGTAGCTTTCTGGTTGGGTCCCAGTCCAAACGCTATTCTGTGGCCGAGGAACGAGAGAGGGGCTTTTTACTAAGCAATCTGGCACAGGATCTGGGGCTGAGGATAGAGGAACTGACCACGAGAAGAGTTCAGGCTGTGTCCAAGGGAAACAAACAGTATTTTCAGCTCAATCATCAGACGGGCGATTTGCATCTGGATGAGAGATTGGATCGGGAGGAGCTATGTGGCCCCATAGAGCCCTGTGTGCTGCATTTTCAGATTTTACTGCACAATCCTTTGCAGTTTATTGCAAATGAGCTCCAGGTCATAGATGTAAATGACCATGCTCCAGTATTCTTTGAAAATGAAATGAGACTGAAAATCCTGGAAAACTCTCCAACAGGAGCGGTAATTCCTTTGGGAAATGCTGTGGACTTGGATGTGGGAAGAAATAGTCTCCAAAACTACACAATCTCTCCCAATTCCCATTTTCACGTTCACATACGCAGTCATAGGGATGGACGAAAATATCCAGAACTGGTACTGGACAAAAGGCTAGATCGGGAGGAGCAGCCAGAGCTCAGGTTAACCATCACAGCCATGGATGGTGGATCTCCACCACGGTCTGGGACAGCCCAGATCCACATCCTGGTTTTAGACATAAATGACAATGCCCCAGAATTTGCACAGTCACTCTATGAGGTTCAAATTCGAGAAAACAGCCCTATAAACTCTGTCATTGTCACAGTATCAGCTTCTGATTTAGACACAGGAAATTTTGGAATGATATCATATGAATTTTTTCATGCTTCTGAAGAAATTACCAAAACTTTTCAACTAGATGCCATTACTGGTGATATACAACTAGTAAAAAGTTTGAATTTTGAAGAAATTAATACTTATGAAGTCAACATTGAGGCAAAGGATGGTGGAGGGCTTTCGGGAACATGTACAGTCCTAGTTCAGGTGGTGGATGTGAATGATCACCCCCCAGAGCTGACTTTGTCTTCAGTTAACAGTCCTATCCCTGAGAATTCAGTAGAGACTCTAGTGGCTGTTTTCAGTATTTCTGATCTAGACTCCGGATACAATGGAAAAGTGTTCTGTTCTATACAAAACGATCTCCCTTTCGTTCTGAAGCCATCTGTAGAAAACTTTTATACCATAGTGACAGAAGGAGCATTGGACAGAGAGAGCAGAGACGAGTACAACATCACCATCACCGTCTCAGACATGGGCACACCCAGGCTGAAAACGGAGCACAACATAACAGTGCAGGTGTCCGACGTGAACGACAACGCCCCAGCCTTCAGCCAAACCTCCTACACCCTGTTGGTCCCAGAGAACAACAGCCCCGGCCTGCACATAGGCACAGTGAGCGCCACAGACACAGACTCAGGCACCAATGCCCAGATCACCTACTCGCTGCTGCCGCCCCAGGAAGGCGACCAAGACCCGCAGCTGGCCCTCGCCTCGCTGCTGTCCATCCACGCGGACAGCGGGCAGCTGTTCGCCCTGCGCGCGCTGGACTACGAGGCGCTGCGGGCCTTCGAGTTCCGCGTGGGCGCCGCCGACCGAGGCTCGCCCGCGCTCAGCAGCCAGGCGCTGGTGCGCGTGCTGGTGCTGGACGCCAACGACCACGCGCCCTTCGTGCTCTACCCGCCGCACAACGCGTCGACGCCCTGCACCGAGCTGCTGCCCAGGGCGGCCGAGCCCGGCTACCTGCTCACCAAGGTGGTGGCGGTGGACGGCGACTCGGGCCGCAACGCCTGGCTGTCCTTCCAGCTGCTGCAGGCCAGCGAGCCTGGGCTGTTCAGCGTGTGGGAGCACAATGGCGAGGTGCGCACCGCCAGGCTGCTGAGCGAGCGCGACGCGCCCAGGCACAGGCTGCTCGTGCTGGTCCAGGACAATGGCGAGCCGCCGCTGTCGGCCAGCGTCACGCTGCACGTGCTGCTGGTGGACGGCTTCTCGCAGCCCTACCTGCCCGAGGCCGAGGGCGCGCGCGACCCGGCGCCGCCCGACGCGCTCACTGTCTACCTGGTCATCGCCCTGGCGTCCGTGTCTTCGCTCTTCCTCTTCTCTGTGCTCGCGTTGGTGGCGGTCAGGCTGTGCAGGAGGAGCGGGGCGTCCTCGCTGGCTGGCTGCTCTGTGTCCGAGGGCCACTTTCCTGGACACCTGGTGGACGTCAGCGGGGCGGGGACGCTGTCCCACAGCTACCAGTATGAGGTGTGTCTGACTGGAGGCTCAGAAACCAGTGAGTTCAAGTTCTTGAAGCCCATTATGTCCAACTTTCTTGTTAAGAGTTCAGAGAGGGCGAATGATGCAAGCCCCAGTTTCAGGAATATAGAATTCAGCTAAATATTGACAATGAACTACTGAATCTTTTCTTAATTTGTGGAAACCTTTTTTTTTTTGTTTTGTTTTGCCAAGTGAAGGTGTCACTTCTCTTTAGAAAACAACCTATACAACCTCTTTGCATGCTGTTAATGTTATATAATGAATCTAATTATTATTTATATTCCTATTGACTGATTCAAGGCACTTAGCAGAATTATTTCAGTGACAGAAACAGAAGAATAAAAACTAGGTATTGTTTATAAATATTTCCTTTATAAGTCAAGGATATTACTTGTTAGGAGTTTTTATGCATTAATTTAATATATATGTATATATTTGCATAATAATCCATATTTTATTTTTCTTATCTATTTCATGTTACCAATGCAGTCTTAGTGCTTCATTTATTTTTTTCTATTTTTTTATGTTTTTTAGGGAGACTGAGAGTGAGTAAGTAAATCAAACTCTAGACACGTTCTCCACGTGGTGGTCATGTGTGACCTTGTGCTTGCCTCACTTTTGTGTGTCTGGCTTATGTGGACTGTAAAGAGAGATAAAACATGGGTCCTTAGGCTTCGCAGGCAAGCACCTTAATCGCTAAGCCATCTCTCCATCCCCTTCACTTACGTTTGCTAGTAGGGGCTTTAAGTTAACCGTATTTTATTGTGATTAAAATTATGCCTATTTAATAACTGAAATGCTATGTTTGAGAGCAGTGTAGTAGACTGCTTTCCAAATCCCCAATTTTGTAATTTATGCCACAGAATAAATTCATATGATTTGCTGTATATTATTCCTATAGTAGCTTTTTGTGAAATAAGTTTTCCTTAAATTGTAGTAATGCATATTTTAGGGATATAGTGCTTTAAAAGGTTATATATCTAATTCATTTTCTTTATTGACAATTATAATTAAAAATTTAATATTATATACATTCATATTGGCCCACATGTGTAGCAATGTAGATGAATATAGCCAATTACTGCCAAATAAATACTCTTTAGGATTACTAAAAGCATATTCACTATGACTGCAAAAAATAAACAGAAGTCATTTTTAATGGCTGAGTATAATTTCCATTTTGCATCAGACATTATTTGGTGAGACATGTGGTGGGATGGCAATGTAGTTTGTTAATCTGAGCTGTAAATGTAAGCCTTGATAAATTATTTCTAAACATCTTAAAATAAAAGTATTATTCTCTTTTAGTTCTACTGTGTTTTTAACAGGTACTTTCCACATATATGGTAACTTAGAAGTTAACTAGTTTCTTGGCTTCTTGTTTGGTTGCTTCATTCAGGTCATATGATGACAATTAACATGTTTATAATTTTAATAGGCTAAAAATTGTCAGTACAAGACTGGAGAGATGGATTAATGGTTAAGGCATTTGCCTTTAAAGCCAAATCATACAGCTTTGATCCCCCAGGACTCAGGTAATCCAGAAGCACAAGGTGATGCATGCATCTGGAGTTCATTTACAGTGGCTGAAGGCCCTGGTGTGACCATTCTCTTTCTTTCTCTATTGGCCTCTCTCCCTCTCTGAAATAAAATAAATATATAAATAATTTTTAATGTTTAAAAATTGTCAATACATATTCAAATTCTAAGTGTAGTACTTTACTTTAAAAAAGGTATACAAGGACAAGTAGAAAGTTTTAAAGGGAGGAGGACAATATAATTATAAAAGTCTAAATTTGTTAAAACTGAAAATAAAGTCTAGAAGCAATCACAACATCAAGTCTTATAGCTAGTGCAAGTGAAATAAAAAAATTAAAAATAAAAATAATTATCAGGCTGGAGAGATGGTTTAGTGCTTAAGGTGCTTGCCTGTGAATCCTAAGGACACATGTTCGACTCTCTGGATCCCACATTAGCCAGATACACAAAAGTAAGGCAAGTGCAAGGTCACACATGCCCATTAGGTGGTGCAAGCATCTGGAGATTGATTGCAGTAGGTGAGGCCTTGGAGTGCCAATTCTC
This sequence comes from Jaculus jaculus, assembly GCF_020740685.1. Classification (NCBI taxonomy): domain Eukaryota; kingdom Metazoa; phylum Chordata; class Mammalia; order Rodentia; family Dipodidae; genus Jaculus; species Jaculus jaculus. Next base: position 44,651,429 of record NC_059114.1, on the reverse strand, counting down.
TCTGTCTCTGTCTCTCTCTCTTAAACAAAAAACTCTTCTTGTATAGAATCTTCTAGGAGTTGGATACTCATAACTAGAAGAAAGAGAGCTAAAGTTTCCAATGACTTTTTCATATTCCCAATTGACAAAAAGAATTTAGGGTTGACATGCCTTCCATCTCACATCAAAAGCGGCTATAATTACATAAATGGTGTGGGGCCACAAGGATAGGTAATTGGTAGAGAACTTACAGGCAGTATGCTGAAGACCCTGCGTTCAATCCCCAGGATAAAAAAGTCATGTTATATAATTAAGGATCAATTGTATTTATCATTAATCATGGGAGAAAAATAATGTTTCCTAAGTACCTATAGAGATGCTTGGCTCTGGCTCTTTTGGCCAGAATTTTGTTTTCTTTTCATAATTACCTGGATTTTCATGAAGGTGAGAAAAAGATAAGTCTATTAAAGATATTTGTACCTGGCCTACTTTTTCTGTAGGGGTGTTAGCACTGGAGAAGGATTTAATTCAGGAAACTAAAAAGGAAAGTTCTTTTGGTCCACATGGAATATGATCTAAGACTAAAGTTGGAAGAGCTATGTATAAATACCTGGAAAGTCTGTTATTTTTACTCATTGTTAAATTTAGAGCACATAGCAAGATTTCACACATTATAAGCTTAATATAAATATTTCTAGAAGAACTTAAAACTATTTTAGAAGTCAATTATTTTCTAAAGACTGAGGGCTTATGTATTTGAAATATATGCATATTAATTTTGAGAAGAACTATCTGGATTAAAAAACAGGATGCACAATTCTCTTACCTATTATGGGAGTAATTCTAATCTCTGTAGAGACATTTCACTCATTAATGGTATCCCTCTACTTGTTGAGACCTCAGAACTGTAAAATGAAGTATTAATTTCCACTGAGAGTCCAAATTGAGCTTTTAGGAACAAAGAAGTAAGTAAATATAAGACCCTTCTGTTGATAAGATTAACATCCTAAAATAAGTATTTAACATCTATTGAATTTTGATTAGTTTTTATGGTATCAAAATTAAATAAAATTTGTAAGATCATGTTAGCTTTAAAACACCCAAAATTTCTTTATTGATTTATTTTCAAATGATGATTCTAGACCTGGAGAGATGGCTGGTCGGTTAACGTGTTTGCCTGCAAAGCCAAAGAACCAAGGTTCAATTCCCCAGGACCCACATAAGCCATATACACGAGGTGGTACATGCATCTGGAGTCATTTGCAACAGCTAGAAGCCCTGGCATGTCAATTTTCTTCTCTCTCTGCCTCTCTCTCTCTCTCAAATAAATACATCCATAAAAACTGACTTTTATTTTATTTTTTTGAAGTAGGGCATTACTCTGGCCCAGGCTGACCTGGAATTCACTATGTAGTCTCAGGGTGGCCTCGAACTCACAGAAATTCTCCTACCTCTGCCTCCTGAGTGCTAGGATTAAAGGTGTGTGCCACCACACCCAGCTCAAAACTGACTTAAAAGATGATTCTAGATATTGTGCGCATTTCCTTTCATATTATATAAACATTAATTCAAAAATAATAAAAACATTTCTTTATGAGTATCACAGTCTAGATTTTTAAAAAATAATTTTATTTATTTATTTGCAAGCATAGAGAGATCGAAAAGAGACAGAAAGAATGGGTACACCAAATGCTCCAGCCACCTCAAACGATGCAGGTGCCACTTTGTGCATCTGGCTTTACTTGGGAACTGGGGAATCAAACCCAGGCCATTAGGCTTTGCAGGCAAATGCCTTAACCACTGAGCCATCTCTCCCGCCCCACAGTCTAGTTTGTAACACTGAATAGCAAATATATGAAATAAATTTTAAATTTTTATATGGAGATGCTATAATACTAAGCAGTACTCAAATACCAATTAAGTTATCAATTAAATGTAATGAAGTAATTGTTATAATTTTCATCAATCTATTCTTAAGTCGTGCTTCCTGGTAAATTATGGCTTTTCAAAAATCTGACCATTTTCTATACATTCCACTATTGTAATTTGTGAGTATCTTTGGTCTTATTAGATCTTTTTAAGCCAGAAATTTATGAATCATATCTCAAAGGAATTTTTTTGTTTTTTTATTTATTTATTTGAGAGTGACAGACAGAGAGAGAAAGAGTCAGATAGACAGATAGAGAATGGGCACACCCGGGCCTCTAGCCACTGCAAATGACCTCCAGATGCGTGCACCCCTTGTGCATCTGGCTAACGTGGCTCCTGGGGAATTGAGCCTTGAACCGAGGTCCTTAGGCTTGACAGGCAAGGGCTTAACCGCCAAACCATCTCTCCAGCCCTCAAAGTTATTTTTATGTCCAATACATATATTGTTAACCAATAGTTTGGTTGATCATAGTTTTTTTTCAAATTTTTATTAACATCTTACATGATTGTAAACAATATCCCATGGTAATGCCCTCTCTCCCCCCACTTTCCCCTTGGAAACTCAATTCTCCATCACATCCCCTCCCCATCTCAATCAGTCTCTTTTATGTTGATGTCATGATCTTTTCCTGTTCTTATGATGGTCTTGTGTAGGTAGTGTCAGGCACTGTGAGTTCATGGATATCCAGGCCATTTTGTGCCTGGATTTAATTCCCCAGTACACATATAAAGCCAGATGCACTAAGTGGCATGCATATTTGGAGTTAATTTGCAGCAGCAAGAGGCCCTGTCATGACCACTCTCTTCTTGTTCTCTCTCTCTGTGTCTTTCTCCCTTTCTTTCAAATAAATAAATAAAAATATTTAAAATGTAAAGTCTTAGAGGTATGAGAAACATGTTTAGTCATACTAATATACACATAGTTGGAGTCCCAGAAAGAGGGTAACAAAAAAAAGAGGAATTGAAAAAAAGTAGTGAAAACCTTTCTAAATTTGATGAAAAATATTAATATGATCATCAAAAGAGACCAATATGCCACAACTAGAATAGACTCAAAGAGATCAATTCCTTGATAAATCATGATCAAGCTGCAACAGAAAAAGATGAAAAAGATAATTCTGAAGATAGTAAGGGAGAAATGACTATCTACATACAAGTTATTCTCAATAAGTTTAACAACTGGTCTCTCATAGAAACCAGGGAAACTAGACAGTAGTGAAATGACACATTAAGGTGCTGAAAGAAACTATCAGGTAGCAAGTCTATGCCCACCAAAATGAAAGAGAAACTGAGACATTATCACAAAAACAAAAACCATTGAATCCATTGCTATCAAACCTTCCTTACAAAGAATACCTAACCATTTGGAATTAAAGAAAATGGTATTACAGTAATTTTAATCTTCATAAAGAAATAAAAGCAGGGCTGGAGAGATGACTTAGCAGTTAAGGCACTTGCCTGTGAATACTAAGGACCTAGGTTTGACTCCCGGTACCCACATAAGCCAGATGAACAAGGTGGCACATGTACCTGGAGTTTGTTTGCAGCGTCTAGAGGCATTGACATACGCATTCTTTCTCTACCTGCCTCTTTCTCTGTTTCTTAAATAAGTAAATAAAATATTTAAAAAATAAATAAAAGCATCATAAAGTTAACTACATGGATTTGTATACAATTCAGTATATTATAGTGTCTTTGAACTTATTAGTTTAAAGAATGGAGCTCAGAACTATGTTCATGGCTATACAATTTGTGAAAATGAATGTTGCTTGGTAATACACCACAAATGTGGGACCAGGATTGTATAGAAGCAATGTTATAAGTACTACTGACAATATGGTGTCATAAAATGTTAGTTTTGATTCCCAGGGAGACTACTAAAAATTCACCTCAAAAAGTAAAAGAAATGACAAGGCCACTAATAAAGATAAGGACCATATTTGAAAATGATAGTTAAGAAAATATCTATTTGAGACAAAAATGATAGCAGTGAAGAATAGAGTAACAAGACATAAGTGCAAAATAACCCAAAATGGCAGGCATAAGTCTGCTTTATGAGGAACTATATTAGATGTGTATCAATTACCCTTTCCAATTAAAAAGTAGGAGTTGGCAGAATAGATGTTAAGAATGACCCAATTATCTGCCATTATGATTTGAATTTGAAATCTCACCCACGGGCTCATGTTTAAAAAGCTATGACCCTGTCTTGTGCTGCTACTTCTGAGACTGTGAAGCCTTTAGGAATGGGGCCTGGAAGGCAGAAATGGATTACTCTAGGTAGGCAGTGGTTGTACCAATTTCTGATATCTGCTTGTTTTCACTAACTTATGACTCACTGACATGTGAATTATCTCCTACATGTTCCTACAACCAGGAAATGAATCACTTCCCTTTGCCTTTTTGGTGGTAATAAACTGAAACTTGTGAGCCAAAATAAATATTTTCTTCCTTAGGTTATTTGTATCTGGATTTTGTTTGAACTATAAGAAAAGTAATATGCATATACCATCTATAGGAGACACATTATATTCAGTGATACAAATATGTTGAAGTTAAATGTGAAAACAAGATTTACCATGTGGACAGTAACTAAAAGAGAGAAGTTGAGAAGTGATTACATTAATATCTTACAAAATCTACTGTAAAATTAACCTTTAAAGTTATGAGAATCCAAGCATGATGGCACAGGCCTTTAATCCTAGCTCTTGGAAGGCAGAGTTAAGAGGATGGCCGTGAGTTCAAGGCTAGCCTGAGACTAGATAGTGAATTCCAGGTCATCCTGGACTATAGTGAGACATTATCTTGAAAAAACAAAATAAATAAATAAATACAAACTTATGAAAAATAAATCATTGAAGAGGGAGTATTTTATTTTCAAAAAGACCAATCTATTGGAAAGATATAAAAATTTTAAACATGCATGCACCTTGTAAAAAAGTCTCCCCAAAGTGAAGAAAATAATGAATATAAATGAATACACAATTAAACAACACTGAAATGTTAAACACCAAAACTTTCAATAATGGATGTAATTCCTAAATAGAATATCATCATGAGAAAAGACTTGAATAGCCTTAAAAACAAACTATATCTAACAGTAAAATACACATTATTCTCAAGGGATTTTTCATGACAGATCATGTATTTTGTCATAAAATAAGTCAGTACATTTTCAATTAAGAACTTTATTGTATCAACATATTGTATATTATTCATGTGCCCATTGGATTTTCCTTTTCCCCCATCTCCATTCCACTGGGAGACCTCCTCAGCAGAGTTATCGATATTCACTGTGGGATCATGAATGCGCCAGTCAGTCTCTGTTGATGGTGGTGAGCAGGGGAGACATGCCTCAGAATTTACCTTCTCACCCCATGGCTTCAATATTCTTAATATCAAAATCATACAAAATTTGTTCTTCAAATACAATGGAATGATATTGGAAAGCAGTAGTAGTAAAAGATGAGAAATTCACAAATATGTTGAAATTCATACATTTGTAAGAAGCCAGTTAGTTAAAGAAGTCACATAGGATAAAAATCTCTGAGATGGGGAGCTTCTGGGTAAGATGGCAGCATAGGAGCCAGGCCAAACCAGCCTAGGGAAGGATTTAAGCAACACCTCAGCAAAATAACTCTTCTTCTGAAAAGTGAAGGAGTATAGGCTCTTCTTAGACACAGTGAGGAAGCAGAAGAAACCAATATCCACCAGAAAGGAGGAAAATGGCAGGAATCCTACCAAGGTGTTGGCAGCCCACTGATTGGATCTGCACACCCACATGGCATCGCCCCACCAGGCGTGCCAAGTGCTGCAGCAGAGACAAAACAAGGGGATTTTTCAACCTCATCAGCCTCCTTGCAAAGTCAAAAAATCTGAAGGAAAGATATCTGAGATCAACTAAAACAAAACAAAAAAAGAAACCCACAGTACACAGGACTGCATTAGAAGAGCTAATCACTCTTTCCATATCAAGGCAGGTTATGGGTTACATATTCTTGCTTAGCTTTACAATTTCCAAACAAGCTGTATTTGGAGGTTGAATAGTGTTTCCTTTGATGCTTTAAGATTTATAAGGCTTTTGTGTTTTGCTTCTGCCATTATTGGGGGCAGGGTCTGATTCAGATTCAGGATGACCTGGAAGTCAATTCAGAACAGAAATCTCTACTTCCCAGTTGACAAAATTAAGTGTGTGGAACAACAAACACCCTTAGGGATTTTGCTATATAAGACTATATGTTTGTTTTAATCCCCACAATTACATACTCCTTGTGGGTTTTTATTGAATGTGTGTATTGCTCAGTTGAAGTTTAGAATTTGCCAGTAAATTGTTCCACCAAGTCCACTAAAGTACTTGCTTAGCAGGAAAACTTAAAACCTAGGATTACTTCTGAGGCTGGGGTACAAGAGCTACACCAGGCACCTTAAACTCATATCCTGAAAGTATATAAAGGTGGAGCACCACATCTAAGAACACTACAGATATGCAGAAAACACAAGCATCAAATAAATTCAGGATGCATAAACCACTACATTATACTACAAGAAACACAAATAATCAAGACAATAAGTCCAACCAAAAATTAAAAATCCATCAGAAACAATCACCAATGAGACTGTTTTAGATTTAGCCTAACAAATATTTTTAAAAAAATGATTGTACCTATACTCCAAGAAATCAAAGAAGAAATGAAAGGAATCAATGAAGAAAACAAAGGAATTAAAGAAGAAAACAAACTCCGGAAAGAGAAAACAGAAAACTAGATTAATAAAATAAAGAGGTCATTGCAAGACATGAGTAAGGAACTAGAAATACTGAAGAAAAAAACAGGTTGAAATTCTAGGTCTGAAGAACACAATCAATCAAATAAAAATGCTATGGAAAGTCTCACCAGTAGAATGGATGAAGGAAAGAACAGAATATCTAAACTAGAAGACAATGCATCAGACCTAATACAGTCTAACGAAGAGAAGTACAAGGTAATAGGAAGGTATGAATGGGAATTTCAAGATATCCAGGACACTATGAAAAAATCAAGCATATGAATTCAGGGTAGAGGAGAAGAATTTCAATCCAGGGGTTTAGTAAGCATTTTCAACAAAATCATAGAAGAAAAATTTCCCCAAATTGGGAAAGAAATGCCAATGCAGATACAAGAAGCTTATAGAACACTAAACAGACAAAACCTGGAAAGAACCTCTCCTCGCCATGTTATATATAATTAAACTACTAAACATGCAAACCAAAGAAAATATATTGAAAGCAGTTAGAGAGAAAAAGCAAGTCACCTACAAGGGCAAGCCCATCAGAATATCAGCAGACAACTCAACAGAAACTTTAAAAGCCAGAAGGGCTTGGGATGATGTATATCAAGTTATGAAAGATAACAACTGTCAACCAAGATTATTTTATTCTGCAAATCTATCCAAATTTATGGAGAAATAAGGACATTCCACAACAAAAACAGGCTTAAGGAAATGACAACTAAACCAGCTCTATAGAAAATACTTGAAGGAATTCTTCATGCTGAAAAGAAAGCAAAACACACACAGGAGGAAATAGGAAAAAATAAACCACACTGAAATGACAGTTAAAACAGGCCAGTAAAGGGAAAACAAGAAACACTACAAAATAAGAAGAATGGTGAGAATAAATGCATACCTTTCAATAATAACTCCTAATATCAATGGCCTCAATGCACCAACAAAAGATGCAGGCTTGCAGACTGGATTAAAAGGCAGGACCCTGACATTTGTTGCCTCCAGGAAACTCATCTCCAATAAAAGATAGACACCGCCTTAGGGTGAATGGATGGAAAACAGTATTTCAGGCAAATGGGCCTAGGAAACAAGCAGGAGCTGCTATCCTAATATCTGACAGGATGGACTTCAAACCAACATCAGTGAGGAAAGATAAAGAAGGTCATTTTATACTGATTAAAGGAATATTACAAAAGGAGGACATTACAATCTTAAACATATATGTACCTAACATGGGGATTCCCAGGTTCATCAAACACTATTAGACTTAAAGTCACAGATAACATCAAACACAATTGTAGTGGGAGACTTCAATACCCCACTCTCATCAATTGACAGGTCATCCTGGCAAAAAACAAAACAGAGAAATATCTGGATTAAATGATGGCATGGAACAAATGGACCTAACACATATATACAGGACATTCCATCCAAATGCTGCAGAATATACATATTCTCTGCAGTATATGGAACATTCTCTAAAAATAGACCATACATTAGGACACAAAGCAAATCTCAAAAAATAGAGGAAAATTTAAATAATCCCTTGTACTCCATCTGACCAAAATGGGATTAAACTGCAAATCAGCAACAAGAGAAACTATAGAGCATACAGCAATTCCTGGAGACTAAACAGTACACTATGAATGACAAATTGTCCTTAAAGAAATCAAAAAGGAATTCAATATATTCATAGAATCAAATGATGATGAGGATACAATATACCAAAACCTCTGGGACACAATGAAGGCAGTCTAAGGAGGAAAATTTATAGCTCTAAGTGCCTATATTAAGAAATTAGAGAGTTCACAAGTAAACAATTTAATGTTTCATCTTAAGGCCTTGGAAAAAGAAGAACAAGGCAAACCAAAAATCAGTAGATGGGAAGAAATAATGAAGATTAGGACAGAAATTAATGAAATAGCAACCAAAAAATTATCCAAAAAATCAATGAAACAAAGAGTTGGTTATTTGAAAGAATAACCAAGATTGATAAACTCTTAGCAAATCTGACTAGATGAATGAGAGAAGAGATAAAAATTAATAAAATTGGAGATGAAAAAGTCACCATTATAACAGATACCAAATAAATTCAGGAAATTATAAGGATATACTTTTAAGAATATATATGTCCACCTCTGGTTAAGATGGCAGCGTAGGTACCACACCAAAGCAGCCTAGGGGGGGAAGAAGCCAAAAAAAAAAAAAATACCCCAGCAAAATATACACTTTTACTAAAAAGTGAGGTGTATAGGAAATTGAAATAGCAGTGGAGAAGTAGGAGAGATCCAGAGCATCCAGAGCCCGCACGGGCTGGCAGAAGCTGCTCCAGCAGGGTGGGTCTGCACATGAGACTGCAGCGCCAGCACATCAGCCAGCTGCCAAGTTCAGCTTGAGCCACAGGAAAAATCAGGTGAGGGGATTTTCCACTCACACTGGTGTTCTCTGCAAACTCAAGAAACATGAAGGGAGAACAGCAGTGAACAATGGAGGAGCAGATCACAAGGTAGAAGGACAAGTGGAACAGCAGGCAAACTAGAGCAGTGTCGGCTCCCTCCCCCTCTCCCGCTGCCAGTGCCCAGCACTTGGGAACCGAGCAGCAGTCCAGGGACCCAGCCACGCCTACTTGAACTGACAGAGCACCAAAGAGGGACCCAATCAAGAGCACAGCTGAGACCAAAATCATCCCAAAAGGTAACTGGGACTACACCAGGTCAGTACTCGCCTAATCACCTGGTATGTAGGCCTGAACCAGAAGTGCTAGTTGCACCTTCCATATCAGGATAAATTATATGTTATAATGGGATGGATGGTCAAATTTTCCATTCTTAAATAAGCTGTATTTTGAGCTTGTTATTTGTTGCTTCTTGAATTATAGTGGCTTTGTTTACTCTTCTGTTATACATTAGGGAAGGGTTTCACCTGGTCACAAGTTGGCTTGGAACCCTCTACAGACCAGAAATCTTAACTGCCTTGTTGTCAGGATTAAGGGAGTGGGTGAGGCACCACACAGCCTAAGAGAGAGACAGAGGATCTGGTTGTCATAATACCTACTCTTGGATAAATACTCTGTGCTATTTTTCATTGAAAGTGTACATTTTTTAGTTAAATTTTAGAATCTGCCTATATTTTGTTCCACTTAGTCCACTTGAATACTCTCACAACAGGCATACCCAACACCTAGAGTCACTTTTGTAGATCCTCTGAGAGTCTTAGGAGCCACACCAATGCCTTAAATCCTACCCCAAAGGCATATAACATCAGATTGATTGATACATCTCATAATACCCAGCTAACTGGAAAATCCAATCATTAAATAATCCAAGATGCAAAAATATACACATTATAACACAAGAAACACCAAAACTCGAGACAATATAAATCCATCAAAAAGTATTAATGCATCAGAAATGACATCCAGTGAGAATGAGTTAGAGGAAATGCCTGAGAAAGATTTCAAAAGAATGATTATAAATATGTTCAAAGAACTCAAAGAAGAAATCAAAGGAATCAAAAAAGACACAGGACACCAATTTAATGAAATAAAGAGGTCAACACTAGACATAAATAAGGAAATAAAAACAATAAAGAAAAACCAGTTAGAATTACTAGCAATGAAGAACACAGCTAATGAAATTAAAAACTCTGTAGAAAATCTCACAAGTAGAATGGATGAGGAGAGGATAGAATATCTAAGCTAGAAGACCACGTGGCAGATATAATACAGTCCAACAAAGAGAAAGACAAACTAATAGAAAAGTATGAGTGGGAATTTCAAGATATTTGTGACACTATGAAAAGATCAAATATAAGAATTCAGGGCATAGTAGAAGGAGAAGAATTTCACTCCAAAGGCATAGTTGGCGTCTTCAACAAAATCACAGAAGAAAACTTCCCCCCAATTGGGAAAGAGGTACCAATGCAGATACAGAAATCCTTTAGAACACCAGCCAGACAAAACATGGAAAGAACTTCTCCTTGTCATATTATAATCAAACTACCAAACATACACATCAAAGAAAAAAATATTGAAAGCAATTAGAGAGAAAAATCAAGTTACCTACAAAGGCAAGCCTATCAGGATTACATCAGATTACTCAACACAAACTTTAAAAGCCAGAAGGGCATGGAGTGATATATTCCAAGTTCTGAAAGATAACAACTGTCAACCAAGGTTACTTTATCCTGCAAAGCTATCCATGAAAATAGAGAAATAAGGACAGTCCATGACAAAAGCAGGCTAAAGGACTATTTGAAGACAAAACCAGCTCTACAGAAAATACCTGAAAGAATCCTCCATGCTGAAGAAAAAGAAAAGCACACATATAAGGAACCGGGAAAAAACAAACAATACTCAAATACTAGTTAACACAAGAGAGCAAAGGTAAAACCAGAAGAGCCATAAAAAATGGCAAACATAAATATACACCTTTCAATAATATCTCTTAATATCAACGCCTCAATGCCCCAACCAAAAGACATAGATTTGCAGGCTGGGGTAAAAAGCAGGATCCTTAAATTTGTTGCCTCCAAAGAAACCCACCTTTCTACAAAGGATGGACACTATCTTAGGGTTAAAGGTTGGAAAACAGTGTTTCAAGCAAATGGAGTTAGAAAACAAGCAGGGGTTGCTATCCTAATATGTGAGAAGGTAGACTTCAGTCGTCCAACATTAGTTAAGAAAGATAAGGAAGGCCACTTTATATTGATTAAAGGCACCCTTCAACAACAGGACATTACAATCCTAAACATATATGCACCTAACATGGGGGCTCCCAACTTCATCAAACAAACACTATTAGAATTAAGGTCACAGATAACACCAAACACAGTGGTGGTGGATGACTTCAACACCACACTCTCATCAACTGATAGGTCATCCTTGGGGGAAAAAAAAAGAAGCATTTGGACTAAATGAGGTCATAGAAGGAATGTTCCTAACAGATATATACAGGACATTTCATCCAAATGCTGCAGAATATACATTCTTTTCAGCAACACATGGAACATTCTCTAAAATAGACCATATATTAGGATAGAAAGCAAATCTTAACAAATACAGGAAAATTGAAATAATTCCTTGCATTCTATCTGACCACAATGGAATCAAACTACAAATCAATAGCAAGAAAGGCAATAGGGCATACACAAAATCATGGAAATTAAACAACACATTACTAAATGATGAATAGGTCAATGAAGAAATCAAGAGGGAAATCAAAAAATTTATAGGGTCAAACGATAATGAGAACACAACATACCAAAATCTCTGGGACACAATGAAGGCAGTCCTAAGAGGTAAATGACGTAATGCTTCACCTTAAAGCCTTGGAAAAAGAAGAACAAGACAAACCCAAAATCAGCAGATGAGAAGAAATAATAAAGATTAGGACAAAAATTAATGAAAGAGAAACTAAAAAAAAAAAAAAAATCCAAAGAATCAATGAAACAAAGAGTTTGTTCTTTGAAATGATAAACAATATTGATAAATCCTTAGCAAATCTGACCAAAAGAAAGAGAGAACAGATACAAACTAATAAACTTAGAGATGAAAAAGGTAACATCAGAACAGATGCCAGAGAAATTCAAAAAAATCAGAGAGTTTAATAAGTATAGGCCCTCTTGTAGCCCATGATTGATGGTAGCTTGATATTGCAGAGTGGTCTTATTTTTGGATATGGTTCTGACTTGTTCCCATAGGGACATACTATAAAAGTATATACTCCACTAAGTATGAAAATCTGAAAGAAATGGATGATTTCCTTGATTTATATGACCTACCTAAATTAAATCAAGATGAGATTAATCACTTAAATAGACCTATAACAAGCATGGAGATCTGAACAGTTATCAAAAATCTCCCAACTAAAAAAAGCCCAGGCCCAGAAGGATTCACTGCTGAATTGTACCAGACCTTCCGTGAAGAGCTAGCACCACTGCTTCTTAAGGTTTTCCATAAAATAGAAAAAGAAGGAATTCTACCAAACTCCTTCTATGAAGCCAGCATCACACTGATACCAAACCCAGGCAAAGATAGAATAAAAGAAGTAAATTACAGACCAATCTCCCTCATGAACATAGATGCAAAAATTCTCAACAAAATATTGGCAAACAGAATACAAGAATATATCAGAAAGATCATTCACCCTCACCAAGTAGGCTTTATCCCAGAGATGCAGGGATGGTTCAATATATGCAAATTGATAAATGTAATACATTATATAAATGGATTGAAGGACAAAAATCACATGACCATCCTAGTAGATGCAGAAAATGTATTCAATAAAATCCAACATCCCTTCATGATAAAAGTCCTACAGAGACTGGGAATAGAAGGAACATATCTCAATATAATAAAGGCTATTTATGACAAGCCTACAGACAACATATTGCTAAATGGGGAAAAACTGGAAGCTTTCCCACTAAAATCAGGAACAAGACAAGGATGTCCACTGTCCCCACTTTTACTTAATATAGTACTGGAAATTTTAGCCATAGCAATAAGGCAAGAGACACACATAAAAGTGATACAAATTGGAAAGGAAGTTCAAATTATCATTATTTGCAGATGACACGATTCTATATACAAAGGACCCTAAAGACTCTACCAGAAAATTGTTAGAGCTGATAAAAAAACCTACAGCCAGGTAGCAGGATACAAAATAAATACACAGAAATTAGTAGCCTTCATATATGCTAACAACAAACAGAGGATGAAATCAGAGAATCACTCCCATTCACAACTGCATCAAAGAAAATTAAATATCTTAGAATAAACCTAACCAAGGAAGTAAATAATCTCTACAATGAAAATTTTAAAACACTCAAGCGAGAAATTGCAGAAGATACTAGGAAGTGGAAAAACATCCCATGTTCCTGGATTGGAAGAATCAATATTGTGAAAATGGCAATCTTACCAAAAGCAATCTACATATTTAATGCAATCCCCATCAAAATTCCAAAGGCATTCTTCATGGAAATGGAAAAACAATCCAAAAATTCAATTGGAATCACAAAAAACCTTGAATATCTAAAATAATACTGAGCAACAAAAATAAAACAAAAACAGTATGGTGCTGGCACAAAAGCAGACATATAGATCAATGGAACAGAATAGAGGACCTAGATGAAGCCCAGGTAGCTATAGCCACCTGCTATTCAATAAAAATGCCAAAAATACTCATTGGAGAAAAGACAGCCTCTTCAGTGAATGGTGTTGGGAAAACTGGATATGTATCTGTAGAAGGATGAAAATAGATTCTTCCTTTCTCTCCATGCACAGGAATTAAGTCCAGATGGATTAAAGACCTTAACATCAGACCAGAAACTCTAAAAGTCCTAGAGGAAAAAGTAGGGGAAACCCTTCAACATATTGGTCTTGGCAAAGACTTTCTGAATACAACCCCAATTGCTCAGGCAATAAAACCACAGATTAACCACTGGGACCTCATGAAATAACAAAGATTTTGTACTGCAAAGGACACTGTGAATAAAGCAAAGAGGCAACCTACAGAATGGGGAATAAAATCCTTGCCAGCTATATATTTGATAGAGGATTAATATCTAGGATATACAAAGAACTCAAAAAGTTAAATAATAATAAATCAAACAAGCCAATAAAAAAATGGGCTATGGAGATAAATAGAGAGTTCTCAAAAGAAGAAATACTGATGGCCTATAAGCATCTAAAATATTGTTCTACATCCCTAGTCATCAGGGAAATGCATATTAAAACTACATTGAGATTCCATCTCACTACTGTCAGACTGGCTACCATCATGATAACAAATGATCATAAATGCTGGTGGGAATGTGGAAAAAGAGAAACCCTTGTACAGTGTTGGTGGGAATGCAATTTGGTCCTGCCATTGTGGAAATCAGTGTGGGGGTTCCTAAAACAGCTAAAGATTGATCTACCATATTACACAGATAAAGCACTCCTAGGCATATATCCTAATTACTAATCTCATTTCCTTAGAAGTACGTGCTCAACCATGTTTATTGCAGCTCAATTCATAATAGCTGGGAAATGGAACCAGCCTCGATGTCCCTCAACTGATGAGTGGATAATGAAGATATGGCACATTTATACAATGGAGTTCTACTCAGCAGTAAAGAAAAATGAAATTATGAAATTTGCAGAAAAATGGATGGATCTGGAACATGAGGCAACCCAGGCCCAGAAAGCCAAGCACCACATGTTCTCTCTCATATGTGGATCCTAGCTACACATTATTGGGCTTCTGGGTGAGAAGGAAAAAACTCAGTAGCAGAGGCCATTCAGCTAATAAAGAGATATAAAGGGAAGAGAAAGGAAGGGAGGAGGGTACTTAATAGGTTGGTATTGTATATATGTAAGTAGAAGAATAGATTAATGGGGGTGAAAAGGCCCAAAGTGAGGTCAGGGTAGGAGATTGAGTAAAGGAAAGGTGGAGGGAGGGCTAATCAAAGTCTAAGATGATATAAATAAATCATATGGAATCCTCTAGTTTTGGACAATGGAACACTGAGGAGCCATAGATCGTTGCTAAAAAATTTTCAGTGCCATGGATGGGATACCTTCCAGTGAGTTGTTGGCCAGGGAGGTCCCTGATGCCCCCAAAACATTATATGCCATTGCTGAGGCCTTAGTTTCCCACCAGGAATTGATATTAAGACCCTTTTGCTGAAGACTCCACACACTTGGGCTGCAAGGCCACTGAGAAATCCTGCTGGAACTTAGCTGTTAACTTCCTCCATGTAGACCAGCTGACAGAAAGCTGGAAGAAGCCATTCTACATGCAGTTCAATTGGAGCAAGAGATACCACCAATGAAGATAATCAACAGTGGACACTGCAAGCCTTATAATTGGCCAGCCAGGCCAAAGGAGCCAACAGGTGCAATAGTGGCACATCTATCATGGTGGAAACCAACTGCCCTCCAATAGGACTGGAGGCCCGCTCCAAGGGAAGGAATACATCCCTGATACAGAAAACTTAAAACAGGGGTAGTCATGAGCCCTAGAGTGTAACATCTGCTGATTTCTGGATAAGGGTATATACTATGCTTATCAAACTCCCCAGTAAGCACCTCTCTTAATATTCATACCCTTATATTAATGCTACTTTCACTTTGGGTAGAGAATCTTCTCTTTTCAGATGGCAGTGACCTTGGGGCGACTCAGAAGGTATCATGGTGCTGGAAAGAAGTGATTAGAGTACCAAGTAACATCTCGATCACACCTTCTAAGGCTCAGGGTCTAATGTGGAAGAGGTGGTGGAAATAATGTAAGAGCCAAACGAAGGGTAGGACTCCTTACAATGTGCTCCCTTCAGACATAAAATGGCCTCGATATCCATGACCTCATAGTGCCTGACACTACCTACATAAGACCATCATAAGAGGAAGGAAAGATCATGACATCAAAATGAAAGAGAGACTGATTGAGATGTGGAGAAGATGTGATGGAGAATGGAATTTCAAAGGGGAAAAGGGGGGAGGAAGGTTATTACCATGGGATATTTTTTATAATCATGGAAAGTATTTAAATAATTGAGAAAAATAAAATTAAAAAATTTTAAAAAGAATATATATGTCTCTAAGTTTGAAAATCTGAAAGAAAAGGATGATTTACATGACCTAACAAAATTAAATCAAGATGAGATAAACCATTTAAGTAGACCTGTAAGATGTATGGAGATCCAAGCAGTCATAAAAAGTCTCCCAACTAAAAAAAGGCCCAGGCCCTGATGTATTCACTAGTGAATTTTACCAGACCTTACTGGAAGAACTAACACCACTGATTCTCAAGCTTTTCCATAAAATAGAAAAGGAAAGAATTCTACTGAGCTCCTTCTATGAGTAACACCCTCATACCAAAACCAGGCAAAGACAGAACAAAAAATAAAATAAAATTACAGACCAATCTCCCTCATGAACATAGATGGAAACATTCTGAACAAAATATTGGCAAACAGAACACAAGAAATCTCAGTAATATTATCCACCCCAACCAAGTTGGCTTTATCTCAGGGATGTAGGGATGGTTAAACACACAGAAATCTATAAGTATAAAACAGCATATAAATTGCCTGAAGGACAAAAATCACATGATCATCCTAATAGATGCAGAAAAGGCATTCAACAAAATCCAACATCCCTTTATGGTAAAAGTATTACAGAAACTTGGAATAGAAGGAATATATCTCAACATAATAAAAGCTATTTATGGCACACCTACGGCCAACATAATACTAAATGGGGGAAAACCTGAAGCTTTTTCACTAAATTCAGAAACAAAGACAAGGGTATCCACTGTCCCCACTTTTATTTAATATAGTACTGGAATTCTTACCTGTAGCAATAAGGTAAGAGACACTCATAAAAGGGATACAAATTTGAAAGGATGAGATCAAATTATCATTATTAGCAGATGATTTGATTCTATGTGTAAAGGACCTTAAAGACTCTACCAGCAAACTGTTAGTACTAATAAACACTTTCAGCAATGTAGCCGGATACAAAATAAATATATAGAAATCAGTAGCTTTCCTATGTGCTAACAATAAACATGTGAAGGATGAAATCAGGGAATCTTTCCCATTCACAAAAAAATAAAGTGCCTTGCAATAAACTTAACCAAGGAAGTGAAGGATCACTACAATGAGAACTTTAAAACACTCAAGTGAGAAGCTGCAGAAGACACAAGGAATGGAAAGACATCCCATGTTCTTGGATTGGAGAATCAACATTGTGAAAATAGCAATCTTTTTTTTTTTTTTTGAGGTAGGGTCTCACTGTAGCTGAGGCTAACCTGGAATTCACTATGTAATCTCAGGATAGCCTAGAACTCACAGCAATCCTCCTACCTCTGCTTCCTGAGTGCTGGAATTAAAGACGTGAACCACCACGCCTGGCTGAAAATGGCAATCTTACCAAAAGCAATCTACACATTTAATGCAGCCCCCATTAAAATTCCAATGGCATTCTTCACAGAAATAGAAAAAACAATGCTAAAATTCATTTGGAAGCACAAAAAAAACCTCGAATAGCCAAAACAATTCTGAGCAACAAAAATAAGGCTGGTGGTATCACCATATCCGATTTTAAGCTATATTACAATTACAATGCCACAGTAACAAAAACAGCATGGTATTGGCACAAATACAGACACGTAGATCAATGTAAAAGAATAGAGGACCAAGATGTTACTCCAGTCATCTGATTTCTGACAAAAATGCCAAAAATATTAGCTGGAGAAAAGACAGCCTCTTCAACTAGTGATGCTGGGAATACTGGATATCTATATGTAGAAAGATGAAAATAGATCCTTGTTTTACTCCATGAACAAGAATCAAATCCAAGTGGATCATAGACCTTAATATCAGACCTAAAACTCTGAACTTGCTAGAGGAAAAGGTAGAGAAACCCTTCAACATATTAGTATATGTAATGACTTTCTGAATATAACTCTGATTGCTCAGGAAATAAAACCACTAATCAACCACTGGGATCTCATGAAATTTCAAAGCTTTTGTACAGCAAAGGACACTGTGAATAGAGCAAAGAGACAACCAACAGAATGGGAGAAAATCTTTGCCAGCTACACACCTGACAGAGAATTAATATCCAGAATACATGAAGAACTCAAAAAACAAAACAATAAGAAATCAAACAACCCAATTAAAATATGGGCTATGGAACTAAATAGAGTTCTCACTGGCAGAAATACAGATGGCATATAAACATGTGAAAAACTCTTCTACATCCTTAAACCTTGGGGAAATGCAAATTAAAACTACTTTGAGATTTCATCTCTCTCCTGTCAGAATGGCTACCATCAAGAAGGTGTGGTGATGCATGCCTTTAATCCCAGCACTCAGGAGGCAGAGGTAGGAGGATCACCATGAGTTCAAGGCCACCCTGAGACTAGAGTTAATTCTAGGTCAGCCTGGACAAGAGTGAGACCCTACCTTGAAAAACCAGAAAGAAAGAAAGAAAGAAAGAAAGAAAGAAAGAAAGAAAGAAAGAAAGAAAGAAAGAGAGAGAGAGAGAGAGAGAGAGAGAGAGGGAGGGAGGGAGGGAGGGAGGGAGGGAGGGAGGGAGGGAGGGAGGGAGGGAGGGAGGAAGGAAAGAAAAGAAAAGAAAAGAAAAGAAAAGAAAAGAAAAGAAAAGAAAAGAAAAGAAAAGAAAAGAAAACAAGTGGCAGTAAATGTTGGCAAGGATGAAGAAAAAGGGGAACCCTTCTACACCTTTGGTGGGAATGCAATCTGGTTCAGCCATTGTGGAAATCAGTGTGGAGGTTCTTGAGGCAGCTAAAAATAGATTTACCATATGATCCAGCTATAGCACTCGTAGGCATATATCCTAATGACTCCTCTCACTACCTTAGAGATACTTGCACAACCATGTTTGTTGCTGCTCTATGTACAATAGCTAAGAAATGGAACCAACCTAGATGTCCCTCCACAGATGAATGGATAATAAAGATGTGGTACATTTACACAATGGAGTTCTATTTAGCAGTAAAGAAAAATAAAATTTGCAGGGAAATGGATGGATCTGGAAAGGATTATACTAAGTGAGGTAGCCTAGGCCCAGAAAGGTAAATGTCACATGTTCTCTCTCATATGTGGATCCTAGCTACAAATGTCTAGACTTGTGTGTGATCTGGAACCAAAAATCGGTAGCAGAGGCCAGTAAGTTAGAAAAAGGGCTATAAGGGAGGGAGGACAGGGAAGGTCTTAAGGGGATGGTATTGTATATATGTAAGTAGAACAGATTATAGGGAGGGGAAAGGCCTAAGTGAGGTCAGGGGAAGAGATTGTGTAAAAGAAGTGCAGGGAGGAGGGTCAATCAAAATTCAAGATATTCTGAATAAGACATATGAAAACTTACTTTTTTTGAATAATGGCATATCCAGAAGCCATAGATTGTTACTATCAAATTTTCAGTGCCAGGGATGGGATACCTTCCAGTGAGTTGTTGGCCAGGGAGGTCCCTGTTTCCTCCAAAACATTACAGGCTATTTCCCTTGGTTTCCCTTGAGAGAGAGATGGTAAGACCCTATTGCTGTAGACTTCACATGCCTGAGTGGCAAAGTCACTGAGAAATCAAGCTGGTGCTGAGTAGAAAACCTTTTCCCGGTAGACCAGCCAACTGAAAGCTAGAAAAAGCTGTACTGTATTCAGCCTTATGGGAGACAGAAGTCATCAGTGGTGAAAACAGTGGACACTGGAAGCCTCAAGTTTGGCCAGAGAGGCCAAATGAATGACTGAACGAGTGCAATAGTGACATGTTTGCACTGGGGGAAATCAACTGCTCTCTAATTGGATTGAAGGCCCACTCTATGGGAGGGAATACATGCCTGCTACTGAAAAATGAATCAAAAGCCTACAGCAGGAGAGCTCATGAGCCTTAGGGGTATAAAGCCTGCTCTTGTCTGGATAAATGCATATATTATTCTCACCAAATTGCCCTGAAAGCATTATACTTAATGTTCATATTCATATATTAATGCTACCCTCACTTCTGGTTAGAGAATTTTCTCTTTCAGATGGCAATGACCACTGAGATGACCCAAAAGGTAAGATAGTGTTGAGAAGAAGGGACTGAGGAGTGCCCAGCACTGAGACACCTCTATCCCACCCTCTAAGGCTCAGGGTCTCTTTCAGAAGAGGTCTCTTTCAGAAGCAGAAAGAATGTAAGAGCTAAAGGAAGAGTACCACTCCTTACATGCAACTGTCTGGACAGAAATTGGCCTCAATATCCATGATCTTGCAGTGCCTAGCAATACCTCCACAAGACCCTCATAATAGGAGAAAGAGATGATGACATCAAATCAAAAGAGAGACTAATGGAGAGAGGGAGGGGATATGACGGATACCAGAGTTATTAAGGGGAAAGTCGGGGAGAGGAGGGAAATATCATGGTTTGTTGTCTGTAAGTATAGAAGTTGTCAATAATATAGATAGATAGATATAGATATAGATACACAGTTATCACAAGTTCAAAGCCAGCCTGGGCAACCTAGAGAAACCATGTCTAAATAAATAAATAGGCAAAATAAGAAAAAAATGGCTGGAGAGTTGGCTTAGTGGTTAAGACGTTTGCCTGTAAAGTCAAAGGACCTCAGTTTGATCCCCCAGGACCCACATAAGCCAAATGCACAAGGGGGCATATGCATCTGGAGTTTGTTTGCAGGGGCTGGAGGCCCTGGTGTGCCCATTCTCTCTCTCCCTCTCTCTCTCAAATAAATAAATAATAATAAATAAGAAAACATCTCTGAGATGAATTAAAATGTAAATACAACATAGCAAAAGTTGTGTTGAGTAGAAAATTGTACCTTAAAGTACCTATATTTTCTTATTTAGTTTTTTGAGACAGGATCTCTATCTCAGTGTGACATGAAACTCACTTTGTATCCCAGGCTGTCCTCAAACTC
The DNA here is from genome assembly GCF_020740685.1 of Jaculus jaculus. NCBI lineage: Eukaryota > Metazoa > Chordata > Mammalia > Rodentia > Dipodidae > Jaculus > Jaculus jaculus. Next base: position 44,630,337 of record NC_059114.1, on the reverse strand, counting down.
CTGGTGATCCTGGTGATCCACCTATCTCAGCTTCTGGAGGGCTGGGATTAAAGGCACATGCCACCACTCCCAGCTTGGAATACCCATATTTTAAAAAGATAGAAAACAGTACCCCAAACTTCCCCTTTAAGAATCTTGAAGAAGTGGCTGGAGAGATTGCTTAGTGGTTAATCACTTGCCTGTGAAGCCTAAACAATCCAGTTCGAGGCTCAATCCCCCAGGACCCATGTAAGCCAGATGTGCAGGGTGGCACATACATCTGGAGTTAGTTTGCAGTGGCTGAAGGCCCTGGGGTGCCCATTGTCTGTCTGTCTATCTCTCTCTCTCTCTCCTTCTTTCTCTCTCTGTCACTATCAAATAAATAAGAATAAATAAAAAAATTAAAAAAGAATCTTGAAGAAAAGAAGAGCATATTAAATTAAGGTTGTTGAACATTTTTTGAAATATTTATTGCCCATTTTTAATTCTTCTTTTCAGAACAGTCTATTGAAATCAAATCATTTGCCCATTCATTAACTGTATGATTTTTTGTGTTTTTAATTTTTTGTGTTCTTTGTACATTCTAGATAATAATTACATCATTTGTAGAGCTGGCAAAGATTGTCTTTCATTCTTTAGGCTGCATCCTCATTCCATTGATTGCATCCTTGGCTATGGAGAAGCTTTTTAATTTCATGGAGTCTCATTTGTCAGTCAGTTCTTGACATTCTTTCCTGTGTTATTAAGGTCCTTCTCAGAAGGTTTTATCTATGCCCATATCTTTAAGTTTTGCCTTGTGTTTTCCTCTAACAGTTTCAGAGTTTCAGTTCTTATATTCAGATTTGATCTATTCTGAATTAATTTTGCAGGGTAAAAGGTATGGGTCTGGTTTTATTATTATACATCTTGATATCTAATTTTTCCAAGCACTATTTGTTGAGAAGGCTATTGGTTTTCCATTGTATATTCTTGGTTCATTTGTCAAAACTTAGGTTGTTGTGCCTGTGCATGTTAATTTCAGGGTACTCTAGTAAATCCCACTGGTCATTTTTATTGGTTTGTGCCAGAACCATAACTCTTAGATTTTTTCCCCCATTTTTATTATTGGGATTTTGTCAAGGATTGCACTTAATCTATATGTCACATTTAGTATTATAGAGATTTTCACAATATTAATTTTGCCAGTCCATGAGCATGTGAGATTTCTGCTTTAAGATATTATTTCACTTCCATCAGAAAAGAAATTGTGAAAAAAATATATATAACAAATACTGGTAGGGAATTAGAGAAAGAAGTACCCTCATATACTAATGGTGGGAATGTTAGACTGAGAATCCACTATGGAAATCAATGTGGGAGATTCTAACAAAAAAATAAAAATAGAGCTACCACTATAGATCCAGCTACACCACTCCTGGGTATACACCAAAAACAATCTAAGTAAGCAGCCACAGAGATCCTTGGATATGCATGCCTCTTTCTGCATTATTCATAATAACCAAATACATAACCATCATAGGTGTCCAATATAAACAGAAAATAAGATGTGCTCTCTCTCTATATATATACAACAGCATTTTTTTCAGTTATAAAGAATAAAACTATGTCACTTAAAGGAAAATGGATGAAACTAGAGATCATTGTGTCAAACAAAATAAGCCAGACTTGGAAAAATAAATATCACATGTTTATCCTAATATGAAGAAACATATATACATATTATGTAAATATTAATATATATTATATAAATATTATATATATATATATAATATTTTTAAAGATATTTATATAAGTGGCTGGGGAGATGGTTCAATGGTTAAAGGCGCTTACTTGCAAAGCTTGATGCTCTGATTTCAATTCCCCAGTACCCACGTTAAGTGAATGGCTATTCATTTGTAGCATCTAGACTCCCTCACATGCCATCGCACATGTGAATATGCAAAAAGAAAGAAAGAAAGAAAATAAGGAAGAAAGAAAAGTTAGGCATTTCCTCCAACATTTAAGGCTATAGGTAATCCATAGTGTTCATGACTATTCAAGTTCATGCTACGTAATGGCATTGGCTTATTAGTTACCTAACTTAAAGTATCACCACCATTGTGCAAATCCTATACACTTTTAAAACAGCTATCATTTGAAAACTTCGGAAAGGTTCTTTGATTTGAAATTTGTTAATTCCTTAATCAAGACGCAGGGTGGCGCTGCAGGCTAAGACTGAATACCAGTAAAGCACCACAAACACTCCTGTTCTTTTGTGCTGCCAGACACAAAGGAGAAAACAAAACGTGCAAAAAGCTTAGCAAACAATGCGGAATTATGAACGGGTTAACAGCGATATATGAAATTTAATACTAAGGTACTTCATGGTGATTCCTCCAAACTGCTTTGTGATTCATGAAAGAATTGCATGCCAGGTACAAAATGGAGAAGCTGAAGAGAATTCATCCTAAAAGGCAAGTACTGGTTTTTATTACAACAATATTCTTGTCTCGGGTTCTTGCGAAACCTATTCATTACTCTATACTGGAGGAAATGGAGAGTGGCTCATTAGTAGCCCATCTGACCAAGGACTTGGGTTTGGAAACTGGGGAACTGGCCAGTCGGTCTGTAAGGGTGGTGTCTGACAGTGACAAGCAGCCATTGCTGCTGGATGCTCAGACAGGAGATTTGCTTCTGAAGGAGAAGCTAGACCGGGAAGAGCTGTGTGGCCCCATTGAACGCTGTGTACTGCATTTCCAGGTGTCCCTTGAAAAGCCAGTAGAATTTATTCAAGGAGAATTATTGATTCAGGACATAAATGACCACTCTCCAGAATTCTCCGATAGGGAAATGGTCTTGAAAATACTGGAGAGCAGCCAGCCCAACACTCGATTTCCTTTGAAATTAGCACAGGATTTGGATATGGGCAGAAATGGGCTTCAAAAATACATGGTTAGCCCCAATTCTCATTTTCATGTCCTCACCCAAAATAACAGTGAGGGTAAGAAATACCCTGATCTGGTACAGGACAAAGTGCTGGATAGAGAGGAGCAGACTGAACTCAGCTTAACCCTTGTGGCTGTGGATGGAGGGGACCCACCTAGGTCTGGTACAGTTATGGTTCGAATCCTTATCCTGGATGTCAATGACAATGCTCCAGAGTTTGTGCACAGCCCATATGAGACACAGGTCCTGGAGAACACCACAGTGGGTTCCCTAGTCCTCAGAGTCTTGGCTAGGGATGCAGATGCTGGACACTATGGCAATGTTTCCTATAGCTTGTTCCAAGCATCAGATGAAATTCAGCAAACGTTCTCAATAAATGAAGTCACTGGAGAAATCAGACTGAAGAAGAAATTGGATTTTGAAAAAATTAAATCTTACCACTTGGAAATCGAGGCCACTGATGGAGGAGGTCTATCTGGGAAAGGCACTGTAGAGATAGAGGTGGTGGATGAGAACGACAACACCCCAGAACTGATCGTGTCCTCACTGACCAGCTCTGTCCCAGAAAATGCCCCTGAAACTGTGGTTGCTATATTTCGAATTCGTGACAGAGATTCTGGAGATAATGGAAAGATGGATTGCTCAATTCAGAACGATCTCCCCTTCCTTTTAAAGCCTACATTCAAGAACTTTTACAGCTTAGTGACAGAGGGACCACTGGACAGAGAGATTAGAGACGAGTACAACATCACCATCACCGTCTCAGACATGGGCACACCCAGGCTGAAAACGGAGCACAACATAACAGTGCAGGTGTCCGACGTGAACGACAACGCCCCAGCCTTCAGCCAAACCTCCTACACCCTGTTGGTCCCAGAGAACAACAGCCCTGGCCTGCACATAGGCACAGTGAGCGCCACAGACACAGACTCAGGCACCAATGCCCAGATCACCTACTCGCTGCTGCCGCCCCAGGAAGGCGACCAAGACCCGCAGCTGGCCCTCGCCTCGCTGCTGTCCATCCACGCGGACAGCGGGCAGCTGTTCGCCCTGCGCGCGCTGGACTACGAGGCGCTGCGGGCCTTCGAGTTCCGCGTGGGCGCCGCCGACCGAGGCTCGCCCGCGCTCAGCAGCCAGGCGCTGGTGCGCGTGCTGGTGCTGGACGCCAACGACCACGCGCCCTTCGTGCTCTACCCGCCGCACAACGCGTCGACGCCCTGCACCGAGCTGCTGCCCAGGGCGGCCGAGCCCGGCTACCTGCTCACCAAGGTGGTGGCGGTGGACGGCGACTCGGGCCGCAACGCCTGGCTGTCCTTCCAGCTGCTGCAGGCCAGCGAGCCCGGGCTGTTCAGCGTGTGGGCGCACAATGGCGAGGTGCGCACCGCCAGGCTGCTGAGCGAGCGCGACGCGCCCAGGCACAGGCTGCTCGTGCTGGTCCAGGACAATGGCGAGCCGCCGCTGTCCGCCAGCGTCACGCTGCACGTGCTGCTGGTGGACGGCTTCTCGCAGCCCTACCTGCCCGTGGCCGAGGGCGCGCGCGACCAGGCGCCGCCCGACGCGCTCACTGTCTACCTGGTCATCGCCCTGGCGTCCGTGTCTTCGCTCTTCCTCTTCTCTGTGCTCGTGTTGGTGGCGGTCAGGCTGTGCAGGAGGAGCGGGGCGTCCTCGCTGGGCGGCTGCTCTCTGCCTGAGGGCCACTTTCCTGGACACCTGGTGGACGTCAGCGGGGCGGGGACGCTGTCCCACAGCTACCAGTATGAGGTGTGTCTGACTGGAGGGTCGGGGACTGGTGAGTTCAAGTTTTTCCATCCCACCGTCCCCAACTTGCTGGTTCAAGACATTGGGAGAGATGTCAAGGAAAATTCCAAGGGCAGAAATAGCTTTGCATTCAACTAAGCCTTGTTTATTTCATTGATTGCTCAAATTTGTGAACTGCTTACTGCAAAGTGTCTTTTAAAGAAATGGCATTGTTATTTTATTACTACTCCTTCCTATATTGCCCCACATAGCTCTAAAGTTCTTTCCTTTTGATTTGTAGTTAACTGTACATAGAACTTTCTAGTAGTACTGGTTATGGCGTGAACGTATATATTTTCCATTCATACTCGAGTATGTCTTCGTGATTATTGCCCTTGTAGCATCTTATTCGAGTATTGTAAAAATTTTTAGCTTAATGAAATTCTTAAATTAATTGCCTTCTTAAAATTTTCAGTACCCTTAAGAAAATTTTAAATCCTAAGTTTTTGTGGTACCTGTCTTTGCTATGTAACTTTATCCCTTCTAGACTAAATAGTTATAATTTCTTCATGTGGTCTTGGCCTTTCTGGGTGGCTCCACTTTCAGGTTGAGCATCCTTAAAGCGTGAGCATAAAACTCAATATAGCTGTTTCTCCTAATTGTATGCAAACACGCACTTCATGTAAACATTAATCAAAGCTGTACCACTTCTGGTCATGAGCATTGTATATGCTACTGATTCTTTAATTTATGATCTTTTGTGACATAAATGCTTGGTTAAATGTTTAAAATACCCATTTCATAACAATTAAAGACAAAATATCACATAATTTTTCATTCCTTCCATTAAACTAAAGTATTAAGTCACTGGTTTGATGTGACCCTTTTTTATCAAACAATAATCTCTGAATCTGAACTTCTTCCAAATTAGTTCAGGACTCTAAGTCCTTCATGTTGCTTGTTCTTCTTATGACATGGATAGAAGTCCAGTATAGTACCAATGTGTGTATCTTCTGTCTTTGGGCAGCTTTCCCCACTTTTCAAAATAGAAACTTTTTTCCTGAATTTTGTGTCACAGCTATTTATTTCACTTTATCTTACTTGGTAACTACAGAGTTAGGTTGTTTTTTTTTCTCCAAGAAAACCAATGGTTTTTTGATGTTTAATTATCCTGCTTTGTTTTTAATGTAGACTTTATTTATTTTGAATTATCTTGGTTTTGTAATTAAACCAAAGTGGTATTTGTGTGAAGTAAGCACCATTTTCACTGATAATATGTCAGATACACAATAGAGCAGTTAGTTAAATTATATTTTTTATGCTGTGTTGAACTTGCCTAGTGATTTGCTTGTATGGCTTCTAACAAGTTATATTTATAAAGCTTCATGTATAAAATGTCTCGAACTTTTGGTGGAAATGAGCAACTAAAAGAGCTTTTTCCATAATGTAGCACTATTTTTAAATTCCTTAGTATTATTTCATTGAAGTTTTAGTATTTTCCATTTTTCTCCCTAGTGATATAATAAAAAGGAAAAATAACGATAGTTTACTTTATTCTTAAAACACGGTTTTTTGTCTTTATTCAACTTTAAAAAGATTCCAGAATGATAAACCTGAGAGCAGAATTAAACATAAACTTATACAACATAATTATGGCAATCCACTTTAATTATTTCTCCATTGTTATCATTTTTAAATGAAATAGATTTTATATATTATGATGAAAGTTAAGTCTAGTTTTAGCTTTCATATTTATCCATCATGAAACCTCAAGGTCACTTCTTTAATGTAGTCATAAACATCCATTTTATTTAATCACCCAAATGGGGCTGGCCAAATGAACAGCAAGAAGCTCCCTCATCTCTCTCTGCATACATAAAGTGTGGATTATTCCTGACTGGATAGTGGCAACCAGAGTGTAAAGTAGATCAGCACCTTGAAATGTAGTAACTATAATTTAGTAGTATAAATTGTCCAAGTAGCTTTGATAACATTTGTACCCAATGAACACAGGCTAGTTCTATTGTTGGAGAAGAACAATGAGAATGGAAGCCAAATATCTCGATATTGACAAATATTCCCATGCTTTTTAAAGTGCACATACATCTCTTATAATTCCTTTGCTATTGTGTTTATACTCTAGTAAGTCTAAAAATACATATTGTTCTAAGGGAGAAATTCTGCTGAAGTAAATATCATTTTAATATCCCCTTTTTTACGTTTTTTACAATAAAAAGTTATAAGAGAGCTCAAGAGAGGCCTTAGTCATTAAGGTATTTGCCTGTGAAGTCTAAGGACCCAGGTTCTATTCCCCAGGATGCATGTAAGCCTGATGCACAAGGTGGCTCATGTGTCTTGACTTCATTTGCAATAGGTGAAGACCCTGGAGTGCCCATTCTCTCTTTCTCTTTCTCCCTCACTCTCTTTCTGCTTCTTTCTCTCTGTCAAATGAATGAATATATAGGTAAAAATATTTTTTAAAGTTACAATCCATTTTTAAAGTGTGAGCATAGGGCTGGAGAGATGGCTTAGCGGTTAAACGCTTGCCTGTGAAGCCTAAGGACCCCAGTTCGAGGCTTGGTTCCCCAGGTCCCACGTTAGCCAGATGCACAAGGGGGAGCACGCGTCTGGAGTTCATTTGCAGTGGCTGGAAGCCCTGGCGCGCCCATTCTCTCTCTCTCCCTCTATCTGTCTTTCTCTCTGTCTGTCACTCTCAAATAAATAAATAAAAATTGAACAAAAAATATTTAAAGTGTGAGCATAAAGCAGATTATTTTGTAGCAGAAATCAATCATAAATCCATGCTGAAAGTCATAGGTTATCACCTTAAAGCAACAGAAAGCACGTTATATGATTGACTAGGCTAGGATTTCTGAGACAAAACATCATGGACAGAAGGTGACTGCTATAGTCAGTTAACCTCAGAAACTTGCTAATCTGAGAACAAACTGCCAGCTCCTGATAGAGACAGAGAAATTAAGTTAACTATGATAACTAAAGAATTTAAGATCAGGGATAGTTATCCTTTCATGATACACTTGTCAACTGAAAATCAAGTTAAGTAGAGAAAATTTAAAAGTCAAGTTTTTCTTGCTATACAAAGATGAGAGATTGGGACCTGCCAAGGGAAAGGACTGTGGAGAATGCACCAAGTTTTCAAGTGTAAAATCTATAGGCTTGAGTGCTTATTAGGACTGTAAAGAAACTTGACTAAGTATTTTTTGGATTAGGGTGATTTGTGTAGATAAAGTTCTATCAAGCTCAGAGCAAAAGGTGAACTCCTCCTGCAGAAAGATAACACCATTCTCAACCTGGACAGCTGTTACATATATATTTAGCATGCAATAGAAAACTGCAGGATACACATGCACAAAAGTAGATGGTATGTATCAAACCAAGAACAAAAACATATGACCTAGAAGATCCCAAAATAAGAATGAATGGACAAAATTATTAAAATAAGTGTGTGACTGATGTTTTAAAATAGGTAACAATGGAGAAAATGTGGGAAGAGTAAGTTTTACTAGAGAATTAAAATTTATTATTTATTTGTGGGAGAGGGAGAGAGAGAGAGAGAGAAAATTGGTGCACCAGGCCTCTAGCTACTACAAATGAACTCCAGAAACATGGACCACCATGTGGATCTGGATTATGTGGGTTCTGGGCAGTCAAACCTGGTTCCTTAGGCTTTGCAGGCAAGTGCCTTAACCATTAAGTCATCTCTCCAGCCCCAAGAATTAAAATTTCAAATGTAAATTCTGTAAGTTTAAAAATATAATATCTGAAATAGAACTAAATGTGTTAATGCCATAAACATAAAGGAACACAGAGTAATCAGAGGCAAGACAAGTTCATACAAAATATCTAAATAGAAACAAGACAAAACATAAAGTATAGAAAAGAATATTAGTGACATTTAGGATATAATAAAGGCATAAAAGGTGTATATGATTGTAATCCTAGAAAGATAGGAGGGAACAAGAAAGGGTTAAGCAATATTTGAAGAGATAATGATAAACAATTTCTATATTAACTATTGGGATGATTAGTGCAACCCAATCAGGAGAAGTAAAAAAAAACAAAGTCCACCTGGCCAAATCACAGAAAAATTGCTCAGGATCAAGTCAAATAGAGAAAAAGCATAAAAAATTTAAGCAACCACATGAACATGCTATATTACTCTTACAAGAACTTCAATAAAATAAAGAACTTATTTTCAACAAATTATCACCAGACAGGATTCTACTGCCAGCAAACGTATCCTGAAAAACAGCTTTCAAAGAAAGCTGTTCACAGTCATACATGCACTGAAAGAAATAATTTTAATGGAATTCATTAGGCAGAAAGAAAACAATGTAAGGGGATTACAGAATTGTGTCAATAAGTAACAGGAAAGGTAAATATAAACGAATCATGATTAGATATTGATTATACAAGACAAGACTAGTAGTTTCTTAAAATTCTAAAAACAACAGTGTATAAGGCAAATATGCAGAGGTAAAGAGTTCTATATTTCTAAGCTTTATCATGGAAGTAGTAAAATTAATAATTTTTACTAGTTCTTTATAAATCCATGCTAAAAATATTTGAATAATATCTAAAATAATAATGGGAAACATTGTTAGAGAAAGATATGTTTGAATAAGCAAAATGAAGAAGAAAACTTAAAGGATAAATTTTCAAAACTATGCTGTAGTTTAAGATAGGAAGTATCTACTGTCACATTCATTGTAGGCATATTAATTAAGACACTTAAAGTTTATCAGACTTGATTTCAAAGATACTGTGCTATCCGATATGCACAAGAGAGAGAAAGGAAGTAACACAAAAAGATTAAAAGCTTTAAAATGGGATGAAATGTATAAGACAAATTCCATACAAAATAAAGCTACTACAGCTATATTCACTCATTTATATGACAAAGGAGACATTAAGGAAAATACATTCTAGCAATAAAAAGAGATACTTTGTAATAATAAAGAGGAAAATATATGAAAAATTATGAGCAGTAGACATAATTTATGGAGGCAACCTGTTGCACTCTAGCAATTTCTGCCTGATACTGAAAAATCTAGTCAAAAGCCTGTGGCTGAGGAAATCATAGGCCCTAGGAGGAAAGCTACAATTGTTGTATATGTTGTGTCCACAAAATTCCCCTCTAAACATGCATATATATATATATATATGCATGTATGTATGTATGTATGTGTGTGTATGTTATTCAGTTTTTAGAAATCTATTCCTATGATTTGGTTAATCATTCAGATTATTTGCATCTTAATGGATTACAAATTCTGTGGTGTGTTTCTGTGTGTGGTTTTTTGAGGTAGAATCTCAATGTAGCCCCAAATTCCCAGCAATTCTTCTACCTCTGCCTCGTGAATGCTATGATTTCAGGTGTGAGGTAACACGCTGAGCTCTAAACAATATATTTTAAAATTCAAGTACTCACATTGGTGTTGGTCAATATGTAGAAAGAACGTAATCATATATACTTGCATAAAATCTGTGATACATGTTCAGCTGTATTTTTACTAATGTCAAGAAAAAAACATCAGCCAGGTATAGAGGTGCATGCCTTTAATCTCAGCATTCAAGAGGAAGAGGTAGGAAGACTGCCATGAGTATGAAGCTACCCTAAGGCTACAGAGTGAATTCCATGTCATCTTGGGCTAGAGGAAGTCTTTGGTGGTTTAATTCAGGTGTCTCCCATAAACTTAGGTGCTCTGAATGCTAGGTCCCCAACTGATGGATATTTGGGAATTAATGCCTCCTGGAGGGAGTGTATTGTTGGGGATGGGCTTATGGCTATAATAGCCAGTTTCCCCATGCCAGTGTTGGGCGCACCCTCCTGTTGCTATGGTCCACCTTATGTTGGTCAGGGGGTGATGTCCACCCTCTGCTCATGTCACTGTTTTCCCTGCCATTGTGGAGCTTCCCCTCAAGCCTGTAAACCAAAATAAATCTCTTTTTCCCAGAAACTGCCCTTAGTTGGGTGATTTCTACCAGCAATGCGAACTGGACTGCAACAGTAAAGTGGTACTGAGGAGTGGGATTACTGCTAGACACCTGACTGTGTGGCTTTGGCCTTTTGGAGCTGATTTTCAAGAGGAATGTGGAAGGAGTTGAAACCTTGGCCTAAGAGATGCCTTGCACTGCTGTAAATACAGCTTGATGGACTTTTCTGGTCAGACATGAAAGACCTGAATGCAGTAAGAACTATGGACTGTGAGGTTTGGCTTATGTGGGTGAGAAAGAGCCTGGACTGGGCTAGCAGTTTGTGTGAGAGGCTTGCTCTTATGACCATGTCCTGAGAAGTTGTGCAGGGTTGCTTTGCATAGAAATGAACTGGTGTGAGCAGAGGTATATGGCAAAGAAAGAAAAATCTTTGGGTGAACTGTTCCCCATTCAGATGCAACTGAGAGATTACAACCTTTGAGACTGGGCTAACTGACCTGTGCTGGGGCAACAAGAAGAATGTAGACTCTTTTGAAGGGGCCTCAGTGCTCAAGGAGTGTCCTGTTCTTCAAAGTCTGCTTTATTCCCCCCTGGATTAACAAATTGGCAGGCTACATGTTATTGTGGAGTATAAGAAATGCTGGGAAGAGGGTCATTGAGTTTGCAACACAGTCTTGTGTTTTGGAAATGGCCATGGGCAGTGTGAAGTGGGTTTGCTGGTTACCTGCATAGAGACCCTATGGGGCCATGAGGATGAACATGGCTTGCAATGGAGACCCAGTGGAGATTCCGGGACCATGAGATGGCTGCCAAGGAGAGCTGCCGGCCCTGATGAAGTTGCCCAGGACTGTGAGTAGCCTAGTTGAAGGGGCGCAATTGGAATGCCACAGACTTGTTGCTGGTTAGAATTATTGGACTTGGAGATTTGTCACTGGCTAGAGTTGTTGAACTTGAAGCTACAGAGTTTGATGCTTGCCCTGGTTGTTTTAAATCTTGTATTGCTTGAATGTTTCTTTGCTATGCCCAATGCCATCTTTTGCAGTGTGAATATTTATTCTGTGCCATTATGAGGGTTTTTTTTTTTTTGAGGCTATTCTTTGGTATTATGGCTCAGTTAAAAGATCTTGAACTATGGGGATGTGTGAACATCATTGGAATTGATAAAAACTCTGGGACTTTTAAAGTTAGATGAATGCATTGCATTTTACATCATGTATGGTTATCAGTTTATGGGGGCCAGGGGCAGAATGTGGTGGTTTGATTCAGGTGCCCCCCATAAACTTAGGTGTTCTGAATGCTAGGTCCCCATCTGATGGATATTTGGGAATTAATACCTCCTGGAGGGAGTGTATTGTTGGGGTGGGCTTATGGCTATAATAGCCAGTTTCCCCATGCCAGTGTTGGGCGCACCCTCCTGTTGCTATGGTACACCTTATGTTGGCCAGGGGTGATGTCCACCCTCTGCTCATGTCATTGTTTTCCCTGCCATTGTGGAGCTTCTCTTCAAGCTTGTAAACCAAAATAAAACTCTTTTTCCTAGAAGCTGCTCTTAGTTGGGTGATTTTTACCAGCAATGTGAACCGGACTGCAGCAAAGTCCTACCTCAAAAAAAAAAAAAAAGGAAAGAAAGAAAAGGGAAAAAAATCAAAATTGAAGTGGAAATTGTTGGAAAAGAAAGGGAAATAGAGAATGAGAAAAAGAGGATGTGAGAAGGGCATTATGATAAAAATACATTATATATGTATAAAGATTGTCAATTAATATGATAAACTGAAAAAAGCAGCTGCCTTTCCTGAATAAAACAAAATTCATTCCTGTCCACATCAACATGGGAAAGCTCATCGAAATAATTAATCAGGGGCTGGAGAGATGGCTTAGTGGTTAAGGTGCTTGCCTGCAAAGCCAAAGGATCCCAGTTCGGTTCTTCGTGATTTACGTAAGCCAGATACACAAGGGGGCACATGCATCTGGAGTTCGTGTGCAGTGGTGGAGGACCTGGCGCACCCATTCTCTCTCTGCCTCTTTCTCCTTCTCAAACAAATAAATAATAAAATATTTTTAAGATAATCAGTACTTATAGCAAAATATGAACCAAGCCTTCTTCCTTCTGGGGAAAAGAGTGAATAGGCACAGGGATCATGTTCATGGCCAAGTCCAAGGTGTACAAGAGTGAGAAGGATGAAGGTGGTTTCCTTACATGGTGTACACTTCCCAGGAGAAATTCAGGATAAAATTGTTTGTGTAAGACTAGAACAATGTCTAATGTAAAAACCCTTACCAAAAAAAGAGCCAATACCAGTTGAAGTTGATCAGTTCATCCAGCCACAGATTGTCAAAGTAGTAGGTGTCCATCTAGAGGTGTTAGGAAGTTGTCTTTTTTCAAGCCAGAAAATCCAAGCATCAAATGGACACATTCAGCTTTGGAAACTGTATTATTTAATTTGATGTCCCTTGTTTATATAATTTAGAAGATTAAAACCAAAAATATTTTGAATAATTAAAAAGTTAGAATACTTCTTATGTGTAGAGATGGATTAATAATCAGTCAATAGAAGGAGGGAATATTTTGGGTTCAAGCAGATTTTGTTTCTTTATCTAGGTGTTGCTAAAAGGAATGTATTAATTTTGAGTCTTTATTAAGGTGTAAAATTAAGATTGGTGCCTTTTTCTGGATGCATATTTCAAAATGAAAATAATTTTGTTAAAATTTAAAATGTTGGGCTGGAGAGATGGCTTAGCGGTTAAGTGCTGGCCTGTGAAGCCTAAGGACCCCGGTTCGAGGCTCGGTTCCCCAGGTCCCACGTTAGCCAGATGCACAAGGGGGCGCACGCGTCTGGAGTTCGTTTGCAGAGGCTGGAAGCCCTGGCGCGCCCATTCTCTCTCTCCCTCTTATCTGTCTTTCTGTGTCTGTCACTCTCAAATAAATAAATAAAATTATTTAAAAAAAATTTTAAATGTTGTGATTATTCATTGTCATTAATTTATTAGATACAATCAAAATATAAGGTCATGGTGCTTGATAGATGGCTCAGCTGTTAAAAATGTTTGCTGACAACCTAGGTTCAAGTCCTCAGTATCCACATGAAGCCAGATGCACAAACTGGCACATTCATCAGGTGTTTGTTTTCAGTGCTAAAAGGCCCTGGGTGACCCACTTCTCTCTCTCTCTCCTTGCAAATACACACAGAAAAATATTTTAAATATATAAGATCATAAAGGGGTTTGGTCATATAGGAAAAAAGTATTTTATTAAGATTACTGTGCTAGATTTGTTGATTAAAAAGTTTCTCTCCACTAGAAATTAACTAAGAAAAATATATTTAGAATGGCCAATACATAAGAACTGAAAGTAAGACTAGAATGCTACAGTAACTTAAAAGGATATTGATACAGCAGGGCTAGAATTTTGAAAGGCAAAATGCAATAGTAAAATCCTGCCGCATGGTGGCGCTGCAGGTTAAGAATGTGAATACCCAGGATATACAGACACCAGGATGCTATTAAGCTGGTATTCATAATGCTGAATTCTCCTTGAGAGGAGTCATTTAGAAAAGATCTAGGGAATAGATCTCCAACAAAGGCATCTCCTTAAGAGTTAATTCAAGTTTATTCAACCAAACCATCTGAGTGATTGTAAACGACTTAAAGAAACTGCACCTTCTTGAACCTGTCTGAACGATGGAGACAGCGCTACCAAAAACGCCATGGAAAAGGCAAGTTCTTTTTCTTGCTGTTCTGTTGCTTGTGTGGGAGGTTGGCTGTGAGGCAATTCGGTATTCCCTGCCAGAAGAAACAGAAAGTGGCTACTTGTTGGCCAACCTGGCAAAAGATCTGGGGCTGAGGGTGGGGGAACTGGCCACTCGAGGTGCGCGAATGCATTTCAAAGGAAACAAACAGCTCTTGCAGCTCGATGTAAAGACCGGAGATTTGCTGGTTTATGAAAAACTAGACCGCGAGGTGCTGTGCGGGGGGACAGATCCCTGTATATTGCATTTCCAACTGTTACTAGAAAACCCCGTGCATATTTTTCAAACTGATCTGCAACTCACAGATATCAACGACCATTCCCCAGAGTTCCCAGACAGGGAAATGCTCCTGAGAATCCCAGAGAGCGCCCAGCCAGGGACTGTGTTTCCACTGAAAGCAGCTCAGGACTTTGACATAGGTCGCAACACCATACAGAACTACACCATCAGCCCCAACGCCAATTTTCATGTAGTTACACGCCACCGCGGAGGTGAGAGGAGATATCCAGAGCTGGTTCTGGACAAGGCACTGGACAGGGAGGAGCAGCCTGAGCTCAGATTAACCCTCACTGCGCTGGATGGCGGGGATCCGCCCAGAAGTGGGACCACCACAGTACACATTGAAGTCTTGGACATTAATGACAATACACCCCAGTTTGCTCAATCGCTCTATGAGGTACAGGTTCCTGAGGACAGCCCACTCAATTCCTTAGTTGTCACTGTCTCTGCTAGGGACTCAGATGCTGGGAGTTACGGGAGGGTGGTCTACTCTGTTTTCCAAGGGAACGAGGGGTCTCAACCCCTTGCAATAGACCAAACGACAGGAGAAATTCATCTGAGAGAAGCTTTAGATTTCGAGGAAAATCGACTTTATAACATAGAAATTGCAGCCACAGATGGTGGGGGCCTATCAGGAAGATGCATGATCGTTGTCGAGGTGGTGGACGTGAATGACAATGCCCCAGAACTGACCATGTCCACTCTCAGAAGCTCCATCCCAGAAAGCTCCCCAGAGATGGTGGTTGCTGTTTTCAGTGTTTTTGATCCAGACTCCGGAGACAATGGCAGGATGGTGTGCTCAATTCAGAGCGATCTCCCCTTCCTCTTAAAGCCCACGTTCAAGAACTTTTACACATTAGTGACAGAGGGACCACTGGACAGAGAGAGCAGAGACGAGTACATCATCACCATCACCGTCTCAGACATGGGCACACCCAGGCTGAAAACGGAGCACAACATAACAGTGCAGGTGTCCGACGTGAACGACAACGCCCCAGCCTTCAGCCAAACCTCCTACACCCTGTTGGTCCCAGAGAACAACAGTCCCGGCCTGCACATAGGCACAGTGAGCGCCACAGACACAGACTCAGGCACCAATGCCCAGATCACCTACTCGCTGCTGCCGCCCCAGGAAGGCGACCAAGACCCGCAGCTGGCCCTCGCCTCGCTGCTGTCCATCCACGCGGACAGCGGGCAGCTGTTCGCCCTGCGCGCGCTGGACTACGAGGCGCTGCGGGCCTTCGAGTTCCGCGTGGGCGCCGCCGACCGAGGCTCGCCCGCGCTCAGCAGCCAGGCGCTGGTGCGCGTGCTGGTGCTGGACGCCAACGACCACGCGCCCTTCGTGCTCTACCCGCCGCACAACGCGTCGACGCCCTGCACCGAGCTGCTGCCCAGGGCGGCCGAGCCCGGCTACCTGCTCACCAAGGTGGTGGCGGTGGACGGCGACTCGGGCCGCAACGCCTGGCTGTCCTTCCAGCTGCTGCAGGCCAGCGAGCCCGGGCTGTTCAGCGTGTGGGCGCACAATGGCGAGGTGCGCACCGCCAGGCTGCTGAGCGAGCGCGATGCGCCCAGGCACAGGCTGCTCGTGCTGGTCCAGGACAATGGCGAGCCGCCGCTGTCGGCCAGCGTCACGCTGCACGTGCTGCTGGTGGACGGCTTCTCGCAGCCCTACCTGCCCGTGGCCGAGGGCGCGCGCGACCCGGCGCCGCCCGACGCGCTCACTGTCTACCTGGTCATCGCCCTGGCGTCCGTGTCTTCGCTCTTCCTCTTCTCTTTGCTCGCGTTGGTGGCGGTCAGGCTGTGCAGGAGGAGCGGGGCGTCCTCGCTGGCTGGCTGCTCTCTGCCTGAGGGCCACTTTCCTGGACACCTGGTGGACGTCAGCGGGGCGGGGACGCTGTCCCACAGCTACCAGTATGAGGTGTGTCTGACTGGAGGCTCAGAAACCAGTGAGTTCAAGTTCTTGAAGCCCATTATTCCCAACTTTCTCGTTCAGAGTTCAAAGAAAGCGAATGATGCAAGCCCCAGTTTCAGGAATAGTTTAGAATTCAGGTAAATATTGACATTGAACTACTGAATCTTTTCTTAGCTTGTGGTGGACGTCAGCCGGGCGGGGACGCTGTCCCACACCTACCAGTATGAGGTGTGTCTGACTGGAGACTGGGACTGGTGAGTTCAAGTTCCTCAAATCCATAGTCCCTAACCTCTTTGTTCCAGATTCTGGGAGAGAAGTTAAGGACAATTTCAACTGTAGGAATGGCATTGCATTCAGTTGATTGTTTTAAGTAGTTAAAGATTTTTAAAAAATTGTGGAGTTCCTACTACAATGCTATGCTTTTATGAAACTGTATTGTTCTCTAAGTTTTTTTTCTCTAGTGCAACACATGTGTGCTCCTAATCACACTAAAGGGTTTTCTTTTTGTTGAAGTTATGTAGAGTGGGATTTTAGTTATACCTTTTGTTGCATGATTTCTCTACATTTGACTGTATCTTGGTGAACACTACCATAACCTGTATTATCTCAATTAGCATAAACACTGTTTTAATGAATTTATTTAATGATCTCCTGAATCATTTCCTTTTTTTTTTCTTTTGTACATTTGACACTCTGTATGTTTGTGGTACCTGACTTTCATGTAACTTAACCTTTCAAGGGAAGATTGTTTAAAATTCCTTATGCAACCTTTATCTTTCTGGATGATTATAGCACCAGCTTAAGCCTCCTGAATAGGCAAGAGTGTAAACCCTAGCATAATTGTTTCTCCTAAATTCTGTATAAACTTGCATGTGTTAAAATACTAATATACAAATTTTCAACACTGTGCTTTGAGCATCATATATGCTAGTGATTTTTATTTTTGTTGCTAGTGCTCCATCAATACCAAGGATAATTTTTTAATTTATCATTTAATAAAAGTTATAGAGTATAATATAATAAAAGTTTTATTCTCCAATCTTTATTCTTTTTATTAAATAAAACTGTTCAATCACTACTTTAATGTAATCTTTTTAAAGAAATAATCTCAGATCCTCAATGATGTTCTAACTTCCATTAGCATATTCAGGAATGTTTGAGGGCATCACATTTATTTGTTTCATTCTTATTCCCCATGGCATAGAATTCTAAACAGACAAAAAAAATACGTTTAAATTGGCACAGTACAAATATAAATTATACAAACTAAACCATGTTGGGAGACTTAAGGGAAATGCTCTTAAAATTTTATTTATTTATTTATTTGATAGGGATACAGAGAGAGGCAGATAGAGATAACGGGCATGCCAGGGCTTCTAGCCACTGCAAGTGAATGCCAGACACATGTATTATATGGCTTTATGTGGGTACTGGGGAATCAACTTGAATCCTTTGGCTTTGCACGTAAGCACCTTAACTGCTAAGCCACCTCTCCAGCCCTTAAGGGAAATCTCTCTCTTGATTTTTTTTTTTTTTTTGAGGTAGTGTTTCACTCTTGTCCCAGGCTGACCTGGAATTCACTATGCAGTCTCAGGGTGGCCTCGAACTCATGGTGATCCTCCTAACTCTGCCCCCCAAGTGCTAGGATTAAAGGCATGCACAGCCATGCCTGGTGCAGGAAATCTCTTAATTCCTGATAGAACCTTGAGGTTCTAGTCTGAATGGTCGCAAGGACAGTTTTCCTCAAATCAATCTATAGAAACAATAAGATACTAAACAAAATAATATAAAAGATACTAAACAAAATATGTGAAAGTTGATGAGCAGAGTAGTTGATTTGTATGAACAGTGAAAGGGTAATTAATGTAGGAATCTTGATTTTAAATGATTAAAATATAAAAACATCAAAGCAAACTAGAGATGCTGTACCAGTGACTGATTCATGGAAGGAAGACTTGATAATGTACACTTGATTGGAATCAACTTTTTATGCTTAGCACAAGATCCTATGAAGAAAATGAAAAATCATATCATGCACTAGGAGAAAATATTGCCAAAAGATATATTTGATAACCAATGATTATCCAACATAACCCAAAACTTTAAAAGCTCATCACTAATAAATAATTCCATGCAAAATGTGTCAAAGACCTTCATCAGACATGTTGACCAAGCACACATAACAGAGAGCAAATCAGCATGTAAGAAGATGTTCCATATCAATGGCATTAAAGAAATGGAAGTTCCAATAACATGAGACGCACAAAACCATGAGGTAGAACAGCCAAACTCCAGAAAAACTGACAGTACCAACACAGCAGGATGTGGAGCAACTAGAACTCTCACTCTTTGCTTATTGTGATGAAAAAATGCACAGACACTTTTTGGAAGACAGTTGGGCTGTTTTCTGCAAAACTGAACATATTCTTTATTATGTAATCCAGCAGTCATTCTCGTTGGTATTTATCCAAATAAGCTGAAAATTTATGGCCAGAGTTTTGGCATCTTTATTCCTGTCAAGCTGGATATGAACAAAATCCTTCAGTTGATGAATGCAGCAATAGACTTGATACATCACCAAATGGAATACTATTATTCAACAAAATAAATGAGCTATCAATCCATGAAAGATTGAGAAAACTTAAACACGGGACTGCCTGCTCAGAAGCCCTCTCACCTTAGGAGCTTTTCAGCTCTATTTTCAATGTCCGATTTATTTTTATAAACTAAATCTTTCTTAACTTACAAAAAAAAACCTTAAACAATATTAGCAAGTCAAAGAAGTCACATGGTAAAAACTCCACATTGTATGATTCTATTAATCTGACATTTTGGGGAAGTCAGTGATTTCCAGGGATCAATAAGAGGGAGAAAGAGATATATAAATAGAACTGAAGGCTTGGGAGACTGAAACTATTCTGTATGTTGCTCAAAAGGTGGATACATACTATAATAACTTTATCCAAACCTAAGGAATGCACAGCACATGGAAGGAATCCTAATTGAAATGAGGGTTTCAGCAGTAAATATGCATTAATATAGGATAATCAATTGTTAGAAGTACAACACTCTGGTGATGGATGTTGATAATGAGGAAGAATGTGTATGAAAACTATATCTTCTTATAATTTTTATGAATTTAAAAATCTTTCAAACTTTATTTTTTCTCAGGAAGACTTATATCTCAAAATCAAACCTATGATAATTATAATAGCATAAGATTATATGATTATCAAAGAGAAACTGGAAGACTTGAGCAGACCAATGACCACATGATTTGTGACAAAACACAGAAATGATAGAGAATGGGCACAGTGCAAAGCCACCTGGGAAAAATGGACACTAACATTATTCATTTTAAAAACTTTTAAGTTGATTATACCTTTAAATGTGAAAAGTAAATCATAACTCAGAATGTGTAAGCATTTTTATGATCTTAGATTATGGAGGTATTTAAACAGAACACAAAAGTGATACCAGAAATTGAAAATATTAATAGATCAGGTTGGTAAAACTAATGTTTTGTGAGACACCATAATATAGTTAAAATATAAGGTTTAGAGTGGGTAAAGATATTTGCAATACTTATATCTGGAAAAGGTCATATCGTTAGAATATAGGAAAAATCAGCCGGGCGTGGTGGCACACACCTTTAATCCCAGCACTCGGGAGGCAGAGGTAGGAGGATCACCGAGAGTTCGAGGCCACCCTGAGACTACATAGTGAATTCCAGGTCAGCCTGAGCCAGAGTGAGACCCTACCTCGAAAAAAGCCAAAAAAAAAAAAAAAAGAGTATAGGAAAAATCTATTGCAGAAGAAACCAACTGGCAAACCAGCCAATGCCCCTAATAAAATGTTTATGAACAGGGCCTACATGAACATTCATCCTAATGGCCAATAAACATGAAAAAAGAGTTACTTTATTAATCACCAAAAACATGTAAACTCTATCTATAATATATCTCTACATACACAGTAGAGTATAAAATTGGAAAGGTATCATCAAATGTTGACAAGATTATAGAGCAACTGGAAATCTCATACACTGATAATATTACTTTTTTTTTTTTTTTTTGGTTTTTCAAAGTAGGGTCTTGCTCTAGCCCAAGCTGACCTGGAATTCACTATATTCGCTATGCAGTCTCAGGGTGGCCTCGACTTAAAGTGATCCTCCTACCTCTGCCTCCCAAGTGCTGGGATTAAAAGCATGTGCCTCCATGCCTGGCTGATATTACTTTTTTAGTAGGACTAGGATTTGAACACATGACCTTGAGCAATCTAGGCAAGTGCTTGACATTTAAGCTATATCTCTAACCCTTGAATTTTTTGAGAGAGTACACACTTTCTCAAACCAACTGGCCTCAAACTTCTGCTTATTTGTTCTGTGCTTTGTATAGCTGGGATTACAGGTGTTATCCACCATGCACAACTCAGTAAAATTACTTTTGCAAAATATTTCACAATGTTTGATAAAGCTAAATACTTCTTGAATATGTTCAACATAAATAGAGACATATGGTATATACATGTTCTTGTACATGGTATGTATATATGGATGTTTATGGCAGTTCTACTGAACAAAATTCAAATTGGGAGAGCTTGTTTTGAGGTTCTAGCAGGGGAGCGCAGCTACCCATATACCTTTGATGGGAGATCGGTCCTCCTCTATACGAGGAAGGTCATCCTCTTCAACCAAGCATGCAGCTGCAGAAGGGAGGCACATGGAGTGGTGAGGGAGGAAGGGGACACCCACCTATCCAGCCGAATCAACCCTGGTGATCAATGGGGTGACAGATGTCACAGCCAGATCACCTTCACATTCAACAAAATTCAAATTGGAAACCACAATATTCATAAACTGGAGTACATATACAAAAATCATGGTACATTCACATGGAGAACTACCAAGAAATAATTAGAAAAAGTAAATTTGAATATAGCACAGATCAATTTTACAAACAAAATGTTCCAAGAAAGATGGCAGACATGACAGGACCACTGCTTGATACCTTTTATACACATTCAAATGGCAAAAGACTCTGTCATAATTTTAAAAAGGCAAGAAAATGCTCATCTTTTTGGAAGAGAGCAATAACCAGTTAATGGAAATGGGAAATAATTTGGGTTTACATACAGTTTATTTTGTACTTTTTAAAAATTTATTTGCAAGCAGAGAGATAAAGATAGAAGAGAGACAGAGAGAATGGGCACAGTATGGTCTCCAGGCACTGCAGATAGATTCCAGATGCATGTGCCATTTTGTGCGTCTGGCTTCACATGGTGAATCAAATCTGGTACACTAGGCTTTGCAGCGAAATGTCTTAACTGCTGAACCATCTCTCCAGTCCCAAACAGTTTATTTTTAACCACAATGTAGTACACTTAAGATTTATGCCATTTCTGATTATATGTTATACTTAGAAATAACGATAATTGGAAGCCGGGCGTGGTAGCACATGCCTTTAATCCCAGCACAGGCAGAGGTAGGAGGATCTCTGTGAGCTCGAGGCCACCCTGAGACTCCATAGTGAATTCCAGGCCAGCCTGAACCAGAGTGAGACAATACCTCAAGAAACTAAAAAGAAAAAAAGAAAGGAGGGAGGGAGGGAGGGAGGGAGGGAGAGAGGGAGGGAGGGAAGGAGGGAAGGAAGGAAGAAAGAAAGAAAGAAGGAAAGAAAATTGGGAATATTGAAAATTTTTTAGACATTCAATACATTAATTTCTTGGATTTAATGAAATTACCAAGTAAAACAGGGTTTCTCCATTTACTCAAAAATATTTTGTTAAGATTAACATGACATTTTTGTTCAGTATAAAGGTTTCCATTTCCACTGAAAATTAACTCAGCAAACATATTATAATTTCCAATATTCTGTCAGGCTATCATCAAGAGTACTTTGTAATCTAAAAAGATATTGATGTGGGCATGAGGTATAAACTTCCTAATAAAAAGGCCAGAATTATGCAATAGCAAAAACAGACCACGGGGTGGCGATACAGGCTAAGAGTATGAAAACCTGGGATGTGCAGATGCACAAGAGGCCATTAAGCTGGCAATCAGGAAAATGATTGCTCCGTGAAAGGAGGCATTTAGATAAGATCTAGGGTATACATCTCTAAAGAAGGCATCTTTCTATCAAAATTTAGTAAGAATTAATTCTAGGTAATATAATTAACCCATCTGGGTGGAGTGTAACCGACTTGAAGAAACTGCCTTTTGGACCCTGTCTGAACAATGGAGACAGCGCTACCAAAAACGCCATGGAAAAGGCAAGTTCTTTTTCTTGCTGTTCTGTTGCTTGTGTGGGAGGTTGGCTGTGAGGCAATTCGGTATTCCCTGCCAGAAGAAACAGAAAGTGGCTACTTGTTGGCCAACCTGGCAAAAGATCTGGGGCTGAGGGTGGGGGAACTGGCCACTCGAGGTGCGCGAATGCATTTCAAAGGAAACAAACAGCTCTTGCAGCTCGATGTAAAGACCGGAGATTTGCTGGTTTATGAAAAACTAGACCGCGAGGTGCTGTGCGGGGGGACAGATCCCTGTATATTGCATTTCCAACTGTTACTAGAAAACCCCGTGCATATTTTTCAAACTGATCTGCAACTCACAGATATCAACGACCATTCCCCAGAGTTCCCAGACAGGGAAATGCTCCTGAGAATCCCAGAGAACGCCCAGCCAGGGACTGTGTTTCCACTGAAAGCAGCTCAGGACTTTGACATAGGTCGCAACACCATACAGAACTACACCATCAACCCCAATGCCAATTTTCATGTAGTTACACGCCACCGCGGAGGTGAGAGGAGATATCCAGAGCTGGTTCTGGACAAGGCACTGGACAGGGAGGAGCAGCCTGAGCTCAGATTAACCCTCACCGCGCTGGATGGTGGGGCTCCACCCAGGTCTGGGACCATGACAGTGTGCATTGAAGTTGTGGACATTAATGATAATGCTCCCCAGTTTGCTCAATCACTCTATGAGGTACAGGTTCCTGAGGACAGCCCGCTCAATTCCTTAGTTGTCACTGTCTCTGCCCAAGATTTGGATTCTGGAACCCATGGAAAGATAACCTATGCTCTATTTCATGATGATGACTTATTTGAAACATTTGTAATAGACGAAAGCACAGGAGAAATTCATCTGAAAAGGGCTTTGGATTTCGAGGCAAGTCGATACTTCAACATGGAAATTATAGCCTCAGATAGTGATGGCTTTTCAGGAAAATGCACTGTCGCTGTCGAGGTGGTGGACATGAATGACAACGCCCCAGAGCTAACATTGTCGAAGCTCACAAGCTCCATCCCAGAAAACTCCCCAGAGACTGTAGTTGCTGTTTTCAGTGTTTTTGACCCAGACTCCGGAGACAATGGCAGGATGGTGTGCTCAATTCAGAACGATCTCCCCTTCTTTTTAAAGCCCACGTTCAAGAACTTTTACACGTTAGTGACAGAGGGACCACTGGACAGAGAGAGCAGAGACGAGTACAACATCACCATCACCGTCTCAGACATGGGCACACCCAGGCTGAAAACGGAGCACAACATAACAGTGCAGGTGTCCGACGTGAACGACAACGCCCCAGCCTTCAGCCAAACCTCCTACACCCTGTTGGTCCCAGAGAACAACAGCCCCGGCCTGCACATAGGCACAGTGAGCGCCACAGACACAGACTCAGGCACCAATGCCCAGATCACCTACTCGCTGCTGCCGCCCCAGGAAGGCGACCAAGACCCGCAGCTGGCCCTCGCCTCGCTGCTGTCCATCCACGCGGACAGCGGGCAGCTGTTCGCCCTGCGCGCGCTGGACTACGAGGCGCTGCGGGCCTTCGAGTTCCGCGTGGGCGCCGCCGACCGAGGCTCGCCCGCGCTCAGCAGCCAGGCGCTGGTGCGCGTGCTGGTGCTGGACGCCAACGACCACGCGCCCTTCGTGCTCTACCCGCCGCACAACGCGTCGACGCCCTGCACCGAGCTGCTGCCCAGGGCGGCTGAGCCCGGCTACCTGCTCACCAAGGTGGTGGCGGTGGACGGCGACTCGGGCCGCAACGCCTGGCTGTCCTTCCAGCTGCTGCAGGCCAGCGAGCCCGGGCTGTTCAGCGTGTGGGCGCACAATGGCGAGGTGCGCACCGCCAGGCTGCTGAGCGAGCGCGACGCGCCCAGGCACAGGCTGCTCGTGCTGGTCCAGGACAATGGCGAGCCGCCGCTGTCGGCCAGCGTCACGTTGCACGTGCTGCTGGTGGACGGCTTCTCGCAGCCCTACCTGCCCGTGGCCGAGGGCGCGCGCGACCCGGCGCCGCCCGACGCGCTCACTGTCTACCTGGTCATCGCCCTGGCGTCGGTGTCTTCGCTCTTCCTCTTCTCTGTGCTCGTGTTGGTGGCGGTCAGGCTGTGCAGGAGGAGCGGGGCGTCCTCGCTGGGCGGCTGCTCTCTGCCTGAGGGCCACTTTCCTGGACACCTGGTGGACGTCAGCGGGGCGGGGACGCTGTCCCACACCTACCAGTATGAGGTGTGTCTGACTGGAGAATCCGCAAACAAGGAGTTCAAGTTTCTGAATCCCATTATCCCTCCCAATGTGATTCAAGACACGCAGCAATATTTCACTTGAAGTGGGAAGTTAAGGTTCAATAACAGAAGAATTAGAATTAGAATTTGGGTACAAGTATCTCCCTGTTAAATCAGTTATATTTTCTTGAGGTAATTCATTTATGTATTTATTTTACTTTCTTTTTGTTTACTAGTGGTGAAATATATTCCTTTCTTCGTCTGCTTCCTATTTAACCAATACCAACTTATTGCATCTTTTTCTTTCACTTGGTATGGAAGCATAAACAAATTTGTTGTGTTTTAGGGTGATTTCAAATAGGGTTAAGAACTCATTTCATATTTAGTATTTTATCATCATTGTCGATTTTCCACCCACTAATTTCATAGCTTATCTTGTTGAGTGTATTTATATAATTTGATTTATATTATTCAATACATTTTATCACAGTTTATTAATTGTGCATAGTGGTAGGGTTTATTTTGAACATTTTTCATACATGCATATAACATACTTTGGGAATATTCACCCCTGATTACCCTCTAGAATCCTCTCAGTTGTGTCTCATCCACTTCAACCTCAGTAATAGCCCAATATATTTTTACGTTTCTATCTCTCTCATGTGAGAGAAAAAATTTACTGCTTGTCTTTTTAAGTGTGGTTATTTAGTTTGCCAAGAGGTTGCCAACAATTTCCTACAAGTTTCATGATTTCATTCTCTTATGCAGAATAAAACACCATTGTGCATAGTTACTGTATTTTCTTCATCGACTCATAAGTGCCTTGTGCATAGATAATGAAGTGCAAGGACCAATGAAATATTCTTTCTTTAAGACTATATGGCATGTCGGTG
Organism: Jaculus jaculus; assembly: GCF_020740685.1. NCBI lineage: Eukaryota > Metazoa > Chordata > Mammalia > Rodentia > Dipodidae > Jaculus > Jaculus jaculus. Next base: position 44,604,412 of record NC_059114.1, on the reverse strand, counting down.
TTTTAGGTGACTAGGACCACAACAAAAGTAACACCTCTAATTCATTCTTTTTATTGATTATTGCAATGAAAATTTGAGATTATGTCTTTGTTCTAGCAAAATGGGCAAAAATATACCCAAATACAGCAAGTTACTTTTAGATGATTATTTTTAGGGTCACTCAAATCATATTCATGACTCCTGAAGAAAAAATAAAATAAACCTAAGCCATTTAAAATAAATGTGTTATTCATTTTTTATGAAAAAGTATTTATTGAGGCATGTGGTGGGATGACAATTTTTCTTTGGAAATTGTGAGATGTAGATGAGGGGTCTTTTAGATTTTCAGATGAATGATCTCTAAATGTCTTACAGGAAAAAGTAGTTTCCTGGAAAGTCCTGCTGTATTTCTAATACCTACATGCCATACATATGGTGATTTAAAAAGAAATATTTTCTGTGCTTCTTTTAGATTTCAATATGACATGATTTAAGATTGTTTGTAATTCTTCTAGAATGAAAATTGTCAATCCACGTAAGAATTCCCCCTCTACATTAAAATTAAAAGATGTACAAGTACAGGAATTTCTAAAGAGTGAAAGGTGAAACTCATTAAAACCATAAGTAATATCTGAAGGCAACAAATATATCAAATCATATCACTATTTTAAGTGAAATAGGAATAAATACTTTCACATAAATAACTATTTTCCTTCATTAAAGAAATCTAATAAAAATAAATTTTCTCCTCATAGATATTTTCTCATTCAGATAAATAGAACTAGCTAAGATTTGACTATTCATGTATAAAAGAATGAAAGCTGAAGTGCTCAAAAATTTTGAAAAGGGGGAGGGGGTAGGTCACCGATGAGCCTAATAATGGTACCAAACTGCCTGTATTTGCTGAATAGAAAACTAATAAAAAAATTTTTTGAAAAGTCCTGAAAGAGAAAAATTAAGATTTAAAATGCTTTTAATTATATACTTAGTATAGTTATAGTCATATTTAAATGTCTCAATAGGAGCTTCAAGCTTCTTGCTTAGTATACAAGAGGACCTGGATTCCATCTTGGGCACCAAAAAAGGGGAGGTAATTTTATGTAAGAGAAAGTTAAAACATGAATCTTTACTAGTCAGAGAAAAGTATTTCCTTCAAGCTTAAATATTTCTCAGGTATATTTTAATCAGAATCTTTTAATCAGATTGTTTAATTTTTCATACTTAGCTGTTTTTCCATGAAGATAGTGTGAATGGCAAACTTCTGTTTCAGACTTATCTTTATTATTTAGCGGCCTTCCTCTCTGGGAAGTGTTTAATTATAGAAAGCATAAAGGGAATTTTTAGGAGCTATTATGGTATATGATATGAGACTGTTTGATCCATTTACAACATAAAGACAAAAAGAAGAGATACTACTATCAGTAGGGGTGTGTGTGTGTGTTTGTGTGTGTGTAAGAGAAAACGAGAGAGAAAGAGATCTATGTAACCTAAATCTGAGGTCTAGGGCATGCCAGGCACTTTACCACTGAGCTATATCCCCAATCCCAGATGCCATTACTAATTAATTTGTAGATGGTCTAACATCACAAATTGCTGAGAAAATGGGCAGAAATTTGTAAATCCAAAAGGCATCATTTGGATGAAATTTGGAGTCAGGAAATAACTGTATCTTACTTTTAGTTCAAAATTCTCTAATTGTGAACAGTCATAACTTATCTGCTGAGTTGAAGAAGTCTTCCCAGACCCTCTTATGTTTTGAGACAACAACTTGCTGTATTGTATTGCACAGGCTAACCTGGAGCTCACTATGTAGCCTAGGATGGCAAGTACCATACCTTCAGTCTCTCAGAGACTGGAATTACATGTGTACATCACCATGCCTGTTATGTAAAATTATTTTTCTGCATATTTCATTAAATGCAGAACACAGGAGGTGCCACATCTATAGGACTAACTACTGTTGCACTTTCAGGAATTTCACAAACTATAATTCTGATATAAGTAAGAAATGAATTAACAAGATGTTAGGATGATCTTGTTCTCACATTTGTCACCCCATTGATCACCAGAATTGATGAGGGATAGTCTGGTGGAGTCTCCTTCCTCTTTCACTGCTCCGCGTGACACTGAAGCTGCATGCTCAGTTAAATAGGACTGGTCTCAGACAAGGCTATACAAGTAGCTTCACTCCCCATCTAGAACCTCTAAATAGATGTTCAAAGAAATCACTTCACCTATTAGTAATAGTTAATAAAAATTTTTATAATTTTGCTTGTAAGAAAATTTCTATAAATATTTAACAATTCATATTACTAATATATCAATGCTTCAAAAGGAGGGAAAATTAAGTAAAATTTGGATTTCTTCACTCCCCAAAACTAAATGACCTCAGCAAACTTAAACCAATTTTAACACATTGTTTCTGTTTTATTTATAATTGAGGTTATAGCACGTAACACAATGCTTCATTCATAGTGGATGTTCAATTTATGTTTGCTGAACAACCTGAAATATTTAGAAAGTTAATGAAACTTTGAGGTTTTCCAGTTATCTCTTGTACTCACTGTGATTTAGAGATACTGGGAACACTTTAAGCAAATAAATTACAAAATCTAGATTAAATGGAAAATTTCTGGAAACACAAACTGAATAAACTAAAAAGGTAAAATGTCTGAATAGATCTATAACAGGACATTGAATGTCTAATCAGATATTTTCCAGAAATAAAGGTCCAGATAGATTCAATGCTGATACTTAACAAAAATTATTCACACAGAAGAATTTGAGGAGCACTACTCATTAACCTAGCCTAGGGATTCTATGACAAAACCAGTTAAAAATGGCAAAGGAAATAAACCTGTATGCCAATTTCTCTTGATAATATGGATGTAAATTTTTCAACATAATGTTAGCAAATTACTCCATGAATACATAATAAGATGACACTTTAGATGTGAGGGATTTATATGGGTAATGCAATACTGGTTCAACATGTAAAAGCATTGAAATAAACCTTATGAACACAATGAATGAAAAAAAATCGCATACCATTTGAGTAAATGCAGAATAGCATTTTGGAAAAATCACTCCAATTTGAAAATGAAAACAGAACTATCTATATATTTACAGATGATGTGGCTTTCCAAATATAAAAAAAACTAAGGAATCCAGAAAAAATACTCACATCAATAAAAAAAATTCAACAATTTTACAGGATACATGATCTTTGTTTTAAAATGAATTGTGAACTGGAAAGGTAGCCTGTAAGTTAAAGTGCTTGTTTGCAAAGCCTGACAGCCCAGGCTGGACTCCCTAGAATCCACAGAACGCCAAATGCACAAAATGGTGCATGCATATGGGGTTTATTTGCAGTGGGCACTGGCATACCCATTCTTCTCCCTCTCCCTCAGTCTTTTATCCTTTCAAATAAATAAAAATCTATTAAAAATAAAAATAAATTGTATTTCTTCATGCTGCCATTGCACAAACTAAAAATGAAATGAAGAGGGGAAATCCCTTGGTATCAAAAGGTAGAAGATTCTTAGAGATAAACTTAACAAATCACTAGAAGAATTTTAGATGGAATACTAGAAAACATTATTGAAAAAAAGTTTTAAAATACCTAAATAACTAAAGTGTTCCTGAACTGGAAGACAATATTATACAAATGATTGTGCCTTCAAACGGATGTACACATTAAATACAAGGGCTATCAAAATGCTTTCAAATATAATTTTATTTTAGATTTTTTTTTTTGAGATATGTTTTCATGTAGGCTGATCTCAAGTTTGCTACATAGCTGAGGATATCCTGGAAATAGAGGCATGATCCACCATGCCTGGTGCAAACATAATTTTATTTAAAAAATATTTTAATAGCTGGGCATGGTGGCACACACCATTAATTGCAGCACTTGGGTGGCAGAGGTAGGATCTCTGTGAGTTTGAGGCCACCCTAAGACTACATGGTGAAATCCAGGTCAGCCTGGGCCAGAGCAAGACTCTACCTCAAAGAAACTATATATATATATAAATATATATATATATATTTGTGAGCAGATATAAAAGGTAAGTGTACGTATAGCTGGGCCTCTTGCCACTGCAAATGAACTCCAGGTGTTTGTGTCAGTTTATGCATCTGGGTTTACAAGTATACTGGGAAATTAAACTCAGTATGTACTAGGGAATTGAACCCAGGCCAGCTGGGTCAAACAAACACCTTTAACTCCTGAGGCATCTTCCCAACACTCAAACAATTTCAATAATGAATTATCCCTAAAATTTTGATATTATTGATATATTTTCAAAATATGAACTCATTTAAAATAAATAATAAATTAATTAATTTAATCATATTAAAAGACATGGGATAAATGAGCAAAGAAAATCCTACACATAGGAGCATAAGTAACAGCTATTCACTATACTATTTGTAACCAATAAATAATTTCTCCATACTTCCAGTGCTTTCGTATGGTACCAGAGTAATCTCAACTGGTACACACTGTATTGAAAACCATTTTACATAATCTCTTATTTTTCACTATATGAGTAGACACCTAAATGGGCCCTAACATACCCCTATTGTTAGCTTATACAAAAGAGAAATGGAAATCTTTAAGGTTTTGCAGGTAAATTTGTAAGTAAAATGAACAACATATCTCTTCTTTGGGGCTCACAAAGTTTTAAGTCAATGTTTCTTGTTTCCTACCCAAATCACTTTACCAAGGAGTGTGATACCTGAAGTAGAAATGGTGAAATGCTAACAAGTGAACTCATTATAATATAGACATTAGTCATGATATACTGTGACCCCTGAAACAGTAATTCAGAATAAACTTTCCTCCTTCATTAAGAAATAGGTTTTACATTTATCTATGCAAAAAAGTAAAATTTAAAACATTTAACTTTACAATATCTGATGATTTTTGTCTTGCTATAATCATGATTCCAACCAAGTCAAATAATCAACCTCTGTCATCCTTAAGCTTCAACTTCCTTATTTGTTAACTCATTTCCTCACCAGCTTTAACTGCCTATTTATCTAAAAAAAATTTACAACTTCTAGATTTAGTGTAATTTCATGGAGCAAATGACTTAACCCAAGACACCTCTTTAATAAACTGTATCACTATGTCAACAAAGTGTAGAAAACTAGAGCCTATCCAATGTGGGTAAAATCCCTTTCTAAAATCATGTGGTGCAGAACATCTGCAAGTTTTACATTACTAAAGGTCATAATTTGGAAATAAACAAATGCAAGTGCTATTGAATTAAGTTGAACCTGAATAAGAATTTACCTCCTCTGGTTAGATGATGCAAAGTAGAAATGAAAGGTGCTGAAACTCCACTCTTGGCTGTGCTTGGTAACACGCAGCTGTCTTCTTGTTTGGTGCCCACCACTCTTCTTGGCTATGTACTGTAATGGAATGACCTTACTAATTATGCAATTTAAAGCAAAACCAATGCGGCTGAATAAAAAATTGGGTACATTTTAAATGTGGCTTCATTTGGAAACCTAACCTGCATTTTGTCTAGGAAATCATGAATTTCTCAATCAAGACGCAGGGTGGCGCTGCAGGCTAAGATTGTGAATAAAGAGCCCTAAATTCACGTTCTGGAATCTTTTGTGTTGTCAGGCAGAATGTAAAACACAGGCAGGAGTGTTGCAAGCATAACTGCTGTGAAGGGGTGTAAGACAAGATCTATGAACTGAATGTCAGGTTAAAAGCAACTTCGTTAAAATTCCTTGAATCAAGAAATTAGGATTCAATATTTCAAGGCATTTGGACATCGCTGAAGGAATTGAGTGTAAACACACAAGCCAACATGGAGAAGGTGGAGCGAGTTCATCGGAACAGGCAAGTGACTCTGTTTATTTTTATGGGGTGTTTGCCTCAGGTTCTTGCTGAGCATACTCGTTACACTATACTGGAGGAAACAGAGAGTGGCTCCTTTGTAGCCCATTTGATTAAAGATTTAGGTTTGAGAACTGGGGAACTGGCCAGCCGGTCTGCCAGGGTGGCGTCTGACGATTACAAGCAGCGATTGGTGCTGGATACCCAAACTGGAGATTTGCTTCTGAAGGAGAAAATAGACCGGGAAGAGCTGTGTGGCAACATTGAACGCTGTGTACTGCATTTCCAGGTGTCCCTCGAAAAGCCAGTAGAATTTATTCAAGGAGAATTATTGATTCAGGACATAAATGACCATTCTCCAGAGTTCCCAGATAAAGAGGTTCTCTTGAAAATACCTGAGAACAGCCAGCCAGGTACTATCTTTCCTTTGAAATTAGCACAGGATTTGGATGTGGGCAGCAATGGGATTCAGAAGTACATGGTCAGCCCCAATTCTCATTTTCATGTCCTCACCCGAAATCACAGTACAGGCAAGAAATACCCGGATCTGGTACAGGACAAAGAGCTGGACAGAGAGGAGCAGGCTGAGCTCAGCTTAACCCTCCTGGCTGTGGATGGAGGTGACCCACCTAGGTCTGGTACAGTCATGATTCGAATCCTCATCATGGACATCAACGACAATGCTCCAGAGTTTGTGCATAGCCCATATGAGACACAGGTCCTGGAGAACAGCCCTCCAAGTTCCCCAGTCCTCAGAGTCTTGGCTAGGGATGCAGATGCTGGACACTACGGGAATGTTTCCTATAGCTTGTTCCAAGCATCAGATGAAATCCAGCAAACATTCTCAATAAATGAAGTCACGGGAGAAATCAGACTGAAGAAGAAATTGGATTTTGAAAAAATTAAATCTTACCACTTGGAAATCGAGGCCACTGATGGAGGAGGTCTTTCTGGGAAAGGCACTGTAGAGATAGAGGTGGTGGATGAGAACGACAACACCCCAGAACTGATCATGTCCTCACTGACCAGCTCTGTCCCAGAAAATGCCCCTGAAACTCTAATATCTGTGTTCAGAGTTGGAGATAGAGATTCTGGAGACAATGGAAAGGTGATTTGCTCTATTTCAGATGATCTACCATTTACAGTAAAATCAACATTCAAGAATTTCTACACTCTGGTGACAGATGGACCACTGGACAGAGAGAGCAGAGACGAGTACAACATCACCATCACCGTCTCAGACATGGGCACACCCAGGCTGAAAACGGAGCACAACATAATAGTGCAGGTGTCCGACGTGAACGACAACGCCCCAGCCTTCAGCCAAACCTCCTACACCCTGTTGGTCCCAGAGAACAACAGCCCCGGCCTGCACATAGGCACAGTGAGCGCCACAGACACAGACTCAGGCACCAATGCCCAGATCACCTACTCGCTGCTGCCGCCCCAGGAAGGCGACCAAGACCCGCAGCTGGCCCTCGCCTCGCTGCTGTCCATCCACGCGGACAGCGGGCAGCTGTTCGCCCTGCGCGCGCTGGACTACGAGGCGCTGCGGGCCTTCGAGTTCCGCGTGGGCGCCGCCGACCGAGGCTCGCCCGCGCTCAGCAGCCAGGCGCTGGTGCGCGTGCTGGTGCTGGACGCCAACGACCACGCGCCCTTCGTGCTCTACCCGCCGCACAACGCGTCGACGCCCTGCACCGAGCTGCTGCCCAGGGCGGCCGAGCCCGGCTACCTGCTCACCAAGGTGGTGGCGGTGGACGGCGACTCGGGCCGCAACGCCTGGCTGTCCTTCCAGCTGCTGCAGGCCAGCGAGCCCGGGCTGTTCAGCGTGTGGGCGCACAATGGCGAGGTGCGCACCGCCAGGCTGCTGAGCGAGCGCGACGCGCCCAGGCACAGGCTGCTCGTGCTGGTCCAGGACAATGGCGAGCCGCCGCTGTCGGCCAGCGTCACGCTGCACGTGCTGCTGGTGGACGGCTTCTCGCAGCCCTACCTGCCCGTGGCCGAGGGCGCGCGCGACCCGGCGCCGCCCGACGCGCTCACTGTCTACCTGGTCATCGCCCTGGCGTCCGTGTCCTCGCTCTTCCTCTTCTCTGTGCTCGTGTTGGTGGCGGTCAGGCTGTGCAGGAGGAGCGGGGCGTCCTCGCTGGCTGGCTGCTCTCTGCCTGAGGGCCACTTTCCTGGATACCTGGTGGATGTCAGCGGGGCGGGGACCCTGTCCCACACCTACCAGTATGAGGTGTGCCTGACTGGAGGCTCTGGAAGTGGTGAGTTCAAGTTCCTCAAACCCATTTTCCCCAACTAGTTGCTTCATGACATTGAGAGAGACGTTAAGGAAACCTCCCCATTGCAGGAATAGCTATTTATTCAGTTAACTGTTGTTTAAACCAGGGAATCCCTATTTTTGCAAACCTCTTATGACAATGTCCTAATTTTAAGAAACTATGTCATTATCTAAATATTTAACCAGTACTCTAAATATATGCTTGTCTTTCATAACATTAAAATTTTTGCTTCTTTGAGATTTGTGGCTTGGCATTTTTAATTATACTAGATAGTACATATTTTCTCAATATTTTTTGAGCTATTTCATCAGAACTTTTATTCAAGTAGATCAAAGAAAACTGATGTTAGTTAACTAGTTATGTTAACCAATTTTTTCTTTAATTGGGCATGTAAAAGTCTTCAAGTGTCTTCATGTGTTGTTCCTGTCTATAACATACAATTTCATCCTATCAGGGCCAGAGTGGTTATGATCGTTTTTAGTATGATATTGGTGTCTAGTATTGATTCTAGCACCTCTTACTGGCTCTGGTGGTTTAAATGGATAATGTTCCCATAGCCTCGGGTATGTTTTAAAATTAAGAATAAGCTTCTTATTTAAATCTCCAGTGGACAGAGCCCTCCTGGGGGATTGTGCCACTGTGTGTGGATCTTGAGTCCAGCCCTGAGATATGTTCTAAACTAGCTTGAACTCTGGCTGTCTCTTGTTTGTTTCTTTGCTGTGGATGCATGTGAAGTGAAACAGCCTCCTCCTCATGATGCAGTTTGTTTTGGAATCTGTAACCCTGAAATAAACCCTTTTCTTTTGTAAGCTGCTTCCGGCTGGTTGTTTGTCTCATCAATGATAGGTAACTATAACATCATGCTATGCAGTCATTCCAAGTCTGAGTTTCACCAAACCTAGATGAAATTTCATACAGTTACTTTAACCTTTCTGGACGTCAATACTACCAGGTTAAACTCACTGAGTATCTATAAGCATAAAAACCAGTATGCTTGTTTCTAATTACATAAAACATTCACCACACTAAAATTAAAACTAATTAAAATTGTAACCCTTTTCCTTTGGTCAGAACAACACATGCTAGAGGTTATCTGAATTATGTTCTTTTCACATGCCCAGCACATGGTCACTTTCCATAAAGAATAATATTAATTTTGAAATTTCACCTATAAATAATAAAGGGTAGACCATTAATAATCTGCTATCTCTGTCAATAAGTAAAATTGCTAAGGCATTTAGGATGTGGTTTGGTGCTTGATTGTGCATGCATGCCTGAGCAACAACTTCACTTCTAAGCATGAAAACCAAACCAAATCCTGTTAAGTCAATGCTTGTTATAACCCCGTTATAAAGTAATGTGAAAACCAGAAATATCCCCTAAAGTCCTACAAAGAGCCAAGACTCTTGATAGTATCATATTGTCTCTTTGTCCTTCCCTTTGCTCTATAAACAAAAATGTAAGTGTAGCTTTGTGAGGTTGTGTGTGTGTGTGTGTGCACATGTGTGTGCACATGTGTGTGCATACATGGTGCTGCAGAACAGATCTAGAAGTTCTTGCATTCTAAGCAGGATGTTTACCATGACATCCTTTTTTATTTTTTTTTGGAGGGGGGTTCAAGGCAGGGTATCACTATAGTTCATGCTGACCTGGAATTCACTATGTAGTCTCAGGGTGGCCTCAAACTTACAGCAATCCTCTTACCTCTGCCTTCTGAGTGCTAGGATTAAAGTTGTGTGCCACCACACCCAGCTTGACATCCCAATTTATACATGTTTGTTAACAATGTGCATTTCCTTTGAAGTTTCTGAAAATTTTCCCTTTCTTTCAAAAAAGTCAAAAAAAACTTCTGGGTTTTTGGATATGCTTTGATCCTAGCTATCAGTTGACCTCAACATTGTCACTTCATATAATTTTATGGGTAGTGACAATAAAATAGTTATTTCTTTGTGATATTTAAATATCTTCTTCTTTTCTTATTTAACATAACTTTCAAGTACTTTGGGTTGACTTAATTTTCCAATCATACTGACATGGCAGTTGCATGAAATAGATATTATGTTTCAGAACAGATTAGAATAATAGTGAACTTAATTATATTACAACTGGTTCATACTGTGTTCAATAAGACAAGTAAACTGATTATGTGATTTTTTTTTAATTTTTTGTTTATTTTTATTTATTTGAGAGCAACAGACACAGAAAGCAAGAGACAGATAGGGAGCGAGAGAGAGAGAGAGAATGGGTACACCAGGGCCCCCAGCCACTGCAAACGAACTCCAGACGCGTGTGCCCCCTTGTGCATCTGGCTAACAAGGGTCCTGGGGAACTGAGCCTCGAACTGGGGTCTTTAGTTTTCACAGGCAAGCGCTTAACCAATAAGCCACCTCTGCAGCCTTGTGATTTTTAACTAATTAAATTTATGTGGATCCACTATAAGACAACTTTTTTGAACTTTTGGCAGAGTATAAATAATCAAAGAACTTGCCTACAATCTACATTTCTTATTATTTTATATTTTATCTTCATTGTACAAAACAATACATTTTGTTATAAGATTTTCATAAGTGTAAATAACATACACTAGTATTTATTCTTCACTTATTTGTAAATCTCAAGTGTCATTGTACTTAAGTTTAAACATTTAGTTTTGGGGCTGGAGAGATGGCGTAGTGGTTAAGTGCTTCCCTGTGAAGCCTAAGAACCCTGGTTCAAGGCTCAATTCCCCAGGGCCCACGTTAGCCAGATGCACAAGGGGGCACACACGTCTGGAGTTTGTTTGCAGTGGCTGGAGGCCCTGGCGTGCCCATTCTCTCTCTCACCCTCTATCTGCCTCTTTCTCTCTGTGTCACTCTCAAATAAATAAATAAAAATCTTAAAATAAATAAATAAATATTTAGTTTTTCCCTTAAGAAATTAATGCAATAATTAAAAAAATAAAACTTCTCACCACTTGATATCCTTGAAATATAATTTTTGGCCACTTAACTTAAAAGTTGATGTTCATAAGAGGGTAACATGAGTAAAAGTAAACAGAATCAAATATAGGAGACATAAATATGACAGTCAAATCTGATGCTGTCTCCATTTTATTGTTATGCAGAGCATGCTGACATAAGCCTGTAATCTCAACATGTTGCAGGGTGAGGCAGGAAAATCACAAGTTAAATGTCAGGGTGAACTAGTGAGACCCTACCAATAGTAAATAAATAAATGAAATATCTTTTGAGTGTGATAACAAGAAATCTGGTGAAAGTTTTTAGTAATTTCAACCCATCCAAAATGCACATTCACTTCTGTTGCTTATACCATGAAATTCTAATTTGTAGTCACCCAAATGACCCTAACCAAATAAACACCCAGAACTATCTCCATTCCTTTGTGTATTAATGAAAAGTACATCATTCTACAACCATATTATAGAAGAACATCAAACGGTAGAATTCAAAAGTAAAGCCTAGCATATTGGCACAAACCTTTAGTCTCAAATCTTGAGAGACTGACATGGGAGGTAGGATACCAGTGAGTTCAAGGAAAGTCTGGGGATACAAAGTGAATTCCAGTTCAACATGAGCTAGAGTGAGACCCAGTATTGGAAAAAAACACAACAAAAAATAATTCAGTAATAACTATCACACAAACTTGCACAACATGTATACCCTATGAAAATAGGTCAAATCTATGGCTACTGAATAGAGAAAGGAGGCCACATATCTTAGTAACACCATCATTTCAGCATTTTTTTCCTCAGGTGCTTCAATAATGCATCCATACTTTACAATTCCTTTGCTATTGTTTTTAGGCACAATATACAGTTAGTACCCCACATATTTCTCAGAGGACAGAAATCCTACCAGTGGCAACATAATCGATGTGATTCTAAGATGCCTTCTTCTGTCATAGTGTGACATGTGTATAATCTAGCCAACTTGAAGTGGAAAAGAAAAAAAAATAAGGCCAATGTTGTAGCTCAGTGATAGAACATTTATCCCATATGTGTAAGGCCCTAAGTCCCATTTCTTCAGCACTGCAGAGAAAAAAAGAGAACCAAAAAAATTTTATGACCAAAAGCTAAAAAATACGTTTTTGAAGTATTATGTTGAAACTTATGCATGTGTTAGATAGAAACACCATCCAGTTTAGATGGATTATTTGACATCAGAGAGCAACCACAGAAAAACCTAGCTCAATGTCAAAAATCATATCTTTTGAAACAACAGGTGGCAGATTATATGAGAATTAATATTTGTAGAAAATAAATACCTCAGGAGGACAAACGAATCCTTCAAGCAGCTTGTCCTATGGAAATTTGTCAATTTGGAGAATAAACAACAGGTTTTTGATATAAACAATGTAACTTAGTAGTGTTGACACACTGGAGGATTAAAAAGCAGTTGTTGCTCTCAGGACATTTGTCAATTCAGCAGCCTATGGAGGAAGCCTAAAATTATAACTAGAAAACTCTTTAAAGACCTAATGACATTTTGCTATACAAAAATTCATATTTGGAACCTACCTTGCAAAGGGGCTGTGGAAAACATAACAAATTCTCAACTGGAAATCTGCAACAGGGGTGTGTGCTTATCATGATGATGGATAACCTTGACCAAGCAGAGTGCCTGTTTGAATTAGTGTAGTTAGACTAGATAGGGCTCTATCAAGCTGAAAGCAAAAGGTGAGTTACTCCTGGAGAAATATCAAAGCATCATAATTGTGGACATACTTTACATAACTATCCAGAAACCAGCAGAAAACTTCATATCTGCAAACATAGATAATATGAGTAAAACCAAAAGGGAAAGAAGAGGGGCTGGGGAAAATGGCTCAGTTAAAAGGAACTTGCAGGCAAATCTTATCAGGCCAGTTTCAATTCCCTAAACACCCACATAAAGCTTCATGAAAAAAGTGATAATGCATAAAATACAAGTGGTTAGAGACCCTGAAGGACATGTGTGTGCACATGCACACACACACATAAACACATGCATGTGTGCATGCACGTGTGAGCGAAAATAAATAATAAACAAACTGTTAAGTAAATTAAAACCACCATATATATATATATATGTGTGTGTGTGTGTGTGTGTGTGTGTGTGTGTAAATAGCTTGAACAAATACTTCACAAAATGCAATTTCATCGATTACCAGAGATATATTAATTAAATTTGCAATATATTGCCACACATTCACTAGAGTATTTTAAAAGACAACATCAAATGTTGACAAGAATGTGGAGCAATGGGAACTCTTACACATAGCTAGTATCAGTACAATTACTTTTGAAAAATGTCTTACCATATTTGCTAAGGCTACTCCCTCCCTTTCTCTCTCTCCATATATATATATATATATATATATATATATATATATATATATATTATATATATATATTATATATATATGTATATATATATAATATATATATATGTGTGTGTATGTATATGAATTTATAGAATTTATAACTCTATGAATATGTTCAACAAATATGCAGATGGCCACAAAATAGATATGCAAATATGTTTATAGGAATACTACTGACCAAAGCAAAAAACTGGAAAAATCCCAATGTTAAGCAACTGGAGTATTATTAAAATATCCTGATACTCTTTAAGAGAAAATGATATAAAGCAGTGAGAATACAGCAAATTAGAACATTATATATAGTTTAACTTTCACACTTGTTAAGTGAAATACAGGCACAAGTGAGTAATTCTCTGACACAATTTGCCTAAAAGGATTTTTTTAAGTTTTTTAACCCATGAAAAATGAGGTACTAATAGTACATAAATTTTCAGGAAAGTGAAGTAACCAAACAATGACAATGGGGAATATCTTTGGTTTGGGAAAGTTTCATTTTGACTATAATTTTACCTACATTTTTATTTTTGCAACCTTTTCCCAAGATGTTTTATATTTTGAAGTATAAGTCATTAGTATAAAATTCAAAAATATCCCATATACCATATGTTAATGTATTAAAACTATAAACCTACAAAGAAAAGTCATTTGGTGTACTTGAAAAGTACTTATTTTTAAAATGTTAGTTAAGCCGGGCATAGTGGCATACGTCTTAGGCTTGGGAGGCAGAGATAAGAGGATCACCATGGAGTTCAAGGCCACCCTGAAACTATATAGTGAATTCTAGGTCAGTCTAAGCTAGAGTGAAACCCTACCTTGAAAAACCAAAAAAGAAGGAGGAGGAGGAGGAGGAAGAGGTGGTGGTGGTGGTGGTGGAGCAGGAGGAGGAGAGAAATGTCATGTAAGTTCTTTTTAAAAGTATTTGGACAACTGGTATATATATGTTTAGAGCTGCTAGTACCTAAGAACTGAGCACAGCGTTGAGGGTTTCTGGGACTCAAAAGAATCTCTGAAGATTAAACAGAAAATAGGAATTTGGAATAAAATAAAATTGTATGCCATTGTAAATAAGGACACATGGTGGCGCTGCAGGCTAAGAGTGTGCATAACTGGGATGTACAGATGCCCAGAAAACCATTAAGCTGGGAATCAAAACACTGATTTCTCTCTGAGAAAAAGAGGCATTTAGATATGATTAAGATATGGATCTCAGGAAAAAGAATTTATTTAAAAGCAAATCAGTGAATAAGAGTTAATTCAAGATCATTTACTCAAACCAAATGAGCGGAGTGTAACCGACTTGAAGAAACTACACGTTTTAGACCCTGTATGAACAATGGAGACAGCGCTATTGAAAACGCCATGGAAAAGGCAAGTTCTTTGTCTTGCTGTTCTGTTGCTTGTGTGGGAGGTTGACTGTGAGGCAATTCGGTATTCCCTGCCAGAAGAAACAGAAAGTGGCTACTTGTTGGCCAACCTGGCAAAAGATCTGGGGCTGAGGGTGGGGGAATTGGCCACTCGAGGTGCGCGAATGCATTTCAAAGGAAACAAACAGCTCTTGCAGCTCGATGTAAAGACCGGAGATTTGCTGGTTTATGAAAAACTAGACCGTGAGGTGCTGTGCCGGGGGATAGATCCCTGTATATTGCATTTCCAACTGTTACTGGAAAACCCCGTGCAGATTTTTCAAACTGATCTACAACTCACAGATATAAACGACCATTCCCCAGAGTTCCCAGACGGGGAAATGCTCCTGAGAATCCCAGAGAACGTCCAGCCAGGGACGGTGTTTCCTTTGAAAACAGCTCAGGACTTTGACATAGGTCACAACACCATTCAGAACTACACCATCAGCCCCAAAGTCCATTTCCATATTGTCACTCACAATCCTGGAGATGGCAGGAGATACCCAGAGCTGGTGCTGGACAAAGCGCTGGACAGGGAGGAGCAGCCTGAGCTCAGATTAACCCTCACCGCGCTGGATGGCGGGGATCCGCCCAGGACTGGGACCACCACAGTGCGCATTGAAGTCCTGGATATTAATGACAATGCTCCCCAGTTTGCTCAGTCACGATATGTGGTACAGGTTCCTGAGGACAGCCCACTCAATTGTTTAGTTGTCACTGTCTCTGCCCAAGATTTTGATGCTGGAACCAATGGGCATATCACTTACTCCATATTTCAAAGCAATAAAGTGTCTGAGCCTTTTGCAATAGACGAAATCACAGGAGTGGTTCATCTGAAACAAACGCTAAATTATGAGGAAAGTCGATATTATAACGTAGAAATTGCAGCCACAGATGGTGGGGGCCTATCAGGAAAATGTACTGTCGCTGTCGAGGTGGTGGACATAAACGACAACGCCCCAGAATTGACCATGTCCACTCTCACAAGCTCCATCCCAGAAAACTCCCCGGAGACGGTGGTTGCGGTTTTCAATGTTTTTGATCTAGACTCCGGAGACAATGGCAAGATGGTTTGCTCAATTGAGAACGATCTCCCCTTCCTCTTAAAGCCCACGTTCAAGAACTTTTACACGTTAGTGACAGAGGGACCACTGGACAGAGAGAGCAGAGACGAGTACAACATCACCATCACCGTCTCAGACATGGGCACACCCAGGCTGAAAACGGAGCACAACATAACAGTGCAGGTGTCCGACGTGAACGACAACGCCCCAGCCTTCAGCCAAACCTCCTACACCCTGCTGGTCCCAGAGAACAACAGTCCCGGCCTGCACATAGGCACAGTGAGCGCCACAGACACAGACTCAGGCACCAATGCCCAGATCACCTACTCGCTGCTGCCGCCCCAGGAAGGCGACCAAGACCCGCAGCTGGCCCTCGCCTCGCTGCTGTCCATCCACGCGGACAGCGGGCAGCTGTTCGCCCTGCGCGCGCTGGACTACGAGGCGCTGCGGGCCTTCGAGTTCCGCGTGGGCGCCGCCGACCGAGGCTCGCCCGCGCTCAGCAGCCAGGCGCTGGTGCGCGTGCTGGTGCTGGACGCCAATGACCACGCGCCCTTCGTGCTCTACCCGCCGCACAACGCGTCGACGCCCTGCACCGAGCTGCTGCCCAGGGCGGCCGAGCCCGGCTACCTGCTCACCAAGGTGGTGGCGGTGGACGGCGACTCGGGCCGCAACGCCTGGCTGTCCTTCCAGCTGCTGCAGGCCAGCGAGCCTGGGCTGTTCAGCGTGTGGGCGCACAATGGCGAGGTGCGCACCGCCAGGCTGCTGAGCGAGCGCGACGCGCCCAGGCACAGGCTGCTCGTGCTGGTCCAGGACAATGGCGAGCCGCCGCTGTCGGCCAGCGTCACGCTGCACGTGCTGCTGGTGGACGGCTTCTCGCAGCCCTACCTGCCCGTGGCTGAGGGCGCGCGCGACCCGGCGCCGCCCGACGCGCTCACTGTCTACCTGGTCATCGCCCTGGCATCCGTGTCTTCGCTCTTCCTCTTCTCTGTGCTCGTGTTGGTGGCGGTCAGGCTGTGCAGGAGGAGCGGGGCATCCTCGCTGGGTGGCTGCTCTGTGTCCGAGGGCCACTTTCCTGGACACCTGGTGGACGTCAGCGGGGCGGGGACGCTGTCCCACAGCTACCAGTATGAGGTGTGTCTGGTGGGTGGTTCTCCTGATACCAGTGAGTTCAAATTCGTTAAGCCCTTTTTTCCCAACCTTCAGACCCAAGAGGCTGGACAGGAAAGAAAAGATGCTGTTGTTCAAAGTAGTCTTGGATTGTTTTAGAAATCTTGTGATTATGTGATTTTTCTCCATATTCATCCTTTAATAGCCCTGATGTGGAATTTCGGAGTGTTATGAAGCAGCATTCACATTTAGATGTAGTTTGCATGTTCTTTCCTGATGGATTTTTCCATTGGGCTCTGGATAATGTCAACTTACTTCCTCACATTTATGCTTACATTCTCGCCCCTTGACTGCTATTGGTGTTTTACTTTTATGCGTTTGATCTTCCATATATATTGATGATAGTAACATGTTATATTTTGTGATGATGGTGTGTTCGCATTTTTGACTTTTTGTGGGGATGGGTTTCCAGGTAGGGTCTCTGTAGCCCACAGTGACCTGTAATTCACTAGGAAGTGTCAGGGTGGTCTTGAACTCATGGCCATCCTCTTACCTCAGACTCCCAAGTGCTGGAATTTGAAGGTGTGTGCCACTACACCTGGCCTGATTTTAGTTTTTTGCATGGACATTAATATGTATGGTGTGGGATGTATGTGGGATTTATATTATGTGAAGATGCCCACTCTGTGAACACCCATGTGAGAGCCAGAGGAGGATGTCTACTACATTCTGCTATTGCTCTTCAACCTTCTTCTCTGAGACAGAGTCTCTCACTGAACCAGAGCCCCCTGTTTATGTGAGTGCTGGGGACCAATGTTTGGTCCTCATGCTTGCACAGCAAATGCTCTTATCCATTGAGCTATCTCTCCAGCCTGATTTTTTGTTTTATTGAGACAAACACTGTGGCCTGAAACTTGCCATATAGACTGAATTGGCCTCACATTTGCTGTTATTCTCCCACCTTGTTCTTCCAAGTTCTGGTATTACATATATGTGCTGGCATGCCTGGATGTGAACTATCTTAATAAAATCATACACCAATTGTATTCTCTATGTATTCTAGAACATCACAGTCTATTTGATGTCAAGTTTTAGAAAAAAAGTATTACATCATTCAATTTATGCAAAATTTTAAAGGAATTGTAATAAATTACATAACAAATGAAATATGTGAGTAAACATGGTCAGATATTACTGTTATCTTTATAAGATTAGGAAGTGAAGGAAGAAGGGAAATTAAATTAAATTTGTGTGTATGATATTTATGCATGTTCATGTGTGTGAATGTGGGCACACTTTTAGTGTGACATACCTGTTGTGGTGAAATGAAATGTTTGGGTATTGGTTCTCACTGGGATAGTTGGCCCACAAGATTTTGAATGATAATGTTGTCTCTGCCTCCTTTCTTGCCATTGGGTGCTGGGAATGCTGAGGCTTGCACAACAGTGTCTAGCTTTACTTGCGATCTGAGGTTCCCACCTCGGGCATCCCTGTTGCCAGGCAAGCACTTTATCCTCTGAGAAATCTCTGTCCATAGCCAGTTTATTTTCTATGAGAATGAAATGAATGGCATTCTTCTTTTCTCCTCCACCTCCCTTCCCCCCTTAAAAACTTTTTTGTTTATTTTTATTTATTTATTTGACAGCGACATACAGAGAGAAGGAGGGAGGGAGGGAGAGAGAGACAGAGAGAGAATGGGTGCACCAAGGGCTTCCAGCCACTGCAAATGAACTCCAGACACGTGCGCCCCCTTGTGAACCTGGCTATCTGGCTTATGTGGGCCCTGGGGAATCAAGCCTTCACAAACAAGTGCTTAACTGCTAAGCCATCCCTCCAGTTCCCCACCACCACCACCACTTTTTATTTGGTTTTCAAGGTAGGGTTTTACTCTAGCCCAGCCTGACCTGGAATTCACTATGTAGTCTCAGGGTGACACTGAACTCATGACAATTCTCCTACCTCTGCCTCCAAAGTGCTGGGATTAAAGACATATGCCCCCACGCCTGGCTTATTCTTCCTTTTCTATATGCTTATTTATCCTCTTACACATTCCATACTCCCTAAAGTTGAACCTCTGCTTTTTTGTTGTTTTGTTTTTGTTTTCTGAGGTATAGTCTCACTCTAGTTCAGGCTGACCTAGAATTCACTATGTAGTCTCAGGATGGCCTTAAACTCATGGCGAATATCCTATCTCTGCCTCCCAAGTGCTGGGATTAAAGGCATGCAACACCATGCCTGGCTCAAACTTGTACTTTCAAATGGTTATGTCTGATAGCCTTCTATAAATGTAGGTGTTAGCTGGGAGTGGTGGTGTACACCTTTAATCCCAGCACTCAGGATGCAGAGGTGGGAGGACTTCTATGAGTTTGAGGCCAGCCTAAGACTAGAGTGAATTCCAGGTCAGAATGCCCTGCAGACAAAGATTATCAGGAGCATACTTTATGACAACATGGGATTTATTCATTACACAAAGTATGTTTGACACCAGAGGAAACCATGGGTTATTGCAGTAATAGAATTATTTTCTTAGTCTTTACAAAGGAGTTTCAGAGTTTGAGCTTGTTCTAGTTAATTTGTCAGAGTGTTGAAGTAAGTATGAGTTATCAGGTGATTGAATACTTTCATTAAATAGTAGTCACTTTGGGAACTTTGGTTAATTTTATTTAGGAAATAGGAATAATAAAATGAAACTAAAGCTGTAATTGGCTTAAACAAAGAGCATTCACTAATACTTGCAAAGAAA
Source organism: Jaculus jaculus (assembly GCF_020740685.1). Classification (NCBI taxonomy): domain Eukaryota; kingdom Metazoa; phylum Chordata; class Mammalia; order Rodentia; family Dipodidae; genus Jaculus; species Jaculus jaculus. The sequence continues at coordinate 44,584,616 of NC_059114.1, read as the reverse complement.
TGAGGGTCTTTGGCCATTGCTTTTGTTTGGACAATATTCTTGCTTTTGTCTACTCGAACATGAAGTTGTTAAATCTTGGTCTTACTCAATCAGGGTCGCAAAGTCTTTTCCAATCATGAAAAGGTTCATGTTCAGTAGATGGCCATATCCTAGCTGTGAGAGATAGGACTGCTCCACCTGGTCAGTTGCTGACTCTTTTTATCCAGAATATTGATTGTTGCAGAGGTTAGGTCATTGCTTACAATAAGGATCATCTTTTCTGCTCTTTTCAATGTAATGTTGTGCAATGTTGTTGCAAATGGAATGTTCTTAAAATCAAGATCATAAAGACTCACCATTTCAGCTTCATGAGTTGGTTTAACCACAACTTTAAGTATTTTCAAAATCTCAATAAAAATTTCAGCTTCCCCTGTTTTCTACCTTGAGCCCTTTATCTTTCTACTTCCATTTGAATTAAATTATCTGTTAATTTGTACAAAACTGTAACTTTATCTCCATACTTTTTTTCTAGTTGAATCCATTGTTTGACAGGCCCCTTAATCCATTTTCCTTCTTATTTCCTACTGCTGCTACCGTGTATTCTCAAGTGCCATACTAAAAGAGGCTGCACACACACACACAAAACATCTTCTCTGCTCTCAAACATCTAAACATGCATTTACTTGACTGGTGGTTGGGCCACAGAAAGCTGAAATCACCAATTTAATGATTTAATTCAAAATTTGTGAATATAGGAGCCAGGCATAGTGGCGCACACCTTTAATCCCAGCATTCAGGGGCCAGAGGTAGGAGGATCACGGAAAGTTTGAGGCCACCCTGAGACTGCATAGTGAATTCCAGGTCAGCCTCAGCTAGAGTGAGACCCTACCCCAGAAAAACAAAAAATAATTATAAATATATTAACCATTCTGATTATTGATCATTTTATCCCCTCTCCTCTTGAACGTATATAACATACAAAGTATATATACTACATATATAATTTCTGCCTTTTCTCAGATTTTAGGTAATATAAATTACTTTGTTAGTTAGCATAACTTTAAAAATAATATCATAATCTTTTCATTAATTTACTGGACACTTAAATGCATTTATGCATTCTAAAAATTAATATATCATGTTTATCTCTGGGGTTATTTCATCTCTATCATTATACCCCTAACAATTGTATCTCTAGTCTTATCCTGTTTCTTATTTCTGAGAATTCAATTTGTTGGCTATTGTACACTCTTAATCATTACTCTACATGTATTATATTTGTTTTATTTTGTAACTTAATTTTTACTACATTCTGTGTGTAAAAGGCAAGCTCCAAGATCAGAAGAGCAATGGAGCACAACACAAACTCAGTTGATTTAGAAGTGGAACAGTACAGCCTGGGTTCTCTAACCACAATGGAAACCAAGTACTAATCTATAAAGGAAGTATAAAAGAAAACATTCCAATACTTGGAAACTAAACATTTTAAGTAATGCAAGAATCAGGCAAGAGGCCTCAAGTGAAATTCCAATACTGAACTCAAATGAAAAAAAAAATACAATCTATCAAAGTTTTGGATGCATAGATAAAGCAGTACCAAGAGGAAAATGTATAGCACTAGATGAATAAATTAGAAAAGGAATAAAGACCTCACACAATTGACTATCTCTTTGCTATTTTGACTTTTTATTTCAATCTAGAAAAATATGAGTAAAATTAAGCCCAAACCATGTATAAGGATGAAAATAATAAAGATGATAGAATTCAAGGAAATTCAAAGCAAAAGTAATACAGACATATATGAAACAACTTATTATTTGAAATATATTAATAAAACTGACAAACCTCTAGGAATCATAAGTATTAGTCTATCATAGCAGGGAGGGCATAGTGGAACATCTGACCTCAGGATGGCCAAGAAGGGGAGGTAGAGAATGCCTACCTTAGAGGTATTTCACCCTTTTCAAAACTCTCTGATTTTCTTAGCCCCCAGCCTATGGGATTGTGCCACCTATATTCAGGGTGGGTTACTTCTTTTAGTTAATTTTCTCTGGGAACCTGTCGTAGACACGCCAAGTGGAGTGCTTTACTAATCTTCTAGGCACCTCTCAATTCAATCAATTTGACAATCAAGATTAACCATTACATCCATTCAGACAAAACATTTATGGAGGTGGAAGTGAACAAACTCATCCAAGATGTTTATGTTTGTTGGTTAGACTTTGCCAGTTCATTTTGTTATTAATGTGTTCACAAAACAGACCACATTCAGTGATTTTTTACAAGAAAATCTTGAAGGCTTTTCATATGATGTTTTCTTTATTCTTGTTCCATAGATGTGATTTTTGGCTATAAGATGGTCGCAGTTGTTGAGGGTTTATATTTTATTTAACTTTATTTATTTTGCTTAGAGTTGAAGTAATTTCTATATCCTGTTTGTAAATCTTCCATCATCTTGGCCCTGATGTGAAGTACATTTTTCTTTAGCACAGTTGATTTTATCTCAAAAAATAAATTCTATCAGAAATGAATTATGTTTATTATATTTTATGTTCTTATATGTGTACTTGGCCATATTTTTCTAGATACTTAAAGACATTTTAAATTTTCTGAGCAGAAAATAGATAGTAGTCAATTATAGCTATGATGTTTCATCATTGAATTTCATAGTATTTGTTCAACATAAATCACCTTTTTGCACCATCTATATTAAGAGGACTAGTAGCCTCATTGCTATCAGATAATAGTTGTCTAGTGGTTTATTGTTTTACTTTATTAGATTTCATTTGTTTTGTTTTCTTTGTTTAGACAGTCTCCCTATGTAGTCTAGGCTAGCATCAAACTTCTACATAGTCCAGATTGGCCTCAAATTTGCTGTCACTCTGCCTCAGTGGCCCAATTAATGGCTGACCTCACAGGTGTTCACGCAATGCCTGGTTGGAGATGTCTATTGATGATATTTACCTGCACATCATTTCTTACAGTATGGTAATGTATTTAGATTTTGAGCAATTAAAATGAGAGAAATTTGATTTTTTAAAGTTAGGATGAAAGGTGCAACCCTCTTAAAACCATACCCAATCTAACCATGTGAAAATAGAATCAAATTCTAAAATGCTTATGATGAATACTTGATTCCTCCTAGTTCCTCTTATAAAGAAATTATTTGATTTGCTTAGTTATATCTATCGTAAGACTTCTTGTCTTCAATTTCCCTCCCATTACTGTGCAAGCATGGCCACACAACAAGTTAACTTTGTTCTTCATGGAATTTATGAGTCACATAGTTTACAGAACGTATTGTTTGTTTTGCATTCATGTTGCTAATCAATTTTTATGATTGGTGTAGTTCATTAATGTGTTTATTGGGAAAATTTTAAAATGTACTGTTTAGAATATTGCAATTATACCACTCATCAATGATCAATTGCCCTGATAAAGAATCATCACTGATGATAAAAGTCTGCATTACCTGAGAGAGTGATTCTTACATTTGTACCTATGAGACTCCCTTAAAAAGAAAAGTCAAAGCGCAGATTCCCATTGGCACCAGCAGACAATTTAATTCCAGATCTGGAAGAAGCCCAGGGCTTGACTTAAAATCAAAGGCTCCTAAGAAATCCTTTATGCACATGGTTCTCTTGCTCATTTTGAGAAATAGTGGATTGACCTAAAAGGCTGCATAAAGCTCAACTTTTGAAAATGGAATTGATCTGAAAACATCTCATGAAGTTATCGCTTTGAACACGTGGTGGCGATGCAGGCTAAGAGAATGAATCAAACCTCTGCAGGTCCAGAACTCCATTTCATTCCAATGCTGAAGAAAAAAAAAAAAAAAGTACAGAACACATTTGCCGCCACAGCTAAGACAGAAGCCTTCAGAAAGGAAGTGCTCATCAGAAAAATAGTAAGATTGGACCTAAAAATCTACAGCAAAGACTTTTGAAGGGTCAAGGTGAACGTGGTGTTTAGGGTTATTTTTTCCTTGGGAAGCAGCCATAACAACAGCAATGCTTCAGACAGAAGTACAGCTGAAAAGGCAAGCGGTGCTTTTAATGATGGGGATGCTTTTGTGGGAGGTGGGTTCAGAATCAATTCAGTATTCCATACTGGAAGAGACTGAAAGTGGCTCATTTGTGGGTAACTTGACAAAGGATCTGGGACTAAGGATGGGAGAGCTGGCTACTCGGGGAGCAAGACTTGTTTTCAAAGGGAACAGGCAGTATTTGCAGCTTGATCTTCAGAAACAGGATTTGCTGGTAAAAGAAAAACTGGATCGTGAGGAGATGTGCGGCTCCACGGAGCCATGCCTGCTACCTTTCCAGCTGTTACTGGAAAATCCTTTGCAGCTTTTTCAGGCTACATTGAGAGTAGGAGATATAAATGATCATGCTCCGGAGTTTCCAGCCAGAGAAGTGCTCCTTAGAATATCAGAAAATACTATACCAGGAAAGAGGTTTCCTTTGAAAATGGCCCAGGATTTAGACACTGGTAGTAACAGTCTTCAAAACTATACAATCAGCACCGACCCTCACTTCCATGTTCTCACTCGCAGTCGCAGTGATGGCAAGAAGTTCCCTGAGCTAGTACTAGATAGAGCATTGGACCGCGAGAAGCAGTCCCAACTCAGACTAACACTTACTGCATTGGATGGCGGGTCTCCACCCAGGTCAGGGACCACGGAGGTTCAGATACAGGTTTTGGACAGCAATGACAACAGCCCCGAATTTGCTCATGACCTCTATGAGGCACAGCTCCCTGAGAACAAGCCCATCGGATCTCTGGTTATTTCAGTCTCAGCTAGAGATTTAGATTCAGGATCCTTTGGGGAAGTGTCATATGAGCTATTTCAAGACGACGTTCTTAGCAAACCCTTTGAAATAAACGCAAGGACAGGGGAAATTCGGCTGATAAAGGCTTTAGATTTCGAGGCATTTCAGATTTATCATGTGGATGTGGAGGCCACAGATGGTGGTGGTCTAACAGGAAAATGCGTCTTAATTGTCCAGGTCATGGATGTGAATGACAATGCTCCTGAATTGACCCTGTCCTCATTAATCAGCCCCATCCCTGAAAATTTGCCAGGGATTATAGTGGCAGTATTCAGCGTTTCCGATGCAGACTCTGGAAACAACCGGAAGGTTATGTGTTCCATAGATGACACTCTCCCATTTCGTCTACAACAATCGACGGAGAATTTCTACACTCTGGAAACAGATGGAGCACTAGACAGAGAGAGCAGAGACAAGTACAACATCACCATCACCGTCTCAGACATGGGCACACCCAGGCTGAAAACGGAGCACAACATAACAGTGCAGGTGTCCGACGTGAACGACAACGCCCCAGCCTTCAGCCAAACCTCCTACACCCTGCTGGTCCCAGAGAACAACAGCCCCAGCCTGCACATAGGCACAGTGAGCGCCACAGACACAGACTCAGGCACCAATGCCCAGATCACCTACTCGCTGCTGCCGCCCCAGGAAGGCGACCAAGACCCGCAGCTGGCCCTCGCCTCGCTGCTGTCCATCCACGCGGACAGCGGGCAGCTGTTCGCCCTGCGCGCGCTGGACTACGAGGCGCTGCGGGCCTTCGAGTTCCGCGTGGGCGCCGCCGACCGAGGCTCGCCCGCGCTCAGCAGCCAGGCGCTGGTGCGCGTGCTGGTGCTGGACGCCAATGACCACGCGCCCTTCGTGCTCTACCCGCCGCACAACGCGTCGACGCCCTGCACCGAGCTGCTGCCCAGGGCGGCCGAGCCCGGCTACCTGCTCACCAAGGTGGTGGCGGTGGACGGCGACTCGGGCCGCAACGCCTGGCTGTCCTTCCAGCTGCTGCAGGCCAGCGAGCCTGGGCTGTTCAGCGTGTGGGCGCACAATGGCGAGGTGCGCACCGCCAGGCTGCTGAGCGAGCGCGACGCGCCCAGGCACAGGCTGCTCGTGCTGGTCCAGGACAATGGCGAGCCGCCGCTGTCGGCCAGCGTCACGCTGCACGTGCTGCTGGTGGACGGCTTCTCGCAGCCCTACCTGCCCGTGGCCGAGGGCGCGCGCGACCCGGCGCCGCCCGACGCGCTCACTGTCTACCTGGTCATCGCCCTGGCGTCCGTGTCTTCGCTCTTCCTCTTCTCTGTGCTCGTGTTGGTGGCGGTCAGGCTGTGCAGGAGGAGCGGGGCGTCCTCGCTGGGTGGCTGCTCTCTGCCTGAGGGCCACTTTCCTGGACACCTGGTGGACGTCAGCGGGGCGGGGACGCTGTCCCACAGCTACCAGTATGAGGTTTGTCTGATGGGAGACCCTATGACAGGTGAGTTCAACTTGAGAAAGCCAGTTATCCCCAGCTTCACTCCTTTGACTACTGAGGGGGAAATGAAGGATAGCCCCACCATTAGGAATAGTTTTCTAGTCAGTTAAGTATTGAATACTGTAGTAAATTCTACTTATCAACCTTGGAAATGTCGTTTTGTTTTGTTTTGTTTTGTTTTTTCGAGGTAGGGTCTTGCTTTAGCCCAGGCTGACCTGGAATTCACTATGTAATCTCAGAATGGCCTCAAACTCACAACAGTCCTCCTACTCTGCCTCCCAAGTGCTGAGATTAAAGGTGTGTGCCACCACACCTAGTTACATTATACGTTTGAAAGATGGGGTTATTTGATTTCAAACTTTACTGAATTTTTTATATTAAAATTTACAAATACAGGGAGTGTCAGTAAGACAAACTATAAAGCATAACAGAGAAAACAGTGTCTCTCAAACATCTATCTAACTCCTCCAAAAATGCAAGTTCAAGAGCAGTGTTTAGTTAAAAGCCTGTCATTTAGCCTAGTGATCAAGAGACTGTGGAGCATCTTTATAAAAAGTAGTAAAATAAGCATTAGCAGTATGCATCAATAACATGCATGATTAAGTTAAAAGACATTTTCAGCAAGGCATGGTGGATACACGTCTTTAAATCCCAACACTTGGGAGGCAGAGGTAGGAGGATCACCATGAGTTCGAGGCCACCCTGAGACTACATAGTGAATAGCCTGAGCTAGAGCAACATCCTGCCTTAAAAAACAAGCCAAAAAAATATATAGTATAGTACAAAGTCCTTAAGGTTGTATTTACAGCAAATTATTGTAGTTGTTTCACTATAGCTATGTAGGAATTGTTCTAATTGTGAATATCGGATATTGGTTAATCTTCCAACAACTCATTTTGAGGCAATTACTTAAAATACTGTGTAACCCTACATATAAACACTAAAGGTGTCTAAATACTAAGATGCTTATATATCTTTTGTATATATACTTAAATGTATTTCAGTATATCCTAATTGTCAACACATTTTGAGAATATAAATCTGTATTGAAATGTCATCATATTAACCTACAGTTTGTGAACCTCATGCAAGAACATTATCTTGTAATATCAAAGTAATTGCAATTGCTTAATAAACATTTCCTGAATGTTATTAACAGTTTGGCAGTGTTTTTATAAAAAGTCATTTAATGAATAAAGAATATCATCAGAGCAAGGTGTCTCCTGCCTTTCATCCCAGAACTCTAGGTAGAAGGATTTCCCAGATTAACCTGGGCTGGAATAAGACCCTCCCTGCCTCAAACATAAAAAAGGGAAATTCTAATATCTCCTCTACAAAATTTTCCCTTGCCAATGAGTAAAGTTATGTTACTGCCTATTTTTAAAACTGTGATCATCTCAAGACAGAGGTTCCTTACACTCACTCTATACTATTACAGAGCACAAAGCACAGGTGGACACATTCTACGTTCTTGTCATCTACCAATTTGAGAATTCAAAGGTATTTTATAAGTTCAAATAATATTATTTTCAAACTTCTTTCCTTTTGTCAAGCTTCTATAGATAATGCTTAACATAGACCTAAATAGGGTACTAAAATTCCAGATTTCCCTTCTAATGCTGTGTGTATATTATCAATTGTGAAACCATTTATGCTCACAGTTTAGCACACATTTGGTTTTATTTCTGTAATATTTATGGTGTTTTATGAAGAACATTTTTTAAAAATTATTTTATTTATTTTTATTGGATATGGACATATTTTGTATGTAAACATCACATGTTGGTACAGTCCTTTCCCTCCTCCCTGCCTCTTTTTTGAAGAAACTTTCCTCATTGGGAATGCAGATGAACTCCATGGAGGTTGTGGGTCATGCATTATGGGGACAGCAGTCAGTTATGGGGGAGATGCAATGTCTCAACTTGTGGCTCTAACAATCTTTCTGCCCCCTCTTCCACAAAATTCCCTGAGGTATGCTGGGAGCATTTTGAGTCTACTTAAGTGATGGGCACTTAAGAGCATCTGGATCTCTGTTTTGGTAGGTGTTGAGTGTCCTCAGTATCTTTCTCTATCACCCTTGTGCTGATATCAGCTTAACTAAGAAAGCTCATTTCCCCAATTATGCTGGGTTATCTAATCTTCTCAGGTCCAGTTCCCATCTGAAAAAGAGAAACAGACTCCCCAACAGAGAGTGAAATCAGTGCCAGTTAAATGGGATAACCATTATTAATTTAGAGAGAATTAAAAGTGTTTAGACATCTTATAGTCTAAGGTTAGTGGGAACTTGACAATGGAAAGCAGAATCATTATCTGGATATGATTCTGACTTGTTTCCCACTTCCAGATATGGTTTCCTTTCCACTGAGCAGATCTGTTAGCCAGTCCACATGCATCTGGTTACCCACCATGGTTGTGTGCCACTGTTGCACTGTGTATCATGTCAAGTTGTTTGCTTCTCAGTCACCTAGACTTTGAGTTGCTTGGACAGATGTTGGCCACTTTCACCTGGTAGCTCATGTAGCGTCTTCCAGCACTAGATGGGCTATTTGTCTGGGGACAGGCTCTTCTCCACATTCCAACCAGGTCTCTCCATGGTCCATGCCAATAGAATATGGTGTCTTAGTAATAGGGTCTTACCATTAACCTCTGGTGGGTAATCAAGTGCTCTGATAGGTCTGTCTTATTTGTTTTGGGAGATCTAGTAGGTCTCTCTGACCAATAGATCATTGTGAATGTAGACTGCATCCTGGTACAGGGAATTATAGGCCAGCATCAAGGGAAAAGAAAAAAGAAAAGGCTAGAGAAGAAAGACAGGAGAAATTTGAAGTTAAATTTCGTCTCACTCTCTCCAGGACCCTCAATTCGAGTGCTCCCTCTTGAGGGTTTGACCTTTTAGTCTGACTTCCAGTTCAATTTGGGTTCAGTTTTTTGTCCCCCCCGCCCACCTTTTCTCTTCCCCCAAGTCCTACCCTCCCTATTGTTCAAGCCTCAAGATGCTATTCAGTTATGTCAGCAATTCAGGCTGATCCAGGTTAGGAACTGCAGATGAGTGAGATCATGCAACAATTGCCTTTCTGTGATTGTGTGAGTTCACTTAGAATGATCTGTTCCAAGTTCAATCATTTTTTCAACAAATTTCAATATGTCATTTTTTTCTTACTGCTGAGTAGAATTCCATCATGTAGATATACCACATCTTGGTTATCCATTTATCCAATGATGGGCACCTGGGTTTATTTGAGATTTAGCTATTATGAATTGAGAAGCTATAAACATGGTTGAGCAAATATCTCTGAACTGAGATGTGGAATTTTAGGGTAAATGCCCAGTAAGGGAATGACAAGGTCTGTTGGTAACTCTATATTCATCCTTTTCAGGAGTCTCCATATTTATTTCTGTAGTGTTGTACCAGCTTATATTCCCACAAACAGTGAATGAACGCCCCTATTTCTCCACATCCTCACCAGCATTTGTTTTCATTTGATTTTTTAATGTTTGGGGTAAGGTAGAATCTCATAGTTGTTTTAGTTTGCATATCCCTAATGGTTAGGGATGTAGAACATTTTCTTATGTGTGTGTTAGCAATTTGTAATTCTTCCTATGAGAACTTCCTACTTAGTTCTCTGCCTCACTTTTGGAGTGGGTTGTTTGATTTTTTTTTTTTTTTTTTTTTACCGTTTAGTTTTTTGAGTTCTTTGTAGATTCTAGATATTAGGCTTCTGTCAGTTGTATAGCTGGCAAAGATTTCCTCCCATTCAATGGGTAATCTATTGGCTCTGCCTCTGGAATGTTTGTCTGTGTAAAAACATTTTAGCTTCATGATATTCCATTTGTTGAGTGCTTGTTCAGTTTCCTTTTCTTTTTTTTTTTTTCTTTTTTATTTTTTTGGTTTATTCAAGGTAGGGTCTCACTTTGGCTCAGGCTGACCTGGAATTCACTATGTAGTCTCAGGGTGACCTCAAACTCATGGCGATCCTCCTACCTCTGCCTCCCGAGTGCTGGGATTAAAGGCGTGCACCACCACGCCCGGCCAGTTTCCTTTTCTATTGGAGTTTTGTTCAGGAAGTCTTTTCCCAGTCTTATATCATGGAGAATGCTCCTATATTTTCCTTTGAGGAGTTGGAGAGTTTCAGGCCTTATATTGAGCTCATTAATCCATTTGGACTTAATTTTTTGTATGGTAAAATGAGTGGGTCTAATTTCATTATTCTACATATGGTCATTCAATTTACCCAGATCCATTTGTTGAAGATGCTGTCTTTTCTCCAGTTTACATTATTGACACCTTTGTCAAAGATCAAACAGCCGTAATTGCTTTCCCTAAGTTCTGGGTCTTCAACTCTGTTCCACTGGTCTATGTTTCTGTTTTTATTCCAGTGTCATGCTGTTTTTGTCAGTATGGCTTTGCAGTATAGCTTTAGATAAGGTATCATGATATGACCAGAGGTGTTTCTTTTGCTGAGGATATGTTTGGATATCTGAGGCCTTCAGCCCTTCCATATGAACTTTGAGATCATTTTTTCAGTCTCTGTGGAGAATGATGCTGGTATTTTTATTGGTATTGCATTAAATCTGTATATTGCTTTTGGTATAATTGTCATTTTCACAATATTAATTATACCTATCCAGGACCATGGGAGGTCTTTCCTTCTTATCAAGTCCTCCTTCATTTCTTTCTTGAGTGTTTTTACATTATAATTATATAATTCTTTCACATCCTTTATTACTGTTACTCCAAGGTATTTAATTTTTTATTGCTATTAAAAATGGTATAGCCTCACTGATTTCTTTTTCTGTATATTTGTCCTTTGCATATAGAAAAACTACTGATTTTGTGCATTTATTTTGTATCCTGCTACTTTGCTGAAGGAATTTATCACCTTTAGAAGTTTTGGGATGGAGACTTTCGGGTCACTTAAATATAGGATCATGTCATCTACAAACATGGCTAACTTGAATCCATCCTTTCAATGTTGAATCCCTTTCATTTCTTTCTCCTATCATATTGCTTGGGCTAGTACTTCTAGTACTATGTAGAAGAGCAGGGGTGAGAGTGGGGATCCCTGTCTGCTTCCAAATCTCACTGGGAACTCTTTGAGTTTTTCCTCATTAAGAATTATTTGGGGCTGGAGAGATGGCTTAGCAGTTAAGCGCTTGCCTGTGAAGCCTAAGGACCCCGGTTCGAGGCTCGGTTCCCCAGGTCCCATGTTAGCCAGATGCACAAGGGGGCACACGCATCTGGAGTTCGTTTGCAGAGGCTGGAAGCCCTGGTGCGCCCATTCTCTCTCCCTCTATCTGTTTTTCTCTCTGTGTCTGTCACTCTCAAATAAAAAAAAATAATAAATAAAAAAAAGAATTATTTGGTCTTTAGGAGCTTTATATACAGTCTTTATTGTGTTGAGATATAAACCTATGCCTGTTCTTTCCAGTGTTTTGATCATGAAGTGGTGTTGTGTTTTGTCAAAGGCCTTCTCTGCATCAATTGAGATGTCATGTGGCTCTTATGGTTCAGTTTATTTATGTGGTGTAATATGCTGACTGATTTCTGTATGTTACACCATACCTGGGATGAAGCCTACTTGATTAAGGTGGAAAATGCTCTTTTTTTTAAATTTAATTTATTAGTTTTCTTTTCAATAAATACAGGCAGTTTGGTACCATTATTTAGGCTCATCTGTGATCTACCCCCTCCCATTAGACCCTCCTTGTTAATGAAAATGGGTCGTGCATTGTGGAGTTAGCCCCCAGTTATTGGTATGATAAATGTCTCTGCAAATCATGACCCAACATGTGACTCTGACATTCTTTCCGCCCCCTCTTCCGCAAGATTTCCCTGAGCCATGTTGGGTTCATTTTTGGTCTGCTTCAGTGCTGAGGTGTTGGGGGCCTCTGAGGCTCTGGCTCTCTGATTTGGTAGGAGTTGATTTTTCTCTGCATTGATCTCCTTCCCCTTTGTGCTGGTACCCGGTTCACAGGAAAACATCACCCTTGCTTATTTCACCAGTTGTTCTTAGTTTCAGTTGGGCCCCTTTTGAGGTATGTTGGGGCAGCTCTCTTCTTAGGATCTGCATCTATCTGGAAAAGAGAGGCAGATTCTCCAGCGGAGAGTAAGTTAGCATCCGGAAAATTGAGATAACACTTACTTTTTTGATAGACAGTATGATAGGTTTAGGCCCTCTTATACCCCGTGATTGATGGTAGCTTGATATTGTAGAGTGGGCTTGTGTTTGGGTATGGTTCTGACTTGTTTCCCAGCTCCAGCTATGGGTCTAGTACCACTGAGTGGATCAGTTAGCCAAATCAAGAGCAATTGATTCCTCACCATGGCTGTGTACCACTATTGCACTTGTGTGGGCATCACATCCGGTTATTTGTTGCTAATTAGGTTAAACACTGTGTTGCTTGGACAGATCTTGGTCATTTCCCCCAGTCGCCTATGTAGCGCCTTCTGGCACTAGACACGCTGACTGTCTGGGGTCTGACTCTCTCCTGGCTACCAGCCATGTCATTCCATTTTACGCGTCAGCTGCGTATGGAGTCTTCAGCAATAGGGTGTTACCACTGGCCTTTGGTGGGTCATCAAGTACTCTGACAGAAGTCTGTCATTGTTTTGGGAAACCCTGTAGGTTTCTCTGATCAAAAGCTCATTGTGGATGGTAGGCCCAAGCTGGAAGTGGGGGTTACAGGTCAGTGTCCATTAAGAAATTGAGGAAGGGACTTCCGGTTAAGATGGCGGCGTAGGTACCACGCCAAAGCAGCTTAGGGGGGAAAAAGACCAAAAAAACTCAGCAAAATACACACTTTTACTAAAAAGTGAGGTGTATAGGAAATTGAGGCGGCAGCAGAGAAGTAGAAGAGTTATAGAGCATCCAGAGCCTGCACAGGCGGGAACAGCGGCTCCGGGGCAGCTCAGCCAACCGCCGCAGCCGCAGCGCGGCAGAAGGCCACCGGACTCTCGGCTCGAGCCGCAGGACAAGCCAGGTGCGGGACTTTCCCCTCACACCGCGCTCTCCGCAACTCGGGAAATGTGAGGGGAGAGCGGCAGCGAGCAACGGAGGAGCAGACCGTGAGGTAGAAGCACACGTGGAACAGCGATACAACCAGAGCAGCCCCGGCTCCCTCCCCTCCCCCACCGCCTGAACCCAGCTCCAGCGAACACAGCAGCTGCCCGGGACCGGCCACGCCAACTTGGGCTGACAGCAGGACCCAAGCAGGAGCAGAGTTCGGCAGCAACTTCAGCGGCTCCAGCACCGGTACCAGCGGCCCCAGCAGCAGCGGACCCAGGAGCGGCAGCGGCGGCAGATCCCGCAGCAGCGGCTTCGGGGTGAGCAGCGGTGGTGGACACAGCAGCGGCAGCTTCAGCAGTGGTGGTGGCTCCGGTGGTGGCAGCTACAACAGCAGCAGAGGCAGCAGCAGCGGCTCAGTTTGCCCCGTAGGAAAAGCAAGTGCCCAGCTCCAGAAATCAGAACAGCAGCCCAACGACCCAGGCAGCAACTTGACTGAGACCAAAATCAACCAAGGTAACTGGGATTGCACCAGGGAAGGGTCTCACTTGGTCACAAGCTGACTTGGATACCTCAACAGACCAGAAATCTAAACCTCTTTGTTGATAGAGGATCTGGTCATTATAATAACTACTCTTGCATACATACTCGGGGCTGTTTTTGATGGAATGGGTACAGTGTTTAGTTAAATTTTAGAATCTACCAGTATATTATTCCACTCAGCCTGCTTGAATACTCCTATAGCAGGGAAACTCAACCCCTAAGAACATCTTTGTAGATACTCTGAGAGTCTTAAGAGCCACACCTAATACCTTAAGGTCCTACCCTGAAAATATATTACATCAAATCAATTGATACAGCTAAGAATACACAGCTAGCTAGAAAATCCAAGCATTAACTTAATCCAAGATGCAAAAATATATAAATTATAACACAAGAAACACTAAAAAGCAAGACGATATAAATCCACCTAAAAGTATTAATGCATCAGAAATGTCCTCCAGTGAGAAAGAGTTAGAGGAAATGCCTGAGAAAGAGTTCAAAAGAATAATTATAAATATGTTCAAAGAGGTCAAAGAACACATGAAAACAATCGAAGAAGAAATCAAAGAGGAAATCAAAGAGGAAATCAAAGGAATCAAAGAAGAGGCAGGACACCAATTTAATGAAATAAAGAAGGCAATACAAGACATAAATAGGGAAATAGAAATAATAAAGAAAAACCAGTCAGAATTACTAGCAATGAAGAACACAGTTAATGAAATAAAAAACTCTGTAGAAAATCTCACCAGTAGGATGGATGAGGGAGAGGACAGAATATCTAAGCTAGAAGATCAGGTGGCAGACCTAATGCAGTCCAACAAAGAGAAAGACAAACTTATAGAAAAGTATGAGAGGGAATTTCAAGATATTCGGGACACTATGAAAAGATCCAATATAAGAATTCAGGGCATAGTAGAAGGAGAAGAACTCCACTCCAGAGGCATAGTAGGCATCTTCAACAAAATCATAGAGGAAAATTTCCGCCAAATTGGGAAAGAGGTGCCAATACAGATACAGGAAGCCTTTAGAACCCCAGCCAGACAAAACCCAGAAAGAACCTCTCCCGCGCCACATTATAGTCAAACTTCCAAACACACAAACCAAAGAAAAAATATTGAAAGCAGTTAGAGAGAAAAATCAAGTTACCTACAAAAGCAAGCCCATCAGGATTACAGCAGATTATTCAACACAAATTTTAAAGCCAGAAGGGCTTGGAGTGATATATTCCAAGTTCTGAAAGATAACAACTGTCAAC
The DNA here is from genome assembly GCF_020740685.1 of Jaculus jaculus. Lineage (NCBI taxonomy): Eukaryota > Metazoa > Chordata > Mammalia > Rodentia > Dipodidae > Jaculus > Jaculus jaculus. The sequence goes on along the minus strand of NC_059114.1, from coordinate 44,569,541 downwards.
CAAGGTTACTTTATCCTGCAAAGTTATCCATTCAAATAGATGGAGAAATAAAGACATTCCATGACAAAAGCAGGTTAAAGGAGTATTTGAAGACAAAACCAGCTCTACAGAAAATACTTGATAGAATCCTCCATGCTGAACAAAAGGAAAAGCACACATATAAGGAACCTAGAAAAAACCAGCTATACTCAAATACCAGTTAACAGAAGAGAGCACAGGTAGAACAAGTAACACACACACACACACACACACACACACACACACACACACACACACAAATGGCAAACATAAATACACACCTTTCAATAATATCTCTTAATATCAACGGTCTCAATGCCCCAACGAAAAGACATAGATTTGCAGACTGGGTTAAAAAGCAGGATCCTACAATTTGTTGTCTCCAAGAAACTCACCTTTCTACAAAGGATAGACATTATCTTAGGGTGAAAGGTTGGAAGACGGTGTTTCAAGCAAATGGGCCTAGAAAACAAGCAGGGGTTGCTATCCTAATATCAGACAGGGTAGACTTTAGTCCGACGTTAGTCAAGAAAGATAAGGAAGGTCACTTTATATTGATTAAGGGCACACTCCAACAGGAGGACATTACAATCCTAAACATATATGCACCTAACATGGGGGCTCCCAAATTCGTCAAACAAACACTATTAGAACTAAGGTCACAGATAACACCAAACACAGTGGTGGTGGGTGACTTTAACACCCCACTCTCATCAATTGACAGGTCATCCAGGGAAAGAATAAACAGAGAGGCATCTGGACTAAATGAGGTCATAGAAGGAATGGACCTAACAGATATATACAGGACATTTCATCCAAAGGCTGCAGAATATACATTCTTTTCAGCAGCACATGGAACATTCTCTAAAATAGACCATATATTAGGACACAAAGCAAATCTTAACAAATTCAGGAAAATTGAAATAATTCCTTGCATTCTATCTGACCACAATGGAATTAAACTACAAATCAGTAGCAAGAAAGGCTATAGAGCATACACAAAATCATGGAAACTAAACAATACACTACTAAATGATGAGTGGGTCAATGAAGAAATCAAAAAGGAAATCAAAAAATTTATAGAGTCAAATGATAATGAGAACACAACATACCAAAATCTCTGGGACACAATGAAGGCAGTTCTAAGAGGTAAATTTATAGCCTTAAGTGCCTATATTAAGAAATTAGAAAGGTCGCAAGTAAACGACCTAATGCTTCGCCTTAAAGCCTTGGAAAAAGAAGAACAAGGCAAACCAAAAAGTAGTAGACGGGAAGAAATAATAAAGATTAGGGCAGAAATTAATGAAATAGAAACAAAAAGAACAATCCAAAGAATTAATGAAACAAAGAGTTGGTTCTTTGAAAGGATAAACAAGATTGATAAACCCTTAGCAAATCTGACCAAAAGAAAGAGAGAAGAGACACAAATTAATAAAATCAGAGATGAACAAGGTAACATCACAACAGATTCCAGAGAAATTCAAAAAATTATAGGGACATACTATAAAAGCATATACTCCACAAAGTATGAAAATCTGAAAGAAATGGATGATTTCCTTGATCTATATGACCTACCTAAATTAAATCAAAATGAGATTAATCACTTAAATAGACCTATAACAAACATGGAGATCCGAGCAGTTATCAATAATCTCCCAACTAAAAAAAGCCCAGGCCCGGATGGATTCACTGCTGAATTTTACCAGACTTTTAAGGAAGAGCTAACAACATTGCTTCTCAAGCTTTTCCAGGAAATAGAAAAAGAAGGAATTCTACCAAACTCCTTCTATGAGGCCAGCATCACCCTGATACCAAAACCAGGCAAAGATAGAACAAAAAAAGAAAATTACAGACCAATCTCCCTCATGAACATAGATGCAAAAATTCTCAACAAAATATTGGCAAACAGAATACAAGAGTATATCAAAAAGATCATTCACCCGGACCAAGTAGGCTTTATCCCAGAGATGCAGGGATGGTTCAACATACGCAAATCTATAAATGTAATACATTACATAAATGGGTTGAAGGACAAAAATCACATGATCATCTCATTAGATGCAGAGAAAGCATTTGACAAAATCCAACATCCCTTCATGATAAAAGTCCTACAGAGACTGGGAATAGAAGGAACATATCTCAATATAATAAAGGCTATTTATGACAAGCCTACAGCCAACATATTACTAAATGGGGAAAAACTGGAAGCTTTTCCACTAAAATCAGGAACAAGACAAGGGTGTCCACTGTCTCCACTTCTATTTAATATATTTTTGGAAGTCTTAGCCATAGCAATAAGGCAAGAGACACACATAAAAGGGATACAAATTGGAAAGGAAGAAATCAAGTTATCATTATTTGCAGATGACATGATTCTATACATAAAGGACCCTAAAGACTCTACTAGCAAGCTGTTAGAGCTGATCAAAACCTACAGCAATGTAGCAGGATACAAAATAAATACACAGAAATCAGTAGTCTTCATATATGCTAACAACAAACACACAGAGGATAAAATCAGAGAATCACTCCCATTCACAATTGCATCAAAAAAAAATAAAATACCTTTGAATAAACCTAACCAAGGAAGTAAAGAATCTATACAATGAGAACTTTAAAACACTCAAGCGAGAAATTGCAGAAGACACTAGAAAGTGGAGAAACATCCCTTGTTCCTGGCTTGGAAGAATCAATATCGTGAAAATGGCAATCTTACCAAAAGCAATCTACACATTTAATGCAATCCCTATCAAAATTCCAAAGGCTTTCTTCATGGAAATAGAAAAAACAATCCAAAAATTCATTTGGAATCACAAAAAACCTCGAATATCTAAAATAATACTGAGCAACAAAAAAGAGGCTGGTGGTATCACCATACCTGATTTTAACCTATACTACAGAGCCATAGTAACAAAAACAGCATTGTACCGGCACAAAAACAGACATGTAGATCAGTGGAACAGAATAGAGGACCCAGATGTAAGCCCAAGTAGCTATAGCCACCTGATATTCGATAAAAATGCCAAAAATACTCATTGGAGAAGAGACAACCTCTTCAGCAAATGGTGTTTTGAAAACTGTATAAATATCTGCAGAAGGATGAAAATAGATTCTTCTCTCTCGCCATGCACAAGAATTAAGTCCAAATGGATTAAAGACCTTAACATCAGACCGGAAACTTTGAAACTGCTAGAGGAAAAAGTAGGGGAAACCCTTCAACATATTGGTCTTGGCAAAGACTTTCTGAATACAACCCCAATTGCTCAGGCAAAAAAACCACAGATTAACCACTGGGATCTAATGAAATTACAAAGATTTTGCACTGCAAAGGACACAATGAAAAAAGCAAAGAGGCAACCTACAGAATGGGAAAAAATCTTTGCCAGCTACATATCTGATAGAGGATTAATATCTAGGATATACAAAGAACTCAAAAAATTAACTAATAAGGAATCAAACAAGCCAATCAAAAAATGGGCTAAGGAGCTAAATAGAGAGTTCTCAAAGGAAGAAATACGAATGGCATATAAGCACCTAAGAAAATGTTCTACGTCACTAGTCATCAGGGAAATGCAGATTAAAACTACATTGAGATTCCATCTCACTCCTGTCAGATTGGCCACCATCATGAAAACAAATGATCATAAATGTTGGCGGGGATGTGGAAAAAAAGGAACCCTTCTGCACTGCTGGTGGGAATGCAATCTGGTCCAGCCATTGTGGAAAACAGTGTGGAGGTTCCTAAAGCAGCTAGAGATTGATCTACCATATGACCCAGCTATAGCACTCCTAGGCATATATCCAAAGGACTCATCTCATTTCCTTAGAAGTACATGCTCAACCATGTTTATTGCTGCTCAATTTATAATAGCTGGGAAATGGAACCAGCCTAGATGTCCCTCAACAGATGAGTGGATAATGAAGATGTGGTACATTTATACAATGGAGTTCTACTCAGCGGTAAAGAAAAATGAAGTTATGAAATTTGCAGAAAAATGGATGGACCTGGAAAGTATTATACTAAGTCAGGTAACCCAGGCCCAGAAAGCCAAGCACCACATGTTCTCTCTCATATGGGGATCCTAGCTACAGATGACTGGGCTTCTGCGTGAGAATGAAAATACTTAGTAGCAGAGGCCAGTAAGTTGAAAAGGAGACATAAAGGGTGGAGAAAGGAAGGGAGGAGGATACTTAATAGGTTGATATTGTATATATGTAATTACAATGTTTGTAATGGGGAGGTAATATGATTGAGAATGGAATTTCAAACGGGAAAGTGTGGGGGTGGGGAGGGAGGGAATTACCATGGGATATATTTTATAATCATGGAAAATGTTAATAAAAATTAAAAAAAAAAGAAATTGAGGAAAAAGATAACTAATATACAAGAGTTAGAGAGGAGAGAGATAGAGGGGAGAGGGGGAGAGGGAGGGAGGGAAGATGTAGGAGATTTAGGTCAGTCTTGATCCTACCCTCTCCAGTCTCTTGAGGTTCAGGTGTTTCCTGTAAGGGTCTAGTGAAGGTTCAGCCATTTGGTCTGTCTTTTAGGAAGTAGAATTTTATGGTACCATTGCCGTTTGGGTCCAGATTACTGTTTTCCACCCTTTGATTCCCTCCCCGCCCTCCCATCCATCTTATTGTCTAGTCCATGAGGTGCTTGCTGGGTATGTAAGGCATCTTGGGCAGATTCAGGTTAGGTGTTGCAGATGAGTGAGACTATGTGTCGATTTTTTTTCTGTGATTGGGTAAGTTCGCTGAGAATGATCTGTTCCAGGTTCAACCATTTTCCCTCAAATTTCTTTATGTCATTTTTTCTTGCTGCTGTATAGAATTCCATTGTGTAGATATACCACATCTTTGTTATCCATTCTTCTAATGATGGACATCTGGGTTGATTCCAGCTTTTAGCTATTATGAATTGAGCTGCTACAAACATGGTTGAGCAAATCTCTCTGGCTTTTGGTTTGAAGGTTTTAGGGTAGATGCCCAGTAATGGTATAACTGGGTCTGTTGGTATTTCTATAGTCAGCTTTTCAGGAGTCTCCATATTGCTTTCCAAAGTGGTTGTACCATCCTGCATTCCCACCAACAGTGAATGAGTGTCCCTGCTTCTCCACATCCTCGCCACCATTTATTTTCATTTGGCCTTTTGATGTTGGCTATCCTTATTGGGGTAAGGTGGAATCTCATAGTTGTTTTAATTTGCATTTCTCTGATGATTAGGGATGATGAACATTTTCTTAGGTGTGTGTTTGCCATTTGTATCTCTTCCTCTGTGAATTGCCTGTTTAACTCTGTGCCCCATTTTGCGAGTGGAGTATTTGTCTTCTTATTGTTTAGACTTTTGAGTTCTTTGTAAATTCTAGAGATAAGGCCTCTATCAGTTGGATAACCTGCAAATATTTTCTCCCATTCTGTGGGTATTCTATTGGCTTTGCTTATTATATGCTTGTCTGTAAAGAAACTCTTCAGCTTCATATGATCCCAATGGTTGAGTGACTGTTTAAGAACTTGAGCCACTGGGGTTTTATTCAGGAAGTCTTTTTCCATTCCTATATCATGGAAAGTACTTCCTAAATTTTCTTCCAGTAGTTTTCGAGTTTCTGGTCTTATGTTGAGGTCTTTGATCCATTTGGATTTGAGTGTTGTGCATGGTGAAATGTGTGGATCAAGTTTTAGTTTCCTGCATGTGGTTATCCAGTTTGTCCAGAACCATTTGTTGAAGATGCTATCTTTTTTCCAGTCTATATTGTTTGGGTCTTTGACGAATATCAAGTAGCTATAGTTGCTTGGCCCAAAATCCAGGTCCTCAAATCTATTCCATTGGTCTATACTCCTGTTTTATGCCAGTACCATGCTGTTTTTATTACTATGGCTTTGTACTACAGCTTTATATCAGGTATGGTGATGCCACCAGAGGTATTTCTTTTGCTGAGGATATGTTTGGATATGCGAGGCCTTCTGCCTTTCCATATGAAATTTGAGATCATTTTTTCTATCTCTGTGAAGAACACTGTAGGGATTTTAATTGGAATTGCGTTAAATCTATATATTGCCTTTGGTAGGATTGTCATCTTCACAATGTTAATTCTGCCTATCCAGGAGCATGGGAGGTCTTTCCATCTTTTCAAGTCCTCCTCAATTTCTTTTTTGAGAGTTTTTATATTTTCGTTGTATAGATCTTTTACTTCCTTGGTTAACGTTATTCCAAGGTATTTTATTTTTTTTGTTGCTATTGAAAATGGGCTGTGTCCTTTATTTCTTTTTCTGTGTCTTTGTCATTTGCATACAGAAATGCTACCAATTTTTGTGCATTGATTTTGTATCCTGCTACTTTGCTATAGGAGTTAATCACCTTCAGGAGTTTTGGGATGGAGTCTCTCGGGTCTCTTACATATACAATCATGTCATCGGCGAATAGAGCTAACTTAACTTCTTCCTTTCCAAATTGTATCCCTTTTATTTCCTTCTCCTGCCTTATTGCTTGGGCTAGGACTTCCAGAACTATATTGAAAAGCAGAGGTGAGAGAGGACATCCCTGTCTTGTTCCTGATCTCAATGGGAATTCCTCCAGTCTCTCTCCATTAAGTATTATTTGGGCCTTTGTAGCTTTGTATATTGCCTTTATTATGGTAAGATGTGAACCGGCCATGCCAATTCTCTCCAATGTTTTGATCATGAAGTGATGTTGTATCTTGTCAAAGGCCTTTTCTGCATCTATCAAAATGATCATGTGATTTTTATGTTTAAGCTTGTTTATGTGGTGTATTACATTGACAGATTTTCGTATGTTGAACCACCCTTGTGTTCCTGGGATAAATCCCACTTGGTCAAGGTGGATAATGCTTTTGATATGTTGTTGGATTCGGTTTGCGAGTATTTTGTTGAGGATCTTTGCATCTATGTTCATTAGGGAAATAGGCCGATAGTTTTCTTTTCTTGTGGCATCTCTGCCTGGTTTTGGGATTAGGGTGATACTAGCTTCATAGAAGGAGTTGGGTAGCTTTCCCTGTTCTTCAATTGTGTGGCACAGTTTTAGGAAGATTGGTTTGAGTTCTTCCATGAAGGTTTGATAAATTTCGGCTGGGAATCCATCTGGTCCTGTACTCTTCTTTTTTGGGAGGTTTTTTATTACTTTTTCAATCTCCATGAGCGTGATGGGTTCATTGAGGTAGTTGATCTGCTCTGAGTTTAGCTTTGGTAGATGATATGCATCCAGGAATTTATCCATCTCCTCCACATTTTCCAGTTTTGTGGAGTAGAGGTTTTTGAAATAAGTCCTGATGATTCTGCCAATTTCACTGATGTCCGTTGTGATCTCTCCTTTTTCATTTTGAATTTTGTTAATTTGGAGTCTCTCCTTTTTTTGCTTGATCAAATTGGCCAGAGGTTTGTCAATCTTGTTTATTTTTTCAAAGAACCAGCTCTTTGTTTTGTCAATTGCCTTAATTGTTTCCTTGGTTTCCAATTCATTAATTTCTGCTCTGATTTTAATTATTTCTTTCCTTCTGGAGCTCTTTGGGTTGGATTTTTCTTGTTTTTCCAATGCCTTTAGGTGGATGGTTAGGCTATTGATTTGGGATCTTTCTGTCTTTTTTATGAAGGCATTGAGTGCTATGAATTTTCCCCTGAGAACTGCCTTTATTGTGTCCCATAAGTTTTGGTATGATGTGTTCTCATTGTCATTAAATTCCAGGAATTTTGCAATTTCATTTTTTATTTCATCCACTATCCATTTATTGTTTAAGAGTGCGCTATTCAGTTTCCAGTTGCCATTGTGGTTCTTGTTGGTTATTTTGTTGTTGATTTCTAGGAATATAGCATTATGATCTGATATCATGCAGGGAATTATGTCGATTTTCCTAAATATGTGGAGGCTATCTTTGTGACCCAGTATATGGTCTATTTTAGAGAATGTTCCATAGGCTGCTGAGAAGAATGTGTAGTCTGTGGATTTGGGATGGAAAGTTCTGTAGATGTCTGTTAGGTCTAAGTGCTCTATGGTTTTGTTGAGCTCTCTTACTTCCCTGTTGAGCTTCCGTTTGGATGATCTGTCTATTACTGATAATGGTGTGTTAAAGTCCCCAGCTATGATGGTGTTGGTGGTTATTTCTGTTTTATTGTCAAGTAGGTTTTGTTTTATGAACTGTGGTGCCCCTGTGTTTGGTCCATACAGATTTATGATTGTAATATCCTCTTGATGGATTGTTCCCTTTATAAGTAGGAAGTAACCTTCTTTGTCTTTTTTGATTGTTTTTGGTTTGAAGTCAACTTTATCTGATATTAATATAGCTACACCTGCTTGTTTCTTATTCCCAGTTGCTTGGAATATTGTTTTCCACCCTTTCACCCTGAGGAGGTTTCTGTCTTTAGTGGTAAGGTGGGTTTCTTGAAGGCAGCAGATTGAGGGTCTAATTTTTGATCCACCCTGTTAGCCTGTGTCTCTTGATGGGTGAATTAAGGCCATTAATGTTTAGGGTGATGACTGTGAGATTTGATTTGATCCCTGTCATGTTGTGGTGGTAGAGGTGTGTTGGCATTTCCATGGAATTTAATTTTTTTTTTTCTATCTACTCTGGGTTTGGTTGCTGTGATCTGCTTCTTGTAGGCATTTGTGTTTGGTTATTTGTTTCTTCTCTGTGGAGAATTTCCTGGAGTACTTTCTGTAGGTTTGGTTTTGTGTTCATATAATTGTAAAGCTGAGTTTTGTCATGGAAAGTTTTCCTTTCACCATCTATTATAAGGGAGACTTTTGCCAGGTATAGTAGTTTGGGTTGGAAGCCATAGTTTCTTAGAGTTTGAAGAGTTTCATTCCAGGCCCTTCTAGCTTTCAGGGTTTCCATTGAGAAGTCTGAAGTAATTCTGATGGGGTTTCCTTTGAAAGTGGTGTGCTGTTTTTCCCTAGCTGCTTTTAGGATTTTTTCCTTGGTGTCAATGTTTAGAGTCCTAATGATAATATGTCTTGGGGAGTTTCTCCTTTGGTCTAGTCAGTTAGGAGTTCTGTTTGCTTCTTGAATCTTGATGGGCCTTTCTTTTAAGAGACGGGGGAAGTTTTCTTCAATTATTGTGTTAAATAAGTTCTCCATGCCTTTGGTCTGAAATTCTTCTCCTTCTGGTATTCCAATGATTCTGATATTAGGACGTTTAAGTGTATCTCACAATTCTCTCATGTTCTGTTCACAGGAACTTTTGAACTTACTGAAATTTTTGGACTCTCGAACTGTTTCTTCCATCCTGTCTTCCAGATCAGAATTTCTTTTTTTTTTTTTTTAATTTTTATTTATTTGAGAGCAACAGACACAGAGAGAAAGACAGATAGAGGGAGAGAGAGAGAATGGGCACGCCAGGGCTTCCAGACTCTGCAAACAAACTCCAGATGCGTGCGCCCCCTTGTGCATCTGGCTAACATGGGACCTGGGGAACCGAGCCTCGAACCAGGGTCCTTAGGCTTCACAGGCAAGTGCTTAACTGCTAAGCCATCTCTCCAGCCCCCAGATCAGAATTTCTATCTTCCACTTCACTGACTCTATTCTTGAGAGCCTCTAGTGAGTTTTGGACTTGTTCAATTAAGTTTGCATTTTATACTACTTTCCTATGTATCATTTCCATCGCTTTGTCCGGCTCCCTTTTTGTCTCATTTTCTGATTTTCTTGATGATTCTTGGAAATCATCCTTGCATTTCTTTATGTTTTCATTTAGTGTGGCCAGCTGATTTTTAAGGTCCTCTTTTTTTTCACTCTCCCTCAACTCTCTTAGCTCTCTTTGAATTCCTTCCAGTGTCTTATCATATTGCTCTAGCTTAGTGATGGTAGCATCCATACAATTATCTATCCTTTGTAGCTTTCCTGTCAGTTCTAGCAGTAGTTTGGTCAGGGTTGCATTGTTCATTGCTTCCACTTGATGTTCTGATCCTAAACACTCTTCTATGCTTTGGTTAGTTGTGATCCTTGTTGGACTGGGTGATCTGTCTGGATTTTCTTCCATTTTATTTTTCGTGTTATTTCTTTTGCGCTGTGGTCTACCCATGTCAGTGTATGGGAAGGTAGGTGGGTGGAGCAGCCTGGGATCTAGCTTAGTGCGAGTCCAAGGCAGCCTGGGGCAGTTGCAAGCAGCCTGGGTTTTTGCTCACTCTTGCCAAAGCCGCCTATCTATAGCCTGACAGAAGCACCAAAGTTGCCTGAATTCTCACCCAGTAATACACCTAAGCTGCAAGCCTTTGAGCTTGAAAGGGGACTGAGGTAGCAAGCCCTGAAAGTGCCCAGACTCTGGCTGGGTACACTGGGGTCTGTAAACAGTCTGTGCTCTCCCGCCTCTGGGGAGTGGGAGATGGGTGGCGATGTACAGGTAGGGGATGGAACCTGCGCTGGCACTAGTGACTCAGTGTGGACTTGTGTGGCTCTTTCTGTGGGAGCCCGCTGCACGTGCAATTGTAGTGCAGAGGCAGATGATGTGGGTATGGAATCAGGACACAGCAGAGGCTGACCGGTGGCAAGTGATGTGAGCACAGCAGCAGGGGATCTGGCAGCCACCTATTCACGGCAGGAGTGGCCCCCACAGGCCTGCAAACCGAGCACCCCGTGGCTGATCTACTTGCAGAATCAGAGAACAAGGGTGAAGTAGGAGGTCTCAGCTTCAGTGCAGCAGGCTGGCAAGCATGACTGGTGGGTGCCCAATCAGAGCACAGCCATGCCGGACATGCGGAGGGTGCGTGTGCGGGTGGGGGGGGGGCGCAGGGTGCCATGGGGTGTATGGAGCGAGTGGGGCACACGGCAGCGGGGGCGCAGGGTGCGCCGGGGCACCGGGCAATCAGGGTGGGGCGTGAAGGAGGCGGCAGGGCTCAGGGGGCGCGGGGTGGGGTGCCCTGGAGGGGTGGGGGTCATGGGGTGCTCTGGTCAGTTGGGGGGGCGAGGGGCGCGCTGTGGGCGCAGGGGGGGCGTGCATGGGGGGGTGTGCGGGGAGCGGGGTGTGCAGGGCACCTGGGAGGCACGGAGCGGGGGGGGGGGCACGGGGTGTGCAGGGGGGTGCGGGGGAGAGTGCAAGAGGCGCGGGGCGCATGGGTGGCGCGGGGGGAGGGGGCGCAGGGCACACCGGGGTGCAGGACACCACGGGACTCCGTGGGGTGCTCTGGAAGAGGGGGGGGGGACGGGGGCACAGGGTGGGTGTCACAGGGGTCGACCGGGGGGCACAGGGCGTGGAGGGGGGCAGAGCACACTGAGGCACGCGGGGGGGGAGGGGGGGCCGCTGGGGGGGGCGCGAGGCGTGTGGGGGGCGGGCGGGGGGGGGGGGCGCAGGGCAAGCCTGGGCACGCAGGGGCGTGCTCGGGACACGCGGGGGCAGGCGGGCTTCGTGCGGCAGGGGGACGAGGGGCGTGAGAGTTGGGGGTGACGGGAGGCGCCACGGGGCGCACGGGGCTCAGGTCGCGCTGGATGCACCAGGGCACGTGGGGGTGGGGGCGCGGGGCGTGGGGGGTGTGTGGCATGCAGGGGGGGGGCGGCTAGGAGTGTGGGGCGCAAGGGGGGGAGGGCGGGGCGTGCGGGTGGGCACGGGGGCGTGAGACGCTATGGGATGCTGAGGGGTGCTCTGGACTCGCGGGGGGGGGGGTGGATCGCGTGGGGGAGGGGGTCATGGGGGTCGCCGGTCGCGGGGGGCGCGGAGCATGCTGAGGTAAGATGGGGCGCGGGACACCGCAGGCTCTCTGGATGCGCTGGAGGGGGGGGACGGGGCGCACAGGGGGGGCGGGGCGCGCGGGTTCGCCTGGGTGCTCGGGTGCACCTACCGCGTGCATAGGGAGCGTGGGGCGGGCGGGGGGGGGGGCGGGGGGCCGTGGTTCGCTAGGGCCACGCCTGCAGCTTGTGGATAGGGAGCTTGAGGCGCGCTGGGGGGGAAGGGGCGGGGGGTGCTGGGCTTGGGGTGCGGGGGGTTGTGGGGCCCCGGGGTGTGTGCTTCCCTCTTTTACCCCAATCTGTGCCCTCCCTCTTGCAAAAATTTCCTAATTTCCCTTTTATTCCTTGTCTGTAGTGCAGTTAGGCGGTTGCCATCTTGACCTTGGAAAATGCTTTTGATGTGTCACTGGTGTCATGGAATTTTGTTTGCAAGGATTTTGTGCAGGATCTTTGTATCTAAGTTTACTAGGGATATAGGCCTATAATTTTCTTTTCTTGTTGCATCTCTGTTATTTATTTGTTTGTTTATTTATTTGTTTATTTATTTTTTGGTTTTTCAAGGTAGGGTCTCACTCCCGCCCAGGATTAACCTGGAATTCACTATGTAGTCTCAGGGTGGCCTTGAACTCATGGCAATCCTCCTACCTCTCCCTCCCTAGTGTTGGGATTAAAGGTGTGCACCACCATACCCAGCTTTCTGGTTTTTTTATTAGGGTGAGGCCACCTTCATAAAAGGAGTTCAGGGAGAATTCCCTAATCTCCAATTATGTGGAAAATTATGTGGAATAGTTTGAGAAAAATTGATTTCAGTTCTTCTATGAAGGTTTGGTAGAGTGCAGCTGAGAAGCATGGACTTTTCTTTAGGGGGATGGTTTTTTTAAACTTTTCAATCTCCATGGATGTGATAGGTTTGCTTAGGAGATTAATTTGCTCTGGAGTTCAGTTTGGGTTGGTGGTATGTGCCTAGGAATTCAACCATTTCTTCTAGATTATTTAATTTTGTGGAGTAGATGTTTTTGAAGAATGTCCTGATGATTCTTCCAATTTTATTGATGTCTGTAGTGATCTTTCCTTTTTCATTTTTGATTTTGTTAATTTCATACCCCCCTCTCTTTCTCTCTCTGCTTGATCAGTTTGGCCAGGGGTTTGTCAATCTTGTTTATTTTTTCAAAGAACCAGCTCTTTATTTCATTGATGTTTTAAAAATTGTTTTCTTAGTTTCCAATTCATAAATTTCTGCTCTAATCTTGATTATTTCTTTCCATCTGGAACTGTTTGGGTTGGATTTTTCTCGTTTTTCCAGCACCTTTAGGTGGACAGTCAGGTTATTGATTTGTGATCTCTCTGTCTTTGTAGTGAAGGCATGTGGTGCTATGAATTTTTCCATTAGGACTGCCTTCATTGTGGCCCATAAATTTTGGTAGGTTGTGTTTTCATTATCATTTAAATCTAGGAATTTTTAAATTTCTTTTTTGATTCCTATTACACAGTCATTGTTCAAAAGCGTGTTGTTTAGTCTTCAGCAGTTGGTGGAGTTCTGGATGTGTCTCTTGTTGTTAATTCCTAGTTTTAAATCATTGTGATCTGACACGATGTAGGAAGTTACTTCAGTTTTCCTGACTTTATGAAAACATACTTTATGGACTAATATATGCTCAGTTTTGGAGAAGGTTCTGTGTATTGTAGAGTTTAGATGGAAAGTTCTGTAGTTATCTGTTAGGTCTAGTTGATCTATGATGTTGTTGAGCTCTATTATTTCCTTGTTGATGTTCTGCTTGAATTATCTGTCTATTGATAGTGGAGTATTGAAATCTCCAACTATGTTGGTGTTGGTGTTTATTTTTGTTTTGTTGTCAAGTATATTTTGTTTTATAAACTGTGGTGCACCCGTGTTTGTTTCATATATATTTATGATTGTGGTGTACTCATGTTGGATCATTCTCTTGATGATTAAGAAGTGGTCTTCTTTGTCCTTTTTGGTTTAAAGTCTATTTTGTCAGATATTAATATAGCAACACCCACTTGTTTTTTATGTCCATTTGCTTGGAATATCATTTTCCAATCTTTTACCTGGAGGAGGTGTCTATCTTTAGTGGTAAGGTGGGTTTCTTGAAGACAGCAAATAGAAGCGTCCAGTTTTTTGATCTTTCTTGATAACCTGTGTATTTTGATGGGTGATTTAAGACTATTAATATTTAAGAGTATTAATATGAGATTTGAATTAATCCCTGCCATGATGAGGTGTTTTATGGGGTTGTGTGATTACTTGTGTTATGTACTGTTTTGAGCCCAATTTATTTTCGTTATTGTTGTCTTCTTTTTGTTGGGTCTTGTGATTGGCTGATTGTTCTGTGTGGAGTATTCCCTCAAGTATTCTTTGTAGGTTTGGTTTTGTGTTCATATAATCATAGAGTTGACTTTTTTCATGGCAAGTTTTTCTTTCACCATCTGTTATGAGGGATACTCTTGCTGGGTAAAATAGCTTAGGTTGTAAGCCACAGTTTTTCAGACTTTGAAATGCTCTATTCCAGGCCCTCCTGGCTTTCAGGGATTCCATTGAGAAATCTCATGTTATTCTAATGATATTGCCTTTGTATGTTATAAATTGCTTCTCTCTTGCTGCTTTTAACACTCTCTCTTTGTTTTCATTGTTAAGAATTTTAACTATGATATGTCTTGGAGAGTTTCTTCTTTGGTCCTGCCTGTTTGGTGTTCTGGGGGCTTCTTGCATCTGGATGGATCTCTCTTTTGCAATATGTGGAAAATTTTCTTCAATAATTTTGTTGAGTATGTTTTCCATGCCTCTGGTCTGCATTTTCTCTCCTTCTGGTATACCTGTGATCTGGATGTTTGGTCATTTTAGAGTGTCCCACAGGTCCCTTGTATTCTGTTCACTTGATTTTTTTGAACTTAGCAAAGTGTTTGGCCTACTGATCAATTTCTTCTGTCTTATCTTCTAGGTCAGAGGTTCTGTCTTCCACATGAGTAGCTCTGTTGGTGAGTGGTTCTAGAGAGGTTTTTTATAAATTCTGTTTGATTTTTGTTTCCTGATGTGTTATTTTGTATCATGTCCACCTCTTTTTTGAGGTATGATTACAGTTCAAATTCTGATTGTCTTGATGCTTTCAGCAGTTCATTCTTGCATTTAATCAAGTTCTCATTAAACTTAACCAACTGGTTGTGGAGGTTTTCCATTTTTTGACTTACCTTCATTTTATTCGTATCTCTTTGGAGTGTTTCAACATTTTCTTCAATCAAGTTAAGCCTACTGTCAAATGCTGAATACTCTAGGAGATGATTCTGTTTGTTTTTTTTTTTTTTTTAATGTGATTGTTGGTTTTTCGATAGTTTGCTTCAAGTTCAGCAATTTTTTATCAGGGTCTCGTTGGTTGTTGTGTTTTCATTTTGGGAATGAATTTCTGTTGATTTCTTTATGATTTCTTTGGAGGCTTCCATAGTAGGACTAGGCATCCTTGTTGGAGATCTCTGAGTTTTCTGACTTTTGTTGGCTTTTTTTTTGTGTTGCTGTCTATCCATTTTAGGAAGACTCTTTATTTTATCAAGGAGGGAGCAAGTTTTTGTCCTTTGGCCCATTTACCCTCTGACTCAGGTGAACAGGGATGTTGGTACTTGGTGTCCAGTCAAGATACCAGAGCAAACGGCCTGATTCCACAGCTCACACAGGGACCAAGCCTCCCTGAGCAGAGCACAATAAGACCTACCAAGACCAGGGGACTAGAAGCAGTAAGGTAACAGGGATTTGACCTACTTCATGCTGTGCTCTCCAGGACACAGACCAGTGCAAGCAACCCAGGCGGGAGGTGTGAGGAGCCCAGATACAGAGGTCTGGACTACTCACTCCAAATCATGGCACCTTTCCAAACATTGTCAGTGTAAGGAACTCTGAACAGGGAGGCGGGAGGAGCCCACCATGCCTGCCCACACACTGATGATGCCTCTTTTCAAATTTCTATCAAAAAATGCCACTTATATTAAAATGATGATCATCATTTTATTTTTATCCTTAACAATAATGGAACTAGATTTTTGTGCATTTTCTTGAATGTTTACCAACTGGTTTATAGGCATACACAATATTACTGTTGAGTATTCCTGGTTATTTTCCATAGCCTCCTTCAGAAAGTATTTTTTTCCTTTTTTCCTTTGGGATGATTTGCGTCTTCAATCATTCTCACTCCAAACACATGGCTCTAGTTGGAGTTGTGATATTTTTAAATTATCCATCAACAGCTCAGTCCACTGTGATGTACCTTTGACCAATACACAGGTCAAAATTTTTCATTAGGAAGTATACCTTTTACTTCATTTTCTTTATTATCTGCTTCACGTTTGTAGAAAATAGTTATCTGAGTTTAAAATGATTTCTAATAAAAGTGGCCATTTCTTTTCAACATCATTTTTTACTTGACACAGTGAATTCGTGAAGGAAAGAATACCCCAAGATAGCATATCCCATAGTGTAACAAAAATCATAGTTTTATTTTATTTCATGAGTTACAGCCACTTTGCAATTTGGGAGCAGAAACTGGATTTTTAAGTCATATTTTACTCATAAAATGGAACAAATTAGTAATTTTGTAATAGCTGAAAACTCCAAGAACAGGAAGTTTTGTACTCCACTCATGCTGTTATCTTCAAAGCTAGATGAGTGTGTGGACAGGAAATGTTAAATAAGTGATTTTTCTCAGCAGATTTGTGGGTGCTGAATTTATATCATTATGAGGACGATGAACACATGAAGTTTTTCTATAACAATTGCCATTAATTATATCAAGACACCAAATGGGGATTAAAGAAAAAGGAAGATAATATAAAATTCTTTGACCTAAAATATAGGCAATGCATTTTAGCATTTACAATGTACTTTCAAATGAAAATTATCTGAAGTTGTAAAGTACAACGCTTGGTGGCGCTGCAGGCTAAGAAAGTGAAAAACTGCAGCTTCCGTGAGTAAAAGAATTGTTTCTGGCAACTTAACAAAGGAAGTGAGTTACATTCGGTGAGGCAGATACACCCGTGTCCAGAGACGTTGTAAGAGAAAACGAGACCCTCAAGATCACTATGCCAACATTCCTGAGTTGGTTACAGAGAAATTCTTTTGTGAGTAATTGCTGTACATTTTGGACCCAAGGAAGGATGGAGACACCGCTCCCCAAGGCACCACAGAAAAGGCAAGTGACCGCCATTATTTTCCTATTACTGCTGTGGGAGGTGGGCAGTGCGCCCTTGAAGTATTCTGTTCTAGAGGAGAGAGAGAGCGGCTTTTTTGTGGGCAACCTAGCAAACGATTTGGGGCTGAGCTTAGGAGATCTAGTTCTAAGGGGTGTCCAGATTCTTTCCAAAGGGAACAAACAGCTTTTTCAGCTGGACCAGAAGAATGGAAATTTGCTGCTAAAAGAAAGATTGGATCGGGAGGAGTTGTGCGGGGACATCGACCCGTGCATACTGCAATTCCAGGTGTTACTGAAAAACCCAGTGCAGTTTATTCAAGGTGAACTCCAAATTCAAGATATAAATGACCATACGCCAAAATTCTTAGAAAATGAAATCCACCTTAAGGTCTTGGAAAGCAGCCATCCTGGGACACTCTTTCCATTGAAAATAGCGCAAGATTTGGACATAGGAAGCAACACAGTTCAGAACTATGCCATCAGTAGCAACTCTCATTTCCACCTTCTCACCCGCAATCACAGCGACGGCAGGAGATACCCAGCGCTGGTGCTGGACAAAGCGCTGGACCGGGAAGAGCAGCCTGAACTCATATTAACACTCTTGGCACTTGATGGTGGGTCACCGCGCAAGACTGGGACTTCCCAGGTTCTCATTGTGGTCATGGACATCAATGACAATGCCCCAGAATTTGCTCAGAGCCTCTACCGGGTGCAGGTTCCAGAGAACAGCCCTGTGGGTTTCCTTGTCATCACGGTGTCTGCTAGAGATTTAGATGCCGGGATACACGGGGAGCTCTCCTACTCAATTTTTCAATCCTCAAATCAAGTCATTCGGACCTTTGAAATCAATACACACACAGGCGAAATTAGATTAATAAAACGACTGGATTTTGAGGAAATTCAATCCTACCGTATGGAAATTGAGGCAGCAGATGGCGGCGGTCTTACAGGAAAATGCACGGTATCCATAGAAGTGTTGGATATAAACGACAACGCCCCTGAACTGACCATGTCATTGCTTATCAGTGACATTCCAGAAAACTCCCCAGAGACTGTGGTCGCTATTTTTGGAATTTCAGATCCAGACTCGGGAAACAATGGGAACGTGATGTGCTCCATTCAAGACCATTTACCCTTCCTTCTGAAACCCACTCTAGAAAATTTCTACACTTTGGTCACAGAAGGAGCACTGGACAGAGAGAGCAGAGACGAGTACAACATCACCATCACCGTCTCAGACATGGGCACACCCAGGCTACAAACGGAGCACAACATAACAGTGCAGGTGTCCGACGTGAACGACAACGCCCCAGCCTTCAGCCAAACCTCCTACACCCTGTTGGTCCCAGAGAACAACAGCCCCGGCCTGCACATAGGCACAGTGAGCGCCACAGACACAGACTCAGGCACCAATGCCCAGATCACCTACTCGCTGCTGCCGCCCCAGGAAGGCGACCAAGACCCGCAGCTGGCCCTCGCCTCGCTGCTGTCCATCCACGCGGACAGCGGGCAGCTGTTCGCCCTGCGCGCGCTGGACTACGAGGCGCTGCGGGCCTTCGAGTTCCGCGTGGGCGCCGCCGACCGAGGCTCGCCCGCGCTCAGCAGCCAGGCGCTGGTGCGCGTGCTGGTGCTGGACGCCAACGACCACGCGCCCTTCGTGCTCTACCCGCCGCACAACGCGTCGACGCCCTGCACCGAGCTGCTGCCCAGGGCGGCCGAGCCCGGCTACCTGCTCACCAAGGTGGTGGCGGTGGACGGCGACTCGGGCCGCAACGCCTGGCTGTCCTTCCAGCTGCTGCAGGCCAGCGAGCCCGGGCTGTTCAGCGTGTGGGCGCACAATGGCGAGGTGCGCACCGCCAGGCTGCTGAGCGAGCGCGACGCGCCCAGGCACAGGCTGCTCGTGCTGGTCCAGGACAATGGCGAGCCGCCGCTGTCGGCCAGCGTCACGCTGCACGTGCTGCTGGTGGACGGCTTCTCGCAGCCCTACCTGCCCGTGGCCGAGGGCGCGCGCGACCCGGCGCCGCCCGACGCGCTCACTGTCTACCTGGTCATCGCCCTGGCGTCCGTGTCTTCGCTCTTCCTCTTCTCTGTGCTCGTGTTGGTGGCGGTCAGGCTGTGCAGGAGGAGCGGGGCATCCTCGCTGGGCGGCTGCTCTCTGCCTGAGGGCCACTTTCCTGGACACCTGGTGGACGTCAGCGGGGCGGGGACGCTGTCTCATAGCTACCAGTATGAGGTGTGTCTCACTGGAGGTACTGGGACAAATGAGTTCAAATTCCTGAAGCCCGTCATCCCTAATCTTCAAATACATGACAGTGGTGAAAATGTGCAGGAAAAGAACTTTCGGAATAGCCTCGGGTTCAATATTCAATGATATAATAAATCGCAGGTGATGTTTCTTCTTTGGATTTGAGAGTTGCTGAGGCTGCGTTTTCATTTCTCATGCTCTTCTCAGTCTGTTTAAGAGTCTTTACCAGCCACTGTGATGATGTGAAAATAAGTCTACTTCCTGTTTTGTTTCATCAGTGTTATCAAAACGGAGTTAGTGCTGTTTTGTAGTTATGGTGATGTTATTATGCACGGCAATATTCACAATCATTTGCAGATGGTAACTAAAGTATTTACAGCAAATATATTGATGCTAGAGATAGGGCTCAGTGGTGGTGTACAGGTTTGCAAAAGGCCCTGGGTGGACCGACAGCACCACAGGAGGAAAAGAGGGAGGGGGGCAGAAGATAGGATATGGGAGTTAGGAAAGATGGGAAAGAGAAGCAAGCATCAGCATATGGGTAAGTTACTTTCATAGGCCTTCAAAACAAACTAAAAATGTTTAATGCTGAATCCTAATATAAAGTATATTGGGTTAATTGTACTATTCTATGTAAAAACAATAATAAAAAGTAAAATCATGCTAAGCCCATATACTTCACAACTTCTTGCGTCAGAGTCCCTACAGGAAAACAAAAGAAAATTCCACCTTTGGAGCTAATTTCATGTTTAATTAGAAATCCACCTTTAATCACATCGATGAATTATAGTAATCATGGATGTATCTCTAAATTCTCAACCCTTTAGTTCACAAAAGAGATTAGGTATTAGCACATAACTGTCATATTTATATAGCCACTTATTGCTATTACACGTTCTAAAACATTCCCCACCATTTTTTAGCTATCTTACATAGTGTGGTTTCCCACGGTAGTTTCCTGGTATGTTGTTATGATCAAAGGAATTGTGATCCAAACTTTCTGATTATTATGGCTATGGTAAATTATTTAATGGCATCACAAATAATGGCTCCATTTAAAAATATTCAGTTGTGCAATTACTTTAGTAATTTTGTAAGTCTTGGATTTTATGGTGTTGTTCCAAAAACTATTTTCTTTCTTCAAATGAACTATTGTTTAATCTAAATGCTTCTAAATTGCTAAATGGAGTGTTTTCTTTCAAAGTTGATATAGTTTAATTAGACCACCTGCTCTTATTCTAAATGACTGGATCTGTTCAATCAAAAATGATAGGCAATGGGCTGGAGAGATGGCTTACCAGTTAAGGCGCTTGCCTGTGAAGCCTAAGAATGCATGTCTGAATCTCCACATCCCACATAGCAAAAGGCATAGTGACACAGTGAAATATCACACATGTGCATAAGAGGGTGCACATGTCTGGAGTTCATTCACAGTGATTGAAAAGCCCTGGCATGCTCATTCTCGCTCATTCCCTCTCTCTCTCTCTCTCCCTCTTTCTTTCCCTCTCTCTCTCAAAAATAAAATAAAATAAATTGATAGGTAAATTTTTAGACCTAGGACTAATCACAATAAATGCTTTGGTTATGGGAACAATGATTCCCTTTAACATGACATATACTCACATGATTCATACATACACAAGTACAAAAAAGAAGACAAATTACTAATTTCTACCTCTTAGAAACATTTCATTGTCATTACTCTAAAATATGTTAACTAGAGTTTGGGTTGTACCTCAAGTGGAGTAATAAGTGTTAGCATACATGAGTACCTGCATTCAGTACACAAGCCAAAAAACTAAGGAAATAAATAAAATATGTTCATAAATTATTATGAGGATAATTAAATTGTGGTTACCAAGGATATAGGTTTGTAGAGAGAGAGAGAGAGAGAGAGAGAGAGAGTGTCTTTGTCTTGTTTTGGCATCAATAATGCTAGCCTTATAGCACATGTTCAGAAGAATTCATGCCTATTCAGGTTTTTGGAATAAGTTAAGAACTGGCATGAGTTCTCTAAATGTTTGGTAGAACTCAGTAAATTATCTGGCTCTGGGCTTTTCATTAATGGACTATTTTGAATCACTGCTGTAATCCCCTTTTCTGTTCAGATTTCTCCAATATCCTGTTCATTTTTATTGGATAGAAAATGTGTTAGCATATATATAGATGTATGAACATACATATTCATAATAGTCAATCCTTTATGTTTCTGTGGTCTTAGTTGTTATGTCCCTCATTTAATCTTTAGTTTTTTTTTTAATGTTTGCTTAATCTACCAAAAGTTTTATCAATTGTATTTATTTGTTAGAAGAGCTCACTTCTTTGTCATTGACCTTTGGGAAGTTATTTAGCCTTGAGTTCATGTGTTTCTGCTCAGATATTTATTTTCCTTCAAGTTTTTAGTTGAGTTTGTTCTTGTTTTTTAAGTCCTTTAAAAATATGGTGACAGATCTCTTTGAGATCTTCTGGGTTGTGCTGTTGTTGCTAATGTAGGCTTTGACTGATGTAAGCTTCCATCTTAGTACTGTCTTTGCTGGATTTCCGAAGCCTTATTCATTTTCATTTGTTTGAAAGAGCATTGTTCTTAAATTTTTATTTATTTATTTATTTATTTAAGAGAGACAGTCAGACAGACAGACAGACAGACAGAGACAGAGAATGGGCATGCCAGGGCCTCCAGCCACTGGAAACAAACTCCAGACAAGTGCCCCCTTGTGCATCTGTCTAATGTGGGTCCTGGAGAATCCTTCCAACCGGGGTTCTTAGGCTTCACAGGCAAGTGCTTAACCGCTAAGTCATCTCTCCAGCCCTGAAAGAGCATTTTTTAAATTTCTTGCTTTCATCCTTGGCATATTGGTTACTTAAGAGTAAGTTGTTTAATATTCAATTTTTCTTTTTATTTCTTTTTAGAGACAGGGACTATGTAGCTATATACCCTAGACTGCTTGTAACTCAGTATGTTATGTCAGGGTGACCTCGAACTTGGGATCCTCCTGCCTCAGCTTCCCAGGGCCAACATGACAGATGAGTGCTAGCTCAATTTTCCTTTTCTGTTTTTTGTTGTTGTTTTTGTTTTTGTTTTTGTTTTTGTTTTAGATAAGGTCTCACTCTAGCCCAGGCTGCCCTGACACTCACCCTATAGTCTCGGGCTAGCCTCAAATTCACAGCAATACTCTTACCTCTGCCTCCCAAGTGCTGGAATTAAGGTGTGCACTACCACACCCAGCTTAATTTTTCTTATCTCACGTATTTATTTAAATAGATTCTAGTAGATCTCCTCAAACTATTTTTGCATTTTCCTAGCTGAATTTTAAAAGAAGCTCATTTGGGGCTGAAGAGTTGACTTAGTAGTTAAGGCACTTGCTTGCAAAACCATATATACAACATGGCACTTGTGGTGCTTACATATGGAGTTTATTTGCAGTGCCAAGAATGTGTCCATTCTCTCTCTCTCTCTGTCTGTTTGGCTCAGTCTCTCTCAAATAAATTAATTAAAATATTTTAAAAGATGCAGCATTTTAAAAAGGCTCATTTTGTGGGGTCTGAAAAGATGGCTCAGTGAATATGAACACTGCTGGATTTGAGGACCTTAGTTTAGTATCCAGCACTCATGTAAAAAGCTGGGCATGGAGCTGGAGAGATGGTTTATTGGTTAAGACACTTGCTTGCAAAGCTTAAAGACCCAGGTTCAATTTCCCAGTACTCATGTAAGCCAGATGCCAAAGATGTTACATGTGTCTGGAGTTTGTTTGCAATGGCTAGAAGTCCTAGTGTACCCATTTTCTCTCTCTCAAATAAATAAATAAAATATATTTTTAAAAAGCTGGGCATGGTCACACATGTCTGTAATCCCAGCCCTCAAAAGGGCAGACAGGAGAATATTTGAAGCTCACTGGCAGGAGCTCCAGGCACAATGAAAAATTGTCTCAAGGAAATAAGATGGAAGAAGGATAAAAGAAGACTCTCAACATCTGCTTTGGGTCTCTGCATGGGCGGTCACAGCATGCATGCATCTGTATAATACACACACAGAAAGAGAGAGAGAGAGAATTCTGGTTCTATGAATGTTTCTTTCTACATAAGCCTCTCAAGTTTTAATATATAATTCATGAACCATTATATTCACCTTTACAAAAGAGCCAGTGTTTCAATGTATTCAAAGGGTTGCATAATTATTATCATTACCTAAGTCTAGAATATTTTCACCACCCATGAAAGAAACTTGGTACCCCTTACCTCACTTTCCCACACAACTCTAGTTCCTGGCAAACACAAGTCAACTTTTTATCTTTGCCTGTTTTTGACATTTTATATAGACTCATATAATGTGTACCACTATGTGTCTGGCTTTTTTCACTTAACATAATATGTTGTGGAGTTTTTTTCTGTTTTTTTTTTTTTTTTTTGAGGTAGGGTCTCACTCTAGCTCAGGCTGACCTAAAATTCACTATGTAGTCTAGGGTTGCCTCGAACTCACAGGGGTCTGCCTACCTCTGCCTCCCAAGTTCTGGGATTAAAGGTGTGTGCCACCATGCCCACCTTTAATATAATATTTTTAAGGTCTAACATTTTAAGGTTTAGCATAATGTTTTTAATGTTATGGCATAATCAGTGCTTTATTCCTTTTAATGGCAAATATTACACCATATGAATGAACCACACTTTTTCCATTCATCAGATGGTGGACATCTATGTGTATTTCCACTTCGGGTTACTATGAATAATGCTGCTATGAACATTCATTTACAAGTATTTTTGTGGATATATGCTTTCAATTTATATAGGTTTATACCTAGCACTGGAACTTCTAAGTTGGTTTACATGGTTGGTTTTCCTTTAAAATGTATTTGTAGGTGCTAGCAAATTGTCTCCATTGTTAAAGGCATTTGCTTGCAAAGCCTGATGGTCTGGGTTTCATTCCCCAATACCCATATAAAATCCAGATGTACAAAGTGGTACATGCATCTGGAGTTTCTTAGCAGTGGCCGGAGGTTCTGGTGTGCCAATACTTACCCTTTCTCTATTTTTCTCTGACTCTGTCCCTTATAAAAATATAACTAACTAACTAAATAAATAAATTTGTGATATGTCTGAGAGTAGATTGTCTGATCCATCCTTCAAAATGGATTTTCATTTGTTTCAGCTAGTATACCAAGAGCACTATCAATAGAGATCCACCACCAAGTAACCTTCATCACAAACCAAATATATGTCTGTAAGTTGCTTGTGACACAATCTATATATATTCAAAAGATAAGTACATACAAGGAACAGTTTGTGGCCACAAGTTTCTTTTCTTTTCTTTTTTTATTTGCTTCTTCTTTTGCTCTACTCAATAACAACAAGACTTCTAAACTTGTTGAAGTTGGAGGTTTGGATTTTATGGTGTTTACAAACAATTTGGTGGAGGTTAATATAACCTCTTCTTAGGATGCCTTGATATAAGGAGAATCATTTTATAATATGCTGAAATTCTGGAGCCCTTAAACGTTAATTTAGAGTTCTTTAATCCCCTATAGCTTCAGATCGCAGCCAACTGTAAAAGTTGTCAAATGCCTCAGGTCATTAGGAGTTGTTTCTTTTTGTATACTTTTTACACCTCAAATACAGGCTTCCATTGACAATTGGGGTTATTTCTGTGTTCTTTGTACTGTGTCTTTAGCTCTTTCATATTTTTGTCTTTCAACGTTTTGTCCATTGTGTTATGTCTTTCATGTAAAGATCGTTTGAATTATCTGTACCACCATTTTCAGAAATAAGAAACTACACAGCACCTTTTCAATGGTTATGCTGAGTTTTTCCATCCTTTCAGTGATATATTAATTAGGGTAATTTTTAACTCAATTGACCCAATGTTTCATTAATTGAATACTTTGCATGATTAAACAATGGTCCCTTTCTACACTAAGCAGTAATCTTCATATATAGAGCTCTTCATCTGATATGCTTAGCAATATATATTCCTATGCATACACACTATATATTGAAATAAATATTTATAAGTAAATATTTTACTAATGAATGTGAGGGTGTATTTTATCATTTAACTTAGTAAACTTAAAAACTACAGTGCAATTCAGGATCATGAGCACATTCTTGAAATCCCAGCACTTGGGAGGTAAAGGCAGGAGGTTAGCAGTTTAAGGTCAGTTTCAGCTACATAGAAAATCAAAGGCCAGCCTGAGCTACATGAGATCCTCTCTCAAAAAAAACAAAGGTAAGAAAGTAAGATGGGCATGTCATTAATCCTAGCACTTGGGAGGCAGAGGAAGGAGGAAGGTACTGCCATGAGTTCAAGGCCACCATGAGACTACACAGTGAATTCTAGGTCAGCCTGGACTGCAGTAAGACTCTACCTTGAAAAACCAAAAAATAAAAATAAAAAATTTAATGAATAAAAATTATAAAATTCTCACATACTACTTACATTTCATACTTGCTTTTGTTCATACAATTATATAATTTAGAATATGTGAGACAACTTTCTATTTCAAATGCATAATATGATTTATCTGGCCTTGGTAGTACATATCCATAATCTCAGCACTTGGGTAGCTGGGGAAACAATTCACTGGAGGAACTGGATAAGCATATGTGAGAGAATCACCCTGAACTCCTAGGCATAATGCATACAGCAGGAAGGTAATGTGCTGTTCTAACAAAACTTGCACTAACAATGTGCTATCCTGCTTCCATAATTGATGCTCATGTACTGGAACATGGTATCTGGATGCCACAGAGGCTCGAGTTCTTCATGTAGCTGATGGCTACAGAGATATAATGGGCATAGCAGTATACATCTGTAATGCCAGTATTAGAGAGGCAAAAACAGAAGGATCCCTAGAGCTTGCTGGTTAGCCAGTCTAGCCTAATTGGTGAGAGCCAAGGAATGAGACTCTGTCTCAAAGAGAAGTAGAAATTATTCCTGAGGATAATATCCAAAGTTGTGCTTTCTCCTCCAAACACAAGTGTATATGTGCATGTGCACTCACACATATGTCCATACATACACCCCCCAAGTTATATGTAAACATAACTATGTATGCATGTATATATGTATGTTTGTTTGTTTGTACACACAATGGCATAAATTAAATAAATAGAATGAAAACCACAGAATATTTGTCCACTTAAATGTCTACACACCTGAAAAATTCAAGTGTTTGAGTTCTATGTAAATCTGTGCATTGAATATGCATTTGAAATTGGCCCATCTATAAATGCATGAACAAAAGTGTGAATAGATATTTTTTAAATTCAAACACACAAAAATGGAAAGAAAAGTGCAGAAGACAAAAGAGAAAACAACCAATTATCAGTCATACAGGGAAAAAGCCAAAAGCCAACTCTGTTTACACTGCAGAAATTTTAGAAGCATCAGAACTGGTGGATCTAGAATCCTGGAAATGACAGTAAGGAGCCATATAAGAAAAATAGCATTAAAACTACTCAAGAAGCTGAAATTTAATCTCTAGTAGTCAATCACATTTCTCCCCTCATTGAGTTACTTGCATCCCTAGCTTAATACATGCATATAGTTTTAATCATTTTTTTGGTTGTAGGTGTGTATTAATGTGAGAGGAGGTGCACATGTGTGTGTGTGGAGACTAGAGGACAATCTTAGGTCTCATTCTTCAAGAACTCCATCCACCTTTTTCTACTGTTTTTATTTTTAAAGTATACTTAGTTATTTTTGAGAGACAGGTGGAAGAGAATGAGTATGCCAGGACTGCCAACCAGAGCAAACCAACTACAGATGCAGGATCCACATTGAGTATCTGGTTTTATGTGAGTACTGGGGAATCAAAACCTGGCTGTCAGACTTTGCAAGCAGGCATCTTTGACCATTAAACCATCTCCAGCCCCACATATACCTAGTTTAAGAAGGAAATCTTATTGTCCTAGAACTCACCAATTATGCTAGAATGGCTGGGCAGTGAGCCCCAGGGAATCTTCCTGTCTCTGCAGCTCTGAGATTACAAATGCATGCTGCCAGTCTTAGCATTTTTACATGTGTTCTAGGATCACACTCAGGTCCTTAGGCTTATGAAGCAAGCACTCTACTTACTGGAGCCATCTCCCCAGCCCGTTTTATTTTTCGATAAGTAAAAATGGACTGTCTAGTGGAGGAAAATGAAGACAGGTGTAATATGAGTAGCGAATAGTAAGTAACCATCTAAAAATTGCAAGTTAGTTGATTACTAAAATGCTTTGAAAATCATTAGAACTCAATGAAAATATTTAAGTTCTCCTTTCAGATACATGGAATTTCAATTCTTTCCTTTTTAAATTTTTGCATGTGCATTTAAGTGGTCAGTAAAATTTGAAAAGTGATAAACATCACTTTTGAGCTGATGTTTGCAGAGACAATGCATAGCTTTGCATGTGAACTTTGCCTCACTAGGGATGATAAAAGCCTGCATTCCAGTTTGACTGCTGTGAGGAGGGTGCCATATGACAGCATACAGGACATATAGTATGAGAAATAAATCAATCATCCTTACAAGCCATTGAGATTTGGAATTGTTTGGTATTGAATAATATCTAGCCTCTTCTGATGTAAGCCTCTACTTTTCTTTCCCAATTCCATCACTTACAGTTTTCAGTCCATACCTTACTTCTGGATAGAAAATAAACTGCAGGACATGGTGGCATAAGCCTATAATCTCAGAATTTGGGAGGCAAAGGGAGGAGGATGGCAAATTCAAGGTCAGCCTCAACTACATATTATATTTTAGGCCAGACTGAGCTACACCATGAGAACTTCCCTCAAAAACACTCCCAGTAAATGAATTTAAAAGTAATAATCAAAGAGAAAATGTAGATTAATAACAAACAAAAATGTCTCCATAAAAAGAAAATGAAGGCTGGAGAGATTGCTCAGTGGTTAAAGGTGCTTGCTTGCAAAGTCTGATGACTTGGTTCAGTTACCCATGTAAAGCCAAATGCACAAAGTGGCACGTACATCTGGAGTTTGTTTTCAGAGGCAAGAGCCTCTGGCATTTCCATTCTCATTCTCTCTCTCTCTCTCTCTCTCTCTCTCTCTTTGTACTGCCCCCCCCAATAACTTTTTTAAAAAGAAAAGAAAACAGAGAAAGAGACAATCACACTCACTAGGGTTTCCCAGTTTACATTTGCATGAAGATCAAAATGAACAAACACAATCAATCTCGTCAAAGCTATTACTCAGTTCTTTAGTTTCCCAAGCTGAATTAAGAACAAACACTTAGGCTGGAGAAATAATTCAAGGGTCAAGTGTGCTCCTAGCTTCCATAAAGCCCAGTGTTCACTTCCTATTAGTAAGGAAAATAATGTGAAAAATTTCCAAAGTAAAATATAAAAATGAAATCAAATGAAAGCAAAAAAGTAATTTAGGGAAGTCATCAGGTATAGTGTCACATGCCTTTAATCCCAGAACTTGGGAGACAAAAGTAGGAGGATTGTTGTGAGTTCAAGACCAGCCTGGAGCTTCAGAGTGAGATCCAGGTCAGCCTGGGCTAAAGTGAGACACTACCTCAAAAAAAAAAAAAAAAAAAAGTAAAATGACTCCCCAGGTGATGATAAAGTATGATCTCAGGTTGGCAACTGTGTCTCAAGCAAAGTGAACAATTAATTGTCTATGGAACCGTGTGGTTTAAGAGATAAGCATTCTAAAGAATATATATCAGTGAATCTCTTGACATTGCATAATTTTTTCCATCAGGTACCCTTTTATTTTAATATTGAGACAGAGATAACAGGAGATAAAGAGAGAGAGACAGAGAATGGGTACACCAGGGACTCTAACCACTGCAAATGAACTACAGACACATGTGTCACCATAAGCATCTGGTTTATGTGGGGTCTGGATAATTGAACCTGGGTCCTTAGGCTTTGCAAGCAAGCACCTTAACCACTAATCCATCTCTCCAGCACCAGATGCCTTATTTTGAGACAGGGTCTATATATCATGCTGGCCTCAAAATATCTAGGACAAACATGAACTGGAACCTTTGATTCTCCTGCCTTAACCTTCCAAGCTGGAACTACAGGCATGCACCACTATCTCAGCTAATGTGGTATTGAGTATCAAACCTCATGCATGCCAATCAAGCACTCCACAAACTGAGCTATATCCCCAGCCTCAGATGAACCTGCTGAAGGATATGATATGTTAAAAGCACAGAGTAACTTGGAAAACTGGAAGATTTAAAATCTCAAGCACAATAAATCTAACCAGAATAAAAAAGCAAAGAGAATTTCAAGAATGGTAACATGAAATTTCCCAGGTGATAGATGTGTGGCATATGTAGATGGAAACCATCCAGTTTAAAGGGAAATTGATGTCAAGAAAGAGTAAAACTAATAAAATAATAAGAAACAAATAAAATCAAGGGAAGAAATGTATAAGAGATATTCATAAGGAAAAACAAGAAAATGTAAAACAAAAATAACTATAACTTCAAAAAAAATAAGGACATCCTAATCACCACAGTGGGCAACAGCAGCAAGTAATTGAAATTCTTCCTGCAAAGAAAATCCCAGGACCAGATGGATACACTGACAAATTCTATGAACCCTTTATTGGAGTCCTAATGCCAACACTTCTCAAAATGATCCACAAAATAGGAACGTAAGAAATATTATCAAACTTATGTGATGAAGTCAGTATTATTTTGACACCAAAACTGGATAAAGATGCAACCAAAAAAGACAACTACAGACCAATTTTCCTTTGATTAAAATAGACACAATTTTTTCTTTAGGCAAACCCAACATACTGGCTTTTCTTTTAATTCAAGACAGATAGAGAGAGAGAGAATGAGAATTGGCATGCTAGGGCCTCAGCCACTGTAATTGAACTCTAGACACTTGCACCACCTTGTGCACATATGAGACCTTGCATGCTTGCATCACCTTGTACATCTGGCTTACATGGGATCTGGAGAATTGAACATGGGTCCTTAGGCTTTGCAGGCAAATTAAGGCAAAACCTTAAACACTAAACCATTTCTCCAGCTCCCACATATTTTTTTAATAAAATACTTGCAAACATAGTGCAAGAACACATTGAGAAGATGATACATCATTAACAAGTAGGTTTCATCACAGGGATGCAAAATTAGTTCAACATATGTAAATCAATAAATGTAATTCGTCATAAAATAAACCAAGCAACAGAAATCATATTATCATCTCTATAGATATAGAGAAGACATTTGACAAAATGTGACATTTCTTTCTCATGAAAATTAGGAATAGATGGAACAGATCTCAAAATAACCAAAGTTAGGGTACCTCTCAGTTCCTTGCACCAGATCGTCGGGGGGGGGGGGGCACAGCAGCATGGGTTGAGTAGGCCAGATCCCTGCTTCCTGCCTCCTCCCAGTTGCCTGCAGGCCTGGTCCCCGTGTAAGCTGTGGAATCAGGCCTTTTGCTTTGGTAATCTGACTGGCCACTGGGTACCAGTGAATCACCTGATTCAGAGGACAAAAACTTGCTTACTCCTCAATAAATACAGAGTCTCCATTCCCTGATACTCTGTACCAGAGGGTGTATGCAGCAGGTGCAGAGTGAGTAGGCCAGATACCTTATCCCCAGAGCTTCTCCTAATTTCCTGGTCCTGGTATGTCCCCATGCAGCTGGCTTAGGGGGCCTGGTCCCTGTAAAAGGCTGTGGAAACAGGCCTTTTGCTCTGGTATCCTGACAGGCCCCTGGATACTGGCATCCATATTCCTCTGGGTCAGAGGGTGCATGGCCCACTGTAGGAGTGGAAATCTTTCCTCTGGCTCTCCAGCTTCCTGGTGCCTGGTTCCCCAACCCATGATTCCTGTGTGCAGAAGAGTATGTGCAAGTGGAGTGAGTAGGCCAGAATTACCAGTTTCCTAGCTACTTTTGTTGTACCTGCAGTCACCACAATCTGTGTATGTGTGGTTATAATCCCACAGTACACCAGTATATCAATACAGTTCACATATAAAACAGAACACACTCTAAAGATCCTACAAGGACAAAAACTTGCTTCCTTTTCAATAGAATAAAATATTTCTCCAAGATGGGTAGACCACAATGCAAAAAAAGTTGATGAAAGTCAGAAAACTAAGAGAGCTCCACCAATGATGCCTACTTCTGCAATGGAAGCCTCCAATGAAATCACAGAGAAATTAACAGAAATCCAATCCCAAAATAAAAACACAACAACCAAGGAGACCCTGATAAAAAGAATTGATGAATTGGAAGCAAACTATAAAGAAATCAATTGTATCAATGAAATTGATCAGAATCATCTTCTAGAGCATTCAGCTTTTGACAATAGGATTAACTTGATTGAAGAAAATATTAGATCCCTCAAAATAGATATGAATGAATTAAAACTGAGTCAATAAATGCAAACTCTCAATTAATTAATTAATTGATTAAGCTTAATAAAGACTTGATCAAATATAAGAATGAATTCCAGGAAGAATCAAGAAAATGAGAATTTAAACTGAAACCATACCTCAGAAAATAGAGGGACATGATTTACAATAGCACAACATAAAACAAAAATCAAAGAAAGCTTATAAAAAACTTCTCTAGAATCCCTCAATAACAGAGCTACTCATGTGGAAGACAGAATCTTTGACCTGGAAGACAAGACAGAAGAAATGGATTGAGAGGCCAAAAACTTTGCTAAATTCACAATATCAAGTCAATAGAATACAAGGGAACTGTGGGATACCCCAAAACGATCAAATATCTGGATCATGGGTATGCAAGAAAGAGGAAATCTGGGCCAGAGGCATAGAAAATATATTCAACAAAATTATTGAAGAAATTTTTCCCAATCTCTCAAAAGAGAGCTCCATTCAGATACAAAAAGCCCAAGAATATTGGACAGGACCAAAGAATAAGGTCTCCAATGCACAACAAAGATAAAGACACAGTGAAAGAGAGAGAGAGTGATAAAACCAGCAAGAAAGAAACAACATACTACATACAAAGGCAATACCTTCAGAATTACCTCAGATTTCTCAATAGAAACTCTGAAAGCCAAGAAGGCCAGGAATGGAACACTTCAAAGTCTAAAAACTTATGGCATCCAAACAAAGTGACTCTGCCCAGCAAAAGTGTCCCTCATAATAGATGGTGAAAGAAAAACTCTCCATGAAAAAAGTCAACTCTATGGTTATATGAACACAAACTCAAACTTACAGAAAATACTTCACAGAATACTCCACACAGAACAGTCAAACAACTAATCTCAAGAGCCAACAAGAAGATCACAATAAACAAAACTAGGTCAGGCTCAGTATAGTACAAAACACAAGAAAGCAACAAACTCCATAAAACACCACATCATGGAAAGGATTAATTCAAACCTCACAGTAGTAACTTTAAATATTAATGGTCTTAATGCATCCATCAAAAGACGCACATTATCAGGGTGGATAAAAAACATAGAACCTTTAACTGCTATATTCAAGAAACCCACTCACAAGGAGGAGAGAAAAGAGAGTATAGCTACACCAGGGCCTCTTAGCACTGCAAAAAAGCCCCAGATGCATATGCCACTCTGTGCATTTGGCCTTATGTGGTAGGTACTGGGGAATCAGAACCAGAACATCAGGCTTAGCAAGCAAGCATCTTGAGCCACTAAGCCATCTCCTCGGCCCCCCTGCTTAACATTTGAAAGTTCCACTTTTCCCCACTACTCATGAAGAATTGTAGTATCATTTTCACATCTGTGCATTGTCAGATTTTGACAATACGATTTTCTTGGTTTAGAAAGGCTCCTGGGAAACTGTTGTTCTCTTTCTGTGTCTTATGAATAGATTACATATCATGAAATTTATCAATTCTCTGAAGCTCTAAGGAAAGGTAACCATGGGAACAACTAGGTCTTTGTACTCTTTTTAATGGATGATTCTCTAACAGAAAAATCCAGTTTCTTCGCTAGTTACTGGTCTTCTTGTCTCTTCCTGATCTACTTGAGTCAGCTTTGGCAATTATCTACTTGCCATTTTCTATCTTGTCAGGAATTTGTTTTGCAAATCTTTTCAAAGACTCTTGGATTTGTTTGTTCAAAAAACAAAGAAACCCACTCACTACTAAAGACAGATACCTCCTCAGGGTGAAAAGCTGGAAAATGATATTCCAACCAAATAGATATAAAAGACAAGTGGGTATTGCTAAATGTGGTAGTTTGATTCAGGTGTCCCCCATAAACTTAGATGTTATGAATGTTAGGTTCCCCAGCTGATGGCAATTGGAAAGTAAAGCCTCCTGCAGGCGGTGTATTGTTGGGGGTGGGCTTATGGGTGTTACAGCCAATTTCCTCTTGCCAGTGTTTGACACACTCTCTTGTTGCTATGGTCTACCTTGTGTTGGCCAGGGGGTGATGTCCACCCTCTGCTCATGCTATTGTTTTCCCCTGCCATCCTGTGTAGCTTCCCCTCAAGCCTATAAGCCAAAATAAACTTCTTTTTTTCCACAAGTGCCTCTTGGTTGGGTGATTTCTACCAGCAATGCAAACCTGACTGCAACAGTATATTAATATCTGATAAAATAGACTCCAAACCAAAAGTAATCAAAAAGGACAAAGAAGGACACTTCTTAATCATCAAGGGAATAATCCAACATGAGCACATCACAATCACAAATATATATGAAACAAACACAGGTGCACCACAGTTTATGAAACAAAATATACTTGACAATAAAACAAAAATAAACACCAACACCATTATAGTCAGAGACTTCAATACTCCACTATCATCAATAGACAGATCATCCAAGCATAAAATCAGCTCAACATCCTAGATAAACTAGACCTAACAGATATATACAGAACTTTCCACCTCCATCTCTACCAAATATACATTCTTCTTAGCAGCCCATGGAACCCTCTCCAAAATTGACCATATATCACTCCATAAAATATGTCTTCACAAAGTCAGGAAAATTGAAGTAACTTCCTACATCATGTCAGATCACAATGATTTAAAACTGGGAATTAACAACAAGAGACACATCAAGAACTCCACCAACTCCTGAAGATTAAACAACACACTTTTAAACAATGACTGGGTCATGGAAGGAATCAAAAAAGAAAGTTTAAATTTCCTAGATTTAAATGATAATGAAAATACAACCTGCCAAAACTTATGGGACTCAATGAAGGCAGTCCTAAGGGGAAAATTTATAGCCCCAAATTCCTTCATTACAAAGACAGAGAGATCACAAATCAGTAACCTGAATGTTCACCTAAAGGCACTGGAAAAACAAAAAGAATCCAACCCAAACAGCTCCAGATGGAAAGAAATAATCAAGATTCGAGCAGAAATTAATGAATTAGAAACAAAGAAAATAATTTAAAATCAATGAAATGAAGAGCTGGTTGTTTGAAAAAATAAACAAGATTGACAAACCCCTGGCCAAAGTGAACAAGCAAAAAGAGAGAGAGAGAGAAAGAGCTCTCAAATTTAAAAAAATCAGAAATGAAAAGGAGAGATCACTAAGACATCAATGAAATTGGAAGAGTCATCAGGGAATACTTCCAAAACCTCTACTCCACAAAACTGAATAATCTGGAAGAAATGGATGAATTCTTAGACACATACCACCTACCAAAACTAAACTCAGAGCAGGTTAATCTACTAAACAAACCTATCATATCCATGGAAACTGAAAAGTTAATCAAAAACCTCCCTCAAAAGGAAAGTCCAGGCTTCTCAGCTGAATTCTATCAGCCTTTATAGAAGAACTGAAACCCAATTTTTCTCAAACTATTCCACATAATTGGAGATCAGGGAATCCTCCCTGACTCCTTTTATGAAGCTAACATCACTCTAATACCAAAACCAGACAGAGATGCAACAGGAAAAGAAAATTAGAGGCCTATGTCCCTAATGAACTGAGATGCAAAGTTCCTGAACAAAATCCTTGCCAACCAAATTCAGTAACACGTCAAAAGCATTATTCACCTTAATAAAATAGGCTTCATCCCAGGAATGCTGGGATGGTTTAAAATACAGAAATCAGTCAATGAATTACATCACATAAATAAACTGAACCATAAGAACGACATGATCATCTCAATTGATGCAGAGAAGGCCTTTGAAAATTACAACACCACTTCAGGATCAAGACACTGCAAATAATAAGCATAGAGGGTTTATATCTCAACATAGTATAGGCTATGTTGCAGTCAGGTTCTCCTTGCTGGTAGAAATCACCCAACCAAGAGCAGCTTGGAGGAAAAAAGAGGTTTATTTTGGCTTAGAGACTTGAAGGGAAGCTCGATGATGGCAGGGAAAACTATGGCATGAACAGAGGGTGGACATCACTCCCTGGCCAATATCAGGTGGACAACAGCAACAGGAAAGTGTGCCAAACACTGGCATGGGGAAACTGGCTACAACACCCACAAGCCCATCCCCCAAAATACACTGCCTCCAGGAGGTATTAATTCCCATATCTCCATCAGCTGGGAACCTAGCATTCAGAACACCTAAGCTTATGGGGGACACCTTAATCAAATTACCACATTCCATCCCTGGCCCCCATAAACTGATAACCATACATGATGTAAAATGCAATGAATTCAGTCCAACTTAAACATCCCAGTAGTTTTAAATTAATTCCAAAGATGTTCATACATCCCCATAGTCCAAAATCTTTTAACTGAGTCATAATACCAAAAAATAACCTCAAAAAACCTATAACAGCACAGAGTAAACATTCACACTGCAAAAGATGGCATTGGGCATAGCAAAGAAGCATTCAGCCAATAGAAGATTTAAAACAACCAGGGCAAACATCAAACTCTGTAGCTTCAAGTTGAACAACTCTAGCCAGTGACAAATCTCCAAGTCAGATAATTCTAACCAGCAACAAGTCTGTGGCATTCCAATTCCACCCCTCCAGCTAGGCTACTCATAGTCTTGGAAAATGTAATCGGGGCCAGCAGCTTTCCTTAGCAGCCATTTTGAGATGAGGACACTCAACATCTACTATGATTCCTATGAACCCATCACTAAAGTAGACTTAAAATTCACCCAATGTGGCTCAGAGAATTTTGTGTAATGGGGGCAGAAAGAGTGTTATATCCACAAGCTGAATGTTATGCACTGCACAGAGATAACTGATGCCCCACAAGGCATGACCCACAATCCGCATGGGGTTGACCTCAGAAAAGAGGCAAGGAAGAGGGAAAGGATGGTACCAATAGGTGGTGTTTACATGCTAAGTATGCTTATAACTAATAAAAATATATTTAAAAAAGAATAACCACAGCTATATATGGCAAACCTATAGCCAACATTATTCTGAGTGGGAAAATTCTGAAAATATTTCCTTTTAAATTCAAAAGACAAGGGTGCCCATAATCTCCATTCTTACTCAGCATAGTTCTTGAAGCCAATAAGGGCAATAACAGAAAAAGATAAGAGGGATAAAACCTGGAAAGGAAAAATAAAACTATTCATATTTGCAGATGACATGATTTCATATCTAAGTGACCCTAGAGA
The DNA here is from genome assembly GCF_020740685.1 of Jaculus jaculus. Lineage (NCBI taxonomy): Eukaryota > Metazoa > Chordata > Mammalia > Rodentia > Dipodidae > Jaculus > Jaculus jaculus. The sequence goes on along the minus strand of NC_059114.1, from coordinate 44,532,934 downwards.
TTCTACCAGAAATCTCTTAGATATAATAAATACTTTAAACAAAGTTACAGGATATAAAATCAACACACCAAAATTGGTCATACTCATATATTCCAACAATAAATTTGCTGAGAAAGAAATCACAAAAAAATCACATTCACAGTTAGCTTCCCACAAAATTAATAAACTAGTAATAAGCCTCACCAAGTATATGAAAGACTTCTACAAAGGAAACTTTAAAACACTGAAAGAAAAAATTAAGATACCATATGTTGAAGAAACCTTCCATGCTTCCATAGCAGAAGGATTACAGTGTAAATGGTCATATTACCAAAAGTAATCTACAGATTCAATGTAATTTCTATCAAAGTTCCAATGCTATTCTTTGCAGAACTAGAAAAAATGATCCAACCATTCCTATGGAAACACAAAAGATCATGCAGAGCCAAAGCAAAGCAAAATAGGGTGCTTTCCTATTTCTTTCATTGAGGAATCAAATTGTGTATTCTCCCCCAGGAAATTAGTTTGGTCTAACCAACTGTTCTAGTAACTGATTGTGAAAAATATGGACAAACACAGTTCTTCATCTTTCTTCCTTTCTTTCTTTCTGAGGTAAAGTCTCACTCTAGTCCCAGCTGAACTGGAATTCACTATGGAGTCTCAGGCTGGCCTCAAACTCACAGTGATCTTCCTACCTCTGTCTCCTGAGGGCTGGGATTAAAGGCATGTGCCACCACGTCTGACAGTTCTTCATCTTTCTTATGGTCACTTTTTCTCAATGACATCTACAGCCATTACCTAGAGTCTAGGGCACAAAAGGAGAATGTGCTGAGATTGAACTGGGGAGACCCATTTTCCGTACAATAAAGGCAATTACCCCAGAGGCTGCTCCCTCTCCCACGTTTGTGATCTTTCTTGGGTGTGGAGGAGAAGGGAGTGTCATTCTCAACTGCCTACTTTAATGTTGTCAATATCCAGCCTCCATACCACCATTGCCTTTAAACCTCTTAAGAATCTCGTACTGTGTCTTTTTCTTTCTTTCTTTCTTTCTTTTTTTTTTTTTTTTTGATTCCAGTACAATTATCATCAGGGCTATGTTGCAAAGTACTTTTAAATGAGCACTCATCTTGCTCTTACCCCTCACACTTTTGAATATATTATGCTAATCTCTTTTCATTGTTTCTGCTCATTTTGCATCTTCCTTTCTTGTCTCTCTCTCCCCCTGCCTTTTGTCCCTGGGTATTTTGGGGCTCTTTTTCTTTCTTTGCCTTTCATTTTTTAAATAAATATTAGTTACAATATAATCTGTAGCACCTCTGTAAACAAATTTTAAAGGTTCCTAAATATAGGGCTGGAAAGACTGCTTAGTGGTTAAGGCACTTGCCTGCAAAGCCTAAGGACCCAGTTTTAATTCCTCAGTACCCATGTCATCCAGATGCACAGGTAGTGCATGCTTCTTGAAGTTCATTGGCATTGGCTAGAGGCCCTGGCCTGCTTGTGCTCTCACTCGCTCTCTCCCATAAAAATAAGTAAATAAAATATTAAAAACTTTTAATATAAAAGGAACACTGTTGGAGATATAATTCTTGATACAAAATAGTCTAGAGCCATAGTGACAAAAATAGCATGGTAGTAGCACAGAAACAGACACATAGACCAATGGAGTAAAATATAGAACCCACAAAGAAGTCCTCACTGCTATAGTAATCTAAATTTTGACAAAGATATCAAAAACATACACTGGAAAAATGACAGCTTAGTCAATAAATGGGGCTGGCAAAACAAGATATCCACCTACCAAAGAATGAAATTGTATCCATATCTCATTCTGCACAAAGATCAACTCAAAATGAATTAAAGATCTTTATGTAGAGTTAGAAACACTTAAAATGCTAGAGAAAAGCATAGTTAATACACTGGAATTTCTCAGTAATAAGAAATTTCAATACTATAGCAAATAGTCCCAAGAAATAACAAATGGAACTACATGATATTAAAAAGTTTCTTCACAGCAAATGAAAGTATCCTCATTTAATAGTAAATATACATAGAAATTGAGAGAGAGAGAGAGAGAGAGAGAGAGAGAGAGAGAGAGAGAGAATATCCTTGCCAGTTATTCCTCTGATGGGGCTAAATCTAGAGTAAAAGAACAAACTACAGAAACCCCACCAATCAACAAATCAGTTAATGAAATGAACAGACAGTTCTCAAAATAAACACAAAAAGCCAACAGATCAGCAGATATTTTATATATTTATTTACTTATTGCATATGTGTTGGGTTCTTTTTTTTTTTTTTTTTAAGCTAGGGTCTCATTCTAGCCCAGTCTGACCTGGAACTCACTCTGTAGTCTCAAGGTGGCCTTGAACTCACAGTATTTCTCTGATCTCTACTATCTGAGTTTAGGGATTAAAAGTGTGCACAGCTTGCTGACAGATATTTTAAAAAGTGTTAAATACCCTTAGCAATAAGGGAAATTAAAATTAAAATCACTTCAAAATTTCATATCACCCATCAGAATGGCTATCTTCAAGAAAATTAATGACAACAAATGTGGATGAGGGATTAGGGAGAGGGAAACTTGTTCCCTATTGGTGAGAGTGTAAATTACTGAAGACATTATGAAAATCAGTGTGGGGGATTCTTAGAAAAACTAAAAATTATACTACCATATGATACAGCTATACCATTGCTGGGCATTTATGCAAAAAACTATATTCTACCAGAGAGATACTTGTACATCCATGGTCATTACTGTTCTATTCATTATAGCTAGGAACTGGATTCAACCTAAATGTCCATCAGCTGGTGACTAGATAATGAAAATGTGGTATATATGTGCAGTAGAGTTTTGCTCAGTTATAAAGAAAATATGAAGTTATGAAACTTGCAGGTGTAGTTGGAAAAATAAAAACTACACTAAGGTAACCCAAGGCCAGAAAGACAAAAATTGAATGGGCTATGATTTAAGAAAGGAAACCACAAGAAGGGAACACGAAGGGATGAGAAGGGGGAAAGAACAACAGTAAACAGGAATAAAATAAAAACAGAAAGGAGAGGCGGCCAAGCGGATACCAAAATGCAAATCTTTGTGAAGACCCTGACGGGCAAAACCATCACCCTACAGGTTGAACCCAGTGACACCATCGAGAATGTCAAGACCAAGATCCAAGACAAGGAAGGCATTCCACCAGACCAGCAGCGGCTGATATTCGCTGGCAAACAGCGGGAGGATGGCCGCACTCTCTCTGATTACAACATCCAGAAAGAGTCCACCCTGCACCTGGTGTTGCGCCTGTGCGGTGGCATCATCGAGCCCTCTCTGCGCCAGCTTGCCCAGAAGTACAGCTGTGACGAGATGATCTGCCACAAGTGCTATGATCCTCTGCACGCCCGTGCTGTAAATTGCCGTAAGAAGAAGTGTGACCACACCAACAACCTTCGCCCCAAGAAGAAGGTCAAGTAAAGACATGGCCTTGGGGCCCTAATAAAGTCCCCATACATTGACTGCAGCAAGAAAAGAAAAAAGCAGAAAGGAAGCTAAGTTTGGGAGCACCAAGAGGGAGGGGAAATTTAGGGGAAGGGAAATGTATAAATTCCCTATAATGAAACCTAATTCTTTGTTTTATTAATTTAATTGAAAAGTAAAATAAGAAAAAGCATAAGTAATGCACTAATGTTCTTAATGTGTTCATATGAATCAAGTATGAAAGAACTAAAATTTTGAATCAATGAATAATGTCTGAGATTAATTAAGTTATACCAGAATACTGAACCATAGTAGAGGAGGAAAGTTTTTTTAAAAAAAGTTTTTAAATGCCTGCCTTTTGGTAGGAAAACCAAGAAAAGGAAGGAAGGAAGAAACAGAAGACGATTATTTTTTAGTGTAAGCCTTTTAGTGCTATTTGATCTCGAACCAAGGTCATACACTTTTTAAAATACATTTTAAAATGTCCATAACTTATTGTTCTTGCAAGTCTCACAAGGATAGGAAGGAGATAAAATACAACACATTGCTAATAAAAGTAGGAAAACCAGTAAAACTAAATAATACAATGAAAGCATAATGCTAAGAAATTTGAAACCTAGATGTAGTGGTTTGATCTAGGTATCCCCCACAAACTTAGGTGTTCTGAATGCTGGGTTCCCAGTTGATGAAGATTTGAGAATTAATGCCTCCTGGAGGCAGTGTATTGTTGGGGGCAGGCTTATGAGTGTTATAGCCAGTTTCCCCATGCCAGTGTTTGACACATTCTCCTGTTGCTGTGGTCCATCTGTTGTTGTCCAGGAGGTTGATATCCATCCTATGTTCATGCGATAGTTCTCCCCTGCCATCGTGGAGCTTCCCCTCGAGTCTGTAAGCCAAAATAAACCCTTTTGTTCCCACAAGCTGCTCTTGGTTGGTGATTTCTGCCAGCAATATGAACCGGACTCCAACACCAGAAAAAAATGAGTGTTTATAATAAAGTGCAAGTTGCTTAAGAAGTAAACAAAACATAAACAGAATCATAACCCAAGGGAAAATGGACAAAGTATTCATAGATCTGCCAACAGTGAAGGCATCAACCCAAACAGTTTAAAAGATACATAGTAATTAAAGCATGTAGAAACAACTAATAATAAAATCATACAAAACTGTTCTGTTATGTGAAAGTATATGGGAAGCTTCTTAACCCATCCTACGAGGCAAAGGATAATTTACTACCAAAACCATACAAATTAAACATGTAGGGGAAAATGACACAGAAAGCTTTCTTGGTTCAACACTGAGCACTTGTCTAAGATTAACCACCACACAGATGCAGTAGAGAACCACTTCCAGAGATGCAAGATTTACCCACTGGATACTGGAGATCCTAGCAATTGAGATTACATAGGATTGACATATAGATAATATGCATAATTTTATATTATGGTGAAATCTGTGGGGCAGAAAGTGTCCTAGAAAATACCATGGTTGTAGACTGAAAACCTTGAAACTGAAAGCATTATTCAATTTACAAAAAAAGTAGGAAAAGGCCAGTGATTCTGTCTTACTAACATGATGATTGCTAAGTGGTCTACAAACAACTAAAAGATTTTCAACCAATATTAGTTGACTTTTACTGGCGGCTTCATTTTCTTCAATATTACTTATGATCAACATGAGAAGTTTTCCTTTAGATTTTCATAGGGTTTGAGGGGTGGCAGAGTTTAATGCACTTAGACTTAAGGAAACAATAAACTTTTCTATGGATTCAGATTATCAGAAAGTAAAATAAGAGTAAGCTTTAACTAGCATTACTGTGAGCATTTGGAGAAAAAGAAGGAATGAAACAGCAAAGACACAGGAAAAAATAATCACTCCAGGTGAGAAATGCCTTTAATCCGCCATCTTTTTGTTCTATTACTGAGAATGGGAATAAAAACTACAAATGCAAGGTGGCCCTACTGACTAAAAAGATAATGAAAATTCCACACACAAAGGATGCTACAGATTCCGAGTGAAGAGGAAGTCTGACAGGAAAGGGAAAGATACCCGCCGTAATAGGTAAAAATTGGGTCTCTTCCTTCAGATGAACTACTATTGTCAAGTTCATTCGCAAGCATTCCGGCTGCAGGCATTTAGGAGACCTGCGTGAGGCTTCCTGGAAGGGTTTCTGTAAGATTGACCCAAGAATGGAAGCCAGATTGGAGCGAGCTGGGCAGAAGAGGCAAGTACTGTTTCTCTGTATGTTTCCGGGAGTGTCTTGGGCTGGCGCAGAGCCACTTCAGTATGTCGTGGCAGAGGAGACCGAGAGGGGCACCTTTCTGGCCAATCTAGTGAATGATTTGGGGTTGGGCGTGGAGGAACTGTCAGCCCAGGGATCTAGACTTGTTTGGGACCAGAATGTACGTATCTGACTGCTCCATGAGCGTACTGGTGACTTGTTTCTGAATGAGAAACTGGACCGAGAGGACCTGTGTGGCTCCACAGAGCCCTGTGTACTGCCTTTACAGTTGTTGGAAAGGCCCTTTCAGATTTATCGTGCTACACTGCAAGTCAGGGACATCAATGATCATTCTCCAGAATTTCTAGACAGAGAGATCCCCTTGAAAATATTAGAAAGTACCACTACAGGGGAGAGGTTTCTGTTAGAAAGGGCTCAGGATTTGGATGTTGGAAGGACCAGTCTGAGTAACTATACCATCAGCCCCAGTGCCTACTTCCACATTAAAGTGCGTGATGGAGAGGAGGGATGATATTTCCTGAATTGGTACTAGATCAAATGCTGGATCGTGAGGAGATGGCTGAATTCACTTTAACTCTCACTGCCTGGGATGGTGGCTCTTTGCCCAGATCCCGAACAGCCCAGGTGCGAGTCTTAGTGGCAGACATAAATGACAACTCCCCTGAATTTGAACATTCGCTCTACCAGGTTCAGTTACCAGAGAACACTTCCATTGGATCCTTGGTAGTTGCTTTGTCCTCTCGGGATTTAGACACGGGAAGTTATGGGGATATTGGCTATGGATTTTTTAACGCGACTGAAAGAATTTCAAAACATTTCAAATCAATTCAACCTCTGGCAGTCTTCATCTTAAAGGCAAATTGGAATATGAAGAAATTCAAACGTATTCTTTAACTATTCAGGTCAAAGACGGTGGAGGACTTTCTGGAAAATGTACTGTGGTTGTTGGGGTCATGGATATAAATAATAATCCACCAGAAATTCTCATGTCACCACTTACGACCCCAATTGCAGAAAACTTGCCAGAAACAGTCATCACTGTTTTCAGGATAGAGATTCAGGGAATAATGGGGAAACAGTGTGTTCCATCCAGGATGATCTTCCATTCTTCTTGAAACCATCTGTAGAAAATTTCTACATCCTGGTAACGGAACATGCACTGAGCAGAGACGAGTACAACATCACCATCACCGTCTCAGATATGGGCACACCCAGGCTGAAAACGGAGCACAACATAACAGTGCAGGTGTCCGACGTGAACGACAACGCCCCAGCCTTCAGCCAAACCTCCTACACCCTGTTGGTCCCAGAGAACAACAGCCCCGGCCTGCACATAGGCACAGTGAGCGCCACAGACACAGACTCAGGCACCAATGCCCAGATCACCTACTCGCTGCTGCCGCCCCAGGAAGGCGACCAAGACCCGCAGCTGGCCCTCGCCTCGCTGCTGTCCATCCACGCGGACAGCGGGCAGCTGTTCGCCCTGCGCGCGCTGGACTACGAGGCGCTGCGGGCCTTCGAGTTCCGCGTGGGCGCCGCCGACCGAGGCTCGCCCGCGCTCAGCAGCCAGGCGCTGGTGCGCGTGCTGGTGCTGGACGCCAACGACCACGCGCCCTTCGTGCTCTACCCGCCGCACAACGCGTCGACGCCCTGCACCGAGCTGGTGCCCAGGGCGGCCGAGCCCGGCTACCTGGTGAGCAAGGTGGTGGCGGTGGACGGCGACTCGGGCCAGAACGCCTGGCTGTCGTACCAGCTGCTCAAGGCCACGGAGCCCGGGCTGTTCGGCGTGTGGGCGCACAACGGCGAGGTGCGCACGGCCCGGCTGCTGAGCGAGCGCGACGCGGCCAAGCACCGGCTGCTCGTGCTGGTCCAGGACAATGGCGAGCCGCCGCTGTCGGCCAGCGTCACGCTGCACGTGCTGCTGGTGGACGGCTTCTCGCAGCCCTACCTGCCCGTGGCCGAGGGCGCGCGCGACCCGGCGCCGCCCGACGCGCTCACTGTCTACCTGGTCATCGCCCTGGCGTCCGTGTCTTCGCTCTTCCTCTTCTCTGTGCTCGTGTTGGTGGCGGTCAGGCTGTGCAGGAGGAGCGGGGCGTCCTCGCTGGGTGGCTGCTCTGTGTCCGAGGGCCACTTTCCTGGACACCTGGTGGACGTCAGCGGGGCGGAGATGCTGTCCCACAGCTACCAGTATGAGGTGTGTCTGACTGGAGGGTGGGGGACAGCCAATAAGTTTAAATTCCTAAAACCAATTTTCCCCAACCTTCTACCCCATAGCACAGGAAGATAAGTTGAAGAATATTTCTGAGTTCAGAATAATAAGGGTTTCTGACACAAAATAAGAACTAAATCCTCTGCCTGTGGATATATTCTCGTGGATACCTGTAGGAAAGTGATTTTACATTACTTCAAGAAGTCTTAAAGCTTAAGTTCTTGGGCTGGAGAGATGGCTTAGTGGTTAGGCGCTTGCCTGTGAAGCCTAAGGACCCCGTTCGAGGCTGGGTTCCCCAGGTCCCACGTTAGCCAGGTGCACAAGGGGGCGCATGCAACTGGAGTTCATTTGCAGAGGCTGGAAGCCCTGGTGCGCCCATTCCCTCTCTCTCCCTCTATCTGTCTTTCTCTCTGTGTCTGTCGCTCTCAAACAAATTAATTAATTAATTAATTTTTAAAAAAGCTTAAGTTCTTATTACACCAAAGAAGACCCAGTTTTATTCCTGAGACTTCCACAGAGCATAGAATTTATGTGTAGGGTTTTATCTGAATTGAATTTATGTTATTCATTATGTTAAGCAATTGTTTAATGTGCAATATATTATAGAGGTTTTAAATTGCTTTCTATCTTCTAATTTTTTATATTTAATTTTGTATTCTGACTTAAGTAGAATTATATGCAAATGTGGCCACCTTACATTTGGGAAGATCATACCTACAGAGTATCTTTAAAGGTCTTTCAGAACTAACTGTGAATCAGTTAGTTCTCATATATGTACATACATGTATATATATGTATATACATGTATGTGTATATATGTGACAACATCTATCCTTACAGACAACAAACCATAGTATTTCCCTGCCCTCTCCCACTCTTCCCTTCATAACTCTGCTCTCTGTCATATCCCCTCCCTCTCTCAGTTAGTCTTTTAATTTGATGTCATCATCTTTTTCTCCTATTATGAGGGTCTTGTGGAGGTATTGCTAGGCACTTTGAGGTTGTGGCAGAAAGAATATAAGAGCCAAATGAAGAGTACCTCTCCTTACATACAACTGTCCAGGCAGAATTTGGCCTTGATATCCAAGGCATCAGTTAATTGTAAGCAGTATATCAACACTCTTTTGAGACATGGTCTCCATAAATAACACTGGATTATCTTCAACTGTTGATCCTCCTGCCTCAGGTCCCAAGTGCTAGGTCTCATTCTAGTTTCATGCCCATATCCCTGGTGCTTACTAATGTTTGTGCTCATCTCCAATTGATCCCAGCTAGGAACCACAGTTGAGAGAGCACATGTGGTGTTTGTCTCACTGTGCCTGTGTGACCTTGCTTAGAATGATTTTTTCCAACTACATCCATTCTCCTGCAATGTTCATTATTTCATTTTCCTTGCCACTCAGTAGAATTCCATGGTATGTATCACGTCTTCATTATCTATTCATTAAGTGATGGAGATTTGGGCTAATTTCAGTCCTAGTTATTGTGAGTAGAGCAGCCACAAACATGGCTGGGCAGTTATTCTCTAGTAAAGAGTCTAGGGTATGTGTCTAGAAGTGATATCATGGGATCAAATGGTAGATCTACTCTCATATATTTCAGGAGTCTCCATACTGATTTCCATAGTGGTTGCACAGTTTTGCACTCCTAACAGCAGTAGGTAAAAGTTCCTCTTTACCCACAGCCTTGCCAGCATTTGTTATCATTTGATACTTTAATGAATGCCATCCTGACTGGAATGAAATGAGATCTCAGTTATTTTGATTTGAATTTCTCTGATGACTAAAGTTGTTGAATATCTATTTAAGTGTCTAGTAGCCATTTGTATTTCTTCTTTTTGGAGAATTCACTGTTCAACTCTCTACCCCACTTTTTATTAAGTTGTTTTATTTTATTTATTTGAGAGAGAGAAAGAGAGAGAGTGGGCATGCCAAGGCCTTCAGCCACTGAAAATGAACTCCATATGCATGATCCACCTTGTGCATCTGACTTTTGTGGGTCCTGGGGGATTGAACCTAGGACTTTTGGCTTTGCAGGCAAGTGCCTTAACTGCTAAGCCATCCCTAAAGGCTGGGTTATTTTATTTTTTATTGTTTAGTTTTTGAGATTTTTGTAGATTCTGGATATTAGACCTTTGTCAGAGGAATGGCTGGTGAAGATTTTCTCCCATTCTGTGAAATGTCTTTTGATTCTGCTGATGGTTGTCTTGTTTGTATAGTAGCTTTTAAGTTTCATGAGGTCCAGTGGTTGAATGTTAATCTAATTTCCTGTGCTACTAGGGTCATATTCAGGAAGTCTTTCTCTATACCTATATCCCCTATCTCTGCCTTTTCTTCTAGGTTCTTTAGAGTTTCAGGTCATATATTGAGGGTCCTGATTCATTTAGAGTTGGCTTTTGGGCAGGGTGAGAGAAGTAGGTATAATTTCATTCTTCTACAGGTATTTATACAATTTCTCCATCACCATTTGTTGAAGATGCTATCTTTTCTCCAGTTTGTAATTTTGACTCTTTTGTCAAAGAGCAGGTAGCTATATTTGTTTGAATTTAGAGATAGATTTTCTATAATATTCAATTGATCTTTGTATTTGTTTTGTGCCAGTACCATGCTGTTTTAGTTACTATGGCTTTGTTGTATATCTTGAAATCAGGTATGGTGATACCTCCAGATATATTTCTTTTGTTGAGGCTATTTTTGGCTATCCAGATCCTTCTGTTCTTCCATATGATTTTGAGACTATTTTTTTCTAACTCTGTAAAGAACATTTCTGGAATTTTCATTGGAATTACATTGAATCTGTATAATGCTTTTAGTAGGGTGGCCATTTTTTCAATATTAATTCTTTCAATCCATGAACATGGGAGGTCTTTCCATATTCCCATGCCCTCATCAATTTCATTCTTTAGTGCTTTTGATTTCCAAGCTTGTAGAGGTCTTTCACTTCCTTAGTTAGTGATCTTCCAAAGTATTTAATTTTATGTGACTATTAAAGCATAACGTATTCTTTCTTCATAGGTTTATCTTTGGTATGTAGGAAGACTACTGATTTTTGTGTATTGAACAATCCAATTTTTATGGGTTAATTATTCTAATATTATTAGCTCTGATCTCAAGGATCAAGTTTAAAATAGTTGAAAGATCACCTACACTTTCTTCTGACCTTCTGAACATATGATTTTCACTTAATAAAAAAGATGAACGGTTCTCAATAGAAATGTTACCTAATTTAAATTGCTTCAATCTTTATTATTTTTTGCACATTGCAGGATTTTTCCATTTGTCAATAATTATATTGGTTATACATTTTCTTGGTTTACTTTAAATAATTTAAATTCCTTTCTATACACTGCAGAAATGAGTCAGAAAAAGTTAAGAAAAGGAATAGCAATAAATGTATAATATAAAAGAGAACAATAAATTATTAGTGCATTTTACAAATTCAGGGAAGATGAATAAGAGCTTTGTTTATTATAATAGTCTGTAACAACGTCCTTAAAAAATTATGCAGGGCTATGTGTATAGTTCAGTGGTTGAGCATGTGCCTAGCCTGAGAGAGATCTTAGGATTGCCCAGTATCAATAAATTATGCAGATATTTTCATATGGATATGTTATGAAAGTACTACAAAATAGTGACTGTACCTTCAAAATTAGTAGCACTGTTTATCCCTAGTAGAATCCCTACCTACCCTCCCCCCCCCCCCCAAATATCCACATTAAATCCTTAGGGCATTTTTTTTTTTTTTTGGTTTTTTGAGGTAAGGTCTCACTGTAGCCCAGGCTGACCTGGAATTCACTATGGAGTCTCAGGGTGGCCTTGAACTCATGACAGTCCTCCTACCTCTGGTGCCTGAGTGCTGGGATTAAAGGCATGTGCCACCATACCCAGCTTAAATTGTTTTTATAGTCTCAGAACAAAATTATCTGGCTTATCAACAACTAAAGGGAAAGGTAACTTTACACAGTGGAAGAACTTAACAAGACTCAACAAACCAATGCAATATTAGATGGATCTTATTTAGCTCTTGATTCAAATGACTTTCAAATTATTGAGGAAATTTGTAGATGGATATTAAATAATATTAACTTAATTTCTAGTCGGTGGTGCACACCTGCATTCCAGCATTCAGAAAACGGAGGCAAAATAATCCATAAAAGTTGAAGTCAGGGCTAGGAAGGTGACTTAGTGGTTAAGGCACATTTCTGCAAAGCCTAAGGACCAGGGTTTGAGTCCCCACTACCCACAGAAGCCAAATGCACATGGTGGCACATACATCCAGAGTTAATTTGCAGTGGCTAGGGGCCCTGAGATGCCCATATTCTCTCTCTCGCTCTCATTCGCTCACTCCCTCACTCTTGCTCTAATAAATAAATAGAAATAATTTTTAAAAAGTTGAAGTAACAGACTTCCAGGTAAGATGGCAGGTTAGCAGCCACGCCAAACCAGCCTAGGGAGGGATTTAAGCAAAACCCCAGCAAAATACACTCTTCTTCTGAAAAGTGAAGGAGAATAGATTATTCTTAGACTCAGTGGAGAAGCCAGAGAGACCAAGATCCACAATATATTAGGACACAAAGCAAATCTTCACAAATATAGGAAAATTGAAATAATCCCTTATACTCCATCTGACCATAATGGGATTAAACTGCAAATCAGCAACAAGAAAAGCTACAGAGCATACAGAAATTCATGGAGACTAAACAGTACACTATTGAATGATCAGTGGGTCATTGAAGAAATTGAAAAGGAATTCAATAAATTCATATAATCAAATGATGATGATAATATACCAAAACCTTAGGGACACAATGAAGGCAGTCCTAAAAGAGAAATTTATACCTGTAAGTGCCTATATTAATAAATTAGAGAGCTCACAAATAAGCAATTTAATGCTCCATCACAAGGCCTTGTAAAAAGAAGAACAAGGCAAACCAAAAAGCAGTAGACTAGAAGAAATCTAAAAGAGTAGTGCAGAGATTAATGAAATAGAAGCCAAAAAACAACCCAAAGAATCAACGATACAAATAGTTGGTTCTTTGAAAGGATAAACAAGGTTGATAAATCCTTAGCAAATTTGACCAGAAGAACGAGAGAAGAGACAAAAATTAATAAAATTACATATAAAAAGGCACCATTACAAGAGATACCAAAGAAATTCAGACAATTATAAGGACATACTTTAAGAATATATATGCATCTAAGTTTGAAAACCTGCAAGAAATGGATGAGTTCTTTGATTTATATGACCTACCAAAATTAAATCAAGATAAGATAAACTATTTAAAGAGACCGATAGCAAATACAGAGACCCAAGAATTTATTAAAAAAAAAAAAGTCTCCTAACTAAAAAAAGCTCAGGCCCAAATGGATTCACTGGCAAATTTTATCAGAACTTTATGGAAGAGCTAAACCAATGCTTCTCAAACTTTTCCATTAAATAGAAAAGGATGGAATTCTACCCGACTCCTTCTATGAAGCAAGCATCACCCTCATACCAAAACCAGGCAAGGACAGAACAAGAAAAGAAAATTATAGACCAATCTCCCTCATGAACATAGATGCAAAAATTCTCAACAAAATATTGGCAAACGGAATACAAGAGTATGTCAAAAAGATTATTCACCCCCCCAAAAAAAGTTGACTTTATCCCAGGGATGGTTCAACATATGCAAATCAATAAATGCAATACATCATATAAATGGTCTGAAGGAAAAGAATCACATGATCATCTCAATAGATGCAGAAGAGGCATTTGACAAAGTTCAACATCCTTTCATGGTAAAAATATTACAGAAACTAGGACTAAAAGGAACATATCTCAACATAATAAAAGCTATTTATGACAAACCTATGGCCAATATAATATTAAATGGTGAAAAACTTGAAGCTTTTCCACTAAATTTAGTAACAAAATATGGGTGTCTACTGTGTCCACTTTTATTTAATTTACTACTGGAAGTCTTAGCTATAGCAATAAGGCAAGACACTCATAAAAGGGCTACAAATTGGAAAGAAAGAGATCAAATTATCACTATTTGCAGATGATATGATTCTATACATAAAAGACCCTAAAACCTCTACCAACAAACTGTTAGATCTGATAAAAACTTTTAGGAACATAGCAGGATACAAAATAAATACACAGAAATCAGTAGTTTTTTTATATAATAACAACAAACGTGCAGAGAATGAAATCATGGAATATCTTCTATTCACAGTTGCCCCCAAAATAAAGAAAGAAAGAAAGAAAGAAAGAAAGAAAGAAAGAAAGAAAGAAAGAAAGAAAGAAAGAAAGGTACCTTGGATAAACTTAACTAAGGAAGTGAAGGAGCTCTACAATGAGAAATTTAAAATACTCAAGTGAGAAATTGCAGAAGATACAAGGAAATGGAAAGATATGCTATGTTCTTAGACTGGAAGAATCAATATTGTGAAAATGTCAATCTTACCAAAGCAATCTACACGTTTAATGCATTCTCCATTAAAATTCCATGGCATTCTTCACAGGAATGGAAAAAAATCCTAAATTTCATTTGGAAGCAGAAAACAATCTCGAATAGCCAAAACAATTTTGAGCAACAAAAATAGGGCTGGCAGTATCACCATACCAGATTTTAAGCTATTTCACAAAACCATAGTAACAAAAACAGCATGATATTGACACAAAGACAGACATGTAGATCAATGGAACAGAATAGAGAACCCAGATGTTAATCCAGGCAGCTACAGCCATCTGATTTTTGACTAAAATGCCAAAAATATTCAATGGAGAAAAGACAGTCTCTTCAACAAGCAGTGCTTGGAAAAATGGATATGTATATGTAGAGTGATGAAAATGTATATTTGTCTTTCTCCGTGCACAAGAATCAAATCCATGTGGATCAGGGACTTTATTATCAGACCTGAAATTCTGAAATTGCAAGAGGAAAAAGTAGGGGAAACCCTTCAACATATTTGCATAGGTAATGACTTTCTGGATATAACCCCAATTGCTCAGCAAATAAAACCACTAATCAACCACTGGGATCACATGAAATTACAAAGCTTTTGTATAGCAAAGGACACTGTGAATAGAGCAAAGAGACAACCTACAGAATGGGAGAAAATCTTTGCCAGTTACACATTTGACAGAGGATTACTATCAAGAATATAAAAAGAATTCAAAAAAACATAACAATAAGAAATCAAACAACCCAATGAAAAATACACTATGGAACTAAATAGACAGTTCTCACTAGAAGAAATACAAATGACATATGAACATCTTTTCTTTAAAAAAAAGTGTTCTACATCCTTATCCATTAGGGAAATGCAAATTAAAACTACCTTGAGGCTCCACCTCTCTCCCATCAGAATGGCTACTATCAAGAAAAAAATGATAGTAGGTGTTGGTGAGGATATGGTAAAAGGGGAACCCTTCTGCACTGTTGCTGGGAATGTAATGTGGTACAGCCATTGTGGAAATCACTGTGGGTGTTCTTGAGACAGATAAAAATAGATTTGTCATATGATCCAGCTATAGCACTCCTAGGCATATATCCTAATGACTCTTCCCACTACCTTAGAGATACTTGCACAACCATGTTTTATTGATGCTGTATGCACAATAGCTAGGAAATGGAACCAGCCTAGATGTCCCTCCACAGATGAATGGATAATAAAGATGTGGTACATCCATACAATGGAATTCTATTCAGCAGTAAAGAAAAATGAAATTATGAAATTTTCAGGGAAATGGATGTATCTGGAAAGGATTCTACTAAGTGAGGCAACCCAGGCCCAGAAAGCCAACGTCACATGTCTCTCTTATATGTGGATCCTAGCTACAAATGTTTAGACTTGTGTGTGATCTGGAACCAAAAATTGGTAGCAGAGGCCCATAAGCTAGAAAAAGACTATAAGGGAGGGAGTAGAGGGAAGGTCTTAAGGGGAGGGTATTGTGTATATGTGAGTAGAAGGACAGATTACAGGGAGGGGAAAGGCCTAAGCGAGTCCAGGGTAAGAGATTGTATAAAAGAAGGGCAACAGAGGAGGGTCAATCAAAACAAGTTATTCTGAATAAGATATATGAAAATCTACTTTCTTAAATAATGGCACATCCAGAAGCCATAGATTGTTAATAGAAAATTTTCAGTGTCTGGGATGGGATAACTTCCAATGAGTCATTGGCCAGCAAGGTCCCCGTTACCTCCAAAACATTACAAGCTATTGCCAAGGCTCTTGGTTCCCCATGAGAAAGAGATGGTAAGACCTTATGGCTGAAGACTAAACATGCCTGAGAGGCAAAGTCACTGAGAAATCAAGTTGTGCTGAGCAAAGAACCTTTTCCCTGTAGCCCAGCCAACTGAAAGCTGGAAAAAGCTGCACTGTATACAGTCTTACGGGAGACAGAAGTCATCAGCAGTGAAAACAGTGGACACTGAAAACCTCAAGTTTAGCCAGACAGGCCAAATGACTGAATGAGTGCAACAGTGGCATGTCTGCTCTGGGAGAAACCAACTGCTCTCTAATTGGAATGAAGGCCCACTCTGTGGGAGGGAATACGTGCCTGGTACTGAAAACCTAATCAAAAGCCCATGGCAGGGGAGGTCATGAGCCTTAGGGGTATAAAGCCTGCTCTTGTCTGGGTAAATGCATACATTACTCTCACCAAATTGTCCTGAAAGCACTACACTTAATGTTCATACTCATATATTAATACTACTTTTCTTCTGGTTAGAGAAGCTTCTCTTTTCAGATAGCAATGACTGCTGGAATGACCCAAAAGGTAACATAGTGCTGAGAAGAAGGGATAGAGGAGTGTCCAGCACTGAAACATCTCACCCACTAAGGCTCAGGGTCCATTGTGGAAGAGGTGGTGGAAAGAATGTAAGAGCTTCTGGGGTCCAGCCCTGTCTTGAAGGAGGGTCCCTGAAGAGAGGTGTGAAAGGTGCACAATAATGACTCGAAGTCAAGTTCTGGTGCAAGCTGACAGGCAAATGCTGAAGGCAGCTGAGTTTCCCTCTCTCTCTCTCTCTCTCTCTCTCTCTCTCTCTCTCTCTCTCTTTCCTTTTCTGCTCTGCTGCCACAGCTCTTAGCCTCAGTCTTTTATTTTCTGATCATGTCATTCAAGAACAAACTTCAAAAAAGGCACAGTTTCACAGAATTCATAGAAACTTTTTGCTATTTTTTACATCAAATAATCCCATAATTATTCACCTCAAATAAAGTCATCAGGCCCCTATAATGATTAACTATTTTTACGCTTTCCCTATGTATGTGTGGTCAAGCACTTGTGATTTCCTAAACTCTTACTTTCAATTACTATATTAAAGGTGAGAGACAAAACAACCACAAAATATGGATTCCCACCATTAATCACTGATCCAATAGATACATTTATCTCTCAATCATTTATTTTGAATTTCCCTTTTCATGTCTCTCCAATGCTTAGACTTTGGTCCCCCCAGTTGAACTCTTTCTGACCTCAGTTGTTTCTCCTATAAGGATTCGTGGTAAAGAGTCATAGTTTGCTGCAATTGCCACCTTCCAGAAAAATTAGTCATAGAACAATTTTTACATTGTTCCAGGAGGTTCACTGTTTCCTCCTAAGTTTACTGTACTCCATGCCTGACTTTCTTTAAGGCCTTTAAGGAAAACAATTATCTCTGACCCATTTTCTTGTTTTTCCAGTTCTATGCCAGAGCTTCCTTCAGATACATTGGCCAACACTAACACCAATTTTTGCTGGAAAAGTAAACTTAGAGATTGGTACACCAAGTGAAAGAGACAGAATGACAAACATTATACAGAAAACCATAGATATCTATAGTGTAGAGAGCCAAAGATGTTTCTATACAGGGGCCACATTGGACTTCAAGGAAGAGACAGCTGGGCTGGAACTGTGTCATGCAGATCTTCAGCACTTGATTCCTCAGGATCTGGAAATGGCATGCTTGCCATCTCTGGCAAAGAGCCAAAGGAAAGGTACCACTCCTTTCATACAACTGTCCAGACAGAATTTGGTCTCAATATCCAAGACCTCGCAGTGCCTAGCAATACTCACACAAAACTTTCATAATAGGAGAAAAAGATGAGGACACCAAATTAAAAGAAAGACTGATGGAGAGAGGAAGGGGATATGACACAGAGCAGAGTTATGAAGGAGAAAGTGGGAAAGGGGAAGGAGGGAAATACCATGGTTTGTTGTCAACGTACAGAAGTTGTCAATAAAATAAAACATATATATTTTTAAAAGTTGAAGTAAGCCTGGTCTACATAGTGAGCACCAGGCCAGCCAGAGCTATATAGCAACACCCTGTCTCAAAACAAACAAAAAGATTTTACTTTCTTAGTTCTGATAATGGCATTGTAATTAAGGTTTTTAAAAGTCATTGACATCAATGATAATATACTATTTGTGAATAAAAATTCTATTTTCCTTAGTTCTGAAAATGGTGGAGGGAAAAAGAATTATAGCATTATTAATAATTAATGAACCTAGAACAAGTATGTGGGAAGTTAAGCCTGTTATTCTTCTTTTATGCAGTTTAAGATTTTTCAAAGTGAAAGGCCTTAGAAATGGATACTATGAGAAGTAAATTTGAAAAATCATATTAGAGCATGCTAATGTATGAAAATTCTCAACTAAAAAATGAAAAAATATATTATCTTTCCAATATATGCAGACTGATGCTGTCACAGATACATTTCTTTGTTCAGCCACCTTCATCATTTGACATGGTAACTCTAATGCAGTCCTATCATGCATGTCACGGGAGGTGTGAGGTGTTTTTCTAGTCATCGCAATGGATTTGTGCCAACTGAGATATGTGCTAACATCAAATTGCTGTGTATTGTTTGTCTATAAAGTTAATAATCCTCTGTATCAGTTCCTCATTCACAACAGCCCTATGAAGTAGGTACTATTGATATCTTCACCTTACAGATGAAGAAACTAAGAAAAGTAATTTACTCAAGGTTCACAGCTACTGTTGACTTGGTTCATAACAATAAAGGTATATAGCTCTTAAAATCTTCTTTGTTACTGGAAACATACACACATGCATATGTCTCTTGCATATATTCTTTCTTTCCAGACCTAAATGTAAGTTTTACCCCAAATTCAACATTTTCCAAGAGTCTCTGCCAATTTCATTCCTCTTGTGCGACATTCAGATAGCTCTTTGACCAAATAAATCCAGCCAGCAGTAATACAGGCAGTGTTGTAACCTTACATATCCCAATGGAACATAGAGGGAACTGTACGTATATTGCATAAATTTCATCCCATAAAATGTAAGACTTTGTAAGGACACATGGTGGCGCTGCAGGATAAGAAGGCACAAACTGGAACTACCAATTCTGCTTCATTCACTGGTGAAAAATAGCTGCAGAAGCTTTCAATCCCTGGGAAGCTTAGATACTGCAGAAAGGAGATCTGGGACCTCGGGAAAGCGATGGAATATTTCTCAAGTATTTAGTGAAATAACCACAGAATCAGCTATCAGGGAACTTTAAAGTTCAGTGGAAACATTTTTCCAGGACATTGCATATCCAGGAACAATGGCGGCTACCAGCAGGAAGCTCAGGCAAGTCCTTATTTTCTTTGTTCTACTGGGTTTCTGTCTGGAGGGTGTGGCGGAACCTAGGCGCTATTCTGTGGTGGAGGAAACAGAGAGCAGGTCCTTTGTAACCAATTTAGTAAATGACCTGGGTCTGGGGCCCAGGGAACTGTCCAGACGAGGGGCTAGGGTCATTTCCAGGGGGAACAAGCTACATTTGCACCTGGATCTGGAGACTGGGGACTTGTTTCTAAATGAGAAATTGGACCGGGAAGATCTGTGTGGGCACTCGGAGCCTTGCGTGCTACGTTTCCAAGTGATGCTAAACAGTCCCTTAGACATTTTTCAAGCAGAGCTACAGGTAATAGATATAAATGACCACTCTCCAGTGTTCCCGGACAAGGACATTGTGCTAAAAATATCAGAGGGCAGTCTTCCTGGGATTACATTTCCTCTGAAGAACGCTCAGGACATGGATGTGGGGCGAAATAGTATTGACAACTATCTAATCAGTTCCAACTCCTATTTTCATGTACTCACTCGTAAAAGCAGTGATGGCAGGAAATATCCTCAGCTGGTGCTTGACAAAGCACTTGATAGAGAGGAACAAGCTGAGCTCAGGTTAGTCCTCACAGCACAGGATGGAGGTTCTCCACCTAGGTCTGGCACCGCTGAGGTCTACATTGAGGTTGTTGACATCAATGATAATGTCCCACAATTTGAGCAGCTTGTTTATAGAGCACAAATCCCTGAGGACAGTCCACTGGGCTTCCTGATTGTTGCTGTCTCTGCTACAGATAAAGACATGGGGTCCAATGGAGAGATCTCCTATTCACTTTTCCAGGCTTCAGATGAAATTAGCAAAATCTTTTCTGTCCACGCCAGGACAGGAGAAATTAGACTGAAAAATCAACTTGATTTTGAAAAAGCTCAGTCTTATGAAGTCAATGTGGAGGCAAAAGATACTGGAAGCTTTTCTGGAAAATGCACCCTCCTGGTGCAAGTCCTGGATGTGAATGACCATGCTCCAGAGGTGACCATGTCCGCACTTATAAGCTTCATTCCTGAGAATGCTAATGAGACGATGGTTGCAGTTTTCAGTGTTTCAGATCTAGATTCAGGAGAAAATGGGAAAACGATTTGCACCATTCAGGACGATCTACCTTTCTTCCTAAAGTCTTCCGTGGAAAACTTTTACACCCTACTAACAGAGAAACCCTTGGACAGAGAGAGCAGAGACGAGTACAACATCACCATCACCGTCTCAGACATGGGCACACCCAGGCTGAAAACGGAGCACAACATAACAGTGCAGGTGTCCGACGTGAACGACAACGCCCCAGCCTTCAGCCAAACCTCCTACACCCTGTTGGTCCCAGAGAACAACAGCCCCGGCCTGCACATAGGCACAGTGAGCGCCACAGACACAGACTCAGGCACCAATGCCCAGATCACCTACTCGCTGCTGCCGCCCCAGGAAGGCGACCAAGACCCGCAGCTGGCCCTCGCCTCGCTGCTGTCCATCCACGCGGACAGCGGGCAGCTGTTCGCCCTGCGCGCGCTGGACTACGAGGCGCTGCGGGCCTTCGAGTTCCGCGTGGGCGCCGCCGACCGAGGCTCGCCCGCGCTCAGCAGCCAGGCGCTGGTGCGCGTGCTGGTGCTGGACGCCAACGACCACGCGCCCTTCGTGCTCTACCCGCCGCACAACGCGTCGACGCCCTGCACCGAGCTGCTGCCCAGGGCGGCCGAGCCCGGCTACCTGCTCACCAAGGTGGTGGCGGTGGACGGCGACTCGGGCCGCAACGCCTGGCTGTCCTTCCAGCTGCTGCAGGCCAGCGAGCCCGGGCTGTTCAGCGTGTGGGCGCACAATGGCGAGGTGCGCACCGCCAGGCTGCTGAGCGAGCGCGACGCGCCCAGGCACAGGCTGCTCGTGCTGGTCCAGGACAATGGCGAGCCGCCGCTGTCGGCCAGCGTCACGCTGCACGTGCTGCTGGTGGACGGCTTCTCGCAGCCCTACCTGCCAGTGGCCGAGGGCGCGCGCGACCCGGCGCCGCCCGACGCGCTCACTGTCTACCTGGTCATCGCCCTGGCGTCCGTGTCTTCGCTCTTCCTCTTCTCTGTGCTCGTGTTGGTGGCGGTCAGGCTGTGCAGGAGGAGCGGGGCGTCCTCGCTGGGTGGCTGCTCTGTGTCCGAGGGCCACTTTTTGGGCCCTACTGTGGACCTCGGTGGTGCCGGGACCCTTTCCCAGAGCTATCATTATGAGGTGTGCTTGATGGGTGATTCTGGTACAAATGAATTCAAGTTTCTGAAGCCAATTTTGCCTAATTTCCAGGGCCATTCTCTTTGACCAGAAGTGGAAGTAGCATGTGACTAGGTTCTAGTCAAGAAAATAGATGCAAAAATGTTTCAGGCAACTCCTAAGACTTTGCTGTGCAGCTGTTGAGGGTGAACCCAAGACCTCCTGCATGCTAGACAAATACTGTGTCACTGAGGTACACCCTCAATCCCCAAGTACACTTTGGAAAGAGAGATGACTCACCTGCAATGGGATTTTAAAGCTTTGAACAGCTCTGTTCTCTTTGAAATTTGTATAGTTTGACTAGGACACAAACGTCCATGCTGTATACTAATGATGACGACAATAGGCTACAATAATAGCCAGTATAGAATGAACCTAACAGACAGGGTCCCTGGTGACTCCAGTATTATCATTTCATCCCTGGATTACCAACTTTTGAACATTTCTACTTGTGAAATAAAGAAAAATCTGCATTGTGCAAGAAAGCATTATTTTAGCTTTTGTGCTCTGTCAGTGAAATCCAATGCTTTAGGAATAAAATTTAACTAAAATTACATGTAAACAGAAAGATATGCAGATATTAAATGTACATCTTACTGTAACTTGTCTTTTGATGCTTCTGATTTGTGATTTTTTAATTAGTTTAAAAGCATTGAGTGCTTCTTATTATCTTTTAAAACTTTTTCCAAATTCTAAAGGATTGGCAATTAATCTCTTTACATATGAATAAACTGAGGCTTAGAACCATCAAATAACTTGATAATGATTCCAAGGAATAAAAAAAATTTGAAATATGATCTAAGTCTACTTGCATCTAATGTTCCAGTTCATAACTGATGTGATATACTGGCAGACATCAACTGGGAACATTATTTTTCTAAGGAAAAAAATGTATATTCGCCCTATTCCATGAATAAAGCGGCCATATGGAAATGTTATCTTTAGCTTACATTTTGTATTTGTTTCTATGATAGTGACCACATGGCTTTAGGTCAACAAGTGCTTAGAGAGCACTGACCTAAATAAGTTGGGTCATGCCTTACAACTGATCTTCATGATGAAGAACTCAGCCTGATAATGTCATTGTATATTCTCAGAAAATCTCATTGCAGATGACTTTCCCTGAATAGGGCATTGATTTGCCCTATGGTTACATTTCTTGAAATTTGTTTGCTCTTCCTGTAGTCATTTTCTGTCAACCGTGAAATTAAATATACTATACTGATTTTAGAATATCATGGGTTTAAAAGCAATTGTTGTTCTAGTATTAATTCCAACTGTTAATTAATTTTAGGAAAATATAACCAATGTTACAAGGGAATTTTTATAGCTAATTAACTTAGATATTCTGGAAAATCATTAGGATATAACTGATGGGCTCCAATTGTTTTCTCTTAAGATTATTTTGCCAAAGAACTATGTCTTTGACAAAATTATGCCAAATAATATTCTCTTTTTGAATAATGCTGAACAATGCACATGGGAATAAATGTGTTTATTCTGAAATAATGACTCATCATAGCTGAATAAAGTATTCCTCAGCATTTTCAATAACACCATTGTTATATAAGGAACCCAATTTTGCTCATTCAGCTACTGGTGCATGATTATCAATGCTGATGGTTATGTGTTGGTTTTATATCACTGTCAAAACTACCACAGATAGTTGCTTAAAGCAGTAAAATGTGTTAAAGTTTTCATAAATCATAGGTCTAACATATGTCTTTGGGATAAAATATGGAGTTGGTAGAGCTATATTTTGTTCTGGTGACTCCAGAGAAGCCACATTTTGACTTATCCATCTTCTAGATGCTGCCACATTACTTGGCTCTTGGTCCCTTCATCAATCTTCAAAGCCAGCGTGGGTTCTCTAGCCATTTTGTAATAGTCATATCTCCTTCAGGCTAGAGTCAGGAAAGTTTTGTCATACTCATATAATACAGGACAATCCATCTTTCATAAGGTCCTTAATTTAATCAAGTCTTCAAAGAAATTTCATGCCATGTATAAGATGCTGTATCTGCAGATTTTGTGGCATCTTTGAATGACCATTATTCTATCTAGCAAACATTGACTGTTGGGAAGAAAATAAGCAATACTGCTTGTGGTCAAAGGAAGGGACATAAGTCTTTATAACCAGAGCTTGGGCCTCACTGACTTGATTCTAGAATCCAAGTAAATTAGCAAACTTCTCAAGCAATTAACAAAAACACTGAATGAATTTTTAAAGATATCAGTATATGCATGTGGCACAGGAGATCAATCTCAGAGCCTCATGATCTAAACACATGATCTACCACTGTTTCCCACCGTGCTCATCATAAATTTTTACTGCAATTCAAGTTATAGAAATGGAAACTCTAAGCAAAAAAATCTAAATAAGATAATGTTCTTGTATTATAATATATAAAGGACTCTTACAACTCAATTATTAAGAAACAGATAATCTGTCTAAAAAGGGAAAAGAAAGTAAAATTAAACAAAGGAAGAAATGGGCAAAGAGGGGCTGGAGAGATGGCTCAGTCAGTAAAGTGCTTGCTATGCAAGCATGAGAACCTGAGTTCAGATTTTCAGCACTCATGTAAAGCACAGCATGGTTGCTTGCTCCTGTAATCCCAGTTCTCAGAAGACAGAGACAGGAGAATCTCCAGAACTGTCTAGCTATCTAGGATAGCTGAAATAGTGAGCTTCAGGTTCAGTGAGAGACCAGTCTCAAACAAATAAAGATGGAGTGTTATAGAAGAAGACATGTAACATTGGCTACCGACCTCCACACAGGCACTTGCAAATGCAGCTACCCAAATATAAACACACACATGCAAAAGGGAGGCAAAGATCGGAATAAACATTTTCCCAAGGAATATATGTGAATAGCCAAAGAGTACATGAAACAACGCACATCATTAATCATGATAAAACTTCATACCCAGTGGGATGGCTACAACATAAAGTTAGGTTAACAAGTATTGGAAAGATTCAGGCAGATTGGAACTCTTACACACTGCTGATAGGAATGTAAAGTACTACAGCAATTTTAGAAAAAGACTGGGAGTTCCTCAAATGAATAAGCATAGAGCTATCATATGAAAAGCAATTCCACTCTTAGAGAAATGAAAATATGTGTTCACTAAAAATATGTGTATGGGGCTGGTGAAATGACTTAGTAGTTAAGGCACATGCCTGCAAAACTTAAGGACCCAGGTGCCATTCCCCAGCACACACATACACCAGATGCACAAGCTGGTGCATGCACCTGGAGTTTGTTTGCAGTGGCTAGTGGCCCTGACATGCCCATTCACTCTCTCTCTCAAATAAATAAAATAAAAATATGTGCATGGATGTTCATAGCAGCATTGTTCCAAAGTGCCAAAGATAGAAATAGCCCAAATGTACAAATGCACACTAGGCTCAGTCAACCAAATGAAAGTAATAATTATTGATATGCCTTATAATTTGGATTAAACTGAAAATCATTATGCTTCCAAGGGAAGGAAGCAAATAAGTAGGGTACACATATTATATATGTCATTCATATGAAAGTCTAAAAGACCTCTGTAAGAGAAAGAAAATAGACTAAGGATTGCTTGGGACCCTGGATAGGAGAAAGAGGGAAATTGTGAGATAGCAGAGTATATAAAGGTTCCTTTTGAGGCAATAAAATGTTCCAAAACTAACTATGATGATGGGTGCACCACTCTGTGTATGTGTATATATATATATTAAAAACCATCAGATCTTACACTTTAAGTAAATGAAGGTTATGATATAAGTTATAGGTCATAGCTGTTTGTTTAAATAATAGCACAGAAATTGTTCTTGTCAAAATTTTTTTAAAATCCGAAAAGTATGGTAGGCCCAATCTCAAGACCTGCCTATTTAGGAAATAACTGTCTGACAACTTCAAGTTGTGAAAACTCAGAGTTCTCTGCACTTCATGAATCTGCTCTGTAATGTATATCTAATTACACTCTAAAGTTCCACCAGCCACTTTCACTATCCAATCATTTGTAAGGCTACAAGTATGATGAAATATGTGCATGAAAAAAAAACTGTTCCCATGTTATTTTGGGAAGATTTTACTCCTGAATGCATATTCTTCTCAGGCTACATGTTGACTAAATTATTACTTTTTTAATCATTAGCACTTCAGTAGCATGGTACATGAACACCAGGAGGGATAGCTTTTTCTTTGTAATCATTCCCATACAACACCACAGAGTTCTATCTGTACACAGGAAAAGCACTTGAAAGCTGAACTCTGTTTTATATTACATACTTTAGTCCATGTATTTTGGAGAGAATTTTCTCTCTAGTTGACCAGAAACTGGAAAGGTCTATGAGAACGCTTGGTGGCGCTGCAGGTTAAGAAGACAGAAGACAGCAATTCCCTCAGCAATACAATACCATCGCCCCAGCCAGTTTCTAATCCCCTGGAAGCAAAAGATTAGCTTTCTTCAGCCAGAGCACAAGAGAATGCGAGCCTTAAACATTCTGTTTTAGCGTCTTGGTTCTGATGTTCTGGACAGCAAGACATTGCCTCCAAGATCCAGCGCTCTGAGAAGCAAATACTGAGGAAAGGACAATGAATATCGAATGGATTCGAAATCTGAGACAAAGGCAAGTCCTGGTTTTCTTTGTTTTGTTAAGTATGACTGGGGCAGGCTCAGAGCTGGGTCCTTATTTCATAGAGGAAGAAGTGGAGAGGGGTTCCTTTGTGACACATCTTGGGAAAGATCTGGGGTTGGAATTGGCAGAGCTATCAACCCGTGGGGCCCAGGTTATTTCCCAGGGAACTAAAGAGCATTTACAGCTCAAGTTGCAATCTGGAGATTTACTAATAAATGAGAAATTAGACAGAGAGGAGTTATGTGGTTCTTCTGATCCTTGTGTCCTGCATTTCCAAGTGTTAATGGAGAAACCTTTAGAGGTGTTTCAGGCTGAACTGAATGTGAAAGACATAAATGACCATTCCCCAGTGTTTGCTGAAAAAGAAATCATCCTAAAAATACCAGAAAACACTCCTCTAGGAAATGTGTTCCCCTTAAATAATGCTCTGGACTTGGACGTGGGGATCAATAATGTTCAGAACTATCAAATCAGCTCAAACACCCACTTCCTCCTTCTAACCCGCGACCGCCTTGATGGCAGGAAGTACCCAGAGCTGGTGCTGGACAAAGAGCTGGATCGAGAGGTGGAGCCTGAACTAAGATTAACTCTGACAGCCTGGGATGGTGGCTCTCCTCCTCGGTCTGGGACCACCCAAGTCTGCATCCAAGTGGTGGACATCAATGATAACGCACCTCAGTTTCAACAGCAAATGTACAAAGTGAAAATTCCAGAGAACAGCCAGGTGGGCTCCCTTGTAGTCAGTGTCTCTGCTAGTGACACAGATAGCGGAGATTATGGACAAGTCTTCTACACATTCTTTCAGCCTTCGGAAGACATTAGCAAAACATTAGAAGTAGATCCTATGACAGGAGGAATTCGTCTAAGAAAACAGGTGGATTTTGAAATGACCACATCTTATGAAGTGGACATCAAGGCCACGGATGGGGGAGGTCTTTCAGGAAAATGCACTCTCTTCCTGCAAGTAGAAGACATAAATGATAATGCCCCGGAAGTGATCTTGTCTGCAGTTATCAGCCCAGTCCCAGAAAACTCCCCCGGCATAGTAGTTGCTGTTTTCAGTGTTAGAGATGCAGACTCTGGAGAAAATGGGAAGATGATTTCCTCCATCCAGGAAGACCTTCCATTTCTTCTAAAATCTTCCAGCAAGAACTTTCACACCATAGTGACAGAGGGACCACTGGACAGAGAGAGCAGAGACGAGTACAACATCACCATCACCGTCTCAGACATGGGCACACCCAGGCTGAAAACGGAGCACAACATAACAGTGCAGGTGTCCGACGTGAACGACAACGCCCCAGCCTTCAGCCAAACCTCCTACACCCTGTTGGTCCCAGAGAACAACAGCCCCGGCCTGCACATAGGCACAGTGAGCGCCACAGACACAGACTCAGGCACCAATGCCCAGATCACCTACTCGCTGCTGCCGCCCCAGGAAGGCGACCAAGACCCGCAGCTGGCCCTCGCCTCGCTGCTGTCCATCCACGCGGACAGCGGGCAGCTGTTCGCCCTGCGCGCGCTGGACTACGAGGCGCTGCGGGCCTTCGAGTTCCGCGTGGGCGCCGCCGACCGAGGCTCGCCCGCGCTCAGCAGCCAGGCGCTGGTGCGCGTGCTGGTGCTGGACGCCAACGACCACGCGCCCTTCGTGCTCTACCCGCCGCACAACGCGTCGACGCCCTGCACTGAGCTGCTGCCCAGGGCGGCCGAGCCCGGCTACCTGCTCACCAAGGTGGTGGCGGTGGACGGCGACTCGGGCCGCAACGCCTGGCTGTCCTTCCAGCTGCTGCAGGCCAGCGAGCCCGGGCTGTTCAGCGTGTGGGCGCACAATGGCGAGGTGCGCACCGCCAGGCTGCTGAGCGAGCGCGACGCGCCCAGGCACAGGCTGCTCGTGCTGGTCCAGGACAATGGCGAGCCGCCGCTGTCGGCCAGCGTCACGCTGCACGTGCTGCTGGTGGACGGCTTCTCGCAGCCCTACTTGCCAGTGGCCGAGGGCGCGCGCGACCCGGCGCCGCCCGACGCGCTCACTGTCTACCTGGTCATCGCCCTGGCGTCCGTGTCTTCGCTCTTCCTCTTCTCTGTGCTCGTGTTGGTGGCGGTCAGGTTGTGCAGGAGGAGCGGGGCGTCCTCGCTGGCTGGCTGCTCTCTGCCAGAGGGCCACTTTCCTGGACACCTGGTGGACGTCAGCGGGGCGGGGACGCTGTCTCACAGCTACCAGTATGAGGTGTGTCTGATGGGAGGTTCTACTAGTACTAATGAGTCCAAGTTCTTGAAACCTATTGTTCCTAACCTCTTGCCCCAATGCTCTGGGAAAGAAATAGAGGGAAATTCTACCCTACAGAATAGTTTTGGATTTAATTATTGATAGAAATCTACTTAATTAAAAAATGTTCACTTCCTAGCATTTACTTGTTAACTAGTTAACTTACATGTGATCATTACTATCAATAGTTAGGTGCCATTCAATTTTCTGCTTTATTCGTCAGTTTCCAGCTTTATCCTTAACTTCTTTCAATTTTCCCAGAGATTTTTTTTCATAAGATCCAGTAACGAAATTTTTTCTTTTTTTTCTTTTGAGGCGAGCCCCACAGACTGGCCTTTTTTTATGTGAGAGAGTGAGAGTGAAAGCAAGAGCAAGAGAGAGAGAGAATTGGTGGGTCAGGGACTCCAGGCACTACAATGCATGTTCCACCTGATGCACATGTGCAACCTTTTACGTTTGAGTCACTTTGTGCATCTGGCTTATGTGGAACCTGGACAATCGAACATTGGTCCTTAGGCTTAGCAGGCAAGTGCCTTCACCATTAAGCCATCTCTCCAACTTATGAAAAAAGTTTTAACTACAAAATTTATGGTGAAATTGTTACTCCACTTTGTCTTACTGAATTTATATTATCTCTATTTTTTATTTTAGTGTTAGTTCCTATAATGTTTAAATTATTAATATAATCTGCTGCATGTGATATACATATGTAGTATTTGATTTTTCTTTTTCTTCCTTTGCTATTGTTCTTGTTAGTCACTGTTTTTCTTTTCTTTTCTTTTCTTTTCTTTTTTCGAGTTATAGTTTCACTCTAGTACAGGCTGACCTAGAATTCACTATGTATTCTCAGAGTGGCCTCCAACTCATGATGATCCTCCTACCTCTGCCTCCTGAGTGCTGGAATTAAAGGCATGCACCACCACACGTGGATTTGTTTGTCACTCTTGATTGTCACTATTACAGTTTGTCTTCCACTGTGTTACCTTTAAAGTTCCCTTTTCTCTGTTCATACATCTTTACCTAAAATATATTCTGTCATAAGTGATTTAAGTATCTAATCAGTTTTACCTGACAACAAATTTGAGTGTATGTGAAAGTGCTTAAATTTATAAACATAAAAGCAAACTTTATATACCCTATAGTATTGCAAAGGAATATTTAATAATTTTTCACTTTTAATTCTGCATATTATAAAATTATAGTTATATGTTGTTTTATTGTTAATAATCCAGTCCCACTTTAGTGAATAAAGAATACATATGTAATCAAATAAAAGTTTGATGGTATGACTTTCATATTTCACCTAAGTAGGGTCTTGAGTACTATCTAATCTTTTTCATGCATCAGTAGATTTAACCTTTATTTGTTGCTTATAAAGGAAAAGTTACAGCTTATTTCTATATATTAGGCCTTTGAATAAAATTATCTGTAAGACAATTGTCATAACAGCATTTTTGCTTTCAATAATAATAAGATATGTTCATTAGTTCATTTGCTTTATTCTTGACCTTCCTTTCTTTAATGCACAGAAATTAGATTTCATTAGATTTCAATAAGAGGGATGTTAAAATGATGATAAGCCATTTTAATGCTACAACTTAAGCAAGTATAAGAAAACAAAGACAAATAAAAAGGGAACTTCAAAGCATGAGTACATGTAAAATACAGTTTTAGAATGATATGGATAAAAATGCAATAGATAATGTTTCTTGTCCTCCTCACTGTAGTTTATCTATGAATGCTATAATACAATTAACATCAGTGGCTGACTGATTTGCTAACCCAAGGTGATTAAGACATAGTCGTGTCCTCAAGTAGCTCAAATATTGAAGGAGCCAACCATTATAATAAAATAGGGAGTAATACTATTCATAAAATAACCTCATATGCACATGGAGCACAGAGGAAGGACAGCAGAATGCTCAGTTCTGATTATAGAGTAAAAATTCTGTTCAGGCAGTGTAATGAAATTTAAAGAACTTTTTGAAGAATATTTGAGGTAAATTTCTTTCACTAGTGTTTGGTGTTCCTATGCCAACGTTTCTGGAAAGACGAAATATGTTAGTTTGATTATTCAAGGAGGGGCTCACAGTGTCCCTTTGTTTCTTGGGAATTACGTTAGAAGTGAAAGATCTAGCAAAGAGTTGAACCCAGTAGTCACATGAGCAGTTATTGCTACAAACCTGCATTTAACTGTTACAATTTTAACTTTCCCATGAGGCAGTGAAGACTCAAACAATTCAAATGAACCCCCCCCTTTCTACATCATTTTCACCAAACAATCAAAAGAAAGGAAAACAAATTTTGAAACAAACAACTAAAGGAGTGTTTGCTATATACATATAAGAAGTAGATAGTCATTTTAGTCAGTTGGAAGCCACATGGTGGCGCTGCAGGCTAAAGGGACAGAAGAAATATTAAACTGAGGCTGCAATTATGTAAATAACCTAACAAAAAAAGGAACATCCTGACCGGTGGACTAAGAAGAAAAGCTGCAGTGCTCAGAGTTGAGAAGGAGGGTGAGGGATCCCAGATCACGGCTGCTACACGGACTATCTGAGGTTTATGACTGCTGGGATCTGTGGCTGAGACCTTGAGTAAGGAAGAAATAATGAAGGCCAGAGCGTTATGCTTCCTTAAACAAAGGCAAGTCCTTTTTCTCTTTCTGTTCTGGGGAGTATGCTTAACAGGTTCTGAGTTTGGACATTATTCTGTGACTGAGGAGACAGAAAGGGGATCACTTGTGGTCAATCTGGCAAAGGATCTGGGGCTAGAAGTGGAAGAGCTTGTGGCAAGGAGAACTAGGGTGATTTCTGATGATAACAAAAGGCACTTGTTCCTGGATTCTCATACTGGAGATTTGCTCACAAATGAGAAGCTAGACAGGGAGAGGCTGTGTGGCTCCATAGAGCCCTGTATACTGTCTTTCCAAATTTTAATGGATAACCCCTTTCAGATTTCCCGGGCTGAGCTGAGAATCCTGGATATAAATGACCATTCACCAGCATTTCAGAACAAAGAAATGATTTTAAAAATACCAGAAAATACACCTGTGGGGGCAGTGTTCCAATTAGAAAGAGCACAAGATTCCGATGGAGGACATAATAATGTCCAAAACTATACCATTAACCCCAACTATTTTTTCCATATCACAATCAGTGGTGGTGATGAAGGAAAGATATACCCAGAGCTTGTCCTGGACAAAGCTTTGGATTGGGAGGATCAGCAGGAGTTCAGTTTAACACTCACAGCCCTCGACGGTGGGTTTCCACCCAGATCTGGAACAGCCACTGTACATGTGGTAGTTTTGGACATCAATGATAATGCCCCACAGTTTTCCCAGAAATTGTATGAGAGCCAAGCTCCAGAAAACAGTCCAGTAGGGTTCCTTGTTGTGAAAGTCTCTGGAAAAGATGTAGACTCAGGAGTCAATTCAGAAATATCCTATTCTTTTTTTGACGCTTCTGAAGATATTCGAACAACCTTTCAGATAAATTGTTTTTCTGGAGAAATCTTTCTCCGAAGCTTGCTTGATTACGAGTTAGTAAAGTCCTACAAACTGAATATACAGGCAGTTGATGGTGGGGGCCTTTCTGCGAAGTGCACAGTTTTGGTTCAGGTACTACACATCAATGACAACTCCCCTGAACTGACCATATCATCGCTCTCCCACGACATTGTTGAGAACTCCCCTGAAACCGTGCTGGCAGTATTCAGGATTAATGACAGAGACTCTGGAGAAAATGGAAAGATTATTTGCTACATTCAAGAAAATTTACCTTTCCTTCTGAAGCCATCTGTAGAGAACTTTTACACATTAGTGACAAAGGGACCACTGGACAGAGAGAGCAGAGACGAGTACAACATCACCATCACCGTCTCAGATATGGGCACACCCAGGCTGAAAACGGAGCACAACATAACAGTGCAGGTGTCCGACGTGAACGACAACGCCCCAGCCTTCAGCCAAACCTCCTACACCCTGTTGGTCCCAGAGAACAACAGCCCCGGCCTGCACATAGGCACAGTGAGCGCCACAGACACAGACTCAGGCACCAATGCCCAGATCACCTACTCGCTGCTGCCGCCCCAGGAAGGCGACCAAGACCCGCAGCTGGCCCTCGCCTCGCTGCTGTCCATCCACGCGGACAGCGGGCAGCTGTTCGCCCTGCGCGCGCTGGACTACGAGGCGCTGCGGGCCTTCGAGTTCCGCGTGGGCGCCGCCGACCGAGGCTCGCCCGCGCTCAGCAGCCAGGCGCTGGTGCGCGTGCTGGTGCTGGACGCCAACGACCACGCGCCCTTCGTGCTCTACCCGCCGCACAACGCGTCGACGCCCTGCACCGAGCTGCTGCCCAGGGCGGCCGAGCCCGGCTACCTGCTCACCAAGGTGGTGGCGGTGGACGGCGACTCGGGCCGCAACGCCTGGCTGTCCTTCCAGCTGCTGCAGGCCAGCGAGCCCGGGCTGTTCAGCGTGTGGGCGCACAATGGCGAGGTGCGCACCGCCAGGCTGCTGAGCGAGCGCGACGCGCCCAGGCACAGGCTGCTCGTGCTGGTCCAGGACAATGGCGAGCCGCCGCTGTCGGCCAGCGTCACGCTGCACGTGCTGCTGGTGGACGGCTTCTCGCAGCCCTACCTGCCCGTGGCCGAGGGCGCGCGCGACCAGGCGCCGCCCGACGCGCTCACTGTCTACCTGGTCATCGCCCTGGCGTCCGTGTCTTCGCTCTTCCTCTTCTCTGTGCTCGTGTTGGTGGCAGTCAGGCTGTGCAGGAGGAGCGGGGCGTCCTCGCTGGGCGGCTGCTCTCTGCCTGAGGGCCACTTTCCTGGACACCTGGTGGACGTCAGCGATGCGGGGACGCTGTCCCACAGCTACCAGTATGAGGTGTGTCTGATGGGAGGTTCTGCTGGTACTAATGAGTTCAAGTTCTTGAAACCTATTTACCCTAACATTCATACAAATGGTTTTGAAAGAAATTATGAAAAACAGCCCCCTCATTAAAGTAGCTTTTTTAATTTTGAGTAAAAATTCTCTACATTTTCGTATAAGTTAAAGTGTCATACAACCATATGAGTATTAGCTTATGTCTCTGTTAATAGTTATACAGTTAGTTCATTTTAACTTTTAAGTACTCTGTCTACCTTTTTACAATATTGTCGTATTCTTACCTTAATAGTCTATTTTAATTAAATACATACTAATTTGTAAATACTTTTAAGGATTTAATACTTCCCATGTGCACAGTAACTTATTATTTCTCATTTTAGAAAACTGAGACTAAGACTAATTTTTTTCCTTTTTTGCTTTTTTTTCTGAGCATGAATCCAGAACCCTTTGCATGCTAATTAAGTGACCTACCACCAGGCTATATTTCTAGCCTTTTACGTCTTATTTCACTTCTAATTAAAAATTTTTTTTTTACTTATCATAAAAAATAATGGGTTTCTTCATAACATATTTATATGTATGTCATTATAGTTTGTTCTCATTCACTGCTCAACCTGCTACTCCCTCTCCTGCTGTTGCTGGGTCCCTTCCTCAATCAGGAGTATCTCACGACTCTCTTTATTCCCCCCTCCCTCTACATCTGTTTCTTTTGTTTACTCTTGATGACATGTAAAACAGATCATGTCCTATAATTCAAATACAATAAAATAATCTGCATTAAC
This sequence comes from Jaculus jaculus, assembly GCF_020740685.1. Lineage (NCBI taxonomy): Eukaryota > Metazoa > Chordata > Mammalia > Rodentia > Dipodidae > Jaculus > Jaculus jaculus. The sequence continues at coordinate 44,498,641 of NC_059114.1, read as the reverse complement.
GCCAATATAAATTGTAACACACTTCACAAATTTTGTGAGAATACTGGATTGTTAAGTAAATATTTAATTTTCATTTTATGTTGAAATTTTAATTAGTGTCAACTAAGTCAACATAAAATAAAGATTATGAGGAAAATAATTTTCTTTTGTATTCCTTGTCTATAGTTCATCAAAATTAATCTATTTCCAGATAATGTCTTTATATTGCTTTATCTTAGCAGTCAGTTTTTATGTTAACCATTTTGGCAAAGGATTTAGTTTTCCTACTTTCCAACTAATGGACATACATATAAACTTAAGCCATTGCTTTTCTCCTGGTCTTCCAATAGAATTATCAACGTTTTTGTCAGTTTTGTTTCTGTGAGGTGCTAGGGATCAAACCTAGGGCTTCTTGTATGTTAGGTTAGATTTCTATCACTGAACCACAGTGCTGGCCCTAAAGTGAAATTAACAGTTACTGCCTGTATTACTATGTTTCTTCCAAATACACATGGGTGCAGTATTGTAACATTTTCATCATTGTAAAGATTTATTTAATGAGTGTGTTTGCGTGCAGGAGGCATATGTGTAGATGTCACAGTACAACTTTTGGGTTGTTCCTTATCTTCTACCTACTTTGAGGCAGGGTCTCTCTTTGTTCACTGATCAGTTTAGCAGCCTCCCAAAAATTCTCCTGTCTTTGCTTTCCCTCCCACTGTAGGTACACTGGTATTACAGAAGCCTGCTAGCTTTAAGCTTTTACATGGGAATTGAGGATCTGAAGTCAAATACTCCATTGTGTGGCAGTCACTTTATCTACTTAGCCACATGCCTTGCCCACCAGTTCCTTTCTTTTTAAAATATTTTATGTATTTATTTTGAAGCAAAAAAGAGAGAATGACTCCACCAGGACCTCTTGCTTTGGCAAACAAACTCCTGATGGGTGGTATACTTTGTGCATCTGGATTTACATGGATTCTGGGAAATCGAACTTGTGGTTTTCAAGCAAATGCCTTTAATTGTGAGGCATCTCCCCAGTCCACCAACTTTTCCTGTCTTGAATCCATCTTTTCCAGAGCTAGTAATGTTGTTTTATACTTGGGTAAGTTTCTATGAGGTGATCATGATTTGTCTGTCCCTTCTTTTCAATGTTTGATGAGTATAAAAGTAATTGGTACTTCTAGCTATACTCTAATCCCTTGCTAATGAAATTTCACATTGTCTCCCTCTTGAACTTCAACTGTCAAATATATCAGATACCAAACAATTAAGTTTATTTCCTGGAGATCTTTCAGTCATATCTCTTCTATTCTATAACTCTAATATTTTCCTGTATTGGTTTCTTTTTTTAAAGCTCCCGTATATATATTGGGGGCAGAGATAGGAGGATTGCTGTGAGTTCAAGGCCACCAAGAGACTATATAGTGAATTCCAGATCAGCCTGGGCTAGAGTGAGACCTTACCTTAAAAAAAAAGATTCCTTATAATCTTCTTTCTTAGATTACTTTCTTATTTGATTGATACACAACACCATAAAATTATTTCAGAGGTAATAAAATCTTTAGTACCTTGCATTGTACAGTAATATTTTACATTTGCTTGATTTATTGTTTGGCTGGTTATAAAATTCCAATTTTAAAGTATTTCCCCTTAGATTTCAAAAGCACTATTCCTGTTGATTGCATATAGTTATAATTCAAGTAACTACTTCATTCTAATTCCTTTTTCGTGAAATATATTTCTCTTTCATTCAGGAAGTGTTGGAAATATTTTTTGGGTATTCTGAAAATATTGTAGCACTGGATGCTTATTTATTCATCTACTCATGTTCTCAATATTTAGCTTCTTAGTTTCAGTTGAGACAATTTTTGCTTTTTTGCTGTAACTCATTCCTTGGGTTTTCTAGAATCTCAACTAAATATTGGACATACCAAATTAATTCTATATGACTCTAAGCATGTTTTCCTTTCTATTGATCTCCTATTTTACTTCTTACACAGGGTATTTAATCATTCAATCCTTTTAAAATATTTTACTTATTTATTTGAAAGAGTGAGAAACAGGCAAACAGGGATCAAGAGCAGCAAAGAGAGAAAGAGAGAGAGAGAGAGAGAGAGAGAGAGAGAGAGAGGGAGAGAGGGAGAGAGAGAGAGAGAGAATGGGCCTGCCAGGCCCTCTAACTAATATAAATGAACTCCAGATGCATATGACACCTTGTGCATCTGGCTTATGTGGGTACTGGGAAATTGAAACTGGATCCTTAGGCTTCACAGGTAAGTGCCTTAACCATTAAGCCATCTCTCCGGCCCGATCATTCATTCTCTATGTGTCAGTTTTTCTTTTTGAATAATGAACATTTATTTTTAGAAGCTCTTTTTGATTGAGTGTTTTACACTATTCTGTTATAGATTTATAAAGCAACACCTTTCTCATCTGTAATTAATTTATTTATTCTCTTAGAGTGTGACATGAAAATGTACTTTTCAGTATTATGATTACTATATGTCTATTTTGAAAATAAGTGAATCGGAGAACTTAAGTTGACAATTTACATATCTAGTAATAACTCCTTTAATTTACTAAACTTCTTTCTTAATTTTGTGGACTTTGAAACATGGTCTCAATGAAACATGGTCTCAACTGTGTAGTCCAGATTGGCCTTGAACTTCAATCTTACTACCTCTCCTCCTTAGTGTTGAGATTACAGGCATGCACAATATCCAGCTCTAACATCTTCTTTATCTTGCAGTAAGAATACATAATTCGTACATTGCTATCAATATGAAATGGGTAAATGCATATGAATCACTAAGAATAATGACTTGAGTTTTTCTCTATTTTATTTCCCTGGGAATATTAATCAAACATTCCTAAAGACATTTTCTTCCTTATAAATATATGTGGTTTTTTATTAATTTTTTTCTTTTTGCTTATAATATTTTTTATTTTATTTTATTTTATTAATTAGCTTTGTACTCAGTGAATACAGTCAATTTGGTACCATTATTAGGCTCATCCATTACCTACTCACTCCCCTGGGCCCCTCCTTGTTGAGGTATATGGGTCATGCATTCTGGAGTCAGCTCACAGTTATGGGTAGGATAAATGTCTGCATATCATGACCCAACATAAAGATTTTTTAAAATTTATTTGAAAGAGTCAGAGAGAGAGCGACCAGAGACAGAGAATGGGTGCACTAGGGCCTCCAGCCACTGCAAACGAACTCCAGACACATGTATCACCATGTGCATCTGCCTTACGTGGGTCCTGGAGAATCAAACAAGGGTCCTTTGGTTTTGCAGGCAAATGCCTTAACTGAAAAGCCATCCCTCCAGCCCTCTTGTGTCTTTTTGTTTTGTGGCTGTGGTGGTACTTTTGGCTGTTTCATTTCATGTTATAAGCATCTCCTCACATGTCCTGTGGTTCTTGGCTGTGTTCTTATATTGAAAAAGAATTATGTATAGAAATACTGACAGTCAATCCTTTCTGACTGAAAAAGTACTGTTGATAATAGGACTTAACTCTAATGTAACCATTCTATCACAGGGTTATCAGGTAGGCGATTCAAAAAGATTAAGTATGTGTATTTGTGTATCTATATTCTCCAGGTTAAAATTATACCTATATCTGAAAGTATTGCTTAGAAGGACACCAGGAATCTCACTATTTAAAATGTAAAGTTGGAAGAACAGGCCAGGGAGAGGAGGTAGAACATGGATGAGCCTAACAATGGTACCAAATTGACTGTATTCGCTGAATATAAAACTAATTAATAAAAAATAAATAAATAGTTTAAGATATATTAAAAATAAATAAAATGTAAATTTGGGCTGAAGAGATGGCTTAGTGGTTAAGCACTTGCCTGTGAAGCCTAAGGACCCCAGTTCAAGGTTTGACTCCCCAGGACCCACGTTAGCCAGATGCACAAGGGGGCGCACTTGTCTGGAGTTCGTTTGCAGTGGCTGGAGGCCCTGGGGTATCCATTCTCTCTCTCTCTCTCTCTCTCTCTCTCTCTCTCTCTCTCTCTGTGTGTGTGTGTGTGTGTGTGTGTGCCTCTTTCTCTCTATCACTCTCAAATAAATAAATAAAAATAAACAAAAATAAGATGTTTAAAATGTAAAGTCTTTTGTACTTTCCTCAGTTTATTGTAATATTTCACACTTCTACTAAGCATATGTGCATATCCAAAACTAGAGATAGTCTCATTTAATTTCTCCAGTGAATAAGGTATCCATTCTCTGGCTCTGAGTTACTGTACTGTCTCAGTAGATGATGAGAGAGATACAGAATTCACGTCTCCTTCACTCACACTTTCAACTAACAACTTGTTTGGTTAGTAAGTAATTTCAGTTTTCTTATGCACCTAATTCCTTTAACCTTCATATTTTATTTTATTATTGATTTATTTATTTGACAGAGAAAGAGGGGCAGAGAGAGAGAGAGAGAGTGGGCACACCAGGGCTTCCAGCCATTACAAACTAATTCTAGATGCTTGTGATCCCTCGTGCATCTGGGTCCTGGAGAACCTAACCTGGGTCCTTTGGTTTTGTAGGCAGTCACTTTAACCACTAAGCCATCCCTCCAGGCTGTGATTTCTTTAATATTCAATCTCAATGAGATCATGTGAGACAAATTCACAGATTTCTTGTATCTTCAGGGCTGAATTTTTAGCCATTTCTCGGAGCTGCTCAGTTGGTTACTCTTACAACTCTTTCTGTCACCAAAATGTATGCAAGAATGCAATGGTCTTTCTTTCACTAATTCACTGTTAATACACTTTTGAGACTTCTGACAGTAGACATCATTGATGAGTTCCTAGCCTATTACAAACAATCTCTCTCGTTATATTGTGGTCATGTACTTTGGCTAACACTCAGACCACCCGAAAGTTGAAAGATTACACCCAACGGATTTAAACAAGACAAGGACATGTCTAAGCCTTGGGCCGGGGGGGGGGGGAAGCTCCATTTATAGTGTTATATCTTTTGTAGCAATGTTTGCTTTTCTATCAGGAGAAAAATATTAGTTGGTCTCATAAAATTAAAGCCTAAATTTTTGTCATATTTAGGAAATAAAATCTCATTTTCTTTGTCTGGGCTGGTGTTATCAAGAGTATCTTGGGAACTTGAGAGATATTAGCTTTGGGAGTAAGAGTTGACTTTAAATGACACTAGCCATTTACATTTATATAATTATTGAATTTTTGTTAATTGTGCAAAACTTGTATTGAATTATGAATGTCCATAACGTGTTCCTTAATATGCTAATTCTCATAGATAATCCAGTTATATACTCCCTGAAAGAATCTCTGAAATAATTGAGGGACATATTCTCTTTCCTTATAACCTAAGGGAGGCCAAGTCATGAGAGGATTTTTAAGTTAAACAATTTTTTTATCTTCCTGCTTAAGTTTCATAATCTTCTCAAAACTTTTGATGTCCAGGAATCACATCTTGTAATTCTGTATACCCCATCATTGAGCATACTTGTGTGGCAACAGAGGAGGGATACTTAGCAAATGCTTCAAATAGAATTCTAACATCATGAGCTATAAAGAATAGTTATGCAAACTATATTTGTAGTAGGATACACAACAAAGAAACACTTATTCCTGGGAAGCATTCATAATCAATGGAACTATGCAGTTTTCATCTAACTGTGAAAATCTGTGAAGACGCATGGTGGCGCTGCAGGACAACAAGAGGAAATAATTACCCTAAACAAAGTCTTGGATACTACACAATTGCACATAGCGAACTGAGAAGAAGGAACTAGTCACCAAGGCACGACCTAGAAGCCACTCATCCTTTGGATTCTAAGGATTTGGTAGCCAGATCAAGGGGCACATTTTACAGAACTGCATAGTGGGGCTGAGGTGATTCTACTACAAAGGAGCTATGGAGAACAGAGGTGAAGGCAGTCTGCAGACAAGGCAAGTCCTGATTTTCTTTGTTTTGCTGGGAATGTCTCTGGAGGACTCTGAGCCTGGAATCTTTTCAGTGGTGGAGGAAATGCAGAGCGGGACCTTGGTAGGCAATTTGGCAAAAGACCTGGGACTGGAGGTGGGAGAGTTGTCTTCAAGAGGGACTCAGATTGTCTCTTATGGTAAGAAGCAGCCTTTGCAGTTGAACATAAATACTGGGGATTTGATTTTAACTGAAACACTAGACCGGGAGGAGCTCTGTGGTTCCACTGAGCCCTGTGTGCTGTATTTCCAGGTGTTAATGAAAAATCCCTTACAGTTTTTGCAAATTGAGCTCCAGGTCAGGGATATAAATGACCACTCTCCCATCTTCTTGGAAAAAGAAATGGTGCTAGAGATCCCTGAGAATAGTCCTGTTGGTGCTGTGTTTTTACTGGAAAGTGCAATGGATTTAGATGTAGGAATCAACGCTGTAAAACGCTATCTAATAAACCCAAATCCTTATTTCCACATTAATATGAGAGTTGATCCAGATGATAGGAAATACCCAGAGTTAGTTATGGACAAAGCACTGGATTACGAAGAGCAGCCCCAGCTCAGTTTTATCCTCACAGCTTTGGATGGTGGGTCCCCACCGAACTCTGGGACTACCTTGGTTCAAGTGGTGGTTGTGGATATTAATGACAATGCCCCCGAGTTTGCGCATGCATTCTATGAAGTGAAGATTCCAGAGAATAGCATCCTTGGTTCACTAGTAACCACCGTTTCTGCTTGGGATTTAGACTCTGGAATGAATGGGGAAATATCATACACCTTCTCCCATGCATCAGAAAATATTCGAAAGACATTTGCAATCAATAAAAAGTCTGGAGAAATCACCTTAATAGCATCCCTGGACTTTGAAACAATAAAATCATACTCAATAATCATTCAAGCTACAGATGGGGGAGGACTCTTTGGAAAAGCAACAGTAAGAATTCAAGTAGAGGATGTGAATGACAATCCTCCAGAAATTGCTGTGTCATCAATTAGCAGTACAATACCAGAAAATTCAGCTGACACTATAATTATGGTTTTTAATATCCAAGATAAAGACTCTGCTGAGAACGGGAGAATGATTTGTTCTATTCAGAAAGATCTCCCATTTGTGCTAAAATCCTCAGTTAAAAATTACTACACCTTAGAATCAGAGGGACCACTGGACAGAGAGAGCAGAGACGAGTACATCATCACCATCACCATCTCAGACATGGGCACACCCAGGCTACAAACGGAGCACAACATAACAGTGCAGGTGTCCGACGTGAACGACAACGCCCCAGCCTTCAGCCAAACCTCCTACACCCTGTTGGTCCCAGAGAACAACAGCCCCGGCCTGCACATAGGCACAGTGAGCGCCACAGACACAGACTCAGGCACCAATGCCCAGATCACCTACTCGCTGCTGCCGCCCCAGGAAGGCGACCAAGACCCGCAGCTGGCCCTCGCCTCGCTGCTGTCCATCCACGCGGACAGCGGGCAGCTGTTCGCCCTGCGCGCGCTGGACTACGAGGCGCTGCGGGCCTTCGAGTTCCGCGTGGGCGCCGCCGACCGAGGCTCGCCCGCGCTCAGCAGCCAGGCGCTGGTGCGCGTGCTGGTGCTGGACGCCAACGACCACGCGCCCTTCGTGCTCTACCCGCCGCACAACGCGTCGACGCCCTGCACCGAGCTGCTGCCCAGGGCGGCCGAGCCCGGCTACCTGCTCACCAAGGTGGTGGCGGTGGACGGCGACTCGGGCCGCAACGCCTGGCTGTCCTTCCAGCTGCTGCAGGCCAGCGAGCCCGGGCTGTTCAGCGTGTGGGCGCACAATGGCGAGGTGCGCACCGCCAGGCTGCTGAGCGAGCGCGACGCGCCCAGGCACAGGCTGCTCGTGCTGGTCCAGGACAATGGCGAGCCGCCGCTGTCGGCCAGCGTCACGCTGCACGTGCTGCTGGTGGACGGCTTCTCGCAGCCCTACCTGCCCGTGGCCGAGGGCGCGCGCGACCCGGCGCCGCCCGACGCGCTCACTGTCTACCTGGTCATCGCCCTGGCGTCCGTGTCCTCGCTCTTCCTCTTCTCTGTGCTCGTGTTGGTGGCGGTCAGGCTGTGCAGGAGGAGCGGGGCGTCCTCGCTGGGCGGCTGCTCTCTGCCTGAGGGCCACTTTCCTGGACACCTGGTGGACGTCAGCGGGGCGGGGACGCTGTCCCACACCTACCAGTATGAGGTCTGTCTGATGGGAGGTTCTGCTGGTGCCGATGAGTTCAAGTTCTTGAAACCTATTGTTCCTAACCTCTTGCCCCAATGTTCTGGAAAAGAAATAGAGGAATCTTCTACTCTCCACAATAATTTTGGGTTAAATAGTGACCATAATTGATGTTGCATTGTATTTCGAATACTCCACTCCAAACCAATATTTATTTCTTCTAATTTGCATGTAGTTCAAATTGTACTCATTTTTACATTTTATGTCCTTAATCTCCGTGCTGAGTTTTAGTTATAGTTGTAATGAGGTTGTAATTTAGCCTCTAATCCAGACATATTATTTGTAAATAATTTACCATCTTACAGAACCCAAAATGATTTTTTTTGTCCGTATTCCTATGTCCAGTTGACTGTGCACCTGAAATTATACTCGTGGGAAAATAAACAGATCACTTTAACAGTGTTTAAGTATTTCTTCATTTGACTCTTATTTTTGTAGTTTGTGCTTGTAGAACTATAGTGGGTACTGTTTACAAATATTTCTTCTTGGGCTGGAGAGATGGCTTAGCGGTTAAGCGCTTGCCTGTGAAGCCTAAGGACCCCGGTTCGAGGCTCGGTTCCCCAGGTCCCACGTTAGTCAGATGCACAAGGGGGGCGCACGCGTCTGAAGTTCGTTGCAGAGGCTGGAAGCCCTGGCGCGCCCATTCTCTCTCTCTTCCTCTATCTGTCTTTCTCTCTGTGTCTGTCGCTCTCAAATAAATAAATAAATAAATTAAAAAAAACAAATATTTCTTCTTAAATCCACATCATTTTATTTAATAATTTAAATTATTGTAACTATTTAAAGTATATTTTTAAAAATCATATATTGTGTTACAATCCATAAGCATAAAAACCTGTTTAAAGGGGACCTGGATGTATGTTACACATATGCTTGGGGAGATCCCATCACAGAATTAGTGGGGGTCATATTAAATTTTGTTAAACATTATTCATTTTGGAAGATAATTGTGAGAGTACAGTAATATGGTTGCCACTTAATTTTCCAAATCACTTGCTAATATTACAAACCCAGGATACAAGCCAGTCACCTAAATAATTTGGATAGCATAAAAGAGGCTTGTATGCTAATGTGTACAACTGTTTTGCCTGTGTCATCCCAAAAATTAATGAAAACTTCAAACTTACTTTTATCACACTAAAAGTAAAACTATATTGTATATATAATATAACATTCAAACATAATAGAAATGTTTTGTACTTAAGGTTTAATTTTTTGTGAAGCAGCTTGAAAGTTTCTATCTTATTCTACTGTTTGGATTTCCAGTGCTGTCATAAGTCACTAAATTGACCTCATTACCTACTAATGGGTAGCATCTAAATGTATTATAACCAACTTGTATTGGTGATATAAAAATGTAATGTATATGTGGAACTGAGAAATTTCAAAATATCATCTTTTTGGGTCTAACATTCAAAAAGAAATTCAAAACATTGTAGAAGGAAGTTTTATCTTGCATTACATAATGATTTTTGTCTTTAACTGTCTGACCATATTTACAGAATTTTTGTTAAAAAAAGAAAGCTTCTCTAATTGGAAGAGGAAATTTTCGATGAATTTCATTAAAAGTGAAAGTTTATGTTGTGGAATCAAATATTGGTAAACAAAATAAGTTATCAGCAATCATACACAGAAAAATAAGGGTGTGTGGTTGTGTGTAAGAGAGAGAGAGAGAGAGAGAGAAAAGATAGGAAAGAGTACATGAGTAAATGATTGTTTCTAGCTCATAGACTACAGTCAATGGCAGAAGCTCTCTCTTAAAGATATATTCCAATTGTCACATTGAGTATGGGCTGGGTATTAGTCAACTAATAATGTCAGGGAGTAACATCTTTCATCCTGGCATATCCAAGATAAGCCAATTTTTATAGTTTTTGGAAGCTAGGATTTCAGTAACAGTCCATTGAATTTGGGAGAACAACTTTGTATACAGGAGGAAGTTGTTGTATACAGGCTAATTATAATTTATAATTTTACTTTCAGAAATAGAACTAGGAGCAAGTTCTTTCTCCCCAAAATGAAAGCTCCTTTATATAGAAAAGAAAAATTGATAGGGTATTAGTCAGCTAAATTGAAGTATTAAGATTACCTCCTGTCTTTATTCACTTGAGAAAAAGTAGAGAATCACTTGAAACATTATAGCATTCCAGGCAAGGCACAGAGACTACTTAAGATAAAAATTAAAAGTTGCTTCATACACTAGAAGAGCTGTAATCAAAACGATAGATGGGCTGAGTATGGTGGCACATGCCTTTTAATCCCAGCACTGGGGAGGCAGAGCTAAAAGGATCTCCTTGAGTTTGATGCCAGTCTGGGCTTGAGTGAGAACATACCTTGAAGAAAACAAAACAAAACAGACATGTGGGACAGCTGGGCATCCTGGCCCATGCCTTTAATCCCAGCACTTGGGAGGCAGAGGTCAGAGGATCAACATTAGTTCAATGCCACCCTGAGACTATATAGTGAATTCCAGGTCAGCCTAGGCCAGAGTGAGATCCTACCTCAAAGAATAAAAAGATGGGACAATAACAAGTGCTACAAGAATGTGTAGAAATTTTAATGACATTTCATAAGGAAAATGATGGTAGTTAAAAACTTAACAGCCCTACTCAGTCTCTTAAGTGGATTTGTTGAATTGTGAGTTGAGAATTGGGAAGCCCAGAGCCAGCTTTTCTGAATATCTATTGATCTGTCATGTTCAAGTTGTGGTTGAGGGTCAGGTGACTGAATTCTGTCATCAGCCATGAATAAGGATTGAGGCTCTGAAAGGCAGTGGCCACTATTGCTTTAGTGAGGTTCCCTACTTTGTAGGAATAAAAGGTACTTTCAGGAATAAACTGTAGACAACATAGGAAAAAATACAATAAATTACAGCTTGGGATTTATGAATTTCTTCACAGCCATGAATATTTTGCTGGGGTATACTGGAGATACAAAGACTACTGAAAAGTTTTGCACTTAGGATTTTGTTTTAAACACCTGTTTCTTTAGTGAATATTATAGTAGAATCAGATTGTCCATCCCAAAATGTCTTTTCACTGATCACAAAGAACAAATATCAGTATCTCTTATGATGGTGGGAAAATGAGTTAATTAATGAAAATAAACTTTTCACATTAAAAAAAGAATGTATAGAAATTGGCCAGGCACGGTGGCACAAACCTTTAATCCTAGCACTTGGGAGGCAGAGGTAAGAAGATTGCCATGAGTTTGAGGCCACCCTGAGACTACATAGTGAATTCCAGGTCAGCTTTGGCTAGAGTGAGAGACCCTATGAGAGAGAGAGAGATGGAGAATGTGTAGAAATTGGTGCTAGGAGGAATATAAAGTGGTATATCACTTTGGAAAATAGTTTGTCAGCTCTTCTGAATGCCAACATATAACTATTCTATGACTCAAAAATTCAACTTCTACATATTTATTTATTTTTATTTATTTATTTGAGAGAGAAAGAGGCAAATGTTGAGAGATAGAGAGAGAGAATAGGTGTGCCAGGGCATCCAACCACTGCAAATGAACTCCAGATGCATGTGCACTCTTGTGTATCTGGTTTATGTGGGTCCTGGGGAATTGAACTTGGGTTCTTTGGCTTTGTAGGCAAGTGCCTTAACCACTAAGTCATCTCTCCAGCCCCTATGTATTTATGTAGAAGAAATTAAAACATATGTCTATACAAAACAATGTACAGGGCTGGAGAGATAGATGGCTCAGAGGTTAAAAGTACTTGTTTGCAAGCCTCGTGGCTTAGGTTCGATTCCCCAGTTCCTATGTAAAGACAGATGCAGAGATTCATGTATCTGGAGTTCGTTTGCAGTGGCAGGAAGCCCTCGTGCACCCATATTCTGTGTCTATCTGCTTCTTTCTTTCTCAAATAAATAATATCAAAAAATGTATACACAGAGGTTCATAATAGCATTATTCATAACCCTCAAAAACAGAAACAATTCAAATGTCCATCAACTGATAAATAAAATGTGATATTTCCACTTAATGGAATTATTATTAATGAGGAATAAAATGGAAAGAAGTAAAGCACGCAGAGTGGATAAATCTAAAAATACAATAAATGAAAAAGCAATACCAAAATATTACATATGATTCCTTCCCAAGCTTTCTAAAATGTTTTGCTTAAAATGAGTTTTATTTTAGTTTTCCAATATCTCATTTATAACTAAATTTAACATGGCACATATGAATCAAGCTGCACTGGACAATTTTATATTAAAGGACTACGTAAGATGTAAGTAATTAAGGAAATGGTCTTAGATAAATCTAAAAATACAATAAATGAAAAAAACAGTTCCAAAATATCACATATGATTCCTTTCCAAGCTTTCTAAAATGTTTTGCTTAAAACAAATTTTTATTTTAGTCTTCCAATATCTCATTCATAATTAAATTTAACATGGCACATATGAATCAAGCCATACTGGACAATTTTATAATAAAGGACTACTGTAAATTGTAAGTAATTAAGGAAATGGTTTTATACTAAGTGGTGGAAAGTTGCATCAAAAATGGGGGTATAAAAAAGTATTGAGCCTTACATAATGGATCTTGAAAACTTTTACCAGTAAAAGCCAACTAACAATTTAGTTTGGAATTGCCCCAGAGTGTTGGATGGTACCAACAAGTCATTATGGTATTTTAGCTTGCAAATACATTTTTCTCATCTTTTCAACCTCAAGACATGCCACCATTCTTGGGCCCACTGATTAATCTAAACATACAGCCTTTCAGTACTCAGGTATTCACCTACATTTTAAGTTTTTATTACTCTTACCTTATACTACACTTTTACTCGACCAAGGAATGCTGTCTGTTATATAATTTTAGAAATCTCCCTCTAAGAACATAATCTTGCATGTCTTTAAATATTGTCACACTACTGCTCCTGTTACATTTTGTCATTTTTGTGCCTCTTTGGCCATATCAGAACCACTATTCAGTGATGCTGCTACAATGTATCAACCACCTCCACCTTCTGTTTTGTCTTTTTTTATTCCTTTCTATCCAGCTAACTCCCAGGTTTGCTATTCACATTCACTCTCTCATTCTTATGTCTTGTATTACCTTATTCAATTTTCTTTTACTACAACCACCTGATGAAGCTTCGTTTAATATAAACACAATTATCTCCTTTCTCTTCCCTTTACCTGGGCTGCAGCACTCTAGAAGAGAAGTGTTAACGTCACTGCCACTAAAAATACTATCATACACAAACTCAGTGGGGTTCTTGGGACAACAAATCCTTTATAGTTTTCCTAATCATTTTTCTCTTCCAGTCTCTATAGTTACTTAAAGCCTACTTGTCTCATTTAAAATTTCTCACCCAACCATTTAGTAAATGAACTCACCTAATATTTTACAGAGAAAACAGATCCCACTGGACGTTAATATGCTCAATTTCCTGTCCCAAGTCTATAACTTTGATGGCGTATGCCTATACATTTTTCCTGCTGAGGTCCCTCACACCAAGTTCAGTCTGTTTCTGTATTGTCTGGATCTTGTCTTTAACATCTTGTCTTTAACCAACCTCTAGGGACCTCACACTGACCAACTGACCATCCCTGCTGCCTCTTAATTTTCACCCACTTTGTTGAACAGTAAACATCAGCATTCTAAATATGTTCAAATTTCTCTCATCTTTAAAAGACCTGGGCTACATTTATACCCAGAAACCAATCTAGTTATTCCTGCTAAATACAGTCTTTTCTTCTATTATATATTTCTTTTTATGTGCTGGAGAGTGAGCGAACAAGAGAGAGAGAGAATTGGTGCACCAGGACCTCCAGACACTTAAGTCAAACTCCAGACTCTTGCACCAGACGCTTGCACCCCCTTGTGCACATGTGCAACCTTGAGCACTTGCGTCACTTTGTGCATCTGGCTTCTGTGGGACCTCGAGAGTGGAACATGAATCCTTAGGCTTCACAGGCAAGCACCGTAACCACTAAGCAATCTCTCCAGCCCCTATTATAATTTCTTGAATATGTTTCCTGCCTGAATTTTGCTTCTCATCTTTCATACTTTTTAACCAAGGGCAATTTGGTTTTCATTGCAACCACAGTACTGAAAATGCTATACTGCTTTACTACTGTTAAGGTAATCAAAAGTTTCCTTTAAGTTAAAAATATTACATTGCTAAGGCAAATAAATATGACACACAATGGTATGCAAAAGTGTGTATCTCTTTCATGTGACAGTGCCAGTAAAATAGTTGCAGACAGTCCTTCTAGAATCAAAATTCATTCTAAGCAACTGCTCCAAATATTCCCTATGATAGTGTCCTAATCTGTATTGCCATAATTGGTCAATACCACACTTGTGGTTCAGATGCCTTGGAGGAAAGAGGATCTCTTTTTTCCAAGATCTGAAAGTGCTAAATCAAAAATTCTTCTCACAACCTATCTGAGGCATTGTCTTGGTCACATCTAATGATAAAGGAGGCTGGCACATGCAGTCTAGCTCAATTGCCATACAATGTGGATATGATTCATAAGAACCTTTTAGCAGTCATATATCATAGTTGTCCGCAAAAATCACCATAAACTTCAATACTTTTTGAAAGTATTTGCTGCTTTTCTTTTTTTCTCATTTCCATAAAACAATGTTTGCCTTTGGATCAATAATTTTGAACTCTGAAATTTCCTGACTTTAACAAAGGAGCTTCTTCCGTTTTCCTCTAAAGGAAATTTTTTCTCAGTGTTTTCTTGAGCTCTCCATATATAGTAACCCTTTTTCTAAGACTCTGGATGCCAAAATTTACAGATGTTAACATCTCTATTACAAAATAATCATGTTATGTGCACATAACCTACACACATCAGCTTGTATACCTTAAGTCATCTACATTGGTATAATTCCTAATATAACATAAATGCTTTGTAAACAGTTGTTAGACTATGTTTTAAACAATTAATAACAAGGGAGTCTGTATATGTTCAATACAAATTAAATTTGTGGGGCTAAATTTTAATCAGATTCTGATATTGGTTTGGAGCTGGGGTTTAAACCTAGAACCTCAATGGAACTACTATACACTCCCACTGGCACAGAACTACATGGCCAGACCCATGTTTTTCTTTTTTTAATTTTAGTGGTCCTTGGGATTGAACCTAAGGAATTATATGTGCTATGAAAGCACTCTACCCCTGAGCAATAGTTCCAGCTTAATTATTTTCAATAATATTTAACTAGTTATTACTGCTTACTTTGTCAACATAAACACATTAGATTTCTATGATAATGACAGTCATGGGTAAATACTATTAGTATTCTATTGTATAGATAAAAAAAAAAAACAGAGGTACACAGTTTTCCCAAGTCTGTAGATAGTAAGCAGAAGAACCAAGTTTCTATTGTTGACATTTTAGTTCCAGAATCCAAATTCCTAACTACTCTCCTATGCAGAATCCTAGGTACATAGATACATGCACCTTCTACGTAGTTCTGTTATTTTTTTCCCTAGGTGTCATTATTTTTAATTACTACTTTCTCAACTTTTCTAGCCTCCAAGCTCCGTATAAACAAAGGATATCTTACTTGTGTCATGTCTTCACATGTGTATTTTTAAAATATAAAAGTGAAAAGTCCAATACTCCCATGCATTAAACAAATAGTGAATTGTGTTTTTTCCTGATTTACATATAAATAAGAAAAAGCTAATGGTGTTACCAACTACAAGTGATTGACCATGACAAATATTTACAACAGTGGAATATAGATGATATTTGTAACTATCGAAGAAATGACCTGAAATAAATATTGCATATATTGTATAGTTTATACCTGAGAATTGTTGATAACCATGTTGGTTATGATAATGACAGTTATATTATAAAATGCCTTACTCGTTAGAGATACTTCATGAAGCATTTAAAAATAAAAAAAATATATGCTGTGCGGAGTTTGCTTTTGAATACTCCAGATGTATTCTTAAGTTTTCCAGAAGAAAAAATATTTAATGAAAAACTACATGAAGACACATGGTGGCGCTACAGGACAAGATTAAAACAGCGCACAGTCCACACTGTGGGCTCCATTATTTAGGAGAACAGAGAATATCTAATCCACTGAGAAGTGAGGTGTGAAAGGAGTTCATCCACAGAGCTGCCAGACAGCTACATACTCCCCAGGAGATTTACTACTGAAAATTAGAGATTTGGCTTTCAAAATTAAGGCTAAATTTCAATTTTTCAACAAAAGGAATTGCCTGAAGGAGCCACGGGGATCAAAAGAATGATCATGCTGAAGAAATGGCAAGTCTTGGTTTTCTTTGTTTTGCTGGTATTGTCTCAAGCGGGTACTGAATTTGTCCGCTATTCGGTAGCAGAGGAAATAGAAATTGGCTATTTAGTGTCTAATTTGGCAAGTGATCTGGGGCTGGGGTTGGAAGAACTGTCCTCACGGGAGGCCCGGGTAGTTTCTGATAACAATGAAAAGCATTTGCACTTTAACTTGCGGACTGGAGATTTGCTAATAAATGAGAAACTGGACCGAGAAGCACTGTGTGGCTCCACTGAGCCCTGTGTGCTGCCTTTCCAGGTGGTCCTGGAAAACCCTTTACAGTTTTTTCGAGGGGAGCTACATGTCAGAGATATAAATGATCACTCACCTACATTCCTGGACAAGGAAATAATGATTAAAATATCAGAAAGTACTAGTATTGGAAGCACGTTTTTAATTGAGAATGCTCAAGATTTGGATGTAGGAAGCAATAGTCTCCAAAACTACAACATTAGCCCCAACTCTCATTTCTACATTAAAGTTCGAGATAATGGAGATGGGAAAATATATCCAGAGCTGGTCTTAAATAGAGCATTAGATCATGAAAAGGAATCTGAACTTAGACTAACACTCACAGCACTAGATGGTGGATCTCCACCAAAGTCTGGGACAACTTTCGTTCTGATCAAGGTCTTGGACATCAATGACAATGTTCCTGAGTTTGCTCAGAGCCTCTATGAGGTGCAGGTCCTGGAAGATACACCCACTGGCTCCGTGATTATTACCATCTCTGCTAAGGATTTGGATATGGGAAATTATGGGGAAATATCATACACATTTTTACATGCATCAGAAGATATTCGTAAAACTTTTGAAGTAAATCCAATATCTGGTGAGGTTAATTTGAGATCACAACTGGATTTTGAAACAATACAGTCTTACTCGTTAAATATCCAGGCAACAGATGGTGGTGGTCTTTCAGCACAATGCACTCTTTCAGTTAAAGTATTAG
This sequence comes from Jaculus jaculus, assembly GCF_020740685.1. NCBI lineage: Eukaryota > Metazoa > Chordata > Mammalia > Rodentia > Dipodidae > Jaculus > Jaculus jaculus. Next base: position 44,481,217 of record NC_059114.1, on the reverse strand, counting down.
ATATAAATGACAACCCACCCGAAGTAACCATATCATCACTGACAACAACAATTCCAGAGAATGCCTCAGAAATACTCGTCGCTCTTTTTAGTGCCAGGGATCAAGACACTGGGGACAATGGAAGGATATTTTGCTCTATTCAACATGACCTCCCTTTTATTCTGAAACCCACCTTCAAGAACTTTTTCACGGTGGTTTCTGAAAAAAGTCTGGACCGTGAGATCAGAGACGAATACAACATCACGATCACGGTCTCAGACATGGGCACACCCAGGCTGAAAACAGAGCTCAACATAACAGTGCAGGTGTCCGACGTGAACGACAACGCCCCAGCCTTCAGCCAAACCTCCTACACCCTGTTGGTCCCAGAGAACAACAGTCCCGGCCTGCACATAGGCACAGTGAGCGCCACAGACACAGACTCAGGCACCAATGCCCAGATCACCTACTCGCTGCTGCCGCCCCAGGAAGGCGACCAAGACCCGCAGCTGGCCCTCGCCTCGCTGCTGTCCATCCACGCGGACAGCGGGCAGCTGTTCGCCCTGCGCGCGCTGGACTACGAGGCGCTGCGGGCCTTCGAGTTCCGCGTGGGCGCCGCCGACCGAGGCTCGCCCGCGCTCAGCAGCCAGGCGCTGGTGCGCGTGCTGGTGCTGGACGCCAACGACCACGCGCCCTTCGTGCTCTACCCGCCGCACAACGCGTCGACGCCCTGCACCGAGCTGCTGCCCAGGGCGGCCGAGCCCGGCTACCTGCTCACCAAGGTGGTGGCGGTGGACGGCGACTCGGGCCGCAACGCCTGGCTGTCCTTCCAGCTGCTGCAGGCCAGCGAGCCCGGGCTGTTCAGCGTGTGGGCGCACAATGGCGAGGTGCGCACCGCCAGGCTGCTGAGCGAGCGCGACGCGCCCAGGCACAGGCTGCTCGTGCTGGTCCAGGACAATGGCGAGCCGCCGCTGTCGGCCAGCGTCACGCTGCACGTGCTGCTGGTGGACGGCTTCTCGCAGCCCTACCTGCCCGTGGCCGAGGGCGCGCGCGACCCGGCGCCGCCCGACGCGCTCACTGTCTACCTGGTCATCGCCCTGGCGTCCGTGTCCTCGCTCTTCCTCTTCTCTGTGCTCGTGTTGGTGGCGGTCAGGCTGTGCAGGAGGAGCGGGGCGTCCTCGCTGGCTGGCTGCTCTCTGCCTGAGGGCCACTTTCCTGGACACCTGGTGGATGTCAGCGGGGCGGGGACGCTGTCCCACAGCTACCAGTATGAGGTGTGTCTCACTGGAGGTACTGGGACAAATGAGTTCAAATTCCTGAAACCCGTCATCCCTAATCTTCAAATACATGACAGTAGTGAAAATGTGCAGGAAAAGGAGAACTTTCGGAATAGCCTCGGGTTCAATATTCAATGAAATAATTTGTTTAAGTTTTAAATACATTTGGTGTTCTTGATAAATTGCAGGTGATTTTTTTCTCCTTTCGGTTTGATTTGCTGAAGCTGCGTTTTCAATTCTCATGATCTTCTTAGTATGTTTAGAGTCTTTACCAGCTGCTATGATGATGTGAAAATACAGTTTGTTTTGTTTCAATAGTGTTGAGTTACTGCAGTTTTATAGTAATAGTGATATTATTATGCATGACAAAAATTCATAATCATTTGGAGATGTTAAAGTAGTTACAGCAAATGTCTTAATGCTAGAGATGGGGCTCAGTGGTGGAGAAGAGATATGCAGGAGACTCTGGGTGGAGGCACAGCACCACAGAAGGAACAGAGGGAGAGAAGGAGGGAAGAGAATGCAGTTAGGAAAGGAAGGAAAGAGGAGCAAGTATCAGCATATAGGTTAAGTTACTTTCATAGGCCTTCAAAGCAGAGAAAGAAATAATGTTTAATGTTGAATCCTAATAGAAAGTAAATTGGATTGATTGCACTATTCTACGTAAAAATTTTAATAACAAAAAGTAAAAACATCTACACTTCCATATTCAATATTTGTGAACTTTGTTTTTATATAGTGTTTTTAAGAATTCATTTCAGGGTTGGAGAGATGGCTTACCCACTAAGGTGTTTGCCTGTGAAACCTAAGGACCCAGGCTCGATTCCCCAGTACCCACATAAGCCAGATGCACAAGATGGGGCATGCATCTGGAGTTCATTTTCAGTGGCTAGAGGCCCTAGTGCAGCTATTCTTTCTCTGTCTCTCTCTTTTTCCCTCTCTCAAATAAATAAGTAAATAAATAAAATATTTTTAAAAAAGAATTCAGGGCTGGAGAGATGGCTTAGAGATTAAGCACTTGCCTGTGAAGCCTAAGGACCCCAGTTCGAGGCTTGATTCCCCAGGACCCACGTTAGCTAGATGCACAAGGGGGTGCATGAGTCTGGAGTTCCTTTGCAGTGGCTGGAAGACCTGCTGTGCCCATTCTCTCCTCCTGTCTCTCTCTCTGTCTGTCTGTCTCTTCCTCCCTCCCTCCTTCTCTCTGTCACTCTCAAATAAATTTTAAAAAATTCATTTCAGGGCTGGAGAGATGGCTAGTGGTTAAGTTTCTAGTTTACAAAGCCTAATGACCCAAGTTTGATTCCTCAGTGTCCACATGAAGCCAGATGCACAAGGTAGCACATGTGTCTGGAGTTTGTTTGCAGTGGCTGGAGTCCCTTGTATGTCCATTCTGTCTACCTCTCTCTGTTTGCAAATAAATAAATAAGGCCTGGAAAGGACTGAAGAGAGACATTTATCTGTGAAGTCTAAGGACCCAGGTTTGATTCTCCAGTACCCACATAAGCCAGATGCACAAGGTGGTACATGTGACATGTCTGGAGGTAGGTAGTTTGCAGTGACTGGAGGCCCTGGCATGCACATTTTCTCTCCCCCAGCCTCTTTCTCTCTCTCAAATAAGTAAGTAGATAAAATTTAAACAAAAAATTCATTTTTGTTACAATGGTCACATTACATATTATAGCTTTCTTATGTAACTTTTGTGGAAGAGGACTTTCAAAAAATTCTGGGCCTTGATACTGCTATTTTGTTATCTTTAAATACACAGTATTTAATTAAATTTTGTGTCATTTTATATCATTTTTATAAGAACAAAAACTAGTTTAGCGTTTTATCCTAAATAATATAATATTTCATTAGAAGAGGACAAAAACTCCTTACTAGGTTAAAATTAAACTGTTAAAGAAAATGACATAGGCCATGTGTGGTGCCACAGGACTAATCCCAGCACTTGGTGAACTAAGATAAGAAAATTGTCATGAGTTTGAGGCCAGCCTGGGATACAGTGACACCTGGCTTCAACACCCCCAAAAGAAAATTACTTAAACTCCCTTTCCTAATTACTATTAAGAGCAAATATAAATCAGGTATGATGGTACAAACATGTAATCACAGACTCAAACTACTCAAGCTGCTGAGGCAGAAAGATCACCAAGTGAAGGCCAGTTTGAACTACATAGCTACATAGTTAGAGCTTGTCTTGAAAAAAAGCAAATATAGAGCCTCATTTAGTGATACATGTCTGTAATCCCAGCACTTGAACATTGGAGTTTGAAGCCAGCCTGAACTACACAAAGTGAACCATTCCAAATAAATAAATAGAAGGAGAGAAAGATGACTCATGATTATAATCCCAGCACTTGGCATGCTAAAATAGCAGGATGTGGCATGTGTTGGAAGCCAGCCTGGACTAAACAGTGAGTTCAACGCCAACCTAGGCTGCAAAATAAGACCTTATTTCAAAAAGTAAAGCAAAAATAGCTGGGCATTTGGTGCACGTCTTTAATCCCAGCACTCAGGAGTCATAGGTGGGAGGATTGCCATGAGTTCAAGGCCACCCTGAGACTATATAGTGAATTCCAGGTCAGCCTGGGCTACAGCGAGACTCTACCTCCAAAAGCCATAATAATAATAATCATTATATAATAATAATAATAAATAATTATTATTAATTTAAAAAATAGGAATGACTGCCAGGCATAGTAGCACATGTCTTTAATCCCTGCACTTGGGAGGCAGAGGTAAGAGGATTGCCATGACTTCAAGGTTACTCTGAAACTACATAGTGAATTCTAGGTCAGCCCAGGCTAGAGTGGACCCCTATATTGAAAAAAGAATGACAAGAGTAATTATAGGGGCTAGTGATTAGTTCAGTGGTACAATCCTTGCCTAGTAAGTACAGGCCCTTGGTTCAAATTCTCCCCAAAGAATATATAGCAGGCTTGGGATATGCTCAGTTTTTTGGACACCCAGGGCTCAACTAGCATGCACAAAAAAGTAAATATAAAATATGATTAATAGTTTGTGTCCTCTCTCATACCTACAAAGGAATACATCTGTATTTGTGGTTGATGAATTATGAAAATTCACATGACAAATTACAATATCAAAGTCTGTAAATTGGCACTTCAATGGAGAATTATCAGTAGAGATGCTGATAAGTAGAAAATAGCATGGATCTTTGCCTAGATCTATAACTATTTTTGTAATTTTCCCATTAAAATTAAATGTAATAGACTAGATGTTAAAGTGAAATAGAATTTTTTCTCGCTATTGTGAAATAGGTAAAGGAAATTCTAATGTTATTTGAGGCACTTCAACCTGTGCTGACCTAGAACTCTGTATCCCAGGCTGATCTTGGATTCACAGCAATCCTACTTCAACATCCTGAGTGCTGGATTTGAAAAGAGTCACCACACCTGGATGGAAATTTCAATTTTCTTAGGAATATTTTCCCTTTGCTTCATGAAATTTTAACTGGTTTTATTTTGTATTGCAACAGATATTTACTAGTTATGTGGTGTTCATTTAACTTGACATTTAAACAATAACTCACAGAGCCACAAGAGTTAAATCTATGCGCATGAGAGACACTAATAAGTTCAATAAATAAAAACTGATGAAATAAAGAAACATTGACTAATTATAATAAGAAAGAAGAAAAACAGGACAGAAAAAGGAGTAAGAACAGTATATATTTACCTTTACAATTAAAAAAATAATAAAATGACTTTTTATCTTATTAATTTGTTTTTTGTTTGTTTTTCAAGGTACAATCTCATCCTAGCCCAGGCTGACCTATAATTCACTCTGTAGTCCCAGTCTGGCCTCTGCCTCCCAAGTGCTAGGATTAAAGATAGATGCCACCACACCCAGCTAATCAATCTGTTTTCTAAGTTAACAAAGAGGACAGAAAACATTTATGGAAAAAAATGAATAATTACCAATAAATAAATGAAATAATTAAATATATGAAAAAGCTGAGAATCATATAAGTTGCTAGATAATATAGCATGATAAAGAAAGAGGTGTATTCTTCCACAAATTATTTGTAGATTCAATGCAATTTCAATAAAATTCATGACAAGTAGGTGAGATCTTACAATTAGTTCTTTATGTTGACATGGAAGAAAGTTGCATGCAGAGCCAAAAGAACTTTTAAAAGATAAATAAGGAAATGCTTTACCTTATAGCTATTAGGTTATATTAAAATATGAAGTAAAGGATGGAGAGATGGCTTAGTGGTTAAGGTGCTTGCTTATGAAGTCTAAGGACCATGTTTGACCCTCCAGGTCCCATGTAAGCCAGACACACAAGGTGACAGAAGCAAGCAAGATTGCACATGCACACGAGGTGGTACATGAGCTTATAGAGTTCGATTGAAGAGACTGGAGACCCTGTAGTGCCAATTCTCCCCCCCCTTTCTCTCTCTCTCTCTCTCTCTCTGTCTCTCTCTCTCTCTCTGTCTCTCTCTCTCTCTCTCTCTCTGTGTGTGTGTGTGTGTGTGTGTGTGTGTGTGTGTCTTATAAAAAATATGAGGTTGGGCTGGAGAGATGGCTTAGCGATTAAGTGCTTGCCTGTGAAGCCTAAGGACCCGGGTTCGAGGCTTGGTTCCCCAGGTCCCACATTAGCCAGATGCACAAGGGGGCGCACGCATCTGGAGTTCGTTTGTAGTGACTGGAAGCCCTGGCACGCCCATTCTCTCTCTCTCCCTCTTATCTGTCTTTCTCTCTGTGTCTGTTGCTCTCAAATAAATAAATAAAAAATGAACAAAAAATATTTTTTAAAAATATGAGGTAGATAAATCTTTTTGAATAATTCAGTAACAACCCACAGACTAGTAGGTAAAATAAATCATTTGATGAGAACTTAGTCATACTACAAAAGGTGTCAAAATCACTGGAGAGATGAGAAGAGAGACTATTTAGCAAATTTGGAGTAATAATTGGATCTGAAAAATAACTCTTTATATCTTGCCATCCAGAAATGGCCTTCATTTAATTCCTAGAGGTAAATTTGTAATATCTGAATAGATAAAAATCTAAATAAAAATATCCTTGTGACCTTAATTTGTTTGGCTAAACAAGGGCTTAACACACAAACCAATATATATAAGTGAATGAATATTATTTCTTTAAAATTAAAGGCTAACACAAACTAGCATATGACAGGGAGAAGTTACTTGCAATATTTTTACTAAAGAAGGTGCTTGGTTTCAAATCCTGACAGCCTGTGTTCAATTCCCCAGTACCCAGACATAAGGCCAGATGCAAAAAGTGGTGTATGCATCTGGAGTTTATTTGCAAAGGCAAAAGGGCATACCGTGCCTATTCGCTCTCTCTCCCTCTCCCTCTCTCTCCTTTTTTCCTTTCCTCCCTCCTTCTCTCTCCTTCTCTGTGAAGTAAATAAATATTTTTAAAAGAGTTAACTGAAAATGCATATCTTTATATATGATTTCTATCTTGAACTTGGTTTCTAACCTTAAACTTAATTTGTGATCACTGACAGGAAGTAATCATAGGTCCTGATAGAAACAAGTATTTATTTTCTATACAAAGAAGTTGTAAGGGATGAGGATATGGCTTTATGGCAGAGCACTTGCCTAGCAAGTGTGGGGCTCTGGGTTCCACTCCAAGCACCAAAACAGGAGGTTTTATTTATTCCAAGTTAGAAGTTATTCACCTGATAACTTCAAATTTTATGTTCCTCACTTGATAGCTGCATATACAAGGAAATACGAAACCATGATTGCGAGTCAATAAGAAAAAAATAACATAGGAACTTGCAAGTTAAATATGATTATTATCAGATAGCATAAAATATGCCAACTATATGACAATGAAATAAAAGTTAAGCTCAACAATGTACAGAGAGCAAGAAAGTACAAAATACAACAGATTAGAAAGAGCCAAAAAGGCTTCCAGAAATTAAAAACATACTAACCAATGTTTAAAACTGAATGAAAGACAAAACAATGTAATGTCTGCTGGTGTTTGGCTAGATGTATATACTATGCTCACCAAACTTCCCAGTAAGCACTTCTCTTAATTTTCATATCCATATATTAATGCTACTCTCACTTTTGGTTAGAGAACCTTCTCTTTCATATGACAGTGACCTTTGGATGACTCAGAAGCCACCATGGTGCTGAAAAGAAGTGACAGAGGAGTGCTCAGCACTGAAATATCTCTATCACACCTTCCAAGGCTCAGCGTCCATAGCAGAAGAGGTGGCAAAAAGAACATAAAAGCCAAAGGAAGGGCAGGACTCCTTACAACATGCTCCTTCAGACACAAAATGACCTGGATATCCATGACTTCACAGTGCCTGACACTACCTACACAAGACCATCATAATAGGAGGAAAAAGTCATGACATCAAAATAAAAGAGAGACTGATTGAGAGGGGCCAGGGATATGATGGACAGTGGAATTTCAAAGGGGAAAGTGGGGGGAGGGAAGGAATTACCATGGGTTATTGGCTACAATTATGGAAATTTTCAGTAAAAAATAAATTAATCAAAATACATAAATAAGGGCTGGAGAAATGGCTTAGCGGTTAAGTGCTTGCTTGTGAAGCCTAAGGACTCCGGTTTGAGACTTGATTCCCCAGGACCCACATTAGCCAGATGCACAAGGGGGTGCACACGTCTGGAGTTCATTTGCAGTGGCTGGAAGCCCTGGTGCGCTCATTCTCATTCCCTCTCTCTCCCCCCCTCTCCCTCCCTCCCTCCTTCTCTATGACTGTCACTCTCAAATAAATAAATAAAAATAAACAAAAATACATAAATAAGTAAACTAACAGTAAATAAATAAAACAAAGTAATTAGTAAAGGGATATATGTTAGGGATAATTTATAAGGTATGCAACTCACAAAGTTAATAAGATGAAAATACAAAAATGACTAAAAGCATAGGAAAGAATAAAAACGTTTAGCATACATTCAACCTGAGCCCCACAGGGAGAGAGAAGAAAGGTTAAACTGGAAAAAAAAATCTTTAAAGAAATCATAACTGAGAAATTTCCAGAACTGATGAAAACCTTGGCAAGGAGATACAAAAAATCTATGTAAACCTAATAGGTATATTCCATGCCTAAACACACCAGAATGAAATCTCAGAAAACTAAAGACAAAAAGATATTAACTTTTAAAACAGGAAAAAGAAACTTAATTTCAACACATGACAATTAGACTAACAGCTATATTTCATGTTTCTTAATGATAGTAATAGAAAATTTTAAAAAACTCTTCAGTGTCCTGAAAGAAGTTAGCCCACCTAAATAATCTCTATATGAGAACTATCAATGGGAGAATCAAATTAACCTTATATCAGTTTAGTTTTGAATTAATCAAGATCACAGGAAAGAAGTAATGTAAATACACTTTCTCTCTCTTAAGTTTTCTTCTTCCTCATTCTTGGCCACAATTATGGGGCTAGGAGTTTGTCTTGTCTGTTTCCAGACTTCTTTACCTCTAATGACAGTTCATTTTCTCTCTCTCCCTCTTCCTCTCTTTCCTGTGCTAGGATCCTGCACAATAAATGGAAATGCTTAACCACAGAGCCACATGTCTGCTAGGAGATGCATCATTCTGAAATCATATATTCAAATATCTTTTTTATTAGCATGTTTTATTATCTTTCTTGGAAAGCTTCCGTTACCATTCCAATAAAACCCAAATTCATCATTGAAGCTTTTCATCCTTCAGATTCATTTATATAATGGAAGGTCACTTATATAACTATAAGGATCCTAAACAAGGTTTAAATTAAAATTGTTGGCTTCCCCAAACTAAACACATCTTTTCCTCCAGCTCCATATTTATCTCTCTTTCTTTTCCTCCTTTTGTATTTATCAAGTAATAGCACCAACATCCACTTAATTCCTGAAAATTCAGACCAAAATATTTTTTCTCTCTATCACACTCCCTCAATGTCCAATCTATCACCACATCCCATATTTTTCTATAATTCTGTTATAACTCCATTACTTCATTTCTACCTGAAACTAGCATTATCTCTTACCTCTACTATTTCAACCCATTCAAATCAATCTCCACCCAGTCTTTTAGCCCATTCCTTTCTAATTTATTCTCAACTTTGAAACAGTTCTATCTTTTCAAAAATAAAACCATAATTATATCACTTTTTAGAATGTTTTTAACAATCTTGCATTTCTTGTAGTATAAAATCCAATGCCTTGGCATGGATTTACAATTTGCTTATCTTTTCAATTTCAACCTTCATCATTTTTCTTTTACTTAGCATTCTTGGCCATATTGATCTTATTTGCACAATCATCTTTTTACTTTGCCTTAAAACCAGGTATGTGTACTACCATTGAGCTAAATTTCTACCCCTCCCATACTCAATTTTTGTTTAACTATTTCTACTAATTTTTCATATATCAATTTATAATATAGTTTGTTTAGAAATTTTTTTTCTCTCCTTCCAAATTTTGGATAGTTGAGCCTCATCTATGCTTTTATGGTAGTAGCACAAACTGTCCCTATTATGGCTGGCATTGTGCTTTATTTTAAGTGTATGTTTATTTTGGTCAACTTTTTTAATGGCAGGAATTGTGCCTATTTACCATTCAATCCCTAACAATTATCGCCATTCCTGGCACAAGCATATGTTCAATAAATATATGCTGAACAGATCAACAAATAAATAAAATGCTTCCAATTGTGTCTTTGGGAATCTTGTGACTGCAAAATAGAGAAGTTCAGTTTCACAAGGAGAATAGGTCTAACTTGTTCAACGCTTTCATAGTATCAGACTCTGTGCATATCTTACTTTATTTTCTTTTAAGCGTTTCGTTTTCACTGTGTCCATGTAAGGTTCCTGTTGAAAATACTTAAGTAAATGGTCCCATTCACCTAGACTGCAATGTTCAACATCTCCAACCAACTATTTGCACATACTTAGTTCAGTTTCAAGTGCATAATCCCATTATTCTTGCCTTTCTATGAGTATGTGGTGACAATCTCTAGATTAGTATTTTCATCTTTCCTAAGAATCCCTTTACTTTTGTAAAGTCATTGATATACAAGAGTCCTCTTAGCTATCTTTACATGCTGACTTCACTGTGATCATACATTATTTAAAGCAAGAAGTGTATCTTAAATGTGATTTTTATGTCCACCAGAGCTCTAGATAATTGTGTAAATGATTGAATTATATTAATATTATATACCACAAGTAGCCCAAGTTAGGAAGGGAAAAAGAAACACAGAAGAAAATATCGTTGCGATCCATCAATAAACACATGGTAAATTGGTACTTTGTCTCAAACTCAGTTGACTTTGTTTATAACCTGAAAACCTACAGTCGCATGGTGGCGCTGCAGGATAAGATGGAGAAATTTTTGTAACTGCAGCCTCTCAGGTTTAACCAGCGGAAGTGAAAGCACAGGATAAAACCAGAGAAAGGAGGCTTTGCCGGAGAAAGACAGGACATCGCCAACACCCTCCAGACAGGAACACGAGTGCTTAGCTTCCTAAAGTCCAGGAGAGAGGAGCTTTGAGAGCTGCTCGAGACTGAAGTGAAAACTTGCAGTGGAAAGTTTGTCTAAGAAGTCATGGAGCTGGGAGACAGAAGCCATCCACAGATAAGGCAAGTGGTGCTTTTCTTTGTTTACCTGGGTGGGTTCACGGTCCTCTCGGAGACCTGGAGATATTCTGTGGCAGAGGAAACAGAAGTCGGCTCCTTTATAGCCAACGTGATTGAAAATATGGGTTGCAGTGTGGAAGAACTGGCTGCACGTGGAGCCAGAGTCATCTTTGATGATTATAAACCATATTTGCGGTTGGATCTGCAGACTGGCCACTTGCTCTTGAATGAACAACTGGACAGGGAGGCACTTTGTGATTTCAGTGAACCCTGTATATTGCACTTCCAGATGCTCCTTGAAAACCCCTTACAGTTTTTTCAAGCTGAGCTGTTTGTCACAGACATAAATGACCATACACCCACATTCCTAGACAAACACATACTTCTAAAAATCTCAGAAGGTACTACTCCTGGAACTGCATTCCAAATGGATAGTGCCCAGGACTTAGATGTAGGAAGGAATGGTGTCCAAAACTATACAATAAATCTCAATGCCCATTTCCACCTGGAATCAAAAGATAGCAATGAAGGTGGTGAATACCCAGAGCTGATACTGGATCAATCTCTGGATAGAGAAAAGGAATCAGAGTTCACATTAACTCTGACAGCCATAGATGGCGGCTCCCCACCAAGAACTGGGACAGCTCTTATTCAAGTTGTGGTCCTGGATATAAATGACAATGTTCCTGAATTTGAAAGGCCAGTGTATGAGGTGCAGATACCAGAGAACAGCCCTTTGGACTTCTTGGTAATCAAGGTGTCTGCTACAGATTTGGATGCAGGAATAAATGGAGAAATATCATACTCATTTTCTCACATGTCTAGAGATGTACGGAAAACATTTGAAATCCATCCAGTTTCGGGTGAGATCCATTTAAAAGCATGTTTAGATTTTGAAGTAATTCAGTCATATTCAATAAATGTCCAGGCCACTGATGGTGGGAATCTTTCGGGAAAATCATCCATTATAGTTCAGGTTATAGATGTAAATGACAACCCACCAGAAATAGCCATTACATCTCTTACCAGCCCCATACCAGAAAATTCTTCACCAGAGATGGTGGTTGCTGTACTCAGTTTAAGAGATAAAGACTCTGGAGACAACGGGAAGATGGTTTGCTCAATTCAAGACAACCTTCCCTTTTTCTTGAAGCCTACTTTCAAAAATTTCTACTCCCTGGTAATGGAGCATCCACTGGACAGAGAAAGAAGAGACCTGTACAACATCACCATCACCGTCTCAGACATGGGCACACCCAGGCTGAAAACGGAGCACAACATAACAGTGCAGGTGTCCGACGTGAACGACAACGCCCCAGCCTTCAGCCAAACCTCCTACACCCTGCTGGTCCCAGAGAACAACAGCCCTGGCCTGCACATAGGCACAGTGAGCGCCACAGACAGAGACTCAGGCACCAATGCCCAGATCACCTACTCGCTGCTGCCGCCCCAGGAAGGCGACCAAGACCCGCAGCTGGCCCTCGCCTCGCTGCTGTCCATCCACGCGGACAGCGGGCAGCTGTTCGCCCTGCGCGCGCTGGACTACGAGGCGCTGCGGGCCTTCGAGTTCCGCGTGGGCGCCGCCGACCGTGGCTCGCCCGCGCTCAGCAGCCAGGCGCTGGTGCGCGTGCTGGTGCTGGACGCCAACGACCACGCGCCCTTCGTGCTCTACCCGCCGCACAACGCGTCGACGCCCTGCACCGAGCTGCTGCCCAGGGCGGCCGAGCCCGGCTACCTGCTCACCAAGGTGGTGGCGGTGGACGGCGACTCGGGCCGCAACGCCTGGCTGTCCTTCCAGCTGCTGCAGGCCAGCGAGCCCGGGCTGTTCAGCGTGTGGGCGCACAATGGCGAGGTGCGCACCGCCAGGCTGCTGAGCGAGCGCGACGCGCCCAGGCACAGGCTGCTCGTGCTGGTCCAGGACAATGGCGAGCCGCCGCTGTCGGCCAGCGTCACGCTGCACGTGCTGCTGGTGGACGGCTTCTCGCAGCCCTACCTGCCCGTGGCCGAGGGCGCGCGCGACCCGGCGCCGCCCGACGCGCTCACTGTCTACCTGGTCATCGCCCTGGCGTCCGTGTCTTCGCTCTTCCTCTTCTCTGTGCTCGTGTTGGTGGCGGTCAGGCTGTGCAGGAGGAGCGGGGCGTCCTCGCTGGCTGGCTGCTCTCTGCCTGAGGGCCACTTTCCTGGACACCTGGTGGACGTCAGCGGGGCGGGGACGCTGTCCCACAGCTATCAGTATGAGGTGTGTTTGATGGGTGGTTCTGGTACAAATGAACTCAAATTCCGTAAGCCGCTATTTCCCAACCTACAAACCCAAGAGGATGGTGAAGGCAGAGAAAATGCTATCGCCCAAAGTAGCATTGGATTCTTTGAGGAATCCTGAAATTACGTGATTTTTATTCCTCTCCATTTAAATAAATATCCCAAATGCAGAATTTGAGAATGTCATGAAGGGACTCTCCTTCACATATAGATTTGGTATTCAACTTTACTCATCACTGAAAAGTCATGAATATTTGTTCATATATCAAATTCTCAATATGAACTATTATCAATTTGAAAGTCCTTATTTCCATTTTGTTTTATTGTTGCCCAGAAACTTCTTCTAAGTTTTTATGCTTTAAAGAAATATATGATACAAATATAATGAATTATTAGTATGTCTTCTGAGATTATGATTTCCTGCTTAGAATATTTAAATGGAGACTATCTGGAAAAATGCATGGTTTTGTTTTGCTATCTCGTGAAATGGGAAAGACTACAATTTCTCTGAAATGTGAAGGTTTTTCTGGTTTTCCTAAGAACTTATAGTACATAATATATATGAGTATTATTGAAAGATAATAATCAACATTTGTAAATTTTGATTCCCTTCTGTGACACTGCCTAGTCCATCCCATGTTTTCTGAAAGTGTCTCACCTCAGAATTGCAGCAATGTTTGTTTTATATGAACCAGGTCTATGTTTGATTTCAGACAATTCAACCAGGTGGCAGACATTGCTAATTCAATTTAATACATTTTCTTCTAAGATGTCTTCAGAAATGAGTACATTGTAGTTGCTGTTAGGAAATTTACAAGATAATTATATCATGTTTTCTTGAATGAAGTATGGAATGTCAATCTACTGAGACACAAAAATAAAAGAGATTACAAACAAGAAATTAATTGTAGATCTTCCTGCCATATATGTCCCAGGCCTTGACAAGCCCAATTTCACTTTGGCGGGGAAGTGAGGAAGAGGTGCAGGGAGGAACTGACGTTTGCTGTTTTAATAAATTAAGATAACACAATAAGGGCATTTTTAATTTAAAGAGTATGTTTAGGACTAGCATGTAGCTTAGTGTACAGTGTTTGCCTAGCATGCAAGAAGTCCTGGGTTTGATCCATAGCATGGTAGGGTGATGCAGACCTGTGGAAGCAAGATGACTGGAATTTCATGGTGATTAGGACTACACAGCAAAGTCAAAGTCAGTCTTGGAATCAGACCCAGTCTTTTAAAAAAAAATGTGTTTATGCTGAACCTGATAATTAGCATCAGGGTGCAAGAGACAGGCCCTGAGGATGCTCAACACCTACCAAAGCAGAGATCCAGAAGCTCCTAAGTGCTCATCACTGAAGTAGACTTAAAAATCACCCACCACAGCTCAGGGAATTTTGCAGAAGAGGGGTTGGAAAGATTGTAAGAGCCACAGGTTGAGACATCATGCCCAGAGGCATTCCCTCCCCCTCCCAAATAACTGACTGCTGCTCCCACAATGCCTAAACCATAATCCCATAGGGAATACCTGCAACCCCACTACAAAGTGCCCCCAATATAATGGGGGCAGGGATGCGAGAAAAGAGGGGAACAACACATGATGTATCCATATATGAATTATGTTTTTAATAATTTAAAAAACAAAAAGCATGTTTACACGTTCTTGCATGAATTGGTAATTAGACCTTGCTATTAGTTTAATTTTATGGTAGTTTTCACGCTAGCATACTACTTGCAATCAAAGGGTTTGTAAACTACTAGTGTGGAAAGTACATGCAATGTTTTTGTTTTAATGTGTAATTTTGGAAGCTAGGCATAGTGATAAATGTCTGTACTCCCAGGAAGCTGGAGTAGGGTAACAAGTTCAAGGGCAGGCCTGGGCCCATGGTATTTTTACATTTTGTAAAATGATGGTTTTGATCATATTAACTTATTTCACATAATTACTTAGATGAGCATAGGATGTAGCTACTTGAGAACATGTTGTATTATTTACCTGGCTGACAATAGCTGGGATTCCAGTAAAAGAAAGGACATCTACAGTAGGAGAAAAAAGTCACAATTTTTGTATTTTAGTCACTGGTCTCTTCAAGGAGTACTTTTTAACACCTACCCTCTGTTGTGGGCTATTTTAGATATGAAGGGTGCAGCACTGAATCAAAAATAAACATGTTATAGTACTTATTGATGACATGAAATAGTTAAATGTGTATTTAGGCTATTTCAGATGATAAGTGTTAAGGAGAAAAAATGAGGTAATAAGTGCATGTAATGCTTTTGCACTAAGTTTCTCATAACTTAAAACTTTCTTCAACTCTGAACTTATGTGGAAATGGCACCATAAACTGAAAAGAAAATGTAGATTCTTTTTCCTGGGTGTAACTCAGCCAATAGGAACCACAATTATTGAATGTAGGCTGCATAGAATTTGAAAGAAAATCCAGAGGAATTAATCATTTTTTTCTGAAAGATTTTTAATAAATGACGTTGATATATGCTACAAATTTTACAAACTGATCACTACTCTGTCTTCTTTCATTTCTGTTTCCCTCGGAGTTCAGGGTGTGAGGACCATATCTGTGTTGCTTATTCCTGTATTTTTCAGAACCTGACTCTCAACAGTATTTTTTCTTTGAATGAAGGACTGATTAAAGTTGCATGATTTAGTGATTACATCGGTTTCCAAATTTCTGATAACCAAATAGGTTTTGTAGCATAGTGGTTAAAATAAAATACAACGCATGGTGGCGCTGCAGGCTAAGGCTGAAAAAAGAAAAGAAAAGGAAAAAAAAAAAACACAGCTGGTGACTGCTACAAACTCTACTTCAAATCTCCAGCCCAAAAGACCTTCAGCAGAGCTTGGTCCAACAAGTCTACGGAGAATACTGTACATCAACCTTTCAGGACAGATTGTCAACTGGCAGATCGACCACCGTTCAGTGCAATTTCTTCCTGAAGTATTGCTGTTCCCTGTCCCTGGAAAGGCTTGTGCAGAAGGAAAGATGGAGACCAAATGGGAGCGCAAACAAAGGCAAGTTCTGAGCATATTTCTATTACTGAGACTGGCTCAAGCAGTATTGGAGCCCCGTAGCTACTTTGTACTGGAGGAAACAGAGAATGGCTCTTTCGTGGCGGACCTGGCCAATGACCTGGGGCTGGGAGTGAGGGAGCTAGCTGCGCGGGGGGCACGCGTGGCCACTGAGGATAACGAACCACGCTTACAGCTTAATCTGCAGACTGGGAGGTTGATACTAAAGGAGAAGCTGGACCGGGAGATGCTGTGTGGCCCCAATGAGCCCTGTGTAATGCGTTTCCAAGTACTACTGAAAAATCCACTGGAGATATTTCAAGCCGAGCTACTGGTAGGAGACGTAAATGATCATTCTCCTGAGTTTCCTGAAAGAGAAATGACTCTGAAAATCGTAGAGAACAGCCCTTCTGGGACTGTGTTTCCTCTTAAAAATGCTCAGGACTTGGATGTGGGCAGCAACAACATTCAGAACTATAATATTGGTCCGAACTCTCACTTCCACGTTTCTATCCAGGACCAAGGGTCTGGCAGGATATACCCAGAGCTGGTGTTGGACAGGGAGCTTGATCGTGAAGAGCAGGAGGAGTTTAGGTTAACTCTGACTGCGCTGGATGGCGGCTCTCCGCCCAGGTCTGGCACAGCTCAGATCCGCGTTTTAGTCTTGGATGTCAACGACAATGCGCCTGAGTTTGCCCAAACTCACTACGAGGTGCAGATCCCAGAGAACAGTCCTTTAGGTTCCCTGGCTGTTAAGGTCTCTGCTACGGATTTTGATTCAGGGATAAATGGAGAGATAACATACTCCCTTTTTTATAGTTCTCAGGATATAAGCAATACTTTTGAATTAAACACGCTTTCAGGAGAAGTTCGACTAATTAAAATGCTGGATTTTGAGACAATATCATCCTATGAACTGGGCATAGAGGCTTATGATGGCGGAGGCCTTTCAGGAAAATGTTCCGTATCAATTAGGGTGGTGGATGTTAACGATAATTATCCAGAGCTAATTCTGTCATCACTAAATAGCCCCATTCCTGAAAATTTCCTCGAGGTAGAAGTGGCTCTGTTTCGTACTCGAGACCGAGACTCTGGGGAAAATGGCAGAATGGTTTGTTACATCCAGGATGGTGTTCCCTTTATGCTAAAACCTTCCATTGACAACTTCTACAAGCTGGTGACAGAGGGACCACTGGACAGAGAGAGCAGAGACGAGTACAACATCACCATCACCGTCTCAGATATGGGCACACCCAGGCTGAAAACGGAGCACAACATAACAGTGCAGGTGTCCGACGTGAACGACAACGCCCCAGCCTTCAGCCAAACCTCCTACACCCTGCTGGTCCCAGAGAACAACAGCCCTGGCCTGCACATAGGCACAGTGAGCGCCACAGACAGAGACTCAGGCACCAATGCCCAGATCACCTACTCGCTGCTGCCGCCCCAGGAAGGCGACCAAGACCCGCAGCTGGCCCTCGCCTCGCTGCTGTCCATCCACGCGGACAGCGGGCAGCTGTTCGCCCTGCGCGCGCTGGACTACGAGGCGCTGCGGGCCTTCGAGTTCCGCGTGGGCGCCGCCGACCGAGGCTCGCCCGCGCTCAGCAGCCAGGCGCTGGTGCGCGTGCTGGTGCTGGACGCCAACGACCACGCGCCCTTCGTGCTCTACCCGCCGCACAACGCGTCGACGCCCTGCACCGAGCTGCTGCCCAGGGCGGCCGAGCCCGGCTACCTGCTCACCAAGGTGGTGGCGGTGGACGGCGACTCGGGCCGCAACGCCTGGCTGTCCTTCCAGCTGCTGCAGGCCAGCGAGCCCGGGCTGTTCAGCGTGTGGGCGCACAATGGCGAGGTGCGCACCGCCAGGCTGCTGAGCGAGCGCGACGCGCCCAGGCACAGGCTGCTCGTGCTGGTCCAGGACAATGGCGAGCCGCCGCTGTCGGCCAGCGTCACGCTGCACGTGCTGCTGGTGGACGGCTTCTCGCAGCCCTACCTGCCCGTGGCCGAGGGCGCGCGCGACCAGGCGCCGCCCGACGCGCTCACTGTCTACCTGGTCATCGCCCTGGCGTCCGTGTCCTCGCTCTTCCTCTTCTCTGTGCTCGTGTTGGTGGCGGTCAGGCTGTGCAGGAGGAGCGGGGCGTCCTCGCTGGGCGGCTGCTCTCTGCCTGAGGGCCACTTTCCTGGACACCTGGTGGACGTCAGCGGGGCGGGGACGCTGTCCCACACCTACCAGTATGAGGTGTGTCTGACTGGAGACTCTCATAGTAATGAGTTCAAATTTTTAAGACCTGTCTTGCCCAATAATCTGGGCCAGGTCCCCAATAGGCTATCAGCAGACAATTCAACTTTCCCAAATATCTTAAGTATCTAAAACTTCTCTATTGTCTATTCTCTGTATTAGTTCTATCACCTTTGGTTTTTACTTTTCTAGCTCAATAGTAATGTTTAATTCTACCCTTTTTTTTTTCTTTTCTCTACTGTTTTTAAGTCGTATAATTATATGCTTGTTGGCATGTTGTTTGTTTTTCCAATTACATGACGATGGTTTTTTTTGCCACATTGGGGATCAAACCCAAGATCTCACACATACTAGGTAAATGCTATACCACAGATATATCCCCTGCCCTCTATCCTATTATTAGTAAATATTTTCCACTAGGAAAGATCATATTGATGGAATTTGCAATAATTTCCTGAAGTTATTTAATGCCTTCTTATAAAAACAATTCTGGCCAGGTGTGGTGGTTCACACCTTTAATCTCAGCACTCAGGAGGCAGAGGCTGGAGGATCACCATGAGTTCAAGGCCACCCTGAGACTGTATAGTGGATTCCTGGTCAGCCTGGACCAGAGTGAGACCCTACCTCGAAAATCCCAAAACAGGAAAAAAATTTCTAATTTAAGGGCTAAGGATGTAATTCAGTTGGTAGGATGCTTGCCATGTCCAAGGCCTCTGGCACAGCACACACCTATCATATGATATGAACCTTGTAATCCTGCCACCCAGAGGTGGAAGCAGCAGAATCAAGAGTTCAAGATCATACTTGGCTCCAAATAGAATATAAGGACAGCCTGAGCTATATAAGAGCCTGTCTTGTAAATTAAAAAAAAAAAAAAAAAAAAGGCCAGTCATAGTGGTGCACTCCTTTAATCCCAGCACTCAGGGGGTAGAGGTGGGAGGATTACTGTGAGTTCATGCCAGTCTGAGACTTCATAGTGAATTTCAGGACAGGCTGGGATAGAGTGAGACCCTACCTCAAAAAAATTTAAAAATAAAAAATACATTTCCAATTATATGACAGTACATTAAAATATATAGTTCCTTTTTAAATCGTAGTTTGTTTTTAAATTTTGAGGTCTTGAATTTTGGTTATTTATATTGCTATACTTTTCAATAGCTTCATTTCTGTTTAGGTTGTAATCCATACTTATGTCTTCCAAGTTCCTTGATTATATTTTCAATTTTCCAAAAGATAACAACACATTTAATTTCAAGCTTTTTATTTCATTATCTATACTTTTTTTTTGTTTTATGAGGTAGGGTCTCACTCTATCCCAGGCTGACCTGGGATTCACTATGGAGTCTCAGGGTGGCCTCGAACTCACGGAGATCCTCCTACCTCTGCCTCCCGAGTGCTGGGATTAAAGGCATGTGCCACCACGCCCAGCTAATTATCTATACTTTTAATCATTAGACTTTCATTGTAAATTAAAATATACCCAAATCACCTGTTCTTCACCGTCTAAATTAATGTAGAAAAAACTGATGGGTTCTTCTTTATCTTTAACTGCATGACCTGTTTATTGATGCCTCAACTGACTGTTTTTAAAGTGTTCCTGTAAAGCAAATAAAGTCTAAAACCAAGTAATACATTTCCTGCAGTTTTTACTTGCTATACAAAGGAAATTTTTGAGTGAGCTCCAAATTCTGGGCTTAGGGGGCTGCAGATGGTACACTCATAACATCTGTTGAAGGTTTGAAGTGATCTCAAGAAATCATTTGATAAAAATGATGATCTTCAAAGATATTTGGTCCTACTCTCTAGAATTTATGAATATCATTGTATATTGCAAAGATTGGTTAAAGTACAAATGGAATTAAGGTTGATAATCAACTAGATTAAAATAGGAAAATATCCTAGATAATTTGGGTTAGTCTCATTCAGCCAATGAAAGGCTCTAAAAGCAAAGTTGTATTCTTCTTGAGTTGAAAAAGAAATACTAACCAAGGACAGTAGGTGTAGCTTCTGCCTCCTAGTTCCAACCCGCTCTATTTCACCTGTTGTACAGAATTTGAGCATGTCCAGCCAGCCCTCCCAGTGGAACAAGTCACTTCTTTGCAACAAATCTCTTCTCCCATGGCACTGATTCCCTGGTTGAGTCCTCAAAGGTACAGCTTTTGGTATTTGGAATGAAGTGCTGCTGTTACAAAATATCTAAAATTTTGGAAGTGGATTTTCAGTTGGGCAGTGATCAATCAGATGGTAGAAGAATTTGCAGATACATAATAGAAAAAAAGCTGGCTTGTTTTTGATGGACTTCATAGAAATGTGATGTTAGTAACTATGCTATTGAGGACTTAAAAGGAAGCAAGGAATATGTTGCAGAAACATAGATGGGCTTAGGAAATACACAAATCTTTTTTTTTTTTTTTCCAAGGTAAGGCCTCATTCTAGCCGAGGCTGACCTGGAATTCACTATGTAGTCTCAGGGTGGTCTCAAACTCATGGTGATTCACCTACCTCTGCCTCTTGAGTGATGGGATTAAAGACGTGTGCCACCATGCCTGGCCACAAATGATTGTTTAACCAAACTATGGAAATAAAATAAATGTTAAAGTTATTATAAGAAAAGCTCAGACATATACTTATGTGTTACTAGAAACTAGAGACAGAACTAGTGGCAGAAAAATTAGATGAATTGTGACATAATTATGTTGGGCAGCGGAGAACTTCTAAACTAAATTTCCTCGATGAGGAGTACAGGGAGAGCCTTTCATCGGCTAACCCAAATTATCTAGGATATTTTCCCTATTTTAGCCTAGTTGATTATCAACCTTAACTCTATTTGTACTTTAATTAATCTTTTCAATATACAATAATATTCATAACTTCTAGAGAGTAGGACCAAACATCTTTGAAGATCACCATGGTACCAACATGACTGTACACACACTGTGTACATAACTAATAAAAAAAAGACACATACTAGGAGGAATTGCTTGCATCAGATAACATGCTTGTAAAACAAATTTTGTCCATACTATAAAGATAATTTTCAAAACCCAACAGTAAGAAAATAAACAACCCCTAAAGAAAAAAACAGTAAGATTTCAATGTTTGCCTAAGTAAGTCTTCAGGCAAAGTGTTGAATGTGAAGCCTAATTTCTTCTTGCTACTTATAGTAAAATGTGAGATAAAATATGAAAGGAATGAGATAGATTGAGGGGAGAGGTATCAAACAAGATATAATCAGGACCTGATACTGGGGTAATGCACAACCTGTTTATACTGCAAAAGATGTCAAAGTTAGGAAAGCATGCTTTAGAGAGAAACCATGGTTATAGCAATAAAACATATGGCTAATGACTTGGAAGTGTAAGAATACTTACTATTACAAAAGGCCCTTTGAAAGGACTAGCCACATAACTCAGCCACCACAATAAATGCCAGGAATATAGATGGAATTACTACAGAAAAAAAGTATGAGATGAGCCCAAGGCATGGTTCCCTGCCCCACAGAGACTGGCTGAGGCCTTCAGGAACTTACAATGAATACCAGTAACCCCACTAAGGAGGCCCCTCGGTGGAATGAGGTCAAAGAAGAGGGGATGTAAGAGTATAACCTTTTAAAAATATTTTTATTTATTTGAGACAGAGAGAGAAAAGGTAGATAGAGAGAGTGTGTGGGCACACCAGGCTCTCTAGCTACTGCAAACTAACTCCAGATGCATGCTCCACCTTGTTCATCTGAGTTACATGGCTATTGGGAAATTGAACCTGGGTCCTTGGGCTTCACAGGTAAGTTCCTTAACTACTAAACCATCTCCCCAGCCCGAGTATAAGCTTTCATAAAAAATAAAATTAAACTTAATTTTAAAAACTATTCTAGTTGGAGCTAGGCATGGTGGTGCACGCCTTTAATCCCAGCACTCAGGAGGTGGAGGTAGGAGGATTACTGTGAGTTTGAGGCCATCCTGAAACTCCATAGTGAATTCCAGGTCAGCGTGGGCTAGAGTGAGACCCTACCTCAGAAAAAAAAATATTCTAGTTGGAAGTATATCCTTGCTTTTTCATACTTTCCTATTATGAAATTTTTATATATTGAAAAATATAATGGAACATTTACTATTTCCATAGTTTTATTGTTTGAAAATGTGAATGTTACCATGTCCAGAATCTGTTATAGTTTAATAGAAAATAACAGGCTTTGATTAATGAAGATGTTTGTCATCATATATCTCTAGCTTTTCTAATGTGTCCACTACCTTGTACTCATGAGTTTAAAGTCATATTATGACATCTAAGAAAAACACATGTGTTCCTTTGGAAGATGATGCATTTCGGAAATTATGTGAGTAAAGGTTCAGGAGGCTTCAGAGAGACTTAGTAGTTAAGGCACTTGCTTACAAACCTGATGGCACAGACTCAGGTTGCCAGTGCCAATGTGAAGTCAGATGCAAAGCCAAATACACAAGGTGGCACATGCATCTGGAGGTTGTTTGCAGTGGTAGGAGGCCCTAGAATGTCCTTTCTTTCTCTCTCTCCTTCCTCCTTCTATCCCTCCCTCCCTCTCCTTGCTTGCAAGTAATACATTTTAAAAAAAAATTTTAAAGAAAGAAATGGGGCCAGGCATGGTGGTACACACCTTTAATCTCAGCACTTGGGAGGCACAAGTAGGAGGATCACCATGAGTTCAAGGCCATCCTGAGACTACATAGTTCATTCCAAGTCAGCCTGGGCCAGAGTGAGACTCTGCCTCAAAAAAAGAAAAAAAGAAAGAAAGAAAGGATTCAGTATATCTACCAATGAAACTGAAGGGAGCCAAATACATATCCTCCAGTGCTATGTGTGGCAACAGTGTATATGTGCATGCATAAAATTAACAAACTGATACATCTTAGGACAAAAAGAAATTACAAAGGAATCTTTTGTCTAATGATATTAATCTCTGTGACATACACAAATGACTTACAAGGGTTATGCCAAAGAATGTTATGCCTGAAGAAGAACTGCAAGCTTCAACTGAATTAGTTTTTAAAAATATTTTATTTATTTACTTATTTATTTGAGTGTGAGAGATAGAGAATGGGTACACCAGGACCTCTAGAAAACTCTAGACACATGTGCCATCATGTGCATCTGGCTTATGTGGATACTGGGGAATTGGACTTGGGTTCTGTGGTGGTTTGAACAGAATAGATGGCCCCCAATATATTCAGTTGTTTATTTGTTTGTAGTTTGCATTTTGCAGCCACCTGGCTGGAGGCAATGTCACTGGGTGGATCTTTAGGTGTGGTGGTAGGTTTCGGATTTCAATCTAAAGATATGCAAAGTATGCCTAGCTGGAGTTCCTGAAGTGTGTTGTGTGGCTTTTGGCTTTAGGTTTGTGTTTCTCTCTCTCTCTCTCTCTGCTTGGTCCTGTGAAGGCAGGCCAGCTTCTTCTGCCATTTATGGATCTTCTCCTGGATCTGTAAACTTTAATAAATATCCCTTCCTTCATAACTGTGGCTGATCTGGAAGTTCATCTCAGTGAACCTGCAGCTGTCTGCTATAGGTTCTTAGGCTTTTGTTTTTGTTTTGTTTTTCAAGGTAGGGTCTTAGTCTACCTCAGGCTGACCTGGAATTCACTATGTATTCTCAGGGTGGCCTCAAATTCAGTGGTAATGCTCTACCTCTTCCTCCCCAGTTCTGGGATTAATGGTGTGTACCACCATGACCAGCCTTCCTTTGGCTTTTCAGGCAATTGCCTTAACCACTAAATCATCTCTCCAGCATTTAAAGGACTTATTATTATTTTTTTTTTTTACTTTTTACATTTTATTTATTTATTTGAATGAGAGAAAGAGAATGGGCTGCCAGGGCCTCTAGCCACTGCAAACTAACTCCAGATGCATGTTTCAGCTTATGCACCCGGCTTATGTGGGTACTGGGGAATTAGACCTAGATCCTTAGGCTTTGCAGGAAGGTGCCTCAACCACTAAGCCATCTCTCCAGCCCAGAAATTATTTTTTACTAGCATATTAACATGGGAAAATAACCGAGAATGAAAGTTCACTTTGGTGATGGTTAATAGAAATTGTTCTGGGATAAAGATATGATTGGAATACTTCATATTTGAAATTAAATCACTAGAATGTAGAAAAATAAACAGAATAGTGTACCTATTGCTGGATCAGTAGGCTGATTGTTTTTTTTTAATTTTTTGTTCATTTTTTATTTATTTATTTGAGAGTGACAGACACAGAGAGAAAGACAGATAGAGGGAGAGAGATAGTATGGGTGCGCCAGGGCTTCCAGCCTCTGCATACGAACTCCAGACGCGTGCGCCCCCTTGTGCATCTGGCTAACGTGGGACCTGGGGAACTGAGCCTCGAACCGGGGTCCTTAGGCTTCACAGGCAAGCGCTTAACCGCTAAACCATCTCTCCAGCCCATAGGCTGATTGTTTTTGCAGAAAATTTACCACATGTTATAAGCATCCTCTTGTCAAGTGCTCTTAAAGTCAAGAACTAGGGTCATTCAAGTGATTGGAAATCATAGTTGTGAATATACTCCAACACTATTTGAACATTAAATTTAATAAAAATAAAAAGACATATGAAATTTTTTGTCCACATTCTGTCTCTTTCTGACTGTAAACTTTTGTCTAATAATAATAATATGACCTATCACAGAAAGTCAAGTATTGCTAGTTTTGAAAGGCTCAAAGAATGGAAGTTAATATATTCCTGCAAATAATTTATTGAAGGATTATACTCAAATAGCTTTTTCCCAAATATTGCTCCTCAAGTCACTATAGCTTTCAAAATAATTTCTGTAAACCATATGTTCTTCTGAATATCTTACTCTCTTAAGCCACTACTTTTAGAAATTCACATTCCTTTTTTGAAATATTTTATTTTTATTTATTTATTTGGCAGAGAAAGGAGAGACAGTGAAAGAATGAGGATGCCTCCAGCCACTGCAAACAAACTCCAGATGCATGTGCCCCCTTGTACATCTGGCTTACATGGGTCCTGGGGAATTGAACCTGGGTCCTTTGGCTTTGCAGGCAAATGCATTAACTGATAAGCCATCCTTCCAGCCTCGATATTTCTATTTTTGACCTTAATAAAAATAATACTCATTTTATTGATTAAATATAATTTTAGCCATATTAACATATATAATAAACTTTAGGAATTAGTAATAAATGACTTTATATTTTACCAAGAGTAATTAGTGGTAGCATGTTTGATGAAAATTAAATGTTTAAGTCCTGAACAGTTATTATAGATCTAGAAATCAGGAAGTCATCATCTGAGTTTACAATAGGACACAACAGTCACCACCTATCCAGAACACCCCATAATCTTATATATTTATCCAATTTACTTTTTATCTATAAGAGTCACCTTTAACTTTCCTTTTGGAAAAGCCATGAGACAGTAGCCAAGTGCTACTCTGGACTTCATATTTTGGATTTTTCATTTTGCTTGAAACCTCAATTAATTGTAAACAATGAAAATGAAATCACTC
This sequence comes from Jaculus jaculus, assembly GCF_020740685.1. Lineage (NCBI taxonomy): Eukaryota > Metazoa > Chordata > Mammalia > Rodentia > Dipodidae > Jaculus > Jaculus jaculus. Next base: position 44,455,331 of record NC_059114.1, on the reverse strand, counting down.
TCACATTACACTGACGTAAATGTTTAACACAGGATGGACATTGAGATCACTTTAGCAGATCAGATATACATGGGTTCAACTGGAAACAAAACACTGAAGAATGTCACTCAAGCATCTCATCTTCTTCGACATCTTTCATACTGAGCAGTTCCAAAGACCCACTGCCTTTAGTTTTCTTTTGTATTAGCTCATTGATTTCTCCGAAGCAACCTGGGTCAATCAGACACACCTTGCTTAGTGACTTCAGCTTATCTCTCAGCTTCTTCCCCACATTCACTGGGAGGATGAAGTGAAGTCTCATGTGAACATGTTCTATTTTTATCTTCACCTTCAACTATTTGATCACTTCCAAAGCTTGCTGTTTGGTACTCTTGTCAGGTTTGACTAAATAGTGGATGTGCTTCATGGCTCTCTTGATAAAGATTATGCTATAAAGTCTCTATGTTTCCAGGTTCACACATTTGTCTGCCACAATGGTTGCAATGTCTGTAAACATCTACTCCAACTGTGTATGTCTTTTTGTCTGACACTTGAACTTACAGATTTCAGTCTGATCGTCTGTGCCAAATGCCTGATGAGGTCTTTCTTCTTGGAAATCTGACCTTTGGAAACATTTACAAACACTGAATGGGTCTGCAGCACTTCATCAAGGTCTTTTGTCACACTGCCCCACCAGCCAACAACCTTATTCTTATAGCAAGTAATCTCAAAGTGCTTCCCTGTGTGCTTCATCCAAACCACAGCCACATTAGTCAGGGAGATCTGGTTGGTGGGGTGAAGATTGACATGGTGCCTGTCCATGGACCTCAGGCCACCAGGCCTGACAGCCACCACAGCCTGCTTGTTGACCACCGTGGCAGTGTACAGAACTCTAACATCCACTGAGTCTGCTGAGTGAGGTCCACCCAGAAGGGTGCCACAATGTGCCAGGCGGACTTACTTAAAATTCATACTTCTTGCTAACAGAGCTAACTAGCCCAAAAGATCTCTTAAAAACAGAGTACCTCTGTTATTTAAATCCTACTGGTGGAAATAAGCAGAAAACCAATAGGAGGTAACTAGAGGGAAAACCTAACAGAATTCATTGAGAAGATACTGGGATGCATAATTTTACATATTTCTGAAAAATAAAACAGAAAAGCTATTCCTTAAAAACAATTGGAAGTAAGGACTTAGAAAAAAAGCTATTATATCATAGCTGTTATTTTTTCTTCTACTTGCTATTTGTTTTTATTCCTTTTTACTGAAATTCAGAAATATTGGTTCCCTTCTATTAATTCTAAGGTGGAATCATAAAGCAAGAAGTGTGTGTGTGCATGCAAATGCATATGCATGTGTGCATGTTTAACAATGTAATTGCTTTAACTTGTTTCACATAATTGTAATGGGTTACAATATATATTATATTCCTTCCCAGAATAAAGGGGGAGAAGAAAAGGTCCACAAATATCACTGCATATGAACACAAATTATTTCAAAGTAAAGGAATCGGCTTTCTTTTGTAATTTTTATATTATTATATATCCACAAAAATTAAAGTTTCCTTTTATATCCAAGATAGTGGATAAGCTCAGTTACTTTAAATAGCTAGGCATTTGTGTGATGTTGCAGTCAGATTCACATTGCTGGCAAAAATCACCCAACCAAGAGCAGCTTGTGGGGGGGGGGAGTTTATTTTGGCTTGCAGACCCAAGGGAAAGCTCCATGATGGCATGAGCAGAAGGTGGATATCACCTCTTTGCCAACATCATGTGGACAACAGTGACAGAAGAGTGTGCCAAACACTGGCAAGGGAAAACTGGCTATAATACCCATAAGCCCACCCTAACAATACACTGCTTCCAGGAGGCATTAATTCCCAAATCTTCATCATCTTGGAACCTACCATTCAGAACACCTAAGTTTGTGGGGGATACTTGAATCAAATCACCACATTCAACCCCTGACTCTCATAAACTGATATATATGATGTAAAATACAGTGAATTCAGTACATCTTTAAAAGTCCCCATAGTTTTTATCAATCCCAATGATATACAAACATCCTCATAGTCCAAGGTCTTTCAACTGAGGCATTATACCAAAAATGTACCCATAATGGCAAAGAATAAACATTCACACTGCAAAAGATGGCATTGGGTATACCAAAGAAATATTCAACCAATACAAGATTTTAATAAGGCAAACATCAAGCTCTGTAGCTCCAAGACCAACAACTCTCACCAGCGGCAAGTCACCAAGTGCAATAATTCTAACCAGTGACAAGTCTCTGGAGGTCCAATTCCATACCTCCAGCTAGGATAATCACAGTCCTGGAAAACTTCATCCAGGGCTGGCAGTTCTCTTTAGTAGCCATCTCATAGTCCTGGAATCTTCACTGTGTCTCCACTGTAACCCACTGTTCATCCTTACAGTGCCATCTGGTCTCCATGCAAGCAATCCTTAGCATACCTGCTTCACACTGCCCTTGGTTGTTCCCAAAACACAAGACCATGTTGCAAACTCAATGACCCTCTCTTTCCTGCATTTCTTATACTCCAGGAAAGGTGCCAATTTGTTAATCCACAGAGATATAAAGCAGACTGAATAATAGACTACTCCTTCAGCTGGCCCAATCTCAATGGATGTAATCTCTCGTACAATTGCAGCTGAACAGGAAGTAGTTTCAGCCAAAAGATTTCATTTTTTTCTGTGACATATCCCTCTCTTCATACCAGTCCATTTCTAAGCAATGCAACACTGCACAAATTCTCAGGACACAGGCATAACAGCAAACTCTCATGTAAACTGCTTCTAGCCTAGCCCAGGCAAAGTTCTTTCTCACCCTCATAAGCGAAACCTCACAGTCCTTAGTTTTTACTGCATTCAGGTTTTCAACTCTGACTAGAATAGTTCATCAAGCTGTACTTACAGCATTGCAAGGCATCTCTTAGTCCAAGATTTCAATTCCTTCCACATTCCTCTCATAAGTCAGCTCCAAAAGGCCAAAAGCCACATAGTCAGGTGTCTAGCAGCAATGACACAACTCCTTGGTACCAACTTTACTGTTGTAATCAGGTTCACATTTCTGGAAGAGATCACCTGACCAAGAGCAGCTTGTGGGAAAAATGTTTATTTTGGCTTACAGACTCAAGGAGAGGCTCCATGATGGCAAGGGGAAAAGATTGCATGAACAGAGAGGGTGAACATCACCTTCTCACCAACATCAGGTGGACAGTAGCAACAAGAGAGTGTGTCAAACTCCTTCATGGAAACATCCTCACAGCCCTGCCTAAGAGTCTTACTTGATTCCTGATGCCATCAAGTTGACAACAGAAATTGACTTTCACATTAGTATACAAAATGGGTTTCAGGCTGGAGAGATGGCATAGCATTTAAGGCACTTGCCTGCAAAGTTAAAGGACCCAGGTTCAATTCCCCAAGACCCATATAAGTCAGATGCACAAGGCGGTACACACATCTGGAGTTTGTTTGCAGCAGCTAGAGGTCCTAGCATAGCCATTCTCTCTCT